>NW_019395984.1:675800-1351601 GCF_000612105.2 Orussus abietinus
TGCCGAAGAGTCATCCGTAAGGGAGAACAGACCGTCTCCGCCGTGAACTTAGAACTTAGCGGTATTAATTACCGGCCGACGACGAGTTCATTAATCGAGCATTCCGCCCGATCGAGCCATCGATCGCTCCCGAACGAGCCGGCGAGTTTCCATTTGTCGGACCGTCCATTATTTTCAGACCGAGATGCTCTGCGCTTTTCTCTCCACTTCCGGGTGGAGGATGCCATTCTCTATAAATCTTCTACCCCGTGTTAAAAGATTTTCTTCGAGAAATGTACTTCGAGTACTTCGAGAATTTACTTCGAGAAACGCTTCAAAATGGCCCGGTTAATTTCCTTGCAGGAGCGTTTTTCTTGTTTAAACTGGGGCCACGTAAATATCCACGATTGCTTTCAAACTGAATATCGTCCATTCGCTCAGAAACAATAACATATTGTTGACTCTTCCAAGAAATTTATTTGATAATTCAGAATTTCTGCTGTTACAGTTATTCGAATATTGCTGCGGCAAGAGCAAAACTTGATCGGTAATGCTGTCCTTTGGAAGAGTGCAATAGTCTTGTTTTCCAAGGAGATACAGTGTTTCTTTATGGGAACTCGCATTACGTCGTAAGTCGCGAGCTTAAAAGAACCTCCCAACAGAGTAAACGAACGTATAAATCCTTGGCGTGGAGTGCCGCGATCGTTCCCGAAGAAACGAGCGTTTCTATACAAGTCGGCAGCTCGAGCTGCATGAGCGTGGGCCAGACGGAGGGCATTCAAAGCTGCGATTCGCGACGCGATATTGGCAAGATCTTGCAAAAACAGGATCGTGAGAACTCGGCCGCGTGGGCGCATCCGCGACGGCGAAACGAACGCGGGGGTGGCGGGCTATTTTTGTCGTCCGCCCGCGCGACGGTGTCACGACCTAATAATATCCGCTTTGATGTGAGGATCCTTCGGTTCTAGATACGGACCCAGATGCAGGGCGTCGCCTTTCAAAGGAACCAACTCGCGCCGTGTCGGAAGTCGCGACTTTTAATCGAGGAGGGATGTCGGGTTCCACCGAGGTCGAGTTTTGAGCCGGCAGATCAAAGGCGTATAGGCGGAGACCCTGGAGAGGACCTTGAAGAGGAAGCATAACAACTGGGGTGGAGGGTCGTCCCTGGAACCACCTGTATTAGAAGGTATAAGATGCAGGCGAGATGCTGAGAGGTGGAGAGGTGAAATGAAGTCGAGATGCTGTATCCTACTGTAGGGTAAAATAGACACAGGATCTTCAGGAAAGGAGACTAAGGTTTGGGTCGATTAGTTAAGCGTCCTGGAGAAGTCCAGCTTCCTTGGAACCACTTGCAATAGGTGAATAAGAGGAATCGTATGAAGATGGGAGGTAGAAGATGAAGTCCAGGAGGTGCAGCACTCAACCTCGAGGATCTTTACACTAGGGGGACCAAGATCATACTCGTCGATTAATTCCCGACGTTTGGGGTTCTTCACTCCACAGAAATATGTAATGCGTAAAATGAAGTCGAAATGCTGTATCCTGCTGTAGGGTAAAATAGATACAGGATCTTCAGGAAAGGAGACTAAGGTTTGGGTCGATTAGTTAAGCGTCCTGGAGAAGTCCAGCTTCCTTGGAACCACTTGCAATAGATGAGTAAGAGGAATCATATGAAGGTGGGTGGTAGAAGATGAAGTCGAGGAGGTGCAGCACTCAGCCTACAGGACCAAGATCATTCTCGTCGATTAATTCCCGACATTTGGGATCCTTCCCTCCAGAGAAATGAGTAATGCGTGAAATGAAGTCGAAACGCAGGATCTCCACCCTAGAGGAGCCAAAATTCGACTCGTCTCATCCGCGACGTCGAGGATCCGTGGAACCACCTGTAGCAGGGGAAAGGGGAGTGCCCAGATAGAGGTGTAAGGTGTGGGATAAAGTCGTCGAGGTGGAGCATCCCACCGCGAGGATCCCCGCGGGAAGTGGGCCCCAGGTTCGGCTCGAAGGGTCCTCCCGGTGCGCGGTCCTCCATTGATCTCGGAGATCGGCTGGACCACGCGATGATCGACCCATCGGCGGGGGACCAACGTCCTCATCCATCCTGGGCAGTCGGTCGGCGGGGCTCGCGTGCGCCGGACTACTCCGTCCTATCGGTCCACTTATGCGGTACACATTTAATACCCTCACGTAGCGGGTGTTAATCAACTTGTAAATGCGAGACCCTATTTCGACGGGCTACGTGAGATAAGGCCAGGAACGGTCCGAGTCAAGGAAACCTGGAGACGTAGTCCCCTCCCGAGTGCGCCTCGCCCTGAGAAAAAGTAGTTGTGAAAGAGCGATACATGTCCGACTGCATAAAATCAGAATAACTTGAGAAAATTCAACTATACATCGAATCCATTTCAATAACCGGGGTCTATTAAATCCTTAAACAGAAACCGTGACATTCTGACCCACCGTCGTTGTTCATAAATATAAGCAAAGGATATGAAAGTCTATTTAAAAAATACGGATTCATTTTTCTTTCTCCTTCTCGACTATTATAAATAGAAAATAATTAAGTGTGTAGTAAAGTACTAGATTGCATATGCAAAGAGCAGATTTATCGTTTGATGACCCAGGGTCAAGATGAACGATTTCCGTTAAAGGGTTAATGCGGTTTCTTCTCCATGCGGCTCTTTTCCTAAACCGAGGCGTCCGACATCGCGACTAGATGCATCGAGAGATGCACCGCCGACGTCGTTGCGCAACTCCGGTGTAAATTTATCCCCGGAGGTTGACTTTGGCGGGCGGAAAAAGTCCCTAGGGGGACCCGGAAGTCCGGCATCTTGCCCTCGCTTCCTGTCCCACTTGCAGCTCGCACGAGTACCGGCGCATCGGACATCTGCAGCCGAGCCGGAGAGCACTTTTACCCGCGCAAGCAATTTACGGTAAAATCGCTCGGCGAGGCGTGAAGAATTTCGAGAGGCGTGCAACAAGTGGTCGGGTGCAACAAGTTATTGCCGAGGACGTCCCGGCTCCGGCATCAGCCCCGAGTTATCCCCGAGTTATCCCGCGGGACGCTCGGCCGAGTCCCCATGGGACTCGAAGAAGCCTCAAACTTTCCGATTTCAGGATGCCGCGAGATGAGAAAGCATCCGCAGAGATGCATCGGTGCAAAGCTCCAGCTGATCCCCTTGAAAAGTACGTAAAATCGACATTAATCTTTTTACTATTTCGTTACGTGATAGTTAGTTTGGATGTGAATAGGACTTTACTGCATCGCAGCATCTGTAAGAGTACGTACCGCCGCCATCTTGTAAATTGAGAAATGGACCCTTTTCATCTCTAATATTTTCTCTGATGGTATCCTTTCGACACGTGTAGGACCTTGCTCGAGTAGTAAAACCTCGGTGCCAGGAAGCGAATCTCGAAGAGCTCCCTGAAGAGCACCCTGAAGAGGCCCCCGAAGAGCTTCCCCGAGGTCGGCGATGATCGACGCGGGCGTCGCAGCCGCGTAGGCTTCCCCTGGCACGCCGCGTTCTGGACAAGGGCCAACGTACCAACGTCGGTTGGAAATAGTCGCGAAAAAGCTGCGTAACCTACTGTGCGACGGGGCGCGCGCGCATCGAACACTATTTCCACGCGAGTCGCCGCGAGGGAAGCGATCCCGACGCCAGGCCCAGCGGGCGACGCGGCGCGTCGCGGTGCGTCGGTGCGAATCTCTATCCCTCGCTCCGGTGGCTCCCTGAAGCGCCAATTCTGGCGCTGCCCTCCCCAGTCACTCACCTTTCGCAACTTCGACTCGACCCTCGATCGCCGCGACGTTTCGTCCCTGATTACTCTCTCCGACGTCGACTAATCGAGACGGACCCGGCACCGCCGCGACGCCCTCTTCGATCAGCGAGACGAGACCGACATCGAAGAAATCTGGAGAACCGATAGCCGTCCCATGACTGGAACCGAAAGAGGGACGCCGGTTCCCGGATCCGGCGAGACGCGTCTCGCTAGGAATCCAGACGCGCGTCGCGACGCGGGACCACGTCTCATTGTTCGCCGGCGCATAGATAATTTATGACGCGTCCGACATAACGCGGTGCGCGCCTTGCGCGGGACATTGTCTGCCTCACCCCGCCCCCTATCCCCTTGGAGCGAAGCCCGGCGTCGTCGGCGTCGTCGCTTAGCGGGAAAACGAAGACGACGCCCGACGCCGCGCGGAGTGGGTGGCGGTGGGTGGATGCCGCTACGGCCAGGGGAACAAAGACTTCAAGACCACCGGTACCAGTGTCACCATTTGCTCGGTGTCAGCTCTCGGTCGCGTAGGCGTCGTGTCACGCTGGTTCGTTCCTTGCCTCTCTTTCTCTCTTTCTCCTCGTCTCTCCATTAGGCGCTTCATCGCGGTGTCTCTCTCGCACCCGTGCGTGCGCGCTGCCTCGCGAGCGAGGGAGAACGCGGAGGAGAGGAGACGTGATTAGGCTCAATGGCGAGGTGTATCGGATGGGATGCTGAGGCCCATTGGGACTAACGCCGAGAAGCGATTGGGACCTATACCGAAGTACATCAAATGTAGCGTTAAGGCCCGTTGGATAAGGAGTGTCAAGGTGGAATTAGACTCATGACTAAACGCATCAGGTGTGACGTTAAGGCCCACTAGACTAACCGCCACCCTGCATCGGGCCCAAAGTGTGGGCCCAGCTTCGAAACTCCACCGTGCCCAAAATCGAGGCCGATACATTCCATGAATTTCGTCCTCTCGAGGAATACCTTGGTCGTCAGATTTTTCGGCGTCGCGCGGAATCCGGTGGCGGCGGCGAGTGCGCCGCGGAGCGTGTAGGGGAACAGAGCGGAGCGCGGCGCTCGCGCCGCGACGGAGGGGACTCGTCCGTCGGACTGTCCGTCACGGCGGGCGTCGGGGGTGGCGAAGGCGTAATAATAGCGACGATAATACACGGCTCGGCGCACTTCGCGGCGTGCCCGGGGTCTGGCGCGTCGCGACGCCACCTTGTCCGCGCGAAGTCACCGCCGAGCCCGGTGACGGGGAAGGACAATCGAACACGTGTCCCCGTCACGCCGTCGTCGCGTCGTTCCGCGCGCTAATGCAGTCGGACTTTTGCTGGCGGACTTTGTTGCTTCTCATCGGCGTCGGCGTCGGCGTCGGCCCTCGAATTCCCGCACGGTGTCGTCCGGGACTATTTATTGCGGCCTCTAGAGCCCGCCGGGTCCCGAGGGGGTGCGGATCGCGCCCTGGGACCGAGGGACGACGTCCGCGGCCGCGACGCCCGGCGTCGCCGCTAATGGCCGCGATATCGTCCTCGAGAGAAAATGGAATAGCGATCGGGTCGCAGACTAAACATTTTAGGACGCAAAAAGTCGGTCCGCGTGCCTCGGGCCGCACTTTGGCCGCGAGAGGGCGCCGCCAAGGAGCGTCGCCAGGCCGCTCTTCGGTGGACGACGCTCAATTGAGCCCGAGATCTCGTACGAGCCGCAAACGGCGGGCCGCGCGAAGCCAAACGCTCCGGCTCCCCCGCACAAGCGGCCCTAGATGCGCGCCAACGAGGTAAACGAAAACTTCTGGAATGCGTCCAACGGGAAGAGCTACGACGCGCGGCGCGCGCAAACAACCGGCACACGCGACCCATCTGGCCGGACCAGGACCACGCGCGACTCCGAAGAGGAACCTGAAGAAAAACCTGAAGAGGAGTCTAAAAAGAAACCTAGAAGGGAGCTCGGACGGAACACCCCAGCGGAATCCGAAAAGGAACCTGGGACGGAACCCGAGGGAAAGACCTGCAAGGGAATCCGAAGAGAAACATGGAAAGAGACCTGAAGTGGAACCTGAAGAAGGATCTGAAGATGAACCTGAAGAACCTGAAAATGAATTCTAAGAGTAATCCAAAAAGAAAACGGAGCTCAAAGGGAAACATCAAAATGCTCCTGAAGAAGAATCCAAAGAGGAACCTGAAATGAAACCTGAGGAGCTGCTCTTCCTTAAAAACCCTCCGGATCCCTTTCCCTCGGTTCCCAGCGAGAGGACACCCCCAAGATTCGCGAATTCGGCCGCGTCTGGTCCCGGAGATAAAAAAGGAAGTCGTCTTCCCCCATGCGGCGAGCGGGGGCCCGCGAGAGCGCACAGATGCGGCCATCTTTTTTTCAGGGCCGTCTACGGATTCCGGGGAAAAAGGCTGCCCGTCAAAATCCCACAGGCGGCCCTTATTTATTAGCGTCGCGACGCGCCTGGGCACTCGGGGCGTCGCTTCCCTCCGCCCCCCGCGGTTATACTTGCGGGGTCGAGGGGTTCGTTAAACCCCGCGCGCCGCCGCCCCGGCCGCGGCCGCGACGCCGGGCGTCGCGCGAGCGCCTTCACGGCTGGTAGCACCGGCGCTTGGCTCGCGCGACCGCGCGCGGTCTAAGTTTGCCACAAAGCCGCGCAACCCTGATATATTAGTTTCATGTGTAGTTACATAACCTGGAGTTAGCCGTAGCATTCTCGACCCTCTCGGGCCGCGGCGCGGAATGCGAACGCGGTGCGGAGGGCCGAGCGATTCGCGAGCGATTCGCTGGGGAGGAGTCTGGGAGTGGCGAGTGGAAAGGTAAGGGCTTGCGAGGGAGTAGCTGAGACCTTGAAGAAGGAACTGAGGTCTGCCGAGCGAGTAGATAATTGTTAGACCTCGTCAGCGAGTAATTGAAAGCTCGCGAGCGAGTAATTAGAACTTCCCCAGCGAGTAGCTAAGATCTTTTGAACTAGTAAATGAGGTTTTGCGTGCAATTAGCTAAAATCGCACGAGTTAGTAGATAAGACTTGTGGATTGGTTAAACCTTGTCGGTGAGTAATTCAGACCTCGCGAGCGAATAGCTGAAACTTCACGAGCGAGTAACATACTTCTCGAGCGAACAGCTGAAATTCCACTAGCGAGTAGCTAAGACCTCGCGACTTCACTATTTCGGCGGTACTTCAATATATAAACATCATGCAAGAACTTCAATATGGAAACACCTTGCAGGAACTTCAATATAGAAACAGCTTGCAAGAACTTCATCATGAAACTCCTTGCAAGAGCTTCAATACAGAAACACAGGAACTTCAATATAGAAACAGCTTGCAAGAACTTCATCATGAAACTCCTTGCAGGAACTTCAATATAGAAACAGCTTGCAAGAACTTCATCATGAAACTCCTTGCAAGAGCTTCAATACAGAAACATATTGCAGGAGCTTCAATATAGAAACACCTTGCAAAAACTTCAATATAGAAACACCTTGCAAGAACTTCATCATGAAACTCCTTGCAAAAGCTTCAATACAGAAACACATTGCAGGAACTTCAATATAGGAAATACCTTGCAAGAACTTCAATGTAGAAACACCTTGCAAGAACTTCACCATAAAACACCTTGCAAGACCACGCAAAGTCCCACAAGAGGGCCGCAACTTTCTCACGCGGATTCGGAAAAGTCCAAGCGGCGAGCGCGGCGCGAGCGGATATCAATCCGCGTGCGGATCGGCGCGAGCGATCGCGCGCGGGCCCTCCGCTAGAAATAGCCCTAATCAAGGTGCGCGGACGGAGCGTCGCGGTGCGTCGCGTCGTCTCGCGCTGAAAGAAGTGGAGATAGCGGAGGAGTCCCTCTCGCTGCGAAACCGGCGAAACGCGCATAACTCCGCCAATCAGCGAGCGGCCGCGGATAAAAAGAGCGTCCCGACGCGTCCGCGCCGGTTCTTTACGATTTTCCCCCCCGCGGACCGCGCGGGAAGATTCAATTATTATCAAACCTCGTAAATCCGTCCGCGGGGAGCCGGCCGAGGCGCGGAGAGACGGAGAAAAAGAGAGGGAAGATTTACTTTATACCACCGGCACTCGCCGCGGGCTGAGATCCGAAAAGACAAAGTCAGACGCCGCGCGACGCTGATTTACGCGTCGTAGGCGTAACGACGCGGCCGGATCGTGACGGACGATTTCCCCCTCTCACCCCCCCGTGGATTTCGAAAATGGCGGAGAAGTTCATCAATTAATTAAAAGCCAAACACCGCCTCGAGAGGTTTTCCTTATAAGCGATTTTCCCAATTTGACAAATGCCGGAAAAATTCTCCGTCTTATCACATGTTAGGCACTATCATAAGAGATTTCTCTTATAAGCGATTTTTGGGGTCCTTCAGGATGGATCCGAAAATATGGAAGAAGACTTCCAGTGGGCCCATGATTTCTGGGGGGACTACAAACCATGGTTTCTCGGGAGACCGTTAACCATGGTTCCGAGGAGGACCAAGAACTATGGGTCTAGGGGAAAAGAAACGACTTTTAGGTCTCGGATCCCTAATGCAAGTCCCCTCTCCAGGGGCCCAAAATGCACCGCGATAAGCAAAGTAGACGGCGCATGGAAATTAGGGCACTTTGGGCCCGGTTTTACGCGGTTTCTCGGAAACGAATGGAAAGACGAGGAAGACTCGAGCATTATGCAAATCGGAGGTTAACCATCCGAGTCGTTAAGTCGCGGTCCAGCGGCATTATAGATTTCCAGGGGGCTGAGCTGGGGGCCCCAGAGACGCGAATCCTGGAAGGACAAAACACTTTCGCAGTCCTGCGAAAGTGTCCTAGCATCCAGAGCATCGTCGATCGGGCGTCGAAGTCTCCAAGAAATCCGGGAGTCTCCAGGGCGGATTCCGGGACTCGCAGGGGGGTCCCCAAAAAGAGGAGTCCCCTCGCCTCTCGTTTTCGGCCCGGGAAGACGGAACGGCGCTCGTAACTCAGAACTGTCCTCGGCTCTCAGAAGTTTTCGTTGCCGGCAAATTAACACCTCGTTTCGGGTCAAGCGGTGCCTAAAACACCCACTAAACGTCTCTCGTCAACGGTCCCGAGTGAAGGGACGCCTTAACGACGCGCCGACCAGCTGATCCAACATGGCGGCGCGGGGCTCCAGGGAAAGCCCTCCACTTCCCGATTTTGAATAAACCCGAAGGCCCAATAACCCCCAGACCCCTGTCTCCTGACCTCGTCAATCGACCGGGAGACCCAGGAACCCCCTCGCACGACGTTCCGGCTTCTCGGCATTCGGGCCAGGAGGCGGCCTTTAACGATAATATAGGAGGTCACTAATGGCCCGGAATGGCACTCCCAACAGCTTTATCGGTGTAAACAACCGCTAAACTCCCCTGACGGCGTCGTGCCGTGCCAAAGTGGCGGCTCGTATTTTTAGCCTCGCCGAGACCGAGCGTCGCGGCGTCCCTCGTCGGGACGCCCTCGCCCGGACGGCTGAGGGACCTTTTTCGGCCCCGCGACGACTCTCGGAGTTCCCACGGGTGGAGGTCGAGGTCGCCCTCGAAAAAACAAGATGCACCCCCACACGTAACCTCGGACAGTTGCAAGAAACCTGGATTTAAAATCCAAAGGGGGTGTAGGGTCGCGCAAAAGTCTCTTCGCGAGAGGTCTTCCATATTTCCGGGGATCGGGAAAAATCGACGACGTCGAGGTGGGCCGACGTCGAGACGACGAGGCCTCCGTCGAAACGGTGTCGGGCGGGTCCGCGACAGTTAAATCTGTTCCTAAAATTAAATGCCGCCTCACAATGAGGCAGAGCGCGCGCGTCTCGCACGCGCGAATAAATCATTTCCCAAGTTATGCGAGGTTGGCCTCTCTCTCTCTCTCTCTCCGTCTCTTCCTCTCTCTTCCTCGCCATCTCTTTCCCTCCGGCGCGGCCTCTGGCGGGCCGCGGGGGCCTCCTCGGATCGCCGGACGACGGGGACTCTCCGTTATGATCGCCGTCGACGGATTTAAGTTACATTCACAGCCGGGCGACCGTCGCGCCCGCCGGCGAGCCTCCGTTCACGAGGATCGCGACGATTCATAGCCGCCATTCCATTAATGAGGGCCCACTGTTATTATAGCTGTTCATAACAGTTACCGGGCGTTGGCAAGCGTGTCGCATCGCGCCTTCCACCGGGGACTATGAAGCATTGAGTCTATTTTCACCGGCGTTACAAACAGTGGCACCCCTTGTATCGCGAGACCCGCGCGAGGTGCGCCGTAATTAACCGAGAGGTTGACCCGGGCCCTATGGGCCCAAAGGACCCAAGGGTGCTGGACCAGGTGTGAAGAGGTAGAGTGACCATGGAACCGTGGAACATCGGAATGGTCTCTTGACCCGGGCCCACCGGTTCGCTGGAGAACCGCTAGTACCGTCGGTACTGGTCCTGGTACCACTGGTATCAGCGATATCAGTGGTACCACCGAGATCGGCGGTATTGATGATTGCACCGTGACCAGTGGTACCACTGGTACCATCCTGATCAGCTATACCGCTGGTAGAACCATGACCAGCGGTACCACTTTTTCTTGGCATGTCGTCTTTTCAAAGAAAGTTGGCCATCCAAAACTACTATGATTGTGAACATGGTAATTCGAAATATCTTGCGCCGGGGAACTAAGCCATTTACTTGGGTGATTAACCATGAGATTGGACGTTTCCCAACTGATCTTTTCCTTTAGACTTTGCCTGGAAAATTATTATCCGATTATTTTGTCCTCGTCGATCATTTGGTACCACTGGAACCACCATGACCCACGGTAACAGCCGTACTACCATGACGAAGAGACCGTCTCGAGGAAGTCTGGCTCGACCGCGAGCTGGGGATCGCCGCTTTGTAACCCGTTACCAGGCGAGGTCGGCCTCCATTATTTCGGCGTGCATTGTGATACGCTCGTTAGATTCCGTCAGGATGACAAACGCGTGCAATCTGTATTCACGCTTCATCTCACGACATAACCTCGTCCCGATCCCCCTGCTCCCGGTAGTCGCGAGCGCTCCTATTTCTACGAGGACGGCGCGTGACGAATAATCAACCCGCCGGATGGTTCACAAATTTTCGGACGGATCGACAATTAGGAACTGGGATCGGTCGCGCGAGATAGTCCAGCTATGGTCTGATAAAAGGAATCCGAAGACGCCACCGTGGATCGATGCGGCACAAAATAGGATTTCAAACAAGGGAACTGAAACTCGAACATGCAAGGAGAGAACTGCAGCGGCCATCTTGCCAAGCTACCCCTTCGAAGTTATATACTTATAATAAATCACGGGTTAAACGCTGTAAAGATTCTGAAATAGTATTGCACCCCGCTTTTAAGGACGTTCTAATAGAAAATGACAGTCACAGTTACTATGGATATATTTAAAATTGAATTTATTCCCTGTTAAACTTGCTGGGCAAGATGGCCGCCATCTTCTTGCCTCTTGTGGTTACGGTTCCCATCATCCATCTTTTTACTGATCCTTGGTTAGAAGCATGGATCTATGATGAACAGATGAAGCAGAAAGTGTGATTTCAAGACACTAAAGCTTAACCCGGTAGAGGAGGAGACTGCAGCAGCCATCTTGCCATGCTAACCCCTTCGAAGGGTAATAGCATTCCAAAACGTGGAAATATCGAGAAATCGCATTGTACCTTGCTTTTAAGGGCATACAAATCACAAATGACGCCATCAGTTACTGTATATATTTAAAACTGTGTATATATATATATATTTAAAATTGTATTTGTTTCCTTTTAAACCGCGTGATCAGTGGCAGGGCAAGATGGCCGCCAGCGATTCTTCTCCTTATGTCTGGAGCTTCACCGTGGAGATTCACCTTTATCGTTCATCTTTTCGTAGATTTATATTCTCGAGCGACGTCGATTATTAAACTCGGGGGCGAGCGTCGCCACCTCGCGACCAACCGCGTCGCGAGTCCAAAGAGACGTCCATGGCCGGCCGAATTTATAGCCGAACTTAACTTCGGACGCCTTCTAGCGGCCCCGATTCCGCGAAGCGTCTTAAGCGCGTTTTAAACGCGACCCGAAGAGAGCCGGCTCCCATTTTTCAGGACACCCTCCGAAGGGACTTCCGGCCGGCACTCGGAAGGCAGAAATACACCCTGGCTTCGTCCCGGGACTTAAGGATCAGCCAGATAAATGTCGCCGGCCGTTGACAGTCCGAGACGATTCGACGAGTCGTCCTCTTTCTCTCGACATGTATATCCAACATAACCCCCAAGCGCATCATCCAACAAACATTTCCCATAAAATTGTCCATTCCAGTATCCGTTGATACAACCACTCTCGAAATTATTCAATAAATATATCTCCCGTTAGAGGAAATCCCGTGAGATCATTTCGACGTTCCGCGACCCTCGGGTCGATCGAAACTGCCCGATCAGCTGATCAACCATTTTCGAAATTGTTCAATAAATATACCTCCCGTTACATCAAATCGAAGATCGCGGAGATCATTTCGACACGCCGCAGCCGTTGATCGGAGCCGATCGATCAGCTGATCAGAGGGAGCTCTTCCGAAGACGTCGGTCCGGTTGCTTTAACGCGGAATTGGCAAGTGGCGGCGAAAAGCCTCGGCGGAAAGTTCCGCGACACGGTGGCGGGTCCGAGAGTGAGCGCGGCTAATTTCCGCGGCGCGGCGGATTTCAGCGAGGCGGGCGGAATAAGCGGCTCGAAGGGGAGCTGTCGCGGCGGAAATTAACGCGCGGAGGAGCCGCGCCCCGGGAGGCACCCGGGAGCGAAACACGCTCTCGAGTGCCTCGGCCCTCGTAAAATAACGTCCGATCGACGATGTCCGGTCCTCGTTGGTCGAGCCCAAACGAGGAACGACGCCGAGGCTTGTAGGCCACGCGAAATTCCGTTCCGCGTTCAGCGTCTCGGCCCGAGGCGGCTTCGTAAATCTTTCGCGAGCTACAGCCGCTGAGCATTACGTTGATGCACTATTTATAAACACGTGACATCGCCCCGAGTGGCTGGTGTGGGTGGCCGAGAGAGCGGAGAAATTGGCGGGGCTCTCTCCCTCTCGTTGGCCCCGGGTGCACCGGCGTTTCTCGCGGTCCTTCTCTGGCTCCCGGCGACGCCCGGCGTCGCCCGGCGCGTCCACCTGTGCTCCCGCTTTCGCACCTAGTTCTCTCTCTTCGGCCTCTCGGGAGAACCACCAACGCGGCCATCGCTCTTCCTTTTTCCCAGCCGTCATTTCGCCGCCGACTACTAAGGACCGACCTGCGCCTCCAATGAAGCACTCGCGGCCGGACACCGCTGTTGTGTCATGTTCGGAGGACAGTCACTGAAATTGCATTAAGATATGGGCAGAATGAATCATCCCGCGCGCCCCGGAGATCCGCTGAATTCCCAAGTCCTTGTTGTGGGATTCACGATGAAAGTCGATTTCGAAAATCGCGGGTTGAGCGCCCTGCTCTCCCCACCACTGGGGCCGACCCACGTGACCGCGCCAGCCAATAGGGGCGGCCGAGCGGTCACGTGGTGAGGTCTAAAGTGGGGGGCCCGCAGAGGTGCTCAGTTCAGCACCTCGGAACCTGGATATCGTTTCTCGGCATGCGAAAAGAGATCGTCTAATGACACGTCTCCGTCTCGCGTCTCCTGACTCTCGCCTCGGGGTCTCGCCTCGCCAGCTTCCCACGGACGGGGCTCCCCACTCTCGGCGGGTCTCATTTCCCCGGGATGTCACTTCGTCGGCGAATGTATTAAAGGCCTATGCTCACGGGCAATAAAATCATCAGGCCTCCGCTACTAACGTTCTAGAACAAGCAGCAGTAGTAAAGTAGTCACAGGCTAACACCGCAGTAGTCACCCGAGTAGTGCTATCCGGTGACCGCACGGTAGCACTCGCGACTGCAACTGACACTTTGCACGTCACACAACTTCAAATGAGACTTTCAACGACCGCTCGTTAATTATACTCCTCGCGGGCGACGGTGCATTCAATTTGCTGAGTCCTTCGTGTCGGCCGCCCGGAGGATCCCGGAAATCGGCGCAAAAACCGACCTCGAGGAAACGGTCGGCGAATCCAATTTTCCGACGTCCCGATCATCCCGATCCTTTCCTTGTTCTTTTCTTTTTCTTTTTTTCTCTTCTCCACCCCGGAGGGTCTCCAGAGTCCTCGGAGATAGGCCTCGACTTTCTCTCGCACTCGGCCATCGAGCGGGTCCGCGAAAGTATCGCTCATCGTCCTCGGTAATTGCCTCAAAGCTACCGCGATGGCTCCTACCGTGTAGATCATATTTCTCGACGATCTCGTTTTCATACCGCGCGACCTAACCGACCGAGAGAGCCGGCGACATTAATCTCCGGGTACGACGCGTTAATATAATCATTTAATAAGTCCGGAGGCCTGGTGGAGGTTTATTAACTGCGGCCCCCTCGTAGGCATTAATTCAGCCTTCGTGGCCGCGAAATCGCGGAGTTTCGGATGTCGGACCCCGAGGTCTATTTGGATGTCTTCAGGGTCTCTTCTAAGTCTCTTAAGAATTTCTTCAGGGTCTCTTCAAGGCCTCCGGTACCAGTACTCCCGATCCAATCCTGGCGGTCCTGTAAACCTCTATCGATACCGATATCCATTTTTTAACCATTGAAATCTCCCTCCTGACGAGTTTCTTTCCCGCCGATCGTCTCGTCAAGGTGTCGATCCACGATTCGATGACCGTCTCCCGCGGGACTTCGGCTCGAGGAGGATAAAAAAGGGAGATTGACCCTTTTGTGCGGTCCCCGGCGGTGCTCGGTGGCAATCATCGCAGTCGGTTGACCATTGTCCATCGGTGGACGTCCTGGGGCGCCGGGTGATGACCGGTGATGACTCCCACACACTGTGCAAGGAATTCCTCTTGTTCGCCCAAGGCCTTCGGGCTATTCTCCGCAGGCCTTCCTTTATTCAACTTTTTTAACCCCGCTCTCCCGGCTCGGTCTACGCTCTCCCACGGGACTCAGGGATTCCTCGGGATAATTATTATGAGACTTGACATTCGCTCCTGCTCCGCCACTTCCCCGGTGATCTCGTTACGCCGCCATCAATGCGGCAAAAACTGGCACGAAATTCAGATCCCGTTCGCGGACTCCGACTGGGTAGAGTCCGGCGCCATGAACATGTATGCCGCGAAGTGCATCCTACCAGGATGCCCTCCCTTTATGTGTAAATCCAAATTTGTATGGCACCGACTGGATAGAGTACAATGCCAAGTACATACATGCACCAGGGTGCATCCCCTTTATACAGAAATCCAATTTTTTCTGCCACCGATTTAGTAGAATCCGACGCCAATAGCATGTGTGCAGTAAGGTGCATCCGCTCAGGATGCGTTCCCTTTATGGATCGGAAAGGGATAAAAAAATTCCCACCTATCCATGATTTTCTGGCACCACAAGATCCACCACGAGCAGGCGCAGTCATTCATGGCAACGCCAACAGAAGAGCGTCAAACTGCCCCGTAACAACGTCTTCATTTATCTCCGGGTTGTCATTGCTCGGTTTCGGCATCCCCCGAGAAAATCATCCTTTCGGCCGACTGTTCAGGAATTAAATTCACCGGGTGTCGGCGCGAGGATGCGGCTCTTCAGGGTCCTCTTCAAGGCGTGAGCGTCCCTCGCGGCACTGTCGCAGCGCCCCCAGGACTCCTGTGGCACTTCCAAGACATGCCAAGGATCGTCCTGCGAAGTTCCTTCTGACTTTCCAGTCCCCCTAAATTCAAAGGTCTTTGGGATGAACGAGAAATTTAATCGCGGACCTGTGGACTCTTAAATTGGTAATTATGAGCAATTAGAAGCGTTTCAATGAGGGTTGTTGTACCTTGAAGGGACGTCATGTCTGCTGTCATAGGTCAGGAAGCTGAGGAAGGATATACGGCTCCTTGGCGAGCGAGGTGTAGGTTTTGCCGATGATCCAGGAACTGGTGAGGGGGTAACGAGGGGGAGTTTGCCAGGATGGTGGGAACGGCGCCCAAGATGTCGGCCGTGGTGGTCTCCGCCATCAGGGACCTCAGGGAGGTGCGGGGCTCGACCTCGAAGGAGATCATGAACTACATTTCCTCTGAATATGGCGGGACCAGTCCAGCGATCCAGCGCCAGGTTCCTCTTCTTCTTCTTAACCCAACCTTGGAGGAGTACCAAACTCCTCGCAAACCCTGACGATCATTTGCTTTCTTCTAGGTGTTAACCGCGCTGAACCGTGGTCTGGCCTACGGGATCCTGAAGAAGGTCCACGGGCACTACACCCTCAACTCGGACCTGGCGGACTTCAACCCGAGCAGCATGGTGCCCGAGGATTCTTGTAAAAAGAAAATGAAGAGGAAGAAGAAAAAGAAGAAGAAGCGCGCCGGAAAATGCGGCATGAAGCGAAAGGTGAAGAGGAAGAAAAAGAAGAAGAAGATGAAGAAGATGAGTGGCTGCGGGAAGCGGAAGAGTGCGAAGAAGCGCAAGAAGAAGATCAAGGCTAAGAAGTGCATGTGCGGGGGCAGAGGTCGCGCCCAGGGTGACGGGGTGGAGGCCCTTCCCTTGGAGATACCCCCGAAGATCATCAGCGAGTTCGAGACGGAGTCCCCGAGGTTCGAGGATGACGATCCTGACTTGGAGAGTGGGGCCGGAAACGAGCTCAATGGCGACGACTACGCGAACCCTGACTGCGATAATCCTGACTACGACAACCCTGACTACAATGACAGAGAAGAAGCTGGTGGCAGAAGTCGCAGCGGCAGCAGGAGCAGCAGGAGCAGCGACAGCAATGAGCAACCTCCCAGCACGGATGGCCTCCTCATCTAGAAGATGGTACCTCGAAGAAGGGTTCCCACCGCGTGGCGTCTGTTACGTTCTTCCTGGACCTGAAGGGTTCGTCCCTCGAGCCCTTCAGGCTCGTCCTTTAGCCCTGATCCTGCAGTCCCCCTGGAACCCTGCTCATTGCAAGTTCACATCCATGACATCGCTGAACAGGTGCGGATGTCATCCAGAACTATCGCTAGCTTCAATGACAACCCCTCCACCGACGCTGATCCTCTGGTCCTTCCTCTCCCAGGAAAGCGTCCATGATGTAGTCCCTGCAGTTCCTGAAGAGGCACAGGGTTCCTGCAAGACGAATGCCCGCGTTATCAGAGCGCATCGTAGGTGCAGGACGGTGTCCTCCCCTAATGTCCCCTCGTCCTGTCCGTTTTCCTGTTGTCCCCAGCTGAAATACAGTCCGAGGAACGTACACGGCCAGATGTACGATTTTTATTAAAACCGGGCCCGGTAGTTTCGAGAGGCTGCCCAGCGTGTTCCCCATTGTGTCCGGTAACGAGTACGCGACTGGACGCTACGACCGTCCCGGCGCTGCTCTCCTTAACATGATTATCATTTTAGACTGGACAATACGAAGCTCTTCAGGGGGTCAAGGCAATCGTTCCACCTGTCAGAAGCGACGGGATTTTTGTGCGATTAAATTCCTAGCAAATTTCGTTGCCCCTTCTTCGGCAACCTCCTCAGGTGCCGCCGAAGACCAGTGTTGGTCTCCGTTCTCCAAGGTGGAACGTAGAACGCGTTAGATTTCCAGAGGCAACGGGATTTTTATGCGATTACATTCCTAGCGAATTTCGCTGCCCTTCTTCGGCAAGCTCTTCAGGTACCGCCGAGACCAGTGTTGCTCTCCGTTCTCCAAGTTGGAATGGAGAACGCGTTGGAGTTCCAGAGGCGACGGGATTTTTGTGCGATTACATTCCTGGTGGATTTCGCTGTCCCTTTTTCGACGAGCTCTTCAGGTACCGTCGAGACCAGTGTTGATCTCCGTTCTCCAAGTTGAAATGGAGAACGCGTTGGAGCTCCAGAGGCGACGGGATTTTTGTGCGATTACACTCCTGGTGAATTTCGCTGTCCCTTCTTCGACGAGCTCTTCAGGTACCGCCGAGACCAGTGTTGATATCCGTTCTCCAAGTTGGAATGGAGAACGCGTTGGAGTTCCAGAGGCGACTGGACCTTCCCTTCCGATGGGCGCGACTCGACCTCGAAGAGACGGTAATTGAGCGATCTTGAAGAGCCCTAGGCATCCTGACGTGAATTTCACCGCTCGGAGCGCTCTCCGACCTCGAAAGCTCCTCCTCGCGAGGTTCTTCGGTGCATAAGTCACCTCTCGATCGGCCAGTGGGGGGCCCCCCCGAGTTTTCTTGCCATTGAGACGTAACTGCCCCCTTTATTTACTACATTTGCGTTACTGGCTCCATTTAACGAGCGGATCGCCGGGCAAGCTCGCGAGCGGTGATAAGAAATCCCGCAAATTGAAACGAGCCTGCCCCCCTACGGGGGAGGGGGGCGGGGGCCCCCGGCAAAAAGGATGAAATCGCGGAAAACGAGACGGGCCCCGTGACAAATTTACGAGTGAGAGGACGACCGGCCCCGCTCGTCGATCCGCGGCGTAATCTCCGCACTTCCGTGAGACCCTCTTGCCAACCCATCGCGAGGGGCCCATCAGGGGCCCGACCTCGCGGACCCCTGCAACCGAACGATCCATCACTGCTCTTCGAGACTCTGAGAAAAAACGAGAAATTTATATTTTTTTACGTGATTTTTCACTAGGGAGGGATGTCCTTTCGGGTCCTCTTCAGGGCCCAACGTGGAAATCGAGGTGAATTTCTTCGCACTTCTGCAAATCCCTCTGAGGGATTCGCGAGGGGCCCATCAGAGGCCCGACCTTGCGGACCCCTGCAGTCGGTCGATCCATCATTGCTCTTCGAAACCCTTTAGAAGGAAAATTTTTTTTTTATAAGTTCTCACGAGGGAGAGAGAGAGATGTTCCTTCTGGGTCATCTTCAGGGTCCAACACGGAAATCGAAGAAAATTCCATGGCACTTCCGTAAAACCTTCTCCCTGACCTATCAGAAGGGACCCAAGTAGGGACCTGAAGTCAGCCGCTCCATCACTGCTCTTCAAGGCCCTAAATAAATAAATAAAAAAAAAAGAAAAGTGGACTCCTTATTTCCCTCACCTTTTGACAAATACAAAATAAGATCCAGCCTAGGTCGCGTTAACACTCGTACCCAGAAATCCAGAATTCCCCCGTGAAACCATGAACCGGGGACCCAGACCCAGAGGGTCACTCCGCATTCGGCTGACGGCCTCGTCGAGCGGCCCCTCGAAGGTGTCGGACTCGTTCTCACGTGCAGAGAGACCCGCTCGAGATAGCATCGTCCCGGAGTTCCTTGATATCATTAAGGCAGATTTATACGGGGCAGGGTCTCCAGGAGGTTAGGCCAGAGGCTAAGCAGTCCGGCCCCGTGCGAACGGCTTTAAAACTGCCTCCCCCGTTTCTCCTTCTGCGTCCTGGTCCGATTCCTCCGGAACGAGCTTACCCCGAAGAGGGCCATCAATCGCAGGGAGGTGGGAGAGCGTGTCTCCCTTCTTCAGGGCCTCGAAAAACGAGGTTTTCCATCCAACTTACTCGAGGTGTCGTCGCGATCGCACGATATAACGCAATTAACCGCGCACCTGAATGCGCGCCGCCACCGCTAATGGCAGCCAATTTCGGAGCCGGACTCTTCAGCATCCTCTTAAGCGCGCCGTTTCTCCCGTTTTCCCCGTATAAATTCATTTCTCTTCCCCGGGGCCCCGTCGGTGCCCGTCCAGGGTGATCCCGGCAGCTACGGAGACGAGATTTAGCGCGTGTTCCAGCTTTTTTGCGACATTTCGCCTCATGAGCCCGGCAGCAGCCGCGTTCATTACCGCACCGTCCGCCGGGATAGGCGCTTAACTGTTTTGTCCGTCTTGATGGATGGCGCGTTCGCACGTTATTACCGGACACTCGGCTAGTTTTATGGGCCTAGATTGGTGCAGGGCTTTCTTACCGGCGACCGAGCCTAATAGTGTGTTTACCGATAATGGCCATCGCGTCGGGGAAACAGCAGGCGCATAAGTTCGGGGATTTATGGACGTCGATCGATCCCCGATCGCGCTTCGATCCGAGCGGCCTCTTCCTGCGATCCTGAAATTGCAATCTTCTAAATCATCCGGAACCCTTCAGATTCCTTTAAACGGTACATCCACCCCCTAAACTAGCAGAGAACCGACGGCCAAAAGATATCGTCACTACTCGAACGAGTGACATATGCCTGTCGTCGTTTGGAAAGTACACCGCAATTATGAACGTAACTCGTATTACCCCAGTGAAATATGGTTATTTATCATCGGGACGGCTAACAATTTCCTGGGAAGTGTTATTGACCAAATTTCAATTACCTTAGATTGATTGAAATAGGTAACATTTTTAATTTTGATCCTGAATTATTTCTCTGCGGGTCCTTAAGGTGGGTTAATTGTTTTAGCAGAGTATATTGCGGTTTTTGCGGGAGGTTCGGAGGGTTTATTGACAATATCGGGTCGAAAGAGATATGTCGGAGATAGGTATTACCGATATTCGTTGCCACAGGGGGTCGCGCACCTAGTTGTACGTCGAGTGTCCAGGTGCGAGTACACCGGTCCTCGTCAAGTACCTCTTCAGGGTCTCACCAGTCGGCGTCGACTTCTCCGGACTGGTCCCGGACGTCCAGCTGACGCCCACTCCCGTGTCCAGGACTCGTCCCATTACCCCGACGTCCCGGCCGTCCTATGGATAATTTATCCAGGGACTAATTAAGTTCGTCTTAACGCTTCGCCGCGGTGTAATTGTAAACCTGGCGGAGTCCTCGGCCAGCGGGGAACCGGGCAGCCTTCTCGAGTCCCGATTGGCCGGTCGTCCTGTGCACCTGCAGGAGCGAGGCCGGCACCAGGGACGTCTCCGTTGTCCGAGGCTGCACGGTGTAGGCGGCCTCTCTTCGACTTCGCACCGGCCCCTTCGCAGCCTGCTGCTGGGAATTTCATTTGCATCGTTAATTAATGCGCGCCTTCTCTCTCGGTCCCCGAAAAGGACCTGCTGGCAGGATCGCGAATTCCCCCCCGAAAGGTCCTCCCAAGGATGGAAGCTGGCACGATGGGGTCTCGATTATGCCGTCGCTTCCCCTGGGAAGATCCGCCGCCATCGTCCAGAGACCACGGAGACACCCTGAAGAGTGTGCTCCTGTTTTCCAGGACTCGTATCCTTCATACTTAAGGATGAATTCGGTCTTACATTGCGAAGATAATTCATTTCCCTTCAGGAAAGCATTTCTTTGAGCATTGCTCAAAGAAATAATTTCCTTAGAATGGAATTTATTTTCACGGTATACCTGAAGAGCTGATAAATTTGAGATCGAGGTGTATATTTGTGTTTTTCATTCGCATTGTTAAAAAAAAAAATCAGTACAAGTTCTTGCCTTGATACGATATGAGTACATTTATTCGAAAGCTTATCATTTCTCTTAGGTCTACAGCGTTCTATTAGGTTGAAGAGCGAATTTGCGCGAATTATTCCATTTAATAGCTAGAAAGAATTCGTGCAAACTTATGCACCAACTTAATACTTGTACGTGGAAGTCAGTGAAGTCTGGAAGACGAGGTCCATGGGATTTTTGCTTCGGTGCATCGCTGCCAATATTCGCTGTAAGTTTATCCATTAGGAAGCTTGTAATCTCCCTCAAATGTACAGCAATTTATTGAGTTGAGGCACAAGTTAGCACGACTTTTTTCACACCAATCGATAGAAAACAAGTCGTACAAACTTGTGCCCCAACCTAATACATGTATATGGAAGTTGGTGGAAGCTGAGACAAGGTCCATGAGACTTTGGCTCCAGTGTATCAGTTGCCGATATTCGAAAACTTGGAAAATCTTCCTTTACAGCGTTCTATTGAGTTGAGGCATGAGTCTGCGCGACTTTTTTCATACAAATGATTAGAAAAGATATCGCACAAACTTATGCGCCAACCTAATACTCTAATGCGATAGTCGGTGGCTGATAAGACGAGGTCCATGGGATTTTGCATCTATTGCCAATATATTCTGTACAAGTATATATCCACTCGAAAATGTCCAATCTCCCCCGGATCTACAACGTTCTATCGAGTTGAGATATTAGTTTTGTACGATTTATTCACATAGAAATAATTAGAAAAGAAATCGTCCAAACTTATGCCCCAACTTGATACATCCATGCGAAAGTCGGAGAAAGTTGAGGAGACGAGATTTTAGCTTTAATATACGTCGCCGATATTCGCCGCAAAGACATCCATTCGAGAAACATATTAATCTCCCTCGCATCTAATTTTTTATTGGATTGATACATAAGTTCGGAGGTTTTTTTCGTTCAAATAGTTAGGAAAAAAAAACCACACAACCTTATGCACCAACCGAATACTTCTCTTGGGGAGAGGAGATCCATGGGATTTTAGCTTCAAATTTGACCATGGACGAGGAGACACCATGGGGCCTCCATTATTCCTCCCTCTTCTCCTGGAAAGACTGGAACATCGTTTTACGAGGAGTTTGCGAAACACCTTCAGGAGGTCGGGGTCCCATTTTCGAGGTCTCACGTTCTTCCCCATACCCGCGGATGAATTTTGGTCTTCCCTGAAGAGAGCTGGTAACCATTGGGTTAATGCAGAAGTTCGTGCAGGTTTTTCGTTCAATTAGTTCAAGAAGAACCGCACGAACTCGTGCCTCACCCCAGTGCAAGTACCCAAAATAAGTACATCTCTTCAAAAGCATAATCTCCCTCGAGCGCACATCGTTCCATTAGTTTAAGACATGACTTTATGCAATTTTTCATGCAACTTTCGAAAGGAATCGCACATAGCCATGCCCCAACCTAACATTTCGCTCGGAAAATCGGCGAAACCTGAGGAGACGAGGTCCATGGGATTTTCGCTTGAGTATATCTCTTGCCAATATTCGGTATAAGTATCGTCCATGGGAAAGGTGATGACAATCTCCCTAGAATCTGCATAGTTCCATTGGGTTAAGACTCGAGTTTGTGCGACTCTTTCATGCAAATGTTTAGAAATGAAATCGCGCAAGCTAATGTCTCTACCTAATTACGAAAATCGGCGAACGCTGAAGAGGCAAGGTCCACGGGGTTTTCGCTTGAAATTCAAGTTCAACCCTTTTTTTAGAACTATTTTACCATCCGTTAGCATTCGGAAGAGGTCAGTGAGGCACCCTAAAGAAGAGGATCCATTTTCGAGGCGCCCTACCGCGTATACAGGTATTAATTCGGTCTTACCTGAAGAACGGATAAGGACATTTATCCGAAAATCGGTGAAAGCTGTGGAGGCGAGGTCCACGAGATTTTCGCTCCATGTTCGACCATGGACTCGGAGAGGTTATCGGGTTAATCGAGTGGTCTCATGTCGGTCTCCTCGACTCGTGTCTCCGGACTCGAAGGTCGGGTCCACCTGCGGAAGGTTAGGAGAAAGTGTGGACAAGGAGCGGTTAAGTAATCGCCGACGTCGGGCTTAAGGAGGACGATCGATGCTGTCGAGGATCAGGGGTCGACAGGGTGTGCCGACGCAACCCGAAGACGATAAACGCCGGTCCTTAGGGCGCCCCGTGAAATTAAGGTCTGGTGTTTGTAGTCCTTATGAGATGACTCGCTGATCCTTCGACGACTTCATCTGGGGGCGACCTGCATACGCCGTGAAGTCACCTCCACATCCCGAGTGATCGATGCCGAAGACACCTCAGGAACCCCGAAAAGAAAAGATCGAGATGCTCGCCCTGGAAGTTTAAGTAATACCGTAAGACGGGAAGGGAGGAATCTTTAAACTATAAAAATTGAGGAGACTCTTCAAGGAGAGGGTTCTTTGTCTTCGGCAACTCTTTTCGCAACTCTTGAGGAAATAGCGGAGGTTGAGAGCGAGCGATCCATGCCGAAGACTTTTCAAGGACCTCCAAGAAGCAAAAGTCGAGTCGTTCGTCCTGGAAGATGATAAGATAATACTGTAAAATGCACGGAGAGAAATTTTTAAGGATGACACGTTTGTCCTGGAAGTTTAGTTAATACCGTAAGACGCGAAGTGACGAATCTGTACACTGCAAAAATTCAAGAACTCAAGAAAAGGGTTCTTAATGGTCTTCGGCAACGTTTTTTTCCCGACTCTCGAGGAGAAAGCGGGGGTTGATAGAGGTCCTCGGGGACTCTCTCCCGGTGCGTGCGGGAAATCAATTACTCATTGAATCCGGATCTCGCGCAACGCATGACCCTGGGCTCGTAATGAACGTTGATGAAGTGGAGGTCGTACGTTACTCCCGCGAAATTCGTATTAAGTTCGCGTGGCTTAAGGGAGCGAAAAAAGGAGAGGCCTTACCGCGGTCGAGCGCCGCCGAAGATGGCCGTGAGTAATCTCGAGGTGTCATGCGACCTCCGAATTTCGCCGTGGAATTTCTCCTTTTGGCTCCTCTCCTCGATATCGGAACTCGCATGATGCATGTCCCCGTTTCCTCCCTTCCACCTCTTACCCCGAAGACGCGACACGCTTCCAATATTTCGCCTCGTTAGAGAGTCCAACGCGGGGTTATTCCGTCGCGACGCCATCTTGATTCTGGAAACAGGGCAAAATTCAACAAGAAAACTTACTATAAATCCTATTACACAATATAGCGCATAAAAATATCGCGAAACCAGAGATCAATCATTTGAAATCCCTGGAGCTAGTTATAAATCGGCAGAACATTGCTAGAAAAATGAGCAATGTATGAGCCGTTTTGTGTGATTACCGAGGGAAGCGTCTCTTTAATACGTCCATCAAAAGTGTTCTTTGCCACCCATTTACATCGAGGATCAACTACCCCGAAAAGGGAACCGGAAGACCAGGAAGAGGAGAAAATGGACCAAACCCATCGCAATGGCACCGCTGACCCAACTGGGAACCGGTCGTGGTGCCCCGTGCATTGCGTCCCCGGTTCCATGGAACCGGCACGCAACAAGACTTACGAGCCCGCCTTGTCCACCGGAAAACAATTAGCCCGTCGCCAATTAAATCGCTCGATATGAATTAGTCGCCAAGAACCCGCCACGGCTACCGAGGAACTCCTCCAGCTTCCGAGTCCGACCCGGGAACAAATCATTCGCTAATGGCTGCAAATCACGGCGGGCCGGCAACAATGCCCGCGATATATGGGGCCCGAGCCGCGGGTGGTGCCAAGTGGGCCCGAGTGAGGCCCTTTCGAGGGGCCCTCGTGGGCCCCCGGCGAACACGTGGGCTCGCGTGCATTGTTCCTATCCCGGCTTGTGTTCGCTTGTTCGCTCCTTCCGTTGCCGAAGAAAGGGGCCGAGGAAGGGAAAGAAATTCCCCCGCGATCGCCACACCTTGATGCGGTCCTGGAAGTCGGAGCCTGGTGGTTCCTACGGGGTTCCCGGTCATTTTTGCACGTTTACATGGTGAAAGAGTTTAATTCACGAGTTTGGTGAGGGGTTTTCGGAGTATATTAAGGGCCTGAGTGCTCTTAGCGGGTGGAGGTGGTCGAAGAATGGGAGAGAAATTCACGTGGCGTGGCCCTAGAAGTTGAGCCTGATGGTTACCAGGGGTTTCTCGGTGAGTCTTCAACCCCTTCGTGTTGTATGAATTTTAATTCGCGCGTCTCGGAAGGATCCTTGAAAGCGTACCGAGGACCTGGGTGCCCTCGTGCTCTCAGTCGGCGGGTGGAAGTTGCCGAAGAGGTCCCTGAAGAGCAAGTGTCCGGTCTCTCTCCTACACGGTGCGACAGGGGCGAGACATTTAAATCACCGGACTCCCACACGCTCGCACGTGCGATCCAATAAATACGAAAGGCACTCTCTCATGGCACGGACACGCCTCGCGTGATTTGAATGGACGCGATACCGGCGAGGGACGATCGAACTCGAAGGACACCGAGTACTCGAAATGGCGACTCTGAAAGTACGAGATATTTAGATTTTCCGCTTGGATTTTTCACGTCGATCCCAGGAAGTCCCCGAAGTGGGCGTCTAAGCATCGCCAGGGTTGCAACTAATGGACATCAACATATGTAAACCTTCCTTCCGTTTGATGCCTTGAAGAGTAAAATAAAGGGGATGATGAGGTCCTCTGGGCGGACTTCTGAGGTCGACTCCAGGGGGTCCCTAAAGTATGCAATTCTAACCCCAGGGTCCCTGAAGAAACTCCCTCGGGAGTCCCCATCACACGATTAAGGTCGAATTAAGGCTCGCCGGGGTGGGAACGAATCGACTTCCACACCTTTAACCCTTCCCTCCCTTTAACGCCTCGAAGAGCGCAAAACAAAGGGTCGCGGCGGATCAAGGCGAGTTCCTAGATTTCCGCGGGCGCTCCGCGCGTAATCGCCGCGGCCGCTCGAGCGGGTATCGCGGGGACCGAATAACTCGGGGCGATAAGGCCCCTCGCGGGGACTAATGGCGCGATTCGCAAGAAGCGGTAGCGCATTACCGAGACGTCGGTAAGAGGGATGGCCTTAATTCAGCCTCGTCGTCAGGGTCTCGCGAAAGCGGACTTTGAGGATCCCTCGTCATCCCACGGGCGAAGACCTCAAAGCGTTCTTCAAATCCTCCCCATAAATCGCGGCCGAAAATATCCCGCGACAGAGACGGGCCCAGGGGACCTCTTCGGTATGCCCTTCGTCGGCGGAAAGACCGCACTGAAATTACGCGTACCCTGGTACCAGATTTAATCATCACCTGGCTGCATTCCGTACCCCTTCAGCCTCTCCGTACCCCTGAAAAAGGAGATAGAAAATTAAATCCGCAACAATGTACTAGTGTGGAGAGTGAGTCCCCGATTTCTCCCCGAAATAAGGAGCCGGGGCCCGTTTTGCGTTTTTTCAGTACTTCCCGCAAAAAGGTCCGATTACGGGAGCCGTAAAAAAAGGGCGACCAGGGGGGAGAAAAAGCGGTAGTCGATTACACAGTGCGAGGCCCCACGGCGGGGCCCGTGGACCCGTGGGAGAGCGGCCGATTCATCCCGCGTGGACAGAGTGAGACGGCAGAAACGTCCGGCAAAAAGGCCCACGGGGCATGATGCGCCTCTTCGCCGTTGGACACAATGAAGATGATTAAGCAGCGATAGGAGGCCAAACGATGCATCCAAGATGGCGGCTGGTAGCGCTCTGGGCGACCGTCCACGGGGATTCGCGAGGCCGGGCCCAGCTTCCGGGCCCGATCTCTCTCTCCCCCCTCATTGATCTCCAATTAATCTCCAGCCTGTACGCGGCTTAATGAAACGTGTAAATGTAACGAGAGCCGCCGAACGGATCCAGCTCGATGCGTATCGGATCGGCGCCCGGGCCCCTCTTCAGGGTCCCGTTACATGCCCGGGCCCAAAAGCTGCTTATTAATTAATACGTCCGCCATTATGCGTGTGTCGCGAGCAGATCGTATCGCGACTCGCGATTCGCCTCGCGACCAGATCCTGGGAGCGATACCTCTACGGTGCCACGGGACGCCATTGTTCCTGCCATTTCGCGTTTTCGAGGACCCAAGGTGATGGAAATCCTCATCGGTGTTCCTTCATTTCCTACTTTTTTTCCCCTTTCTTTTTTAATGTGATACTCTTGCGCGATGCAATTTGGCGATAGTCTAGTTTATAGCAAGAAAGAGAGAAAATGGACAGCCCCTTGTCCATCCTCCTACCTTATCATTCTACCTTCGCAAGGGTGCATCTTACATCACGCGTGGTACCCTTGCATCCTCGTGTCCTGTTACGACTGCATCCTTGCACCCTTACATCCTTTCACCCCTGCACCATTGCTCCCTGATATCCTTGCATCCTGTCTGCACCCTTAGCTCCTGGTACCCTTGCACCCTTGCACCGATGCACCGCTCCACTTAATAGATTCAATTCTTGCACCCTCCTCTCAAAGGATCCAATTCTTCCACCACTCCTCCTAAGCAATCCAATTCTTGCACCACTCCTCTCAACAATTCAATTCTTGCACCACTAAACAATCCAACTCTTCAACGGGTCCTCCAGGAAGAAAAATAGTCCTGGAGGCAGGATTTTCGGATCCACCCTTCTGGCAGGATTCTACGCACCTCACGCTCTCGGGATCACCTCGTGGATTGCGTATTCCAGGTCGGTTCCTCTTCGGAGGAATGCTTCAAACGCAGGAGCGTTATCGTGGAAAGCATAGCGGGTGTTGCGTCGCCGCGGCGAGCGGTAAGTTGTGGCCGGCGGGGTCGAAGATCGTCGCTAGGCCGTCCACCATGAGAACGGGCTTAACCTGGTCGCCCTATGCGCACGGGGACTAGCTGATGACCATCGTCCACCTGACTTGGGAGATTTATCGCCACGCGCGATACCGCCGCCGAGACTCCCGTACATACACGCAGCTACACACACACCGGAGGTACCTAATCGTTCGCCAGGTTCTCCATCGCGTTCTACGATGTTCCCGATGTTCTTTGACAATTTAACATTGCCGAAGAGCGCTACTTCCCTGTACAGAAGGAAAGTTTCATGTCCTGGCCGACCCGCCAGACGAACTGGTGCACCTAAGATTCGGGGTACTTCAGTAGATGAGACTAGGTTAAATCAGACCAGACCACCCTAGTAAAGGTCGATGGAAATTGACATAAATTTGTACCCAACTTATAAGACTGTAACTACAGTATAGTAGATGAGAGTTGTTTCAGTTAAGACCAGATCATACTGATAAAAATCGATGGAAACTTGCATACGTTTATACGTCCCTTACACCTTGAGCTTCACCCAGGCGAAGATGTCCGTTTTTTTAATCGCTAAACCTAACTAAATAAAAAAGAAAAAAAAATAAGACACGTCTCTCCTCTGCACTACTGAACCCGAGTCCACTTGGAGGGACTTCCAAATGGGACGTTCCTCTTCCCCTTATTCGTAGGCGCTTCACGCTTTCGGGGTTAGGAGCCGATGTCGCGCACGATCGCGGAACAGCTCCCCGAGGTGATTTGTGGACTCGTTACCCTTTCGCGAACGTGACCTAGGTGAAGCGCGTCGATACCGGATCTTGGGATTGGAGATTCACCGGTGGAAACATCGCCGAGAGCGATCCGAGAGGGATTAGGGAAGGAACGACACGGGGGTCGAACACCCCCGCGAATCCGGATGACCCTCGGGCGGTCCCGGACGCGTGTTCCGGAGCGGATCCCCCGGGCGAGCCCGGGCGATAATTTATAGAGGCGGCCTCCTCGTGGCGGCAATAATCCGCCGGTACACATTCGCGACCTACGACTACGTGGGGGCCCTAATATACATAAACAAGGCGCACTCGCACGCGACGTCATCGGGTGGGTGGAGATTTACGGCGGCAAGACGCGGCTAAAAATACCCCCCGCGGGATAATCTCGTTCCTGCTCGGTTTCCAGCTTTTCCAGACCGGGGCCCCGAGCATTTTTCGGGAAGAGCGACCAGTCGATCCGGATCTGAACACCCTGGCGGCGGGCTCGGACGGAGAAGAGATCCCCTGACCAGCCTCAACGACCAACATCGATTCTTATCTTAACTCGAAATTAGATGAAAATTATGAAATATAAACGCGACATCAAGAAGGGTCCAGGGAGGGGGGGCTAAGTGACATCTAGGGCGGGTTTATCGCGGGGTAATTTAATAACGCATGCGGCATGAAGTCCGAGAAAAAGTCCGATCTCCTGGCCGGCTTCAATATCCACCACCGATTCTCACCTTGACTCGAAACGAGGAAAAAGAAATTATGAAATTTGAATATGATATCAAGGAGGGTCCATGGAGGGGACCGCATCAGGTGCCATCCCGAGAGGGCCCATGGCGTGGTGATTTACTAAAGTTTACGCGGCGTAATCCCCGCCGGGCGTGCTCGCGCGGAAACGCCGCAGCGGCTCCGGGAAAGACACACGACCCGCGCCCGCGACGCGGGCAGCTCGCATTATTTAGGACAACACCCGGGGGATTTATGTGCGTTGCCGCACTCCTCAGCACGGCACACGCGCCACTCGTCCGTCGCGGAGAGCGGCCCGGACATCTCCTGGAGGGGCCGAGATCTCCAGGAGATCCAGCCCCGTCGAGTGATCCGAGTATCCCGGGGGTCCGGAAGATCCCGAAGACGCGTCGACATCGAACAAATGAAGATACTATATCTAAGAGGAAGTGTCACTCCACGGCAACTGGAATCGGACTCGCGGGGCCTTACAGGGCCCTAAACCTAATCTAACCCCACCTTAAATTCGAGTTTCCTCCAGGACATCCGGAGGTCCGGATACTCCATAAGATGACAACTAACGTCGAACGTCTCATATAAAGACATCACCTTGATGGGAGATACTCGATGGCGAAAGTAATCGGACCCGAGGGGCCTTATCGGGCCCCCTAAGCCTAAGACCTAATCAAACCCCATCCTAAATCCGCGTTTTGTCCAGGAGCCCCCGTCCCAAGGAACCCAATCCCAGAAATCCAGAACCCCCTGAAATCGACTGGCCATCGAGCGGCACAAAGACGTTACCTGGAGAAGAGGCACTCCATCGCAACGGGAACCAGGCCCGAGGGGCCTCATCAGACCCCCCGCCCCCAGGACCCCCCAACCCCACCCTAAATTCGCGTTTACTCGAGGAAGCCGTATCCAGGACGGTCTCTTTCCGGGAACCGTCGATTGTGCCGCCGAGGAGGCGGAGGTCGTTAAGGCGACCGGCAGACCGTCAGCGAGAGCCGCGGGAGGCCTTAATCGGCAATTTCCCGATTGGTGTACACGCCCTTTGAATTACTGCCGTAATTGCACGCCCGGCGTCCCACGGGCGAAATAGATGTATCCTGTAATAAAGGCGGTGATGTAGAGCATTCCGCGATTCCCGAGGACTCGCCGCGGCGGCAGCGTCGGCTCGGGGTGGGCATTACCCGCCGCCTTCCCTTTAAAGAGGTGCCCCTCCCGGGGGAGGGGAGGGCCCGCCATATACGCCCGCGAAAAAATCCAAATACGATGCGCCGCCGTGATTGCGCGCCTTCGGGAGATACGCCTAACTGGTCCGCCGTCCGCAAGCGCGGCTCAATTAGCCGCCGAGGGAATTAATAAATAGCGAAGGTGGACCGTGACGCGGGGCCCCGAGAAAATGAGTCGGGCCCAGCTCGAGCAAACACCACCCTAAACCCCGGGATATACGGCGGACGCGTCCGTCGAATCGCGCTACCAATAATGGCCGCCGCCACCTCGACGTCCACCAGCGGCGACCCTTTGCCGGTCCCGGTCGAAAAATGAACGCGGAATTAATTCCAATCGCCGGGAAAGGGCCGATATAAGCCGGAACGGGGACCCTGGGGAATCCACCGTGACCTCTGGAGGAGGTCCTTAGGGTCCGCGATAAAAGGTGAATCGGTTATCCGGCACCGGGGGGCACGGATTAATCGGGGCCCCCTCCACCCCAGGGAGATTATTGGCATTAACTCGATCGCGCGCAGGAAACCCTGGAAAGTGGAAGGCTCGATAAGTGGCCGGGGGTCCGGGAAGGGGAGGGAACCCTCGCCGAAATTTATGGGAGTAGGAAGTATCAGGTGCGAGAGGCTCCCCGGGCCCGAGATACAGGGTGGCGCAAGACTCGCGACCGGTGCGCTATCTGGCCGGGAAACGCGGTCGTCGAGCCGAAGGAGGCCGGGATGGAGCGAACCCGTGTCTCGCATTAGTCTCGAGCGAATCGCCCGCGAGGCGAGATTAATATCGGAACACACCGAGCCGGGTTCGGGGCGCCAAATTTATATTTATTTTCGAGGCCGCGCCGGGTCGAGGGATCGCGCCCACCGGGGGATCACTTTTTTCACTCTGGGTGAATATCTCTTTTCTTAGAGATTTTTATGAGTTTTCATGGATCGGAAGGATAGATCGAGGATCGAGGAGCAGGAGAGGAACGACGCTCTCTGATAATTCATCGAGAGGTTGACATTCGTTTTCTTTTTTTCCCCTATTTTTCCGAGTTTTACCGGGATTTTCGAGAAAAGTGAAAAGAATCCGAACATATAGCTCGAAGATCGATGATCGAGGAAAGGGGGGGACGTGGCCAATTTTTCTTAATTTTTCCAAATTTTCACGAAATTTCCCATAGAACTGGAGGCTCCTACTGTATAGATCGAAGATCGAAACTCGACAAGCGAGGCAACGCAAACTCTGATAGATCACCGGCGTCGCCTGTTTCCTCAAAGTACCAATTTTCCTGCATTTTTCCCGAAATTTCCCCTAAACCTGAAGAGGCTCCTGCCGTGTAGATCAAGGATCGAAACTCGCCGAGAGAGGCGACGCGCGCCGCAGTAGCTCGCATCTCGACGCCGGCGTCCCTCGAGACGATCCGGCCACAGCGGCCCAATTAAATTAGGGTCTTCGCGGTCCATTAACTTCCGGTGATTTACGATCGAGCGGCGATCGGCGAATGCCGCGGATCGTTACCGATCGAGAGGGTCGCACCCGCGCGCCTGGCGAGCGGAAAGAGGCCAACAAGAGGAGCGGACCGGGAGCGGAGGCGACGCGGCCCGGTGGAAACAGCGTGTTTATAGATTACACCGCGATACCGCGGGGTGAATAAATAACTGTATTACCGGCGGCGGGAGAGGAGCCGGGAGGGCCGGTCTCCCGGTCGATAACATCCGGCGGCCTGGCACCCCTTCCGAGCCGCGTCACGCGCATATTTCTATAATTATTGGCGGCGTCGCTTTGATCTTACACTTAACTCCGGCACCCGCCGCCCCCGTCCTCGGGGTCCTCCTGCGCCTCCTTCCTTTTGCCTCCTCCTTTGCCTGGCGAACGCCAGTCGTATCATTCCGCGGCGCGGCCGCGATCGGCAATAAGCCGATAACGGGATGCCGGCATTGCCCGCGCGCCCGAGCAGCGGGCCCAAGAGGTATAAACGTCCCGCGGGACTTTATACGGGGATTCGCCGTAAGGCCCCCCCTCCCCCTCCGCCCCACTCATGGAGTTAATTAATATTATGATTTGTTACAGGGAATCGCGGGGAAACTGCCTGCGCGGACCATCGCGGGAAGAGGGGAACGACGATGGATCGCGAGGGGAGACAGGACCGCGTGGATTCCGCGGCGGAACCCCGCGGAATTCTCGATCCGGGATGGATTCTTTAGGTCGCGGCTCAGGCGCCTTGGTACCCTTGGAGTTGCTCAAAGGGTTAATCAGTCATGAGATCAGAGATTTTAATTATCGAGATCATGGGGAAATCTCAGCTGAAACTCGTGAATTTCAATTATTTTCCTTTTTATTTCTCCTAGGCATTCTTAAATTTTTTTTTTTTATGAGAAATGAAATTTCACAAGTGTCAGGACCTTCCTTACAGCCTCTACATTGACGTTGTAAAGTTTGAAACGATTCAGCGTCCCCAGATCGAAGAAATGTTTAAGGCTGGGATTCATACTTCACGTTTGGCGGGAAAAAATGTCATCTAGCCGTTTAGCCTGATACTCGGTACATTCTGTGTGCAATCGCGAAAGTTCATTTAGCCGTTTAAAATACATATAAAATACGCCTTAATGTTAAAGCGTGCTATGGATGCGGATTTTAGGCTCGTTGGTGTCTTTCGTACCCTCGATACCTTTTATACCAATCGAGTACATCGATACCTTGATACTCTAGGTACCCTTTGTAATCTTGACACCTTCGCACCAATACCCTCCTCGTACGCGATACCTTCGACGCCTCGTGTACGCATCCTCTTCCGGATCCTCAAGTATCCCCTAGGTCCCGATAACGGAACACCTCTCCTCCATCGGCCAATTGAAAAGGGCCCTAATTCGGGCCCTGTTCGGGCCTGGCAACAAATTAGGGCACACTCTCGGGCTCCTCGGTACCCTCGAGGGGAGTTCCAAGGCGCGCCGCCTGGCGATCGCGGCCTACCCCTTTTCTTTCCCGATCGGATAAATAATGGATTAGCAATTAAACGAATTTCAAGATGCGTCGATGGCAACGGGTTCGCGTCATTAGGGGTGCGATGGCGATTAGCCCGCCTTCCTGGGGGGACAGGAGGGGCCGGAGAGAACGGTAGCTCCGACTCACCTGCCGGGGACCTGCCTCTCCCTGCCACAGCTGCCACCTTCGCCAAGGCCGCGTTTCCGAACCTTAGTCTTAATATCGGTCCCTGACTACTTTTCCGAGACCCACCTGCGCCGACTCGTTAACCCTTCCCTATCAATTAACGACCCGACGAGGACGCGTCGATATTAATAAGGACCCCTGAAAACCGCGACGAAGGAGACGTATCGACATCAGGTGGCACCCTGGTGTCCCGCCACTTCTGGACCACCTTTCGATTCGACCTGGAGCGTAACATGAAGTCTTTGATGCCACAAAAGTTAAGAATTTTCCCCCAAATTCGCGCACCTCGTTACCGGGATTTAAGGTGATATGAAAGGGTCATTAAATGTGTAACTTTTCTCCAAACTGGGTGCACCGAATTATCTGAAACTTTAACACGTGATTATGGAGACTCCAAGTAAGAACGTGAAACTTCATTTTTCGAAACAGAAAAAAATGTCTTTTTCGGTTCTTATCCGAGATAAATATACATTTTTTTTTTTAATTAACGCGCATCGCGCTCTTCCTTAGGGCTTCCATAATCTCGTGATGAAGATTCAAATGATTCGGTGCGCACCATTTGGAGGAAAAATTTCATAAATGCTTTCATTTTTGTTGTATGTTTATATGACACTTGCGTATCACCTTAATGTCTTGCGTAATCGGAATGGCGGCGCAGGCTTTGTAAATCCTCGTCCTGTCGGTCAAGGAAAGGAAGGGACACCACTAATCAGGTCGCTAATAGGCCTCGACAGGCTGTCCGAGGGTTTTCGACGAGCATCGCGCAAAACGAGGGCGAGCCGACCCTGAGGAATGGTTCACCTGCGCGCAGGACGCGTCCACCCTGCGCGAGTGCTCGGTACTTTGTAAACGAGGACCAATTTAAACGGCGACATGCCCCTTATCCCGACTTCGGAACCCGATATATCTCAAGCTGGAAGGGACACGCAGGTGAAAACGAGATCGCGAAACCAGGAAAATTCGGGAAATAAAAACAGAACCGACGTGCACCCTGTTCCAGAGCCCGCTACTCTGTAAACGAGGACCAATTTAAACGGCGACATGCCCCTTATCCCCACATCGAAATCCGATACATCTCAGGTTGGAAGGACACGCAGGTGAAAACGAGATCACGAAACCCAAGTACCCAATCGACGAAAAAAATTCCGCGAAACCAGGGAAATGAAAAAATGAAAAAAGACAGAACGGAGATGCACTCTGGGTAAAAGCCTCGTTTTTTGTAAACGAGGACCAATTTAAACGGCGACATGCTCCCTGATCCTGACTTCGGAACCCGATATATCTCAGGTGAACATGTAATCGCGAAACTCAAGTATCGATGCAATCGACGAAACGAATGGAAAACGAGGGAAATTAAAAAATGAAAAAAGACAGAACCGAAATGCACTCTGCGCGAGAGCCCAGTTCTTTGATAACAAGGACCAATTTAAATATCGACGTACCCCTTATCCTGACATCAAAACCCGATATATATATCTGAGGTTGAAAGAAGATGAGATGAACACAAGATCGCAAATCCCCGAAAACCAGGAAATTCCGAAGAATAAAAACAGATTCGGCAATGTCGGAGTCTCTAACGAGGAGGAGGATCGAGGTTCTTCCCGCGGCCAGAGAATCGATCTCAATCGGCGTCGTTTAGATGCATGACTCTCGGCACACTTGGATTTGCATCTAAATCCCTGCAGGAATGAAAGGCCTTTTTCCCCGAGCGGAACCAGGAGTTGCGACAGTGCCTCCTTCAGGGTCGCGCAGGGTCTCCGAGGTCTTCGGCAAAGGAACCGAGTAAAGAGAGTTCCGCCTCAAGGAATCCCATTGAGGGCTCTTTGGCCGGGTCTGTCGAATCATTCTTCCCCCTTTTTCCAGGTTGGCCAGAGAGTGGATTAATGGGCGCAATTATTCTATAAAAGAGGCCCAGGAAGATCGATTCCCGCGGGGTCTATCCGCGATTCCGCGACACCGCGGCGCACCCCGCGAGGCATAACTCGTCCCACGGAGGATGAATGAATCGCTCGTCCGACTTCCCCGTGCCTTTAACGGGCCACAATCGTCCGCGAAAACAGCGCAAAAAGGCCTGAGCACGTCGCATTAATCGGGAGCTGGCGAACGCCGGGGGCCATTTTCAACATTTTTCCCCAGGCTTGACTTTTCCCCCGAGATACCTAATGGCCCCCGAGCTCCAGGAAGGACCCCGGGAACTTTGTCGACGTAACTTTTATCCAGGGAACTTTGGCGCTACCTCGATGCAACATCTCCCCATGAGTTACGTCCAGCCATGGTCCTGGCACGCCTCTAAATCACAGGACCCTTACGAGGCCCCGAAGAGTGACGAATGGCCGAATTGAGCGATTCCGATGCCGATATTAACCGGTATATTAAATAGCCCCGTAATTGGCGGGCTCCCGTGCGCCGTGATTTGCGCACTTTTCATGCGCAGTAAATCCTCGCCGGTGGTTTTAGCCGCAATAAACCGCAGAGCGGATGAATAAGTGCTAGATGGGCCGAGTAAGTAGGTAACGAGGAAGCGCGCGCCCGAGGTCGCGCTCTTTTTATGCCTCGCCGTAACACGCGCGATGGTATCTGTCGATATGATATATCGGGGGATGCGCCGAGGAATAATGGGCCGAGCACCGGCCAGGGATAATGTTGCCCCTTTCCGGAAAAAGCCGACGCGGCATGTGCTTGACAAGCCATCTTGGCCTCTGCCCCCGGGAACTCTTCGGCGTCTTCTTCGGGTAATCGGACCGGGTGTCGCGGGATCGATCGTGCAAAAGGATCGAGCCGATCCATGGGGCCCCCTGAATTCCGGACTCGGATGTAACGCCCTCGCTTTACATTCTACACCAGGAGAACAGGAGAGACACCCTGAAGAGCCGCAACGCGGAAAATCAAGTACGGGGGTGTATACCATAATACGCTCTTGCTGATGTTGGAGACTTGGTATCCAGAGATCAGTTAGAGATCATGTTCGAGGGGTCTGCCCGATAAGCACTTCACCTCTGCGCGCTGATAAACGTTTCGTTCAATTGATAACATTCTTCTAACAACGCTGGAATATGGATATTATACGCCCCGTCAACTGTTTCCCGCTAGGTCATTATTTTTATTAGAAATTACTGGTTTATTAGATCAAACATTGCGGTATGTTGCAACGAATGTTAAACCAGTATGGGATATTTAATTAAAAGATCTGATCTATTTCCTAAAATATGTTCGAAGATCGATGGAAACGAGACAAAATCTCATGTGAAACTTTTTTAGCTATGGCAAGACTTCTATCGCGGAGCTTTCGAACTTCTCCGCACCGTTGATATATTTAATTCTTCATACAATCATATTCTACGTTTATAACAAACATCTTACCGATTCACAATTTTCTGCGTACATCAGACACTCAAGTAAGAACCGCTTTCCGGCCGAAAAATTAAACGTCCCTATCGTAGAAAATCCAACACACCGCGACGGGAGTGCCTGACCATGCCCATCTCTTGCAATTTTCAAAACCATATTCCAGGATAGTACCGAAAAAATGGTATCGCATCAACTTTATCCTCGTGGACCATAAACCGAGAAGAGCGTCGCCCCCCAAACTGGGAATATGAGGAGGGCTAAGGAAATTAAACGTCCCTTAGCGTAGAAAATCAAGCGCACCTCCACGGGAATGCCTGACCTCTCGGTCCTAGTCCCTGATGGAGCTCTTCAGGGTCCCAGTCGAGGTCGGGTCCCATCGCGGTCCGGCTAGCGTCGTAAAGCGGAAGAACTATCCTATGCAAACCTCTCCTGGACCAGCAGGGGGGGAGGGAAAAAGGCGTCCTTTACGATTCCCGGTAGGTTTCACCGCGGGCATTAAGTGGCGTTCACATCGGGACGAGTGTCTCAATTTACAGGCGACCGACAGCTGTATCCGCGTGTACGTCGCCGTCGAGGGGAGTCCCTGACCGCAGAGTCCGGCCACTCGGAGATGGTCGCGATTTTCTCGATAATCGATGCCCGATCGAGAGGCCGCGCTTCCCTGGGAGCACCTGCGAGGCTCCGCGAGAAATACGAGGGCCCAGAGGGGCCCGTTGTGGACGGGGCCTCAGGTACGATTCGAGAACCCCATTCCGAGGGCTCTCGGATCGCGACGTCTTCATTATTCGCACGTGCGAGAGCGCGCGTCCGCTTAAGGACGCTCGTAGGCAATTTCCGTGACGTCACGCGGTCGTAATAACGACAAGATATACAGTGACAATCGATGCGAGGCCCCTCGCGACGGGCCCGGGCCCGAGGAATAACGACCGATCGCGCCGCGAGATGGACTTCCTCGAGTGGACGCGCGGCCGAGACGCTCAGGTGTTCCGGACACCCCGCGGACCGTGAATTCTAAGGTTTCATCGCAAAACGCGGCGATTCGTCCCGCCATTTTTCACGGGGAGCGCTCCACGAGCCTCGGGTTTCTCTCCGAGCCAGTGGTTCCCCTGGGTGTTCCGGGCCCGAGGACCCCCCACGAGGGGGCTCTAAGTCCCGCCCCGATTTTGAAATTCCGCAGCCTTCGGATCCGCGATGCAAATTGCGGGGGAACGGGGGCCTAGGTGCGCGTCAAGATGCAGCGGCGCGCGCCCTCGGCTGCCGATCGCTAATCGATACAAATCGGGCCCGAGAACGGGGCCCGGCAACCCTCGGACGGATGGTAACAAATCGCCCAAGAGACCGGTCGCCAAGGTCTCTATACGTCAGCATAATGAGCCAACATTTCTCCGCGGTCCGGGCTCTCCACCCCCCCTTGGGGCCCTTCGGACCCATTTTCCTGAGCCCTACACCTATTCGCGGGGATTCGTCGGGTCTCCTTGGAGACGTTCGGGCCCCATTTGAAAAGTGGGATAGGAAGAGTTGTGGCGAATCGTGGAAAATCGTGGAAAATCGTGGAAAGTCGCGCGAATCTCGGGCCCCCCAGAGATGGGTCTGGGTAATAAGAAGAACGGGGCCTTGTGGCAGAACGGGCCCGGTGGTCCCGACGGTCCCGGTGGGTCCGCACCTCGTGATATCCAGCTCGCGCACCGGCGGCTGCACGGTCCCCGCTTCCTCGCCGAGGCAGGGCTGACCCCTGACCCCGGTAGGGCCCCGCGGACGTCGCCGCTCCACGGCGAACACCCGGCCGGATAATATATTCCGGGGGTACTGCAGGCAATTTTCGCGGGGCGGTGTTGCGTTGATTGCGGTCGTTCATCGCATTCGCCTTCCGTTCCGCCGAGCGGCCGCCGTCCCCTCCTGGGGCCCCGGGGCCGGGCCCGAGCTGGGGCCCCGAGGTTACCGGACTCTAATTTGCGCCCAGCGGGGGCGACGCGAACTAATGCCCGCGGTGCACGCCGGGAGGGGCCCGCGGAGGAGCTTTGTCTTCCGAGGGACTCCCGCGCCATCGCGCATCCATCAGGCCCCGGGGCCGGAACAAGAACGGGCCCGGTGTCCACCGTGGCCCCTGCGGACTGACCCTCGAAGTCGTCCTACTCTTAGGAAAACGAAAGGCGAGGCTTGGATCCTGCCAAATGTAATCGGGCCCCGCGGAGAAGGTCCATCTTCCCGAGCACTCCCTCGCCATCGCGCATCAGGCCCCAGGGCCCGAACGGAACCAGGCCCAGATTTCACCTTGACCCTGTAATCCGTCCATGCTCTGGAAAAACAAGACTATTGGGCCCTATCGAATGCTACCCGGCCCTAACTTTCGCTGGGACCCACGGAGAAGCTGTCCTAGAGAGTCTCGCGCCATCGAGTACCCACTAGGTCCCATATCCACCGCGCTCTCTGCACATCGGTCCCAGTTCTCCCGCTCTCCGAGAAACCGGAGACGGTAGGCCCTTTATCCTTCCAAATGCAATCAGGCCCCGACTTTCGCCGGGGCCCGCACGAATCCTATCCGCCGGCTGGCCACCTGACCGGGAGTTCCGGGGCGCGCAATCACGCGCACGCGAGCCCCCGAGCGGGCCCCGGCTCTGCTGGGCCTTTCGGGGCCCACTGGGCCCTCGCTTCACCCTCGTAGTTCGAATCGACACGAAGATGCAAACCCAAACTGCCGGCGTTCTCCGCGGTTGCTGTCGAGCGCCACTGCGGGCAATTCGGGGCCCAATGTCCCTCGAGTTGGGCCCTACGTGGGCGGACCCATTCTTTCTCTGCCGAACGTCGACGGACGCCAAATCGCTCGCCCCCGGGCCCGCCTGAGGAGACCAGAAGAGATCGGTGGGCGCCATTACGGCTGCCTGGTGCGCGTTCGGGCCCATTTTCAGCGGAGAGTAAAAGTCTCCGGGCCTTCTCCTTCGGGGCTCACTTATGCCCAAGATGAGGCCGGGCGGCCGCGTGCGTGACTCCGGCGTTTAAAGAATAATGCGTGCGCCATGTGCGGCGGTGGGCTTGCCGCACAAATGATGCCCGGAACATATGTCGGGGCCTGCTCGTATTATCGCCGCACCGATGAACTCCTTCGATTGGGCCTGCTCGGGACTCGCAGTTAAGAGCGCAATCGGTCTTGGTCTTGCAATCTTAGTCATGGACAGTTCACATTTATTGATTTTATGATTATAGAAAAATCATGGGTAACGATGAGCAACATCGCTCTTGGTCTGGGTCCTGCAAAAAGTGCAAGAGGACTGAACAAGATCGGGACTCAGGGGTGCAAGACCAAGATTCGAGGATGCAAGGCCAAGACTCGCGTATACAAGACCAAACCCAAAACCAAGATACTAAGTCTCCATCTTGAATTGTTCATCACTATCCTTGTCTTGGTCCTGGTCTTAACCCTCTTCAAGGCCAAGATTAAAACCATAAGACCAAGAGTAACGACCAAGTCTAAGACTATACGACCAAGACCAATGCCAAGATTACAGAACCGAGATTATAAGGCGAAGACCAAGACTATGAGACCAAGTCCAAGACCACCCCCAAGAATATAAGACCAAGACCAAAACTATGAGACCAAGTCCAAGACCACCCCTAAGGGTATAAGACCAAGATCAAAACTATGAGACCAAGTCCAAGACCACCCCCAAGGGTATAAGGCCAAGACCAAAACTATGAGACCAAGTCCAAGACCACCCCCAAGGGTATAAGACCAAGACCAAAACTATAGGACCAAGACCGATTCCGCTCATCACTGGACCCTCAAAACTTTCTCCTGGCGGATGAGCCCGGGGTCCAGTCTCCCGAAAAGGAGGACGAGGTCCTTCCCCAAAGCCTCGAAATCCTCCTGCAACGACATCGTCCGCATCCTGAGATACACCCGAGATAGCCCCCGTCTCGGAGGCGTTAAGGGACACCCCGTTATCTCTCCCCGCGGCGCATCCCCGCTAATTAACGCGCGAGAGTCACCGATCGGAGATCCCGGGATAAAGGACTCGGATCGAGACTCGTTCGAGCGACACCTCCATTTGCAGATGCTTCAAGATCTGCGGCCGAAAGGATTAACGACTCCCCCCCCCCCCCCGAATCGGATCCGAAATGAACGCAGGAAGATCGGGGAGACGCATCCCCCGTGAATCGCGGAATCGCCTCGAGATCCCAAACTCGATCCCGATCCTGATCCCGCCGATCTGCCGCAGCATCCCTTCCGATCGGACACAATCGGGCGTCGATCTGCGTTCCCCGTGCGGAATCCACCAACCCGAGGCGCGCTAACGAGCGGGAACGGGCGAAAAACAGAGGAAAACGAGCGGAAATAAAGGGAAATAAAGGAGAACAAAGGAAGAGAGGGGGAGGAAGAGGGGACTTGGCGCAGGCTCCCCCCTGGCGGCCGCAGTTGCGCCGCATCTGCGGTGTGACTCCGAGAGGGTCTCCGCAACCGCGCGACGGCCGGCCGCGGAACGGCCGCGTCGCTTCTTTGCCTTTTAGGTATCCCCGCACCGCAACCGCGAACCGCAGTTTCCAATAGTTAAGACCGAGCCTCGCCGCGATATCGAAAGTTCGACGGGATCGGGGGCGGGGGGAGGGCCTGGAAGAAGACCCCGAAGAAGGCCCCGAAGAAACGTCAATTCTCTTCCCCTCTCTGCGGAAAAATCGTATATCAAGGGTTCGACCTCCTCTATTTCCTCTCCCCATTTTTTTTTTATACCAAATTCAGACAAAGGGCAATTCGCAATTCGACTTATCGTCGCGATCTCGATCAGCTGATCAAACGTAGACGAGAGATGAACACTAGGAAATGTCGAAGAAAATTATCCTTGGCTGACGAGCGCATCCTCCTATCTCTGATTTATCAAAACCCCGATAATACCGATCGAGAGCGGCACGAAGGCCCTGAAGAACATCCCTCCTCTTCCCCTGCTGATAAAAAAAAAATGTATCACGGCTCCAACTTATCCTATTTGACCATTTTTTTCCAAATCCAGGAAAGAAACGAAACTCTCAGTTCGGTCGATCGATCCACCTCCGATCAGCTGATCGAGCTCGGACAATAGGCGGCTAATCACCCACCCCGTGGGGGAGGGCTCGAAGGAATCGCGTCGACCGAATTACCCTGGCTAATGGAGCTCATCCCGGGACTTTGGATCCATCGGGACACGCGTGTTCCCCCGTGAATTACGGGAAATTAATGCCGCGATCGCGTGACGATCGCTCGTCGATCGGCCGGGGGCTAATTCGCGGATAATGTCCTAATTAGCGGGGGTGTCCCGCGTATGAAAAATCAAGGGGCCCGGGAAAACCGCGAGCGATCCGCAGGAGGGTCCGCACGCGAGAGAGCCTCGCAACCGGCGCCGCAAGTGGGCGGAATATTCGCTCGTGTAAGAACGGAACGAGTTCGAGAGCGCGAGATCCTATCGGGATGACGCACTGCTACGCACCTGATACCGGATTGTGCGTATACGTCGGGCTCGGCAGAGTTATTCGACGAGATGCTTATTTTAGAATGGCGCGCACGTACATACATCCACGTACAAATAACCGGCCATACCCTCGTACGTACATAGGTGCGTATAAATGGCCGACGTGTGCACGCGGACGGGCGCGCACACACACCCACACAGATACGCACGCACGCATTCACGATATTCGTCCCGTCCAGTTGGCAACTCCGATCTCCCCGCAGACTCCGAGAGGTCCGAGGGCGACGGAGGAGAGTGGAGACGCCGAGAGGGAGAGGAAGAGGGAAAAAGAGGGCTAGAGGCACCGCCGGGTAAGGGGGAGAGAGACGGAGGGAGGAGAGAAAGAGAAGTGCCCGGGAAAGCGGGGAGAAAGATAGGAAGCGACGTGCGGATAGAGTGCGGAAGGAGGGGAGGGGCGAAGGGGAGTCAACACGAAGAGGGGGAGGGAGGAAGAGAGAGTGCCGATTCCGGTACAAAGTGTCCCGCAATTACGGGTACGCACGTACTATGGTAAGTACACGCGATTAAAGTGTACCTCGCGATCGAGATCGAGGGATCGATAGGCTAATGCTTATCGCGGCTGTATATATACCGCGAGGACTAATCGGTATGACTTTCTCGGTTGCGTGTGATGGCTCAGGTGCGACCTGGGGCGCGGGAGGCGGTGGGACACCTGCCATGGGAAGGGGTCCCGGGTCGCGATGATCGACTCCTGGGGAACTGGGGGGGAAGGAAGTTTCTTCCTGAATTTTTGGATGTGTGGGGGCATACGACTAAGAGGGATCCAGGATCGCGATGATCCACTCCTGGGGAACCGGGGGGTGGAAAGGCCTTTTTTCCTGAATTTCCTGGGAGGCCGCGGGATGCAGGCGGAGATCGGCCAGGCGGATCGGCACGTACGGGGAATCATCGTCGATCGTAAATCCAGGAGAGGAGGAAGCCACGAGAGCCTCCCACACGAGCCGACCGGGTGATGGATGACCAGGGTCAGCCTCGAGGGTAGATCCTTCCCGCCAGCCACCAGGCGGGAGTCCTCGTGGGCAGCCGGCGAGGATCCAGAGGCTGCGGGGAGAGGAGAACAAGAGGATCCTGAATCTGCGAGGAACCTGAATCCGGGGACGCGAGGAGTGTAGGAGTAATTTAGGTCCGGGAGGATCCTGAACCTGCGGGGATCTCGAGTCCAAGGTATCCTTGATACAACGGGGACCAGGATCTATGAACATCGCGAATGCAGGAGAAACTTGGGTCCAGAAGGATCCTGAACCCTCAAGGATCCCTCGTCCCCCTTCCCCCAAATCCAAATTCCACCTGCAAATCCGATCCATCCTGCGAGCCTAAATGCGTGAGCATCCCGATTGTACAACGAACCCGAACCCGAGGAAACCTTACACCCCCTCCCGGAATACAATAATTTGGTTACAATTACAATTCCAACGTGGCAAAAAAAAATCGGCCATAAAATCGTTCCGGTGTTCGGTCATTTCCAACGATTTCCACGCGTTAGAACGATTTCCCGAGTGAGTATTTCGTCGATCCGAATTCCGCGAGCGGAACCGCCGGAGCCCGTTCGATGTCGATCGCGGCGTAGACCGGTTGATCCAGCGGGCCTAATTTCACGTCTCGATCAAGGAAAAAGGGGAACGCGGCACGCTAATGAAACGTCGAATTACACGAGGAAGGAGGGAACCCCGCGCTGGTTATCCAGACGACCGCGAGGCACGCGATAGGCGGTCCTCGCGACCCGCGCCGATCGATTGGTAAGCCACTCGATCGCCGATCGGACGATCGACAAGGATCCTCGGTGTCGATCCCGCATAGCGATAATCGGCGGCGTCGACAGGTGCGAGAGCGGCCTACCGACCCTCGAGGAGTGCAGCTAGGCATGCGAGCTCGAATCTCGTCGCGCAGCTCTGTACCGATCTCGAGGATCGGTCCCGAAGAGCCGGGAGCAAAGAGCGGGCGAGCGTATCGTAAATCGGCGCGCGATCGGCTACCGGAGAAGGAGCCGAGGACCCGAAGAGCGTCGATGTCGATCGCCGATACGGACACGGTCTTCGGGATCGGCGAGTAACGCGGGATCGTTACCGATCGCCGGCCCCGATTGGACCGGATAATTTACTGCCACGACCTAATTAAAGGAGCCTGGACGAGGAGCGGTCCACGAGTGGGCGAAACGCGCCGCTCCCGGTTGGCCCGGGGGGAGCTTTATTCGGGACGCTTTTCAAAGTAAAGGTAAGAATGAAAATGTAAATGGCATGAAAGGAATTAAAAAATGGAGATGCAGGGGGGAGGGGTTAGGCTCGAATTTTGGGCAGGGAGAGGTAAATTCCCAGGATCCAGGCGAGACTCAGGATGCGTCGGTACCGATCCTCGCTGGTCTTCCCTCGATCTTGGATCGCGAGATCCTCCTCGGTGATCCGTTGAGCTTAATTGGTACCGCGACTTCGGGCCAATCGATTGCCGATTAATTCGAGCGGTCCCATTACTCAGCGTCGCCGGTCGCCACGCCTCGGCGTTTCGGCGCGGCGCGTCCATTATGCGGAATATTCACCTGCTCCTTAGCGGGCCACGAGAGCGGCAAGGGACACGCATGCGCGTTCGGGACGCGTACGCGAGGTCGGACCCGGAGAAGCGGCCAATAACGTAGCGAGCTTTATGGCGGCCTTACGAAATCATTGCGGCGACCCGGGCATAAATAGCACCCCGAGAACGCTAGGACCCCGCGGAAGAAGGTCGGTCATGGGGATGCGAGTCGCACCCCTGACCTGACTCGATATCCGTATCCCCGACCTAGGTCGATCTACTCGAGTAGATTCATTCGTATCGTTGACCTGGGTTAATCCACTCGCATCAATGATCTGGATCGATCAATCCTGACATGACTCGGTCTACTCGGATCTGTAATCTGGGTTGATCTCCCTGCGGCAGTCACCTGACTCAATGCCTCTCGCATCACTGACCTGGCTTAACGCCGCGCATGTACCTGCCATATAACGAATTCACCAGCAACACTGACCTGACTCAACGCCGCGCGCGTAACTGACCTACCTCGATCTCACCCACATACTGACCTGACTCAACAGCACCCGCATCACTTACTTAGCTCCCATAAACATAAACCAATAACTCTCCCATAAACCTGACCTACCTCGATTTCACCCGCAGCCCTGACCTGACTCAACGCCACCCGTATCACTGACCTGGCTCAACGCCCCCACGTGACTGATCTGCCCCTACCTCCCTCGCAACACTAACCTAGCGCAACACCACATGCATCATGACCTGTCTGGATATCACCACGTGCTAGACCTATCTCTTTCCCGACGTACCCCGACATGTCTTGCGCGCGTCCGGGCATCGAAGTCTCCAGGACATCGACTCGCGCCTCGAGGCGCAGGGCGAGGACCCGAGCTCAATCGAAGCCTTCCAGCGGTAAAAAACGAAGAGAGAGAGAGAAGGAGAGGAAGAGAGCTTGACCCAGATCCCCGAGGATCGCAGTTGCGATCGATGGATCTTCCCGTTTCGGCGGTGCGGTTTTCGGCGCGGATTTCGCCGCGATTCCCGTCGCCCCCGTCTCGAGTCGGGCAGGGCGTCTCGGCGTGATTAACGCGCGGCCCGGCCACTTAATGCCCACTTTGTACATCATCGTCGGCCCCGACGGCCGCGGCGGCGGCGGAACAAACGGCCGGTAAATAAAATACGCGATCGTTAACACAAATCACGGGGACGACGAGGTGCGCCCCGGTCGGCGCGACACGCGGAAGGCGTCGCGTCGCCCGCGGACGCTCTTCTCGGGTTCTTGTTCTGTCCCGGACGGGCCCGCGGGTGACGCGGCCCGGCGGGTCCGCGTGTACGTGCGGAATCGGCGCACGCCCGCGTACACTCTCGCGAGCCCTATCCTCGCGAATACGCGGACATACGCGCAGGGACCAAGACGGGCGACCTTGAAAGGCGCGTTAGCGCCGCCGCGGCGGACTAAGCGGTTTTATTAGGATTTGGATCCTCTTGCCGATGCACGCCGAAGAGAGCTGGTAGATCCTCCGCGGAGCAGAAACCTCCTGAACAGGGTTTTTGCCGCAGCGGCAGAGAGGCGGGAACACCACGGTCGCGCAGCAAGAAATGGGTCGCGGGTATCCCAGGACCTCTTCCCGCTCGTTTTTTTAACGCTAACGAGAGCAAGGACCTCGCTCCCCGTGCCGGGCTCGAGAATCCGCAGAAATCAGCCGCGGAAGGGGCGGCTCTTCAAGGTCCTCCCCCGAGGGTGCGGGATTTTCGCACTCGAGCGGATCCCGAGGAGGAGGCACGCACGGCGGGGCTCGCCGAGACGGGGCGATAAATAACGAAACTCCGCCCAAAATATAAATTGAACGCTACCGGTGTGTGGTCCCGAGGGACCGGTGGCGGGCTTAAAGCGTCGCGAGCGACCCCGTAAACGCACCGGGTTTACCTCGGCCGCGGGTTTATCGCCGGCTCCCGGATTTACGCGCCGTTTACGCCGCGCCACGCCAACCCGACGGATTCCGCATCCACGGAAGGGACGGCAGGTCCCTGAAAAATGCCCCTAAAAGTCGTCCACCTGACTGAATTAATGACTCCATCGCAATTTCCCCTCGCCGAAGAAGCCCTGAAGGGACCTTAAAGAAACCCCGAAGACGCCTCGACTCCCGAGATAACCAGCCGCGAGAAATCGAATAAACGAAGCTCTCCGCGGGGCTCGTTACGATTGCGTCGCCGTTAAACGAAAGGGCACCCATTGTGCCTTCGAGGTGTGACAAAAATCGAGGCGTTAGCGAGTAGTAGGAAGCTGGGGTGACCAAAAAGAAGGGATAGAGAGGAAAAAAAGAGGAAACCAACCGCCGCGCGTCCGGGCCCGATTCGGCGGCCTTTTTGCTCGCCGGCCAGAGCTAACAATGTGCACCGCCTCGACAATGGTCCCTCTCGCAATGAGACGTACGGACCGGCTCCACGAGCTCATTGTCTCGGTGCGATCATTGCACCGCGGACTTCGTTACGCGTTAGTAACGACGAGGTGGCCGGCAAAGGTGCGCGCTCAGGGTGAGCGGCCCTCGAGAAGAAGTATCGCGTTCTTCATGGTCGGGTAATGATAACTCCCAGGGAGCCCCTCCAGATCGGCAATATCCCCTTATCAAGAGCGTCCTCTGTGTCATCCCGAGAGATATATTCCCGGAAAGTGCCCCTCCCCCTTTTGGGCGATAAGCTGGACCCCCTTCGCGTGACGGACCCCGATGAGCCTCTTGAAGATGAGGGGGAGGGCAAGGGGTGGGATCCTGGTTTAGAGACGTGGAATTAGCCGTGATAAGGAGGCACCACACCTGCCTCGTTACGGCCGACGAGTATCCGCTTAACCGCGGAGTCCTATCGATGGTTTACTAAATTGCCACTCGCCTTTTCTGGGGGGGAGGGAGGGGCGGGAGGAAACGGGCAAGACGTGCCTTCCTCCGTACGGCGCATTGCTCCTTAATTACTCGGCCTCTCGGCTCTCTCTTACTCCCGGGTACCTCTACGCATCCCGGGGCTCCCGATAAGTGATTCGTATTAAGATCTCCCCGGACGTGGTGATAAATTGCGCGATCCCGGCAGGGGCGCAGGAGAGGGCTCGTTTAACCCCGCCGAGCCTGGGGATCGATTTTTCGAATTTCCTTGTCGACGAGCCCACCGTACCGAAACCGGATTACCGGGCCGATGTGAAATCCTGGACGCCACGCGTCTTCGGGGCACGTGCGGAGGAAGCGCGAGGAGGGGCCCCACCAGGTGGCGAGGATCGCGCCCGTTCGAAGGCCTTTCTTCTTCCTCTGTCTGCTCGAGTCATGTCTTCGGAAACGTTTCCTGCCCGGTTATGACGCGAGACACCTGCCTCGGAACGAGTATCCCGGAAAGGTACCCAAGACATTCTCCAATTTCTTTTTTCTTTTTTTTTTCCTGATTGTTCCATAATTTTGCGAATTAATTTGTCGTCCATGGAATTTTATCGGAAGGTATAATTGCATGCTTAAACGAGTCATGGTAAGTTGTGACATGCGTTTCAATTTGAGAATTAATTTGAAAAACATCTGAAAAGTGAAGTCTCCAGAAGCCCTTCGTTTTTATACATTTTACGATAACTATCATTTAACATTGTACGTGAAAGAAAATGAAACAGCCTTGTAAGCTCATTTTTCCTACGTCTACTTCTCCTTTAAATTCACTCCCCCACTGAAACTGCCAGAAAGTTGACAAGAAACGATCAATAACATCGAAGAATAGACTATGAATTAATACATGGTCCAGTTCATTGCACAAAATAATCGATGGAACCTTTACAAATTTGTCCACGCCCTTATGAAACAACCCGACACCCCCCCGGTTTATATAATCAGTGAATAAATGACAGATCGCGTTCCATGGACGCGAAATCTTTCTCTTCTCGAATTCGGGGTGAAGTTCTAAAAAGCCCATACCTCCGATTAATTTGAACCTTACTATGCTTGCATATTTTGCCTGACGGATAACAAATACGATAGTGAAAATTGGCGCAAATGTTACCTTCAAGAAAAAAAATCATTGCGAATAATTTGTGCAAACTTCCACATTATTCCGATTAGTACAGGTTTAAGAGAAAAAAGCTTCAGATAAAACTTGCAGCCCCCGAAAAAGCACATCTTTCATGCTCTACACATTTTCTCTCCAAAGTCGTTACTTTTCGAGAAAAACGACACATCCCCCCGAACTATAAAAGTTTTATCCGTATAGTACAGATTACTTACGCAAACCAGTTTAATATATCTGAAAAGAATCTCACTTTTCTCGAAAGCTCACAGTTTTACCAAAAAAGTGCGCAGAACATAAAAGATGTATTTTTTCGAAACCTACAATTTTCATCGTAAACTTTTCTCTCTTGGATCCGTACTAATCGAGATAATGTGAAAATTGGCAAAAGTAATTGACAATCATAGTCCACGTAGAAGACGATATGAGTCAATTTTCACCGGCATATCGGCTGGTCGAAATACATAGGTGTATGGATTTTTTAATTAAACCGTAGGCACTTTTAATAAAACCATATCCCGAATCGAATTATCGAGTATACATCCGGAATTGGTCTCCCGGAGGGCGGAGAGCGCGTGCGTTCTCCAGGTCGCCGAAGATAGCGGGACCAAAATGGCGGCCCGGGATCCCATTCTCCGCGCCCACTCGGAGAGCGAGCCGGTCTCGCGTTTTTTTTATTAATTGCGCGGGGAAGGAGGCGCTCGCGCGCGCGCGCGCGGCAAATATGGCGGAGTTAATAAAGCACGAGGGGAACGGGCCCCGAGAGAGGCGAGCGACGGTGCGCGGAAAAAGCGCGCACTCCGGGCCGGGGCACGCGCGCTCCCGGGGAACCGCACGCGATTTATTATGAACGCGGCTTAAAGGCGCGTACGCGTGTACACATCGGGGCCCGTACATATCGCGGCGTCGATGAAAATATGAAGCGACACGCGCAGGCGCGCGACGAGGGGGAGACACGCGAGAAAAACCGGCTCGCGTAGTCCCCGATCGGGCCTTACGTCGCAATCGGGCCCAACGGGATTTAATTGACGCCGGTAAACCGAGCCATTACGCGACCGCCGTACGTTTATTCGATTTACCCGATTTACCCCATTCCCTGGCTACGTCGATCAATAGATGGCGGAAAATTTCCGAGGAAATATTCGGTAAGAGTCCTTTCACACTTTACTACGTGAACATGGAAGCCATAAGGCCCTGAAACCCATAAAATTTCATTTTTTACGACAGTTTTGAAAATATCTATAAACAAATTTTTCAGAAGTTGACATTCGTGATAACCTCCATATTCACCATTGTCGAGTTTCAAACGATTCGGTGCACCCAGTTAGGATAAAAGTTTCATAAACAAGACTTTTTTAACGCTACTTTTGCCTCACTTTAATCACGAGAGTCGGGGGCCTTAATGTAATGGCGACGATCTGCCAACGGGAGTAAATTTGCATCGGTAAATCGAGCTATTATGCGACAGCCGACGTTTATTCCGTTTACTCCATTTTTTGTTTCTTGGAGCGAGATCGACGCCACGTGGTGTCGGAAGAAATTCGAGAAAATGCTCTTTTACAAGATGAATACGAAGCGACGTCACGAGGGACTTCAGGCCCTGAAGAGCCCTCTACCGGTGATAATCACGATAGTCGCGATATTCGTAATAGTCGCGATAATCGCGATATTCGTAATAGTCGCGACATTCGTAATAATCGCGATAGTCACGATATTCGTAATAGTCGCGATAATCGCGATATTCGTAATAGTCGCGACATTCGTAATAATCGCGATAGTCACGATATTCGTAATAGTCGCGTTAGTCGCGATATTCGTAATAGTCGCGATATTCGTAATAGTCGCGATATTCGTAATAGTCGCGATAGTCGCGAAAGAGGGGCCTTGATAAAGTCGCGACTCCTCGAGCGGTGGCACGTATCCCAAGGTATACACGCGCTCGGCAGGAATTAACGAGAATTAAATGGCGGCCACGGCGGAACGGTAAAGGGTAATTACATTGAACGGCATAACGAACGTTTCAATGAATTCCGCGGCGCAATAAACTCGGGTTGATACGGGGCCCTACTCCGCTCGCTATTTTAATTAACGGCGCGAGCAATGCGAGGATACTGGAGAATACCCGAGGATAGTCCTGAGGATCGACAGAGGAACGAGGCAGAGTAACCGATGGGCCCGTTCAGTCGGGGCCCGACATGTATGCCGCGAGTGTTAAGAGACGCGTCTTTCAAAAGGGCCTTCTCCAGAAGATGGGCCCCACGAGATGGCCGGGTCAGGGGCCCGTCGCGCGGGCGACTTTGCCCTGCCCAGCTGCGTCTCTTCCCGTTCTTGCCGGGCCCACATAAGATATGGAGTCCACCTGGGGCCTTAGAGAAGATCGGGCCCCCGCGTGCTCCGTGTTTTCGTGTAGTTAACACGAAAGGCAGCGCGGCGACAAAGCCCTGACAAACGACGACACGACGCGGAGTGACCGCCCGGCCATCGCCTGGGCATTAATATCCCCCGGGCCCATAAGGCCCCGTGTCCAAATATTGTGCGGGGGTGTCGAGGCCCCCCCCGAGGGGGCCGGAAAATTTATGGCGTCCCAGAGACGGGCGACCTCACCGCCTCGATTAGCGATTATTACCTTCCTCCCACCTGGTCGGGCCCCATGGCCCGCGTGGGCCCTTAGGTCCCGGGATTTCGAACTCCTCGAGGAAGCCACCGCCTCGAAGGTGACTTCCACGAGAGGCAATCGCCCCGTGGGATCTGGGGGGAAAAGAGACCGGCAGAGAGAAAAAGGCGAGGGAGCGTAAATAGATGGACGACTTGTCGCTCGGGGCCCACCCCGGCGGGACAGGACGGGGCCCGGCCTGTCATCCATCTTGGAGGAGCGGGGCCCGACCGCGATCGCGAGATCGGCTCGAGATGCCGACCGAGTAACCTGGACTTTAAGCCCGGTACAGCCAGGGCGGCAGCTGCGAGGGGCCCCCCGGCCGGCGCGTGCCGGGCCCCCTTTTTTCGGGGGTTTCGCAGGTAGCGGGGCCCCGCGGATACGTTACCGGGGCCCGGGCCCCAGCCTGCGGGGACCGGTCCCGGTCGATACGCGTCGCGCCGATTCGCCTAACGGACGTTTTGCGCTACCTCTGGTGGCCCCTACCCCCGTTAGATAAAAAGGAACCGCCAGAGCATCCGCGTCATATCGGGCCCCCTTTAATCACACGTGACAGGCCCGCCTCGACAGGGAAGTACACGATTTATCGGCCGATAAAGGCTGAACGATTTTTTCAAAACCAAGGAAGAGGCATACAATCCATGAGGGGGCTTTCTCCCTCTTTATCGTCCCCCCATTAAAAAGCATCCCTTTACTTCACTCCTTCCTCCTGGAGGTTCGAGATCGCTACGATCGCTCTCTGGAGCGGTATTTTTTGGGGGCGAAACGTGGAAATTCGAATTTATGTGGGGGGCCGAGATGTTGGGGGGAAAGTAGCGATTGGTCGTTGGTCAGAAGTCGGTTCGTGAAAGGGGCCCGGGGGGAAAAAGACGGTGCGCCGCCGGGAGAACAGCTGAGCAGCCCCGGGTCCTTTAGGGTGCGTCCACAAGGTGCGCACGAGCAACGGTTCAGGTTAGAATCCGACACATAATGGGATCTTGTCCCGTGCCGTCTTTCCTTTCAGGTCTCCTTTATTATGTGTCCTCCCCTTCGCGCGTCCCCCTTGTCTCGGTAGGGAATTTCAGTTAGACCACGAAATTGAGGGGTGGCTTCTTCCTTCGGACCGGGGATGCCGCAACGAGGGCCGATTTGCACGGAAGAAACGGATGGCCCACGTCATCCGAGTCCAACGGAACCCTCAAGTCGCAGAAAAGTACGGAAGGGAGAAAGATACGCAGGAAAATGGCCACCGTCGGGGATAATTAATGGACAGATAAATGCCGATAATTAATTTGAGGGAACGAGGCACTGCCGCCTAATGTAAACGTTAAGCGAATAATTGACTCGATAGTAGTACGGAAGGATGAATATAAATGGCGCGATGGACCGGTAAAGATAAAATCCACGTAAATCGTGTCGATTAACTTAACGAGAGAATTGATATGGGGTACTGATGATAACGAGCGGCGATTTTAATGCCGCATTCGCCAAATTGCCGGCATCGCCGCAGACTGACTTCTTGGACGGTGAATTGAAATTCATTAAATCCTAACGAAAGCGTTCCCGAAAACTGCGTTAACGCTAAAACGCGAGGATGAGTTTGAACGGTAATGAACTGTACAAAGAAAAAAAAAGAAAAGAAAAAAAATTGAAAAATAAATAATAACCGTTTCACTTTCCGAAACGGGCCCCTTTCATAACCTGCGAACTCACACGTACTGCCAGAGCGTAATGAGGTTCGTTTCGGTAAGGAAAAAAAATAAAATGGAAGGAAAGTTAGAGGGCGGGACTGTCGGTGCCCAAAATGGAGGCGGACTCGAACAGGACGGCATAAAAAGAGGAGGAAGAAGAAGAAAAAAAAAGAATGAAAGAAAAATTAGAGAACGAAACAGTCGGCGTCCAAAATGGTGGACGGAACTCGAGCCAGACGTTCGATTTTAAGAACTGATCTAAGTCGCCCCCTCGCAAAAGTTTCGGGAATACCGATGGGGCCCGTCCGCGGGGCATTAAGGCCCCTCCACCCCCACGATAAAGCTCCGAAACAACGTGAAAAATATCCGCGGAGTGGAGGCTAATCTCCCAATTAACCCGAGAGATGGCCGAGCTTAAACGTTTCCAGCGATAAGGCCCCGGGTCGAAGAAGCGCCACCCAGGCGGTACCAACTCGAGTGGGCCCTACGCGAATCCTCGCCGATTACCGAAAATTTCTCATATTTATCTCCGTTGGCGGTGATTCCCCGAGGAAATCATTAAGGGCGGAGGCGCTTCCCGTGTCCCCCCGATAATTACCCGGGGCCCCCGTCTAGTCGTCGAGAGGGGCCCGTAAATCAATCCGCGGGGCCCCCGGAATAATTAAAACCGGCGAATCGAGCATCGCCGATCGAACCGTTCAATTAAGGCCCGCGGTCCGATCGCGATCGGGCCCATCTCTAGGCCCAGCCTCGGCTTTCTCTTCCGGCGGTACTCCTCGAGGGGGAGGGAAAGGGGCCCGGGGTAAAAAGTGAAAAAGAGGGGCCCGGCACACGCGAGGTCTAAGATCGCGTGCGCGGGACGTGGGATGATAGAGGAGAGCTCGAAAATCGCACGCGGGCCCGCTCTTCCAGGGCCCGCTCATCCAGGGCCCGTTTCCAAGGGCCCCGACGCGATCGGGAATATTATCCAGGCAATATACGGCGTCGGGCCCTGTGATTGGACGGGGCCCACGCAGCGGCCTCGAATATGCATATCCGCGCACTTAATAGTTAATGGGCCCCCTCGCCGAGTTCGGCGCACAAGTCGGCCCGGGTGGACACACCACGCGACACGGAGGACTGGTCGCGTATAATCGAGGGGGGCCCGGCTATCGGGACCACCGTGTTTCTGCCATTAACTTCATTACGCGTGTACCGGGCCCCCCCCTTGATTCGGATAGGCCCGGCCATTTGGGCCCCGATTATGCGCGAGCTTAATTATATAAGCGGGGACTTAATACGCGGGGGGCCGCCCACGCGGATCGGGGCCCCAAAATCGGGACGCGGACCAACCGGGATAAACGGTCCACTTTCCAAAATTTTATGGGGCCCAGACGGCAGAATGCAGGAACATCACGGTGATCACCCGCGAGGCGTTTCGACGAATTAACCTCTGGGCTTTTTAGGGGATGCAGTCCATTTTCGAATTTTCCACGTCTGGTCTGCGGTACAAAATCGAGGGCGACATTTTTTAACGACTGCGAGAGTAAATAAATTTCGGTAGACTTTAATTGCAACTCATAAATTTACCTCGCACTCTATCAAAACTGTCAAAACAGTGTATCGGACACACCTTGACGCCGTCGCATCCAACGATAAGCAAATTCGTTAAAGTCTGAAAATCTCGGCAAGATTTTCCCCTTTTTGCGAAATTCAGACCTAACCATGTCTACAGAGAACAACAAAGTCTAGAAAATCAATGTTCGTCATCGCAATCCCATCATGGCTGTCAAAACAGTTTATCGGACACACCTTAACGCCGTCGCATCCAACGATAAGCAAATTCGTTAAAGTCTGAAAATCTCGGCAAGATTTTCCCCTTTTTGCACAATTCAGACCTAACCAATGTTTCTCACCGCAATCCCATCATGGCTGCTATAACGACTCGTGGGGCATTCACGTATCCCACCGTCGACCTCTCCCCGGCGTTCGGAAAAGGGAGCGCACAAGGCGGGCCGCGTCGATCGGGTCGGGCATTGCTTGGCCTAATTTTAGCGGCACTTCCCGCTAACCGAGCGCAAAATCTGCGGACACAATCGCCCGTCCCCAGGGCATCGCTCAATGTCCACGGCTACAAGACCCGATGGCCCGATCCATCCGCGCGACCGGGCCGAAAGAGGCCTAAGAGACCGAGGGAGCGGGGGAAACGTTGCGTAAGGTCGAGGCGAGCCCTGGGGGGGCGGTTTTTCGCCTCCCAGGGGAGTCAGCGGCTCTCCTAAGGAACCGCGCGGAAGAACCGCGCGCGGTTTGATTTACCGGCGCGCCGGAGCCGCGTGGAAGGGAGGAAGCGACGTCCATCGATCAACCGGCGGAGAAAAACCTCTCCGCCGGCGGAATTGTTCCAGCGGCGATGAAACGCATCTGGACCCGGGCCAAGATTTATTTCGCCGCAATTAGGAGGTTCCCGGGGGAACGGCGGTTCCTGGCTGAGACTGACCGACGATTTGCATAGCTCGCGCGCCTCTTCTCGCGGGTCGCGCGCGATTGGCGGCGGCGATACCGCGCGGTGTCCTCCGCAGCGGCGACGGCGCGATCCGGAACGGCCGAAGATATTAGTGGCGGGTAGTAAAGGCCGAGAGGGGCCCGATATTAATCTACATCCAGGGCGCTGGCGGGATGGCTGGGCATTAGTCATATTTATTTTGAACAGAGGTACCGCCGGTGGCATCAGACCGCGATCTTCACTAATGACATTCGCGAGGTATGAACGACGGTCCCCGGAGATGATAAAAAAAAAGGGGAGGCCCAGAGGGTGGGGAAGATAGATAACCAAGGTATGGGACCCGGAAGAGGACACCTTCCGAGCCGAACATCAAATCCGAGGGGATGTGTTCCCTCGGAAATCAGGGAAATCGTCCTCCTTCTTTGATAACCGATTACCCCTTTGATTTCATGTGATAAGCCGCAATGCGGTAACAAGTGACGATCGACCTTAAAATCGACAATCGGTGATTTCCAATGATTTCAAGTGATTTCTAACGATTCCCAGCTGACTTGTACGTCTTTCGTACATTAAAATCCATGATTACCCGAGTTAATAAACCCTTGGAGGAAATCACACCGTGCGTTTTTTCCGGACCGATAAGCTTACCTCTAACGAGACGTAGGTTGTGACGGACGCGGCGAAAACGCCCGGGGTGACGCGTTTTCGTTTGAATCCGGGCATCGTCCGGATGTTTTCGTCGGTCCTGCGGAAACGCACGCGACGGTGACGTAAAGGACTACTGGGGGTCTTTAGAAGAAGACGCACCTTCTCGAAGATGGAGTTTGATATCGAGATCTCGGCCGGACCGGCCAGATCGGGCGCTCATTAATCCGGCGTTATCCGGCAGTCGGGATCGATCGAGGACGTCGGCGCCGTCATCTCGAAATGATATTTTCGGACAGTCTCCGCGGCCAGAAGACCTCGACACTTCCGGGAGGTTACCCTGAAGAGAGGCGAAGAGGTGTGCCAATACCGCGTGGATATCGGACCAGAAGCGAACATTAGGAAGTTCCCCTAGGGGAATCGCCGACTTCCAGGAGGAACGAAGGTACATTTACTCCCTCATAAAGGAAGAAAGCCGCCCGTTTTTGAAAACCGCGGCGGATAAATTAGCGCAAAAGAAGAAATAAAAAAAAATTGAGCGACCCAATTTCTTCGAGCCCTGAACATAGAAGCCGATACTTTCGCAACCAGGTCCCAAAAAAGAAGTGAACTTCCTCGAAGGAAGGCGTCGTCGCCAAGAAAATCGTCATTTTCACCCGATTTAATACCGTTTGTCGGTGAATACCCTAAAGCCGACGTCGCCGAGGAAATCGTCATTGTCACCTGATCCAGTTAACCTTTGTCGGTGAATTCCCTAAAGGCGACTCGCCGACGATGGCTCGTTTACACCCTCGTAAGCCAAGGGGGGCGGGTCGCCCCTCTTCGAGGACCGCAGCGGCTAAATTAGTCCGGAGAAAATCGCGCGATCCATTCCGCCTCTCCCAGCCGCCGCGGCGAGAGTCTTTCTTTCCGCGCGATCCCTCCTCGCCCGACCCCTCCCCGGGCGGCGCACTCGCGGCTCCCGAAATAATTGGCAAAAGAAAGCCCTCGAGAGGGAGAGGGAGCGAACCCGCGCACCCATTCCCTCGACGGACAATGTGAATTATTCGAGCCGGGGGCAACCGCGGCCCGGCAGACGCCGCGCACTCCGGTAACAAACGGTATCGGGTCGCCGGGGAATCTCCCCCGGGAGGGCGCGGTCCTCCCCCGTGTACGAGACGGCGGAGAAGAAACAGAGGGAAAAAACAAAAAAGAAAAGACCACCGAGGGAATGGGAGCAAAAGGACACCCCGAGGAGCTCTTTAAGACGCTGCCAAATAATTCAGCTGAAGATTTTCCCAAATTTCGGGGATATCTACCCTCGAGGTTCTCCAACATTTTGAAGGTTGGAAGAGAACGATAAGGAGAACATGGTCCTTTCCCACATACAGGACAGCCGAAATTGAGGAAGAAACAGGGAAAAAGAATCAAAGAAAGGACCAAAAGGACGCCCTGGAGAGGACCTCGAAGAGCTCCTAAAGACCTTGCCGACAAGATTCCACAAAAATTCCCAAAAATTTCGGGGAATCCTCCTGGCAGTGGGAGATCCTCCGACATTCGGAGGATAAGGATGTATCCTCCATAGAGGGGGATCCCGGAGGATGAGGCACCGGTTTGGACCGCGGTATCGCACGCGGAGCCGCGACGCGCCGCGTCGAGGAGCCGAATGCCGGACTCCTCTTTTTGCCTGGAGTCCCGCGCATTGTGCTCCCCCTTTTGCCCCCTCCCCTCCTCCCCAGGGCCCGGGAACGCGACAGGATAACTTACTTTATCCCGGGCGCTGTATAAATTACGGGCAAATAATAGTGTCCGCGCGCCGCGTGCCGCGCTTCCTTTATTTTCGCGCCCGCCGCGTGCCGAGGCCCGTTCCTCTCTCCGTCGGGGATAAAACCGCACCCCGCACCGTCCCGAAGCCGCCGATACTGCCGTTCCGTGCCGAAACCCGCCCCCTACGGACAAAACCGAGCTTTGCGCCTCTTTTTCACCGCAAAGAATATCCTCCGGCTTCCAGGAACGCCGGTCCTCCAGCCGCCGAAGGAGGCTCCGGTCGCGAGATCCACGAGATCCACAAAATCTGCAAAATCGCGAAATCCGTAAAATTCGCAAAATTTGTAAAATCTGTAAAATCCGCGAAATCCGCGAGCTCTGTGCATTGCAAATGATAATTATATGACTCAGACCCAAATATGTCGGATGCAACGTTTCTACGGAATTGTGACAGTTCATTTCAGTTTATTCGTGTCAAATTTAAATTTACAGAATATCCCTTTGTTTCAATGAATGTTTCTTGTTTGAGCTAGTGTTAAATGTGAACCTTTCCTCGACAAATGCCTGAACCTCGGATCGGAGCGTTAAATAATATAAAACGTCAAATTTTTTCCCATCGGAGAACATTGAAAGGTATTATTTCATCGCGTTAACTGGTACCACCGGGGGAAAAAAAAATAACCAGAAGTCGAGAACGGGGCCGGCGATTGAAAGTGTGAAGGAAGAGAACGATACCAGGCCGGAGAACGCGAAGAGAACGTTCTCCTCAGCCTCGGGTTTTCCTGGAGAGGCGCGACTAGAACCATCTAATCGAGGAATCGCGCGAATCGACTGTTATTATACTGCGTTAACAGGTACCAATGGCTAGCACCTGGAGGTTGCAAAGGAAGCGAGTGATTCCAAGCTGGAGAACACGAAGAGGTGGGGCCCCGACTAAGGCGATCTCTTCGGCAGCGGTTTCTTTTTATTTTTCTTCCTTTACGGCACTCGGCGGGAAATCCACACGAAAAATCGCGCGAATCGACTGTTAGTTTTTTTCGCTAATTAGTACCATCTCAGGAAACTCGAGGCGATGCCAAGGCAGGCGATCGAAGATGCGAAGGAATGCAACGATTCCACGTTGGAGAACGCGAAGGGAGCGATCCACTTCAACGCCGATTCCTTCCCGAAGGAGTGCGACTCTAATCAAGAAATCTAAACAAAAAAACGCACGCATCGACAACTATTTTTTTTTCCTTTCGCCAAGTAGTACCACTCGCAAAAAGCAACTGCAGAGTAGAATTGGCGATTAGAGGTGCGAAGGTCGCGGAGGACCCCATGCTGGAGAACGCGAAGAAAGCGGTCCCTTCGGCATCGGTTGTTCCTAAAAGGAGATCTAAACGAAAAATCGCACGCATCGACTACTATTTTTTTTTTTTTCTTTCGCCAAGTAGTACCACTCGCAGGAAACAACTCCAGAATAGAACCGGCGATTAGAGGTGCGAAGGACTCCATGGTGGAGAACGCGAACAAAAGCGGTCTCTTCGGCATCGGTCGTTCCCGAAGAGTCGCTACTCGAGCCACCCCAAACGAGTAAATCAAATCGACCGGGTCCAAAGCACCGCGAAAGATCACTCGTCGGAAAATCCAGGGGGGGGGGGGGAAACTCGCGTAGATGTTTAGTCTTCGTTCTTCCCGGTGCCACGCTCAGTGGATATTCCCCAGTCGCCCTTTGTCGCGCCTCGGCGTCGGTCCTCCCACCCTGGCGGCTCCCATATTCCGGGCGGGTAATTCGGAGCCGTGGACGTTCGTTAATTCCGCGGCACAATGGACAGGGTCCGCACTCTCCCTCTGCGAGGTCCTTTGCCGGGCGGCATCGGACGGTATTATGACTACACGGTTAATTAATGCACCGGATTATATCGCGACCACGAGAGAGAGAGAGGAGGCCTCCTCACCCGATGATTCAGGGCGCGCGCGAGTTGCCTTCCCACTCCCTGACCTGCCACAAGGCGGGTCATTGTCTCGGCCTGGTGGGGAGGGCCGGCGGTTCTTCAAAGCCCGGGAGAAGAAAGACGTTTCCCGGGGGAAAAATCCCCCAGGAGGAGAGTTTGGGATCGAGCCAGCTCCGCCGGCCCCGCTCGGGACGAGCCGACTCCAATTATCTCCGGGGAAGAACGAGACCGCGAGGAAGGCTGGAAGCGGTCCGCACTCCCTTCGGGGGAATCGACCACGAGGAGGAGCCCTCGCCGCTTTCCCGTGACGTCCGTCGGATGTAGAGGCGACGGTTTATCGACGATCCACGACGTCAGGATCCCGGAAGGGACCTGGTCCCCCCTGGTCCTTCCTCCAATGCGTTCTCCAAAGAGAGGATCTACCGCAAAGAGGGTCATCCCTACGCTACGATCTTCACAAAATGCATACCCTCCTATTACCCAAGATTGCAGTACCCAATCGTACAAATTCGGTCTTACAAGTGAATCCGTACACCCTTATCATGAACTACATACGTTCATGACGTTTGACATGTGAAATTGCGCAAACAAAATGATCACGCGTTAAACTTATACCATGTTTCATCTAATACCTTCTACACGGTACTAAATGTACAAAATAGAATAAAATAAGATATACAGATATGACAGATCGATATTAATATATAAAAAGAAAATATTTCAAGCCCATCATTCTCCCTGACAGGGCAGGGCAAACGAAAGGACCAACCCGAAGCTAATCACCTCGGCAGGTAATCCCACGAAGGTACATACCAAGGTACCCATAACATCTCTATAAACGCCAGCCCTCCCCGTCGCCCTCTTCGAGATCGCCCTCTCTTCTGGTGTCTCCTCCCAGCTCCCTCCCGCCACGTGGTGGCACCTTCGTGGATTTTTACCAAAAGTGCAGGGCAAACGAAGGTACCAACCCGAAGCTAATCACCTCGGCAGGTAATCCCATGAAGGTACATACCGAGGTACCCATAACATCTCCTCTATAAATGCCAGCCCTCCCCGTCGCCCTCTTCGAAATCGCCCTTTCTTCAAGTACCCCCTGCCCCCTCCGACCACGTGGCGTCGCCTTCGCGCATGAATTCCAGGATTTACAGCCTCCTCGTCGGGGGCCCTTCCCTCCCCCGGGAAGAATCGTTCCCTCCCGAAGCTTTACCGGGAACCGACGTCGGCGTCGGCGTCAACGCGAGGGGCCGGCGTATCTCGCCCCTCGGCGATTATTCATCGCGTAAGGTTGCGCGTAACAAATCGCCAGTCAAGTGGCAACAGCGTCGCGGCGCTGGTTGCGCAAGCGACTAGAAAGAGAGAGAGAGAAGGAGGATGAGGAGGAGGCCCGAAGGTGAGGTGGGTCCTCCCACGTAGGCGCTCGTCTAGAAGCGCCTCGCCAGAACGTAAATTTAGCCCTAACGCATTATGCACGCTCGGGCTAAGTCGCATTGGGCGTGCAATGGCGCGATATCGCGGCGGGCTCTTACGCGGCCGCGTCGCGGCGGCGTCGGCGTCGCGACGCGTTCATGAATCGGCCCCGGATCGGCCCTGAATCGTTCCCGAGCAATTCGCTGGTAATTGGCGCCGCTCGACTGCGGACCGTCTCTCTCCTCCACTCCCGAAGAGGATGCTCCCCCCCGCCCCGTCGAAAGCCTAACCTTTAGTTAGATAATTCCGAATTTTCCCTGCATGTTCGATCTAATCAGGAAAAGCCTTCGAGGGGAGGTCAAAGGGTATAGAGGCCCGATTAGGCGAGATTCCGCGTTCCTCCGCGTACCGTTGCCTCCCCTATATAGTGCGCTCCTTACGAGCCGCCGGTCGAATAACTAACCCGCTGGTGACCCGGTGACCCCCCCGGGGGAACAGGGGGGACTAAGGGGGATGGCCTAAGGAGATCGCGCGGCGATTCTCGCGCGAGCTCTCGCCCGGTGTCTTAAATAGAGAGGCCGACGGTGGCGGTCCGCCGGGGCCTAAATGTCCGCGAGTCATTAGCCGGGCAAATGGCGTTCCGGTGGCTGGAACACGTGGTATGGATCCCGCAGACGCGACCAACATGTCATAATCAGCTGGCTGTGAAAGCAGACGGAGAAATGCGCAGCCCATTAGGAGAACAACGAGGGCCACTGTGAGACGGCGGGCCGAGGGGGGGGGGAGGCGAGAGAACTCTATCTCGCCCCAATCGCGCGAGGAGGACGGGCGTCGCGACGGAGGGTGGTCCCTCCTGGCACCGAGACACCCGACGGGATTCGCCCCCCTCCTACCCTCCCCCTCTCCGGGGAATCCACGAAACGGGGGAAACGAGCCGCTTCTTGATGCCACCCTCTTCGCCCGCCCCTTCCTCCGAGTGGACGCGCGGACACTCTTTCTTTTTTAGTGATACTTTCTTTTTTTCTTCTTTTTTTTTTTTTTTTGCGAAACGATCAGGAGGGTATTTCACTCAAGAAATTATGGATTTTAATGCCCGATATTATGGGAAGATCATTTGGAAATGGACATCGTCGGGACACTTTCGTCGTTTTAAGATCGAACGGCGTTACCCGAATCGCATTGTTGTTTATCGTAGGACAATTAAGGTGATCGGTTCTCGAAGAAGGAAATCGTTCTCACTGGTTTCTACGTCCCAACCATTCAAGAGTACACCGAAACCATTCAAGAGTGCATCCCAACGAGAGAGACGAAGAGAGTCGTGCCTCCTGGCGCTGTCAGTCGACCGGTCGATGCGCAAGGCGTCGCGACGGAGGCTGGGGCCTTCCAATAACTGGCGACATGCATTCAGTCTATCGAAATCCACCCCCTCGTCTCTCTCCCAAGAATCCGCGATAAATAAAAAAACGAGACGTCCCTCTCTCCCACCCTATTCGCCATCCCTCTTGTCGAAGCGAACCATAACCTTACTTAACCCGGACCAATCGCACCCATTCAAGAATACCCCCCGACTCAGGGCGACAAAGAAAAAGCGTCCTACCTCGCAGTGGCGCTAGATGACCTATCAACCTGTAAGGCGTCGCGACGGAGGACATCCCCCCAAATCCCGCGGAAATTCTCCCGATCCACGTAAATCCACCCCTCCGCCCCTCTCCTAAGAATCCGCGGAACATAGGAAAAAAGAAACAAATCCCTTGTTCCCACCGTTGTCAAAGCGAACCATGACCTGCCCCACCCCATTCAAGGGCGCACCCTGACCTAGGGCAACGAAGGGAGAGCGTCCTACCTACCTCGCGACGCCGCTACATGACCGTCCGATCCGCGAGGCGTCGCGCGGCGTCGCGACTCGTCGCGCGCCGAGGCGAGCCGCGGCGAGGCGACGCGACGCGACGCGCCGCGACAGGTGCCGCGCGGGCATGCTCGCTCGCGCGCAGGCGCTCGCCGCGATATTCCGGAAGTCGGCGGTGGCGGCCGAGACGGGAGCGAATATCGCGCGCCTTAGGGCCTACTCGCTCGAGCGTTCCGCCGCGCTCGCTGACAGGTTTGCAGTGTGCGTTCCTATAATAGCGGTATGGCGTGAAGCTGCCGCGCGCGCGCTGGCGTACCCGCCCCGCTATTTATAACGCCACTTCACGCTTATGTGGATACTATTACCTATATGCCACGGGCTTATAGGTTATTTCGAGGGTTCTCTCCCCGAGGACGGGGAGGGGGGCCGGGCCGAGGTGAGCCGCGACACATTGGATAGCGCCCGATAACGCCGACAGGTGGCGAGGGTGGAGGGGGCCGGCTTTTCTCGGGAAATCGTTATCCTGGGTAACGAGTACGCGGCTACGGAGAGATATCCGCGGGGCCTCGTTTTATAATTAACGGCCCGTCCCGGCGCACCTGGGCGCGTTATTTCACTCCTCCCCCCCCCCCGAGGAATCCGCTCACTTTTTCAGGACCGACCCCAGGGATAACCCTCGGGACGCAAACGGCATAAGGTGTGCTCCCCCACCGGGGGGTCTCGATCTCGTCTCCTTGTCGTCTCACATTCGCACCTTCAGAATGGGGGAGGGTATTCCCTCATGGAAATCAGCTGGAGATCGTCAGCATAAATCACCGAAACATTGACACGATTCTATGACAGACTGTCACCTGTTACCGAATCGCATAGTTCTTTATCACGTGTAATATCAATGGTAATCGGCTCTTAAAGGAGGAAATCGTTTCCACCGAATCTCTGGTTCTCCAACAAGTAATAATAAATCCCAGTCATTACCTGTCAACGAAGCCGGTCTAAATCGAGATCTTCTCATCCGGTCGTCGGTGATCGGGCCGACCCCCGAGAGTCGTGAGAGTGACCCCCTCTTCATGGTTAAAAAAAAAAAGAAAAGAAAAAGAAACCCCCCGTAGTCCAGGTCGCAGGCGTCGATCATGCCCCAGGCTCGTTAACTCGAGGCTCGATTCCCATTAAGTTATTATAATAAACCGTTCCTGTTTACTCGGCGGCCACACGTCGTTAGACACGCACACGCACACCTCGGGGCGCCCGAGCGGTACCCTTTAATCAGCCCCGAAGAGATACGAATAGTCCGGAAAGAGGTCCCCCTCGATGTCGGGATTTTCCGGTGCAAAAAGGGAGGAGAGCCGAGGGCACAAAGCCGAGCTAAAAAGCCCCGACACAACGATTGGCCGAGATAGAGGAGCGCCGTCGCGAGCCGGCGTCGCGACGGCCCCCGACGGTCGCACCGTCGCGCTCGTTAACCTAATGGCCGGGTTCCACAATACCGCGAGGGTATACGCCCATTTCCTAGAGCGGCCCATGGTCTCTCTCTCTCTCTCGCCCGGTATTTGTATAATTAATTCAGCCGACGGCTAATAACTACCGTTAACCGGCGGTCTCCTGCCCGCTCGCGAAACGCCGACTGATTTACGACGATCGACCGATAAATTCGCCGGATAAATCGATCCCCGACGATAAGCCTCTCGAGGTCCGCCGCTACTGCGAGGACCCGCGCTCGAAATACCGAATTTCGACCAATAAGTATCCACATAAATATATTTAATAAATATCATAGTCACGTCATTTGATTAATTGGAACCTTTTGATTCGCGGGAGTACTGAACTAACCGAAGGATTAATTAGTTTCCTGTTGATAAGCCTCTCGAGGTCCGCCGCTACTGCGAGGACCCGCGCACGAAATACCGAATTTCGACCAATAACTATCTACATAAATATATTTAATAAATATCATAATCACATCCTTCGATAAATTGGATTCCACTGATTTCAGTGGGTACATCGAAGGATTAATAAATCCCAGTAGATAAGCATCTCGGGGTAGGCGACGACATGCGCTCGAAATGTCGAATTTCGACCACCCTCCCCTCCCCCGAAATATTTTTCACGGACATTAAAAAACCACCTCCCCCAAAATCGGAGGCAACACTACTCGTCGGAAACTCGATAAATCGATATACCAGAGATAATCGAGTCGATGAGTGGGGATGAGGGGGGAGAACGACTGGTCAATCCAGGTCTCAGGAAACGGCGTAGACCATTAGCTTCGGAAAGGAAATCCATTGCGAGACCGGCACCGTTTACGCGCAGGACCCCTCGGAGGATAGATCCGGGGCAGGAGATTTATGAGGACTCGGTACTCCGAGGAGCGTAAGCGCGTGTTAATGAGGGCTGCGCATTCGGCTCGGAGTTGTCGATAATGTCAGGTGAACGAACGGTTAGACGGACGATGGAACGGAACCGAGTGTCACGAGGTGGAGGGTATCGAAGGAACGGAACCGAGTGCCACGAGGTGGAGGGTATCGAAGGAACGGAACCGAGTCTCACGGGGTGGAGGGTATCGAAGGAACGTGTCGATAGGGAAAAGTAGGTGGACAGGGCACCCTATCTAATGACGGATTCCCGAGGCGACGTAGTCATTAGTCGTTAAGCCGAGTCGATGGGGACACGGGGAGGGAAAGAGGGGGGGGGGGGCCTGGGCCCGAAATCGTTATATCTCAAGGAGACGCGTCACTTAACAAGAGCGATAGCGCGCCACGCCTGGACATATCCATAACGAAAAGGAGCCGAGGACACGCGTCTTCGGGCATTCCGGGCTGATTAGCGCAATCGGATGTTGAATCACCGTCCGCGGGTACGAGACGCGTGTCGCACACCCACGTCGTCCCACGTACTCTCCCCTCGGCAAGCGGGGGGGGGGGACCGTAGTCCCGCTAATTATTACGATGATGGATGGACATCCGAAGAACCGTAGGGCCCTTTGTCCCGCGATAAGACGCCTCCACCCTCGGCCCTCGTCGAGGGAAACGCCCCCCAAATAAGATGTCCAGGTGAAGGTAGGTGAAAAAGCGCGAGCTAGGTGCACTTCCCGGAATGCACCTCCTCCCGGGTAAGTGCACCTCGCGACCGGGTATAATCATCCCCGGAGAGGTCCCCTGGTGCCCTCCGTTCCTCCGGTCCCATTATCCGGAATAATTATCCTCGCGTTACATCGGGCAAGAAGACTCCCAACTAGAGGGGCTGATCCATCTCGGAGGGTCCCCTCCGGTTCCCAGGAGAGATCCTCAAGGTGGTACCACTGGTACCGCTCCTTCAGGGCCCAGAGCCTGGGGATCGATCCAGGGCCGACCAGGGTCGCGACTGGCGTCCCCTGGATTTTCAATCAGCTGCCCTCGATGTATAAGGAATCGGGACCGAACGACCCTTCCCCTCGAGGACCCTGAAGAAGCCGGGAGCGGCCGGTCCCGGTCGAGATACCCGGGAACGCCCCGTTATATGCCGGGGCCCGGCATTGGCTGTCTCTCCCCGGGATATACGGCCGATAGTCGTTGATGAATCGGGCCAAACTTCCCGTGCGGTATCGCCGCGCGCGGCCGGTAAACGGCCCCGTAAATCGCCCAGGATAAATGACAATTGCGGCTGACAGGCCGCCGAGGCCCGAGGAAGTGGTAGCCGAACGCGTGGGCGTCCCGGCAAGATAGGGCTCTCGCGCGAGCGGCCACTCGCCCGCGTTATTATACGTAGGACGCTAATAAATTATTGCCCGCCCGAGGAAATGATATCTCCATTGTCCTTCGACGAATTAATAGCCATCGCCCGGCGAGGCAGCTAGCGCGTTATGCCGGGAGCCCGCGGCTCCTGGACGTGGATTCTCTCCACGTGGACCCGCCCCGACCCACCAGGGGATGACAGTGACTGTCCCAGGCTGATACCGACTGACGGACTCCTGGACCCACCTATCCCTTCTAATCCCCTCCAATTCACCCTAGGATCGCGGTAACGGCCCCACCGGGAATCAGCTGACGGGGTCCTGGAGACCTGAATCCATCGGATTCAATTTGACCCAGAGAGGGACGACAGGAACAACATCGCCTGAGATCAGCTGATGGAGTCCAGGACCCGAACCTTCCATCGGATTCAGTTAGACCCATTGAGAGACAACGGTAACAACATCAACATTAACTTCTGATATACCACCCTTTTCCTTCCCTACGCGTATCACGTGCCTCGCACACATACGAAGACCAGGGTACAGGTACAGGTATAGTCCCGGTCGCAGGAAGTCGAGGTCTCCGAAGGGGGTAGCCCGGGGTCCGGTGACACAGGGGACTCTCCGAGAGCAACAGGTTGTCAGGGCTCCGGCCGGCCGTGAGACCGTAATTAAGCCGCGGGTTATATCCGCCATTAACCTCCGGGGCATTCTAATTAACTCGTAATTAACTGGAAAAAGGAGTCGCGCGAACGACCCGAGCCCCCCTTAGTCGGTCGGCGGATAGGGCAACACCACAGGAGGACCTGATAGGAAGGACCAATCGGCGCCATTCTCGCCGGACGCGGTTCGATTTTTCCTAATGCGTTTTCTATCTCCCCCCAACCTCTTAGTCTCCTTCCCAGGACCTACTTTCGAGGGTCGTCAACCCCGAGGACGTTGAAGAGAGGAGATCGAAGGATCGCCGATCGCCTCACCCCGGACACCATCCCCGAGGGGGGCGACCCATCGGCCTCGTCCACGCTCTATAGGGCCCCCTGTAAAAACTGCCAGACTACAATAGAGTCCCGGGAATCTATTACAATACATTAGCGCGAATCGTTGACGCGAGGGCATCTCCGGGTCCGGTTGAATACAATGATTTTGAATAAGTCAAAGGCTCGCCAGAAGATGGAGGGTGTCACCCCAGGAGAAGATGCGCTCCCGAGGAGAAGTTCCCGTCAGGACTTGACCCTCGGGGTCCAGGAAAGGCAGTCCCACTTCCGAGAGGGGATTCGATGCATAAAGAGCTAGTGCGCAACGGGACACCTCCCCTCCGAGGCGAGGAGTCCCGAAAAAGAAGCTCCGCTGACGAGCCCCGTGACAATGAATCACCGGGATACGGCGTCCACAGCGGCGAGGATCCCGCGCTGGAAGAAAGATGGCGGCGGGGCCCGGTGTGTCTTCTTTCTTTATTTCGGGACATTAACGCCGCCAGGAACGCCTACGACGACGCCGGCGTCGTGAATCTCGGTATATCACCGGGAAACGTCGGAAGGCCCTCGCGCGCGGGACCACGATGACCCCGTCGAGACCGCGTCGAGGAAGAACTTATCCCGGATGATCTTTATGCGGCGGCGTACCGAGTAGAATGGGGCCCCTCGTCGGCACTTCCCCCCGCCCTGGAAATTAGGACCGGGCCGGGATTAACCACGGCCACGAGGGGTCCCCCGGGACCCCCGACGGGGGTGTCGGGTCGCGCCCCGGGTTAGCCAGGGTACCCACGGTCCCCGAGTCGACGACCCCGAGGAAGAAGTACCTCCGCGAGAGAGATCCCTTTTCGAGATCTCGAAAATATACGGGGCCCATTCCCGGGGCCCCCGAGACTCGCGGGGGGGCGTCGCCCCCTCTCCCTCGAGAGAGGTCGACGGTATGCGCGCATTGACGGAACACCTTTGACCAGGAACGTCGAGACTCGTGTCTTCGGGTCCCACGATTCGGTCCTCCCCCCTCTTGACCTAGGATGAAATTCTGGGCCCGATGGGAAAAAAAAATATATATATGAAGAATGAACGGAGAAAAAAAAAAGAGTAAACCTGTCCACTCCCACGCGAGCGGCACCCCCCTCTGATTTCGGGAGTCCCATCGCCAGTCCCATTCCGATGGGGCCTCCCGATGGACCCGGAATGTATTACACGTCCATTATGGGCCCGAAGCCGATGTAACCAAACGACTCGATGAGAAACGATCATCGGCCCGGTCAGACTTGGGAGCGTGGAAACAGTGGAGTCGGGCCTCACCGGTCAGAGATCAAACACCGAAAGAAATGGGGAGAAGGGGGGACCGACTCGGGAGATATCCGTCAGTCCTGCCGATGGGATTTTTAATTAGCCATTACACCGCGATCCTTGATCGATGACTTCCCCCCCCCCCCCCCCCGGGGATCAGAGGATGGCTGACAACGCGACGATACGAGACCTGCACGCTATGTTTCGCGGCGAAAGTCGTCTTAGGCTCGATTAAAAGTAACGATAATGGCTCGTTAGCGCAGACCTTAGTCGAGTAATCGATTTAATGGGTATTTGGTGAGAGAGGAATCATTATTCGATAGATCCGAGAGTGGCGATCGTGAGTCTGGGAATGATTTCTCGATAGGAGAGTCGCGGTCCTGGTGCGATGAGGAGGATCGCTCTTGGTCGTGGTCTTGCAAATGTGATCGGGACTTGTTCTTGATCTTGCAAATAATATATGTAAAGAGTCCTTGTTACCGAATCGCATTGTTGTTTATAATATGAAATCAAAGGTAATCGGCTCTCGAGGAAGGAAATCGTTTTCATTGATTTCCAAGTGAGTAACCCCTCGACCAAGACTGTGCCTAAGTCCAAGACCGATTTCGTTCCTCACCGGCATATGAGAGCTCCAGCAAGTGACATGAATGACTGCGAAGCGATTGGCACTGACAGCGAGGCAATTCGCATTGACAGCGGGCCGATCCGCGTCGACGGCGGGACAATCGGCGCGTCGACGGCGGGGACACGCGTGCACAAACTCGAATAATAATAAATCGATAAGGTACCGCGATAACGGGGATCGGCGTGACAGCTCAATCGGACATCGGGCCCTGGGCCCGAAACCAGAAGGCGGTCTCTCGTCGGGGCCTTATCTATCTCCCCCGGAGCCGAGCGTATTAGTTAATTAATTCACAATCGCTCCCGATCGACAGTGGCGATAAGTTCCCGGGGATTCTGCGGGGCCCGGGGGGGGGGGCCAGGGTAGCCGTGGGTCCCAGCGCCGCCGGAGGTGCATAATGGCGCTCGTTCGAGATAAGCATTCGATACATTTCGCAGAAATAATTATAGCTTCTGGGTAGGAAGGGGAAGGACGGGCCAACGGAATGTTGTTAATGTTCCGGACGGGCCAGAGCCACGGATTGGGGAATAAATGGACAAGTGCGAAAGTCCGCGTTCCTTCGGGGGCCCCTAGAGCGGGCCCCGACCGGGCCTTATCGCGAGGTCCGGACGTTTGCGCGATAAGGCCGCGGCCGATTGTTCAATTATTTTAATCGGGGCGTCCTAGGGGCGATAAATCGCGGAGCCCGTCGTAAGGGCCCCGATAGGGCCCTCCGATTGCCGACCGGGACCACGACGGTGTCCCGTCAATGGGGCCCCGAGAAAGAGGGGCCCCCGGCTTCTGTCCTCCGAAGAAAGAGGCGGCGCTTTCTCTATCTGTCGATAATCACCGATCGGATCTTCGCCGAGGGAATGTGAAAGGATGCCGGTATACCAGCTGGGGACTGGGCAGCGAAAGTGACCGAGGGCTCCGCGCCGACTTTTCGGGCCTGATAACTCCGGGATTAACGGGCCTAATGGGCCCCGAATTCGATCGGCCGAGAGAAACCCGCGCGCCTTTCTAAATCGGAGAAAAAGTCCCCCCCAAAATCGTCGGACCGCTTTCAGAATACCTAATAATGAGCAAATTCGGCATCGGTCTGTATTGGCCTCGGTTTTGCAAAAAAAATACAAGAATAAAGTACAACATTAAAGTACGAAGGGGCTAACACCTAGATTGGACCACGTTTGCAAGACGAAGCCTATGACACCAAGACCGATTTTGCTCTCCAACTATTTCAGGGGTATATCGTCGATTTGCGGCTCGACAGGCCGACTTGCTTCCCCTCGTCCAGGACATCTCGCACTTGGGCCCCATGGTCCCACCCATGGGTGCCCATTAGCCGGTGTGCGCCGCTAATTCGACGCTACCGGCACCGAGGAAAAGTCAACATGGCGGCGGCGATCTTGCCATGTAACGCGCGTCAATTTGCCGGCCAACATTTCGCAGTCTAGACACGGGGTATAATTAACGGGGAATGAAGTTAGCAGTCGGAGGTATTAATTAGATGCTTAAAGAAAAGTACAGGTTCCCGGGTAAACAGGCGTTCCGCGCGACCCGACATTGCATTTTTCCCGACGCGGGGGAAACGCCCCGAAGAGACTTAACTTTTTTCTTTTTCTTTCTTTCTTTCTCCGCGGCGCTCGAAGACGTCGACGTCGACATCGGCGTCGGGAAGAAAACTGCGACTCTCGGCGCCTTGAGAGTATTTCTTCCCCGGCACTTCCGGTGATCCTCGTCGGGTGTCCATCGGCGACCTCTCGATCGGCCGATCCGTCCATCTCCTCCCACAGGTGTCCGGCGTACTGTCACTCTGTAGTGTTGATAGAAACGATTGTCAAACGAGACCATCGAGTCGCGAGCAAATATTGGTTTTCCGCGCCTCCCGGGACCTCCACTCGGCGCGGAGGCGTCGAAGGAGTCCCGGAATTCGGCGTGGGTGAGGCCGAGGGCCCGCAACCGCGACGACGATGGGTCAACGATCCCCACGAGAGATTTCCCACAAAGCGTCCCGAAATCGCCGATCACCCCCGGACGAGGATATATCTTTTAAAGAAAGGACGACTTTCGCGGGAAGAATCCGCGTAGCGGATAATCGCCTCTAGAAAACGGCCAATTGAATTCCGCGAATAATTCCCATGAGCCGACCTCCTCCCTTCAGGGACCGAGGGTAACAGGTGATGGTACAGGTACCGAGGCCCCGGGTGTATAATTATGATATTTGCCGAAGAGGCCGTCATCGATCAAGCCGGCTCTCGCCGGTGCGAGGCGTCCGGCGCATCCGCAAACGCAATCCATCTACCGGTGCAATCACCCCGAGACAATGCGCCGATGCACACGCTTATCCTTATCCTGCCGATATCCTGGCTCACCTGTCCCTAACGTTGGCTTCAATTTCATAATGTCCCTCTCGAGGTGCGACGTGCTGAAAGAGCCCGGGGTGCCTCCTCCAGGAGGAGAAAAGAAGAACTCCATCGAGGCACTTCGTCCCGGTGCACCGGTCCAACGTAACCTGCGACCTGATGCCCCTACACGTGTACCGCACGGCTCCCTAAAAATACACATTCTTATCAATAAACGTTCCTTAAACTAATCCAATCAAACTATTAGAATTAGAATTAGAAAAAAAGATTCCTACCGAAGAGACGCACCGCTAAGGAACTCTCATCAGGTTCGCCATTGGAAACAGACGCACTTAATTTCGATGTGCCCCCGTGCCCTCCCAGGATTCTAAAACAAAAATACACTTCCTTATCAATAAATTCCCCTTGGATTGATTAACTTTACCGGTTAGAATTAATTGTTCGTACCGAGAGGTGCCCTACTGGGGAGGGTTTCTCCCCAGGTTCTAGGATCGGAGAACGAGGCACCTCGTTCACCTGCAAGGTAGGTTTCCTGAAAATACATTTCCTTATCAAGATGTCCCGTCGAACTAGTTGAATAGTTTCATCGGTTAAAAGTAAGAATCCCTACCAGGGGGATGCATTATTCAGGGTCTCTCTTCGTGACTCGAGGCGCACCGGAGGAAAGACTCCTCGCCCACCCGGAAGGGTCCTGGCGATTGTTTCCTCGCGCCCCCAGGTTTCGCCACGCGGAGGACCGTCGAAGGCGACGCCGTCCTGCGTGGTTTGTGCACCGCCCCTGTTAATAAACAACGGTGGAATCCACTGCGAGGCACGGCCGAGCGGGTACAATGTATTTAATGGCCGTAACGATAGCGAGACGTAACACCGTGCGTGGGCGTGTATGCGCGTGTCGTAACACGAGTGCCTTGCAAGGGCATGTACGGTGGTTAGTGCACCTTATGCTCGCTCTTGCCGCTGTATATCCGCTCGCCATCTCTGGAACTCTACCGGGTGTCCATTCACCCTAGGAATGAAGAGAAAAAAAAATTAAAAAAAAAAAGAAAAAGAAACTCTAATTACCCAACACCCACGACCCGTTCCACGTCCAAGACAAACCCCCGAAATAAGAATTCCACATTTCGGGGTGAATGGATCCCACAATCGGGGGTAATTAACCTAATACCGATTTCGAGGATTTCGAGAATACTTATGAAATTACGCCAAGACGAGCGACCCTCTCTCTCTGGGATTTCGAAAGGGCGCCATTTCGAGCGTCGCGAAAAATCCACCGAGGTCCGCCCTCTCCCCCCTGGCGTCGAGGAACGTCCAAGCCGGCGGTTTTTGTTTCCCCTCTCGTAAAAATCCGGACTTTTCGAGATAAAGGCCCCGGGGACGAATTTCGAGGTGAAACACCCGTTACACGCACGCGGCGGGCACGCACGAAGGCGCGCACGCACGCACGCAGGCGAGCGGGCGAGTAGGCACGGGAGGAGCGTCGTCGTGCGTGCGCGCGTACAGGTTAGGTGTATCTACCTGTCGAAAGCCCCTCCCGACTCACCTGTGGTGAAAAAGGGTCAATAGCACGCGAGAAGACCGCGACTGTCTGGACCGAGACGCGCTGCGTGACCGTTCCCTCAAGGTGGTTGAACCAACTGCCGCCACTACGGGAAAAGAAAGAAAAAAAAAAAAAATATCAGAGAAGAAGAAAAAAACAAAAAAAGGAACGCGGAAAGAGGCGCCATTTCACGCATAGAGGGGGAGGCCCGACTAGCCGCGGCCTCGACTGCTAATGTCGCGACGTTCCGTCGTTCGCTGCTTTCCCGAAAAATTATAAATACATATATAAAAAAAAAAGAAAAGAAATCACGGATAGTTCATCGGGTCGGACTCGCCCTGCCAATGAGGATGAAAAGATTCCGTCGGCATGAATATAAAAAAATCATAAACTGAGATTTCAGACCTGGGGCTGAACCTCGAGACGCGAGAGAGTACTTCATCTGCCATCTTGCGTTACATTGCACCCCCGCGCAATCCTATTACCATGACCATCTCGTAAACAAAGATACACTGGGAAAAAAGATTAGTTAACTGAAACAAATACATACAGTGGTATATGAATCATACACGATTGGAAGAAACCATTATCCCGTTGTTGATTTAAACAAACATTGCTTACTCAATCTGGCATTTCTTTGGCCGTACTTAAACGCAGGTTTCTGTTGCCGCAATGCACGTTCCTCTCAGTCAACCAATTTTTCTTTTTTCTTTTTTTAAGGCCAAATACGATAAATCGCATACATAGATCGCGTAATTACAAGTATTATACGTTGCATCGAAGGATATAAAAATTGCAAGTGAGAACAACCGTTACTGTGTACTTCAAAATTATTTTCATAACGGCTTAGGGAGAGGATCGTGACGTCCGTGTGATTAACGCCGCCAAAGGTTAAGGAAAACCTGTGTCTTCCGTTCATGTATTTAATTCTATTAAAGAAAAACATTAGTTTAACATCAGGCGTGCGTCCTCTCCAATGATCACTCGAGAGCGTAGCAACGCAATATGGCGGACGTTCGGTTCTCCCCCTCCGCCCAAGCAGCGACACCGTTCAACCCTTTTCTTCTTTTCCAAGATCCACGGTCCCCGGGGAATCGTTTGGTCCATCCCGTAGACGAGACAACATTTAAAAGCACAAACGACGGTAGAGTTTACGGGCCGCGTTAACACCCCTAAATACTCGACCCTTGTAATCAAGGCGCATTACGGAGTAAGAGTTCGGAGGGCGCTTTTGGCGGATCCTCGGGCCCACTTTGCATGGCGGCGCCGAGAGACGTATAAAGCCTCGGAGGCTGTTCGAGGAAGCAGTAAACGACGTCTTCTTCCCTTACTCTCCTTCTCGAAGGACCTCGGGGACGATCGCGGCGGACCGGCGGGGAAGGGGGAGACGCGGGACCGCTCGAGGAAGTAGTAAAAGGAGTTTATTGGACGCGTTAATGACGTAATGGCGTATTCCTCGTTGAGTGCCCGGTGTCTCCCAGGGCGATACGTGAAACGGGCCCGGCATTGTAATAACGCCGGGCGACGTCGTAAACCTTCCGCAAAATCGTTAAGGGCCCGGCCTCGCCGCGGAATTACCGATTTCGCGGACGCCCCGGGTACTGTCTCCCCCTTTACCCCCCCTCGTCCACCCGATTTTCCAGAACGTTCTCCCCGTTTCGGAAAAAACTCCCCGCCCCACGTTACGACCCTAACCTTAAATTATTAACTTTGAACTTAACAGTGTAACCTCAAATTAACAAGTCCCCGGGTTATATATACCCTTTAATTAATACCGTTGGAACCTAACCTTAAATTGACAAGTCTCAGGGTTATAATGTGACTTTAAATTAAGATACCTATAAATATTCGTGTATGTGTGTGTGTGAGTGTGTGTACTAAGCAGGTTCATGTCTAGGGCGAGGATGACGGCCATCTTGTTGGAAGTCGGCCGAGTCGCAGGTGACGCGATCCCTCCAGGACCGGTGCACGCGTCGAAGGTCGGCGGCGTCGCAGATGGGTGCGTGGCGTCTCGGGAAAGGACGCGTGGCGTCGTAGGTGGATGAGCAGCGTCGCCATCAATTCCCGCGAGGACGAGGCAGGGGTGCCGGCGTCCTACCGCCGCGCCGGCTGGAACGTCTCTGGCCCGGCGGCGCGAGAGGGGAGCGCGAGGACCCATCCCCACTCCGCGGCCCGCGTGCGCGCGCAGCCTACGTTTGAAAACTCCGAACTGCCGATTTCCACGCGCGGCCTCTTCTTGCCCGACTCGTTTTTGTTTTTCAAACCGCTGCGTACTTGGTCCCCTAACGCTCTCGAATTCCTACGGGGAATCAAAACAAACGCTTCGAGGACATTCTACGTCGAATAATCGGCAAGGTCTTCCCTGTTTTATTTACGACTCGACAAATCTAACCGTTCCCTGGATATGTCTTATATGAAGGCTGCGAAAAGGAATGAGAGTGAACGAAGAGGCTATTCCTTTATCATTCGCTGGAATTAATACGCTCAACCATCTCGTGTGAAAAGAGAAAGAAATAGAAAGAAAAAAGCAGCTTGAATTGATGTATTTCCCTCTCATTCTTTTTCGAAAACAATAGGACGAGAGATCCGTACATTCTGCGTTCATAGACCTGCATCTGCAGAAAAAAAAAATGGAGCAATTGATGTACAGTAGACTCCCGTATAACGCGGTTAATACGTTTTATGGAAAAAAACGTGCTGTACGGGAGTTCTTCCCGTGTAACGTGCACAATGTGCTTTTGTATTTCGCGCGTTGTCCGAAGAATCGCGTTGTACGAAAACAATAGTCACAATATATTTGGCCCGCTATCGAAACTCGCGTTATACAAAAATATGAATTCCCGTCATAGGAAGTCATGCTGGGAGGGAATTCTTCTCATATAACGGTTATAATGAATTTTCATATCTGGCGCGTTGTCCGAGAAATCACGTAATATAATAACAGTAGTCGCAATATATTCGGCGCGTTATATTGAAATATGAACTCGCGTCGTAAGAAATCACGCTGTACGGGAAATTTATCTGGTATAACGTGCGTAATGCGTTTCATTTAACGCGTTGTCAGAAAAATCGCGTCACACGATAACAGTGGTCGCAATATATTTCTCGCATTGCAGGAATTCCCATTGTGATAACTCGCGTCATACGTGAGTCTACCGTACCTATTTCCTCTATCTCTCTATGAAGGATACAACTATCCTGCCGTGCTCAACAATTCCCTTAAAAAAAAAAAAAGAAAAAAAATCCAAAAACAGAGCGAAAGAAACCACTTCGTCTTCTCTCTCTCCATTCCGTCTTCTCCATAGTCAGATTCGCGCGACTTCCATGCATCCCACGTCCACGACGAAGTGAAACTCTTCCAGCCCATTTTACGCCGTCTAAAAGACTAACCAATTGTCTTTCGGGGGTAAAACCGAGGATCGTTCGATCCCGCCGATTCCCGACGGCGAAGGAGGTCGCGAGAGGCCGCGAGCCGTGCGTGTCGGCGTCGAAAAAGTCGCTCTGGGGGGGGAGAAAAAAACAAAAGGAAAAAACCCGGACGCGTCAGCGAGGCTGAAATTAACGCGATAAAAGGTAAACCGGCGGTCTCGCGGTCTGCCCCCGGGTGATAAAGCCGCTGTCCCCTTATTACCCCGAGGAGACTGGTCCGCGCGACCGGAGCTGCGCCCAGATATATCCCGAACCCGGCTACCGGCGACCGGTTCCCCGGGGATGGTTTTACCACTTGGCCGGTACGATCGCCCACCGCGACGGGCCAAGATAGATAACTCTATATACGCCCGATGGGCTCTCGAAGCCGGGCCCGGTAGAGGTCTCGATCGGCAGCGATCGAGAGCAACGGCCTTAATGACGCGGATCGTGATTTATGGTTATCGTTACCGGCGCCTACCGCGCCCAGCGCCGCGGCGAGAGGTCTCCAAGGTTGCCCCGGAGAGGTTGCACCCGAACGCTTCCAGCATCGCATTCTTGGCCTTTCGTCCTGTCGCGAGGTCTCCGGTAACACCGAATAACCGTTGCCACAAGTACACCGATCCATAACCCGACGGAAGGCTGCACCCCGCGAAATGCCAGGGCGATTCGAGGCGACCACGGCGCCTCCAGTGGCGAACAAGTGAACTGACGTCGTAGCGTCAACGCCTGCGTCGAAAGCTGGAGTGATATTCGTACTTCACGTTCGGCGCTAAAACATATCTTTTATGCCCAACTTAATAGATAAAAGATACATATTAACGTGAAACGTAAGATACGTATGTTATTCCTGTAGCTTCCGTTTGCACATGCGCACGTGTTACTGAATTCTGCGGCTCCGGGCGGACGATGCGACTGGTCTCCTACTCAACGTCCATTTTTATATTAAAGACGCCGGTCTAACCTGAAAGGAAGCTGTGAATGATCCTCAAGATTGCCCTGGAGAGATTACACCGAATAACCATTGTCGAAAATACGCCGTTCCGTAATCTGACTGGAAAACTGATACCCCATCAAATGGCGGGATGATTAGAGGCGTCAACAACGCCTCGAGTGGCGAACAAATGAACTAACATCATAGCGGCAGCGCATGCGTCGAGGGCAGGAAATTCATACTTCACGTTTAGCGCTAAAACATATCTTTTATGCGTAACTAAGCAGATAAAAGATACATATTAACGTGAAACGTAAAATATATACATGTTACTTCGGCAGCTTCTGTTACGCGCCTGAGCACGTATCACTTACTCGGTACTGCGAGGGGACGGGACAACTGGTCTCCTAATCGCCATCTCCATTATCATAAACTGTTTTTACCTTGTATACCCGCTTCTGTGGCACAAGGAAGAGCCGAAAGATCCTCAAGGTTGTTCCGGAAGTTGCACTCGAACGGGTCCAGCTGGAATTCCTGGCCTTTCGTCCTGGCGCGAAAAGTCGTGTAACACTGAGTGAGCATTGCCACAAGTGCCCTGATCCGTATTCCGACTGGAAAACTGATCCCCCACGAAATAGCGGGACGATTATAGGCGACTACAGTGCCTCGAGTGACGAACAAGTGAACTGCCATCGTAGCGTCAGCGCATGCGTCGAAATTAGGAAAGGCATTTGACATTGGTATTTGCAATGAATATTCATATTTCACGTTCTGGGCTAAAACATATCTTTTACCTGTAAGTAAATAGATAAAAGATACATATTAACTATAAACGTCAAATATATACGTTACTTCAGCAGATGCTGTTTGCGCATGCGCATTCGTTACTTACTCGGTACTGCGAACGGACGGGACAACTGGTGGCCCAATCGTCATCTCCATGGTCAACATCTGTTTTTACCTTGTATACACACTTCTAATCCACAAGGAAGAGGTGAAAGATCCTCAAGGTTCCTCCGAAAGTTGCACTCGATTCGATCCTGCTGGAATTTTTGGCCTTTCGTCCTGTCGGGAAAACTCCTGTGACACTGAGTAAGCATCGCCACATGTGGAGGTTCATGTGTACTTTGTATTCCAACTGGAAGACTGCTTTCCCACGAAATGGCGGGACGATTACATGCGACTACAGCGCCTCGAGTTGCGATCCGGTAAACTAATGTTGCAGCGCATGCGTCGAAAGCGGAAATGGGATTTGACATAAGCATCCGTGGTCCGTATTCATACTTCACATTCGGCGTTGAAACGTACCTTTTATGGGTAATTAAATACATAAAAGGTACCTATCAACGCTAAACGTAAAATATATATATATACGTATATGTCTCTCCTGCAGCTTCTGTTTGCACATGCGTACGTGGTATCCGATACCGCGACTCCTTGCAACCGATCTAATTAATATCTGTTTTTACGTTGAAGATGCGTGTCTAACCTGGAAAGAAGCGGTGGAAGATCTTCAAGGAGTGTCCAAATGCATCCAGCTTGCATTTTTGGCTTTAATACGATTAAATGCAACTATATCTCGGATTGCGGGGCCATGAAACGATATCGCGGAAATGCCTTGTTGGATTAGAAGGTCATCTCTAAATATCCATTACAAGCGACACGTATCGGTCGCTGATCGCTGCTCGACTGATTCCCGAAAAGTCGTGCCGGACAAAGCCCTTTGTCTAGACGTAGATAATCTGCAAATCGCTTGACACGAGCAGCAACAAAGAAGATCTCGAGGCTTCTCAAAGACGCAAAAACCGCACGTGACGTCATCGCTGCGATAGTTACAATTTCGGTTGCTACAATGTTGTAGCGTCAGCGCATGCGTCAGAGCGGCAATGCCTTGCCACCAAGTACCGATCTGTATTCTAACTAGATAATTGCTATTCCATAAAATGACGTGACAATTAGAGACGTCATTTAACGTAGGAATAGACAGTATGCAACAGTATTCCTGCCCACGGTTTACACGTTGCTATTCTTATCGAACAAGTCGAAAGATCCTGCACATTTTTTCCATGGTTTACTTGAAATAATTAATTGTAAAATGGCCAATCAGGCACGTCCATTAGACGAAGGCGTATCAGCCGCTCCCTCCTGTCTCCGGCGTAGGAGAATGACGACTTATGGCGTGCTCTCTTATGTCCGCGTCCCGCTAATCGACGCGGTTAATTGGCAATTTTTCCAAATAATTATTACAGGTAAACTATGTGTCGTAGAAAGAAAAAAAATTCTACAGGACCTTTCGAATCGATTTTTAATAGGGACAGCCATGTCAACGGAAGACACGCTCTCTTATGACCGCGGCTGATTGGCAATTTTTGCAAATATAATATTTTTAAGTATCACAAAAATGATATTTTTAAGTATGTTTTAAATTGGCGTCCACGTGGAGCCTCGCTGTTGCGCTTCAGTTAATTTCTTATCATCTCTATCTGTAGAGGAAATAGGAAATGGGTCTTCAATTAGTGTAGAGATCAGTGCCACCGTGGCGTAATCGCGTCTCGATCGAAATCCGAGTAGACGGGGCAACCGGCCTTCCTAATCACCATCTCATCCGTTCATACATTGTATACACGCGTCCACCCCGCAAGGAGCGCTCGTTAACGGTAACGTTATATCACTAGGAAGATAAAAGAGAGATCGCCGTTCCTTCCTCCAGGGTGCCGCGGCTCGGCAGGCATTAATCGCGCTCACCGCTAGTCCTTGTACCACTGACACGTTGCGTGCACGCAACGGCGAAAAGGTGCGTTACTGGGACGTCCGATCCATCTGGATCCTGCGGCTCTCCTTTCACTTTCGACAGACACTGTCGATCGCCCTCGCCCGAAGGCGCCGATAGTCGTCCGAGGACGAAGACGCCCTGGAAGAGCCCCGAAAGAAGGAGCCCTTTTATTCCAATTCATCGATTCCTCCTCGACAGGGAATAAAACCTCATCAAACCAAAGAAATTTTTTTTCAATTCAAAGACCAATTATCAGTCTCGAATAAACTCAAATAAATTGTCACAATCCCGAAAAAAAGTTGCATCTAATTTATTCGACTCTACTCGAATTCAATTATTCATTGAATTTAACAAAATATCACTTGAGGATTCAATGGGGATTTTTTTTTCTCGGAGTGCAAAACGCCCGCACGTGGTTTTGACAGATCGAACTGTCGTTATAAGTACTCGTACTTTATGTAACATTAAATTGCATTAATCCATGCATATCTTCACTATTCAAAGAAATGGCTCTGGTTCAATGGAAATTTTTCTCAGGGCCCAAAATGTCCGCGCGTGGTTTCGGCTGATAAAACAAGCGATATGACCAATGTATATTATATTAAATTATGCTAATCGACGCGTACGAGCCTCTCCGATAAATCGGAAGAGGAGGAAATTACCTCCGCGTCGTGTAAATCTGAAAGTCTGTTCAAAAGAATTCTGCACGGCGTCCCTTCGCGTGCAGATCCCGGAGCCGCCACCGATCTCCTTTGGATCTCGCGATTCCCAGACCCTCGGATCCTCTTTATATCAGTCCTCGCGGGATAATCGCAGCGGGTTCCAGAAACAGGGCCGAGATCGATAGCCGGAGTGACGGGTCGTGCGAGCGCGCGAGATCGGCTCTCGATCGGCCGCGACTCGGATTATGATTCGTCGGAATTATCCCATTATCGTGGGCGAATCGGCAAGGATCGATCCCGTCAGTCCCGGGGGATCCCTCGGGAGGATGCCAGGAGGAGACTTCCGTGACCGCGGCAGATGCTCTGCGCGATTTGCATCGGGGATCGCACGAAATTCCACCGGTGAGAGCCCTAAGGAGATCGATCGTTATCCCGAGAGATCGATGCCGGATCGATCGGCTCGCGACTTCGCGGTCGCCGCCCCCTCTCTTATCCTCGGCGAATTCGGAGGAAATCGCGATAGGGTCGCACTCGCTCGCTCCCTGGTAATGGATTTACGAGCGAGTGCGCGCCTAATTGCTCCTTGCTGTCTCGAGCGTGCAGCTGCACGTGCACGCACGCCCGTGAGCGGTGCAAGTGGCCTTACGAGGACGCGAGAGAGAACGGCGTCGCGACGCCTCGGCGCGCTCAGGACGAGGACCGATTTACCTCGGAAAAGGGAACAGGAAGACCCTCGAGGAATCCAAGACGAAGGGAAATCCGAGGGTACGGCCAATCGCGATGGCTCGCTCGAAATCGTATTTAAACGTAATAGTCAATAGCCGGCCGTGATTAGAGGGCATTACCAGCCTCGGCCACCCACTGCCTCAATCAACCTCGACCCGGGTGCCGAGTGCGGAGGTACCGCTCTACGTGTGCACCGAGACCTCCACGGAATAAGACCGCACTCGGAATCGAATCGGACCGGGAGCGGAACGGAGGGCCTTCCATCTCGAGAGTCTCGAGCAAGGTGTAATTAATTTCTACGGGCAAGATTCAATGAAGAATCTTTTTTTACCGAGGTGATAGGTGACGATACCGTGGGTGGTGATTTTAGGTCGATAGGGAGGTGGAGGAATACTGGAGGAGAAATTAGGCGATTCCTCGACGATGCTTAGTGGGTCTAAAATGGAAATGCTAAAGAGTCCCATGGGACAAGGATTTTGTTGGGGGTGGTAAAGGATGGCAATAGGGTAGCTGGTGGTTTTAGGCCGCAGGGAGGAGACTAAAAAGTGCTAGAGAAGGAATTAGCTGCTCCCTCGATGCTTACCAGGTCGAAGATGACGATGCCAAAGAGTCCTATGGGACAAGGATTTTGTGGATATGGTGATAGGTGACTCCAGGGAGTACAGTGGTTTTACGTCGAAAGAAGGGAGGAAATCTCGGGGGACGAATTAGTCGATCCCTCGGCGATGCTTAGCACGTCCACCCTGGGACCGCTAAGGAGTCTTCTCGGACAAGCTGGTCCCCCTCTCGGAGCTGTCCTCCTCGCAGAATTTACTGGTTGGTTCCTCTCCTAGCTCTCCGTTCAAACAATGGCCGCCCACACGAGCGCATTATGCCACTCTCGTGTACTCGCATACACGGTCCCACTCTCGCTCTCTTTATTCTCACTCTCGACGGCCATAAAGTTTCGGAACACCTTCCAGAGCGAGTCGGCATCGAAGACGCGCTCGAAATACATTGGATATGCTAATAGCGCCGTGACAATCGGCTCATAAAATAAACACATCCCGACGCCGGGCGTCTCTGCCTCGGCGAGGATTTCGGCATCTCTAATGCGCCACCCTGGAAGTGGCCGTTTAATCGCTGATCGAAGAGTGATTAAAAAACGGCGGAAGATCATCCCAGACCGCGATCGATCCCGATTTCTTATTCCCAGGTGATCCGACGATCCTGGGACCCCGAAGAGGAGGCGTCGAGGCTTCGGAAGTCCTTAATGAAATCCCGCGGGAGAGAAAGAGTCCCGACGAGGCCGGTGTGGGTGTCCATCGAATGCAGGCACACCTACGGCCGAATCGTAAATACATTTATTCATGTTACGCGGCGCAAGTATTGTATTCTCCGTAGACAATGCACGGGGGCGTCCCGGTGGTTCTTTCGTCGCGGAGACGCGACGTGGGTACGCCGGGCTTAAGGAGCGACAAAACCGACGGCGAGCGTCCCGCCGGAATGCCGGGGTCGACGTCATCCTGTCCCAGCTGGGACCGGACGGGACGTTTAATTGGCAATTATTTGTTCGAACGGCGAGATCGACACCATAAACCATTGTAAATCGGCGCACCCCCGTATCCCAGGGGACGCCGCAAACGTCCCGTAGGAGCGTCGGCGGGTACCCACGCGAACGCCAATCCGATTCCGCGGTCCCGACGATTGTTCACCGTAGGTTTATATTACTTTACCTCGACGTCCGAATAATTGAATCCCGGACGCAAGGCGCGTCCACCTACGTACGTCGGCCATTTTGGAGAACGCGAGGACGCGGCTTTACATCTTCGCTGAGAACGATAACTGGTACTTTCATGTCATGCGAGTTCATTCACGGGATTTTGTACCCTCCGAGTGAAGACGCGAAATCCCCACAGAAAGTCCACAGTAAAAGATCTCCTCCGTGAGTGAACTATTAGCTTGAGAAATGTTCCCAACAGTTTGTAACGTAACGTAAGGTAATTAAGAGACCGGTAACTTATTCCTCGACCTGGTGCTTCCTTTGAAAAACGGTATGAATTTTGTACCTTGTACCGAGGAAATGAAAAATCGAAGAAAACTTCCAAGTCTCATTCACCAGATGGAGTTACAAAATCGACCCCCAAGACTCGAAGAGCTCGACTCCTCGGCGAGTTTTTCCCCGTCCTGGAATGAGTTTCCCCGGGTTCTCGGCCTGTAGCCATTTTCCAGGTAGGACGGCTCCTTCGGGCTGGACGATTAGTTCTTGCCCGTCCAGCGGGACCCGGCGGGGACATCGATAACGCTTCCTTTTTTTCCGTCTATCGGGAGAGGTCGACGTCTTCGGGGCAGCGTCTCTATGTTAGGCGAGTCGCGGGCCTCGCGCGTGCGGTAGGTAAGGTCTTTCCCGAAAGGCGCGTCCCGCGGGATGGGTTCCCTCTAATTGCGACCGAGAAACGCCATTTGCGGCGGTAATTATCGGTCGAAGAGGCAGGATCGATCGGCACTCGTCGGGGCGCGTCCACATATAGCGACGCGGTGTCGTCGCGGCGACAAAAAGACCCGTGTACCTCGGCGATCGGCAGGAGCGAGCGTTATTAGTTTAGCACGATTTAGCGATAAATCCCCGCCGAGGCTCGCCGTGCGCGAGTCTAATTAATGGCGGAAAAAGGTACGAACCGGTGCGCCGTGGTCGCACGAGGATCCGCCTTAAGAATACAAAGCGGAGACTGGGCACGGGGTATAGGGCATTCCCGCGGGAAGACGTAATTAAATGCTGACTCGACGGCAATTGGACTGTTCGTCTTGCGATCTGCGAGAAAGAGGAGGTCGAGGGTGCACCAAGTGGAGAACGCGCTGGAGAACGTTTTGGAGAACGCCTTGGAGAACGCGCTGGAGAACGCTTTGGAGAACGCCTTGGAGAACGCCTTGGAGAACGCCTTGGAGAACGCGCTGGAGAACGCTTTAGAGGACGTCTTGGAGAACGCCTCCAAGAGCACCTGGAAGAACGTCTCGATGATCGCGCTGGAGAACGCTTGTCCAGGTAAAAGGTTCCAATGAAGCGCGATAAAGGATCGGCGAGGGTCCCGAAATTGGCACCCAGAGTCGTATTTCCAGTATATCTCGGTTCCCTGGTTCCAGCCTCGTATTCGGACGTCAATCCCTGGCGAAAGACGCGACAGGGGGATACCGGCAGAAACTCAGTACCTCGTGGCCCGGCTAATTCGAAGCACTCCAGGTGCGCCTCTTCACCTGCACTCGCCGACACGCAGCCAGGCTTTGCTCGCTCGTGCGAAAAAGTGACGGACCCGCGACGGTTCGGGCCCTCCCCGAGGTCCCCGAAGCCCGACTCGATGGCGCAACGCATTCCCTCCGCGTGCGGAGAAAATCCGCGAGCCCGGCATTCCTGGGGGCTCGACAAACGTCGCGCGTTTGACACACTCCTAATGGCCGCGCGCGCATCGAGACCCGGCCTGTCCTTAGAGGCAACCAGATCACTCGTAAGTAAACCTAATCGAAGCGAACAGCCGGAGCTCTGCCGACTGCCAAATGGAGAACCTGCTCCCGACGTAGGCGGTCTCCGCGGCCCCGAGGAGAGGCCTTAAGGCCCGTTCGCAACGCTCCCTCTTCCGGGCTTCCACGAGTTCCACGAGCGAGGGGACGCCGGGGATGTTTAAATAAATTATTTAAATAAACGCCGCCTCGATTCCAAGACCCGGGAGGGACCTCGGGACCTCTTCATGAACCTCTTCATGGTGACGTCCCTCGGACGGCACCTTTCGTCCGCCTCATCGGCGCAGATTTACCCCGCGATTTACCGAAATCTCCTCGAGGCTCGGTCGTAGGGCCTGGGAATTTACTCGCGACAGGTATTGCGTCCTGGGGGCGACAGTCCTGCCCCCTGTCCCCTCCACCTGCGGTTTTCGCCGACCCAGGTGATGCGGCCGAATCCGTCGACGGCCAGGTCGGCCTCGGTCCCCTCTTTCCTGGACCCGGGAAACGATCGATTCGTTAAGCCGCGAACCTGGTCGATTAATCCGCCGACTTTATGAACTTCCCTGGGCCTCGTCGCCAGGTCTCCACCTGGGTCCCCGACTTTACGGACCTGTCGCGCGGCCCGAACGGCCGATTTCTCAAAATCGCGCTTAACGATCCCCGGGAAGTTCCACGCGGGCTCCGACCTCGGTATAAATCCGCGGTTATTATCCCTCGTCAGGGTCCTCTTCGTCTACTCGCGTCGAACGGCTCCTGAACCGAGAGAGCCTCCCTGCGCCTGGCACTCGCTCCGAAAAATCCACCTCAATGGAAAGCCCTTCCAATTAACCGGAAGAGGCCCTTTCCCGATTTCTCGCATTGTCGGCGAACGGCGAGCGTTCGCCGTTTGTCCACAATGGGAGAAGTCCGAAGGATCCAGGTCGCCTCTGATAAGCCCGCGATTATGCAATCCAGTGATACACAGGGACAATGGAATCCTTAGGGACTTAGTTGGGAGGATATTCGGATCGAGGACAAAAGATTTCCCAGAACTCGCATCTCTGAGCCTGACGAGCCGGAAAGGGGTTACGCAAGTTTGGAGTATCGGTGATGTAGGACGGTGTCGTCCTTGCGGAGGATCTCGGGAATCCTGGAGAGGTGGCAACTGAATCCCGGAGCAGTTTCCCTGCACTCGGGGGTGGAGGAATGAAGGGGTGCAGCGTAATGTCAAATTTCAGAGAAAAATGCACCGGCCATCTTAACTCCCAGCGCATCGATGTCAAGGGGCGATTTGACAGTTTCACCCACAAGAACATAATATTTTTTTATCCAATCCACCTGAAAAAGCGTCCTCATAACGAGAAATGAAAAATACAATTTTTTCAATTTAAAAGAAAAAAGAAATTAAGGGGTTAGCCACCCCTCGCAGGCCTTACTTTGGATCGTGGTTTCACCCTCTTAAAGTGTTTAATGGCAGATAAAAAAAAATACGTGTCGCTCAGTTTTTACTCTACTATAACATGTTATAAAAGAAATCAAATCGGAGAGATCGATCTGGGGTACCTTCCTTGTTAGATCCATGAGTGCCCTTTTTCGTGCGAGGATCCTCTCTTCGGCATTATACGCGCCGAGATGAGATCGGGCGCGACTCGGCCGCGAGTTCGCATTGGAAATTCTCCTTCTAATCATAAATACGCGGGCATAATCATTTCCGGCCCCGAGGCTGCTACCAGGCGGAACCAATACGCGCGGAAGCCACCGAGCTACGCCCACGTAGTCCTTTTTTCTCGCCTACGGATCTAGTTTCCTCCGAGAGCCGATCGAGCGCTTCCGGCCTGGCCGATGTTCATCGACCGTCGATGACTCGAGCTTCTGTTAGGAGAAATCGCGCACCTTTATGCTCGTAAGAGTAGGTACTACCTTCATAGAGTGATTAGACTCTGTACTCCGATGAGACTCCACGGGTCTTGGGAAATATTGAATCGTTCCGCAAGTACGTGGATAGATTTTCCTTTGCAGTAAATTATCCTCGGAGATGATTACAACCAATTGGAATGGACAATTGGTATTAGGGAGAATACATCGTCACTTCCGAAATTTTGGCAAAATGCAAGAACTCGAACTCAGGAGTTCTCCAGGGTGCCGATTTGGAATTTCCTGCTAGTTCCGTCGATTTCTTAATCTTGTCGTAACAAAGCTTCGTTCACCATTCATCTTCCTCGAGACATTCATCCCACGTAACATTCTGTCGCGTCAGCGACTACTCCTATTTAGGTATTCATTAATTCCTAGGTGGTCTCGATGCAAAACTGAATAATTAAAATTCCTTCAATTTGTCCCCGAACTCCTGGGACAAGGCAATATTTATTAAAGAATGAAACGTGGTATCGTTAATGGCCTCAATCGTTTTTAAAAGTCGCAGCCCAAACCGTCCGAATTTCCAAGATACTTCGGCTCGTTTTGTTGCAAAAAAGCTCGATTTTTAACCCTTTACAAAATCCATGAACTCATGGAGCAAATCCATATTTCTCTACGAATTTAACAGAAGGGATTAGAAAGAGGAATCTAACCCTTTGCGATCGTCAAATTTCTCTGATGGGAGTACCAGCTAGTCGGAGGAAATTTAGCTAAATCAGATTATTTACATCATGTGTATAAATTACAGAAAGTTGTTTCATGATCATTAATGACATCGCATTAATGACGACCGCAAAGGGTTAATTTTCGAGGCCCTAAGGAGTAGAAACATTTCCAGCGCTCGAAGGCTCGTTTAGAAGTCGTCGGAGACGTAGGCTGCGACCCGGATCGCCCGAATTTCCGGGATATTTCGGCCCGTCTACGCCCCCCGGGAGACACGGAGGCTCGTCCTTAAATCATCCCCTAGGACGAGGCGTCGCGGTCGACCCAGATCGGCTCTGGAATCGGTCTCCTGAATAAAGGAGGCTCTTCGGCATCCGAACGCCGTCGCGACCAGCTCCACCGACCGGGTCACGCTTATTTCGAGCGGCGGCCCTCAATAATGAGATCGCGCCCGATTGATGCAGTAACCCGATGTCACCGTGCACACTAGTCGGCAACCCCTTCAATAATTAACGGGCCGCAAAGTGCGGAGTCTAATCGCGTCGCGACGCCCGAAATTGGGCCACGGATTAATACCCACCCGCCGGTTAACTGGATAAAAGTCTGTCCCCTGCCGAATTACAGGTCGGATTTTACCCCTGAAAAAAAAAAGAAAAAAAAATGGCGTCGGTCCCGATCGGTCGCGATGTCTCTTCGGGGCTCTGCGGGCCCTCCCCGGCACTCGCGTACCCCCACAAAATATTGGGGGCATTACCGGCGATCAATTAACCCGATTCCGTGTGGTCTGGACCCGTCAGCCCGGCCGGCAATCTTCGCGCCGGACGAGCCGCCTGAGCGATAATAACGATCGATAACTCGAAGAGTCCCCGCGCCCACGACAGGGTGTTTTATCGGTTGCCATTAGCCTTTCGGGCACCGATCTCTGTACAGACTGGATAGGCTGGTACCTGCTTCCCGCGTGCGGAAAGATGCGTTACGAATGTATTCCAGCGCCATGGGGGTGATCCGCGGCACCAAGTGAGTCCCTAGTGCGCAGGTGCAAGAGCTGCGGCGATTCGAAGTATTCGAGTGAAGGTATAGCCGCTTCTTTTGAACTATGTTGAAAAATTCCGAAGAGTATCACTTGGGATCTCTTATCGATGCGCCTTTCCGGTCCTCCCTATCGTATCGACGGTCTGATATCTCTCAGCACTTAGGTCGCTGCGAGTGCGTAGCAAGTAGGTGAGTGCTTTCCTCAGATTGAAGGTGTAGCCACTTCTTTTGAACTCTGTTGAAAAATTCCGAAGAGTATCACTTGGGATCTCTTATCGATGCGCCTTTCCGGTCCTCCCTATCGTATCGACGGTCTGATATCTCTCAGCACTTAGGTCGCTGCGAGTGCGTAGCAAGTAGGCGAGTGCTTTCCTCGGATTCGCCGGATACCAGGAGCATTTAGGACGGATAATTCGCGAAACACCTGTCTAAAATCACGAAACCGGAGACTATCATTTGGGGCCTCTTATCGATGGGCCTTTCCGCTCCTCCCTATCGTATCGACGGTCTGAAATCTCTCAGCCCTGCCGCCGCAGCGAGCGCAAGTGGGCGACTGCTCTCCCCGGGTCCACTGGATAACAGCGATACGTCGGCGGCCGATGCCGCGTCCCGATTGCGGCCTAATGCATTCCCCGCGGTCTCGCGCCCCCTCGGGAGAGCGAGGGAGAGAAAGAGAGAGAGGGCGAGAGGGATAGGGAGAGACCGAGACCGCGTAATTCGCGCTACCGGCGATGCGAGATGCAATCGGCCGCCGCCCACGCCGAGCAGCTCTTCCAGCAGCTCCCTTATCGCGGCAGGAATTTCGAGCGGTCTTTTTCTCTCCTCACCTCGTCCCGAAGACGCGGACTGCACCTGATCCGGCGAGACCGGCTCCCCAGGGATGGAAATCCGCGAGGCCGGGCATTCCGCCGATATCCCGCCGCCATGGGACGCGCATTCCGCGGGGCCGCCAGGATGACGCGGTAAATCTCGAGGCTGAAGAACGCATTCCCGGGTCCCGGCATCCGGAGCCAGTCCGAGGAGGCCCCGGACAGTTCCAGCAAGAAATGGGTGTCCGTCCAACGAGGGGCTCCGCGCCAGGAATTAGCATCCCCGGGACGCCCGGCGTCCGCGACACGCGAATTAACGTCACGGGGGACGTCCGCGAGGTGTCCGGGGCGCCCCGGGTGGACGTGATCTATCGTCCCCTCGGCGCGTCGAGTCGATCGGCGTCTTCATAGGCCGAAGACGTCGGCCCGATTCGAAGGAATCGAGCCGGCCGCGGAACTGGTCGCCCCTATCCGAAGAGGACTGCCACCTCGGTTCTCCCTTTTTCAGAATTCTCGCTTATCCGGGTACCTGGTCGAACAAGACGCGGCGATAAGAACGCGTGCCATCGCCGGGAACGGGCCTCTGGGGGAGAAGCGGGGTTTCGGGGGCCGGGGCGACCAGGAAAGCTCCTCGAAAAGCCGAGGTGGGGACTTGCGCCAAGATGGCGGCGGAAAGCGGCCCGCGCGCAAAATAGAAAGCGACGCCCGCGTGGGTGGACCGGGCCGGCGTCGGCCGGTTCTCTCGGCGCGCTCGCCCGGGAAAAAAGCGGTCGCTACCGCGATTTATAATTTATAATGACCGGGCTTTTTGCCGCGCCGCGGCCCCGCTCAGCCCGGGCCGCAATAATTCTGCCGGGAACGCGCGTGCGTCGGCGGAGGAGCGGCAAGAAAGGCGAGCACAGCGAATCGGGAGAGCCCACTGCCGACGAGGATCGATCTTCCCGTGGGATCGAGATGCACCGGTGACCCGATCGATGCACCCGTCTTCCAAAATGGTATCGGCTCCCTCTCCTCCTCTCCCCCCGATAAGTGGACTCCTCTGCATCCTGCACCGGGACCCGGCACAAAGGGCTAGGAACACGCCGTCTCTCGAGGTGGGTGACCTGCGTGGTCAGCGCTTCGTGGTCTTCTTCGAGGTCCTCCACTCGGCCGTCCGGGCAGGGGGCTCCGGGATATCATAACCTCATCACGTCTCCCGAGTGATAGCGCGATGCTATCGCCATCTATCCCGCCCGCCGTCTCTGAGAACGATACCGCCCCGGGTCCTAGGTGGGAACGACCCGCCAAGTGTCCTCTTCCGTCTGCGAAACCCCGTAAAACGAGCAGACGACTCCCCATAGTCAGGAAAACGAGGCTTATCGGAATGTCCGAAATCGTTCCAAAATCCTCTCCTAGGATAATTACCACGAGAAACCATCGATCGTTCCCTTCTGTTTCCCAAACCTCCGCGAATCGCGTTATCGGCTGTTCCTCCAGAGGAGAAGCGACTCTTGAAGAATTTTCAAAATAATTACGAAACCTCATTAAAATAATCCCATAATGATAGGACGCGAATTTCTATAGATAAAGGGGAGGGGGCAATGAGGATTTTCGAAATTAATCAGAAATTCTCTCCTGGGACAATTTCGAAACCGAGAGGGGGTGGCCATCGACTCGTCGCGATCGATTCCAAATTAGATTCCGAACGAGCCCCATGAATCGGGTCAAGAGGTGACCCCTCCCCCCTGTCCCCCCCGTCCGAAAACCCACAACTTGGCGGTCGTCGAATTCCAAATATCGATTCGCTCCGGCTCGCCGCAATTTCCTCGCAGCCGCGCAAAAACCCGGCGGTCGCCTTAACGATCGCCGTTCGTCGTGCTTCGGCACGCGAATAAATCGTCCCGAACGCTCCCGAGTCGACGCCAAAGATGAGCATTGCGTACGGGACTTAAGGCGGGAACGGGTAGCGGCCGGCGACGATATTTCTCGTGTCGCAAATTGGTCATAATTTCTCCGCGCTCCCGATCCGCCGAGGTAATCTATTGTCCCGAATCGTTATCACCGTATTGTCGATAATTCTCGTGGACGGGCCCGATTCGGCGGGAGGGGGACGTCCATTCCCCCGGGAGAAGGTTCGATGGACGTTATGGGTCTTATAGTCCTTGTGGGCCTTATGGGCCTTATGGACCCGACGGACCCAACGGACCCACCGGACAGGTGGGGCAGAGATGGACGTAGGACTCGCCTCGGCCTCTCGCCGCGGGAGAGAGGTCCAAAGTTTCGAGTCCCCTCCGAGCGCTATGACAAATTGCTGATAGCTTTTTATTATTATCGGCAGATTATTGCCAATATCTCGTCCGTCGATCTCGCGGCTTTCTCGCGGCCCTCTCGCCGCCTCCGAAGAGAGCGGGCCCGGCTCGCCCCGGGGCCCCGGGAGACATCGTGAATATTAATCGACCCGCCGGCAAGGTCCCGGGCAAAAAAGTCCGAGGGAAATAAATATTTGTAGGAGTTCGCCAACTTTTTGCGTGGGCAGGTTGAGCCTGGCCGGATCGGGGGCCGATCCGCCGGTCGCCGAATACGTGATCGATCGGCCCTCGTTATCTCCTCGGTACTCCGCGCACCGAGGCCTCTTTCGTAGCGCGTCCGCCATTTTGGTCCCTCTGAAGATTACTGTTCAGGGTTTTCGAAGGATAATCATGCCATGATGGAAATGGTAAAGTTTTTCATTTCATAGGGAATAGTTAACGTGAATACAGTTGCTTGAACCCCGCGTACCGAGACCTTCGTTGCGCGTCCGCCATTTTGGTACCGCGCCTCTCTTCCCTCTAAACAGTATTTTTCTATGCCTTTCGAAGGAAAATCGCGTATCGAGGGAAATGGTATAGTTTCCTTTATTTAATACCACATCTCTTGTCTCGTTCGCAGTACTCCCGCCATTTTGATAACGCTTCTCTCTCTTACCTTCAAAGTCAATTTTTCACGTTTCTCAAGGAAAAATCGCACACCTGGAGAAACAGTACGGATTGTCATTTGGCAGCAAACAATTAATGTGCAATATTTTTCTTTCTTCATTTTCTTCCCTTTCAAACATCATTTCTCGCGTTCTTCGAGGGAAAGTGGCGTAATAACGGAGACGGCACAGTTGTTCATGTAATAATAAATAATTAACGTGTATATATTTCCATGGGTTTCGTGGGCGACTTACATTCGACATGGGAATCCCATAGGGAGTCACAGGTTACAAATGCTTACAAAGTTGAGCTCGGAGTGGAGGAGTCGCTCCAAAAGTCTGGGGCTCCAAAATGGGATAAAAGATGGCGACCGATATTTCATCGCGCGTATCGAGACCCTCGGCATTCTCCTCCACGAGCCTCGGAGCTTGATATGTTATTCACTTTCCATTCGCCATAGCCGGCAATCGAGTACTCGTAAAAAGTTAGTCCAACAAGGCACGACTTTTCTCACCCACTCGGAAGTTCATATGACACCCCTTTCGGGAAAAAAAAAGAAAAAAGAAAAAAAGAGGTGCCTTCACCCTGTCATCCTTTCCTCTCCCTCCTCTTCGGCCGAAATTGCAGGAACCGAGACTGAAAAACAGAGTATACAAAAAAAAAGAAAGAACTAAAAGAAGAAATAAGAAAAACCAACAAAATGAAGAAAAGCAAACAACGAAAGGTAAACGGTCTTCGTTCAAAAATTATATTTTTGTTCCATTCTGGCACGACCTCGTAAACACAACATAATTTATAAATTAACGTACGCAATCGGTCAATAATTTATACACACCCGGGGCGATCCTCTCTCTATCTCCGCGCGTTTCGCGCCCTTCCTCTTTCTCTCTTTCCTTCTCTCTCATACGGATGCACGCTCTCGCAATCACGTACCCGATAACTTTTACAAAAATACACTTGCTCCGCGAACCACTCCGCAACAGTCGTACACAAGGACGGGAGGACTCGAGAGGTGGGAAAAATAGATGAAACAATCGGAAACGCGACATGCTCTCCTCTCTTCCGGGCGCCGCCATCTTGTTTAACGGATCGACGCAGAAATTGGCCTATCAACGCGCAACATTCTCCCGATTAACGATTAGTAAATGCACACACGCGACTCGACTCGCATCCTTCGTGTCCTTTCTCGAAGGGAGGAGAAGAAAAAAAAACCATAGAAAAAGGGGGGAGGATAAAAAAGGAGGGGAGGAGGGACGAGTCATTCCCGGGATTTTTCGAGTCTCGAACCCGGTGGGGTAAAGGAGTGGATGGGAAAAGGGGACTTTAACGGGCCGATGGGGAAGGTAACAAAATAAATAATAGAAGCATTAAACATGATTAATCCACTTAACAACGCAACTAGCGATAATAATTAATAATTAATAATAATAGAATAGTTAATAGTCGATAATCGGTACGGTTGGCTAAACTGCAGTAATTACAAGAACGGCCTTCCCCGAGTGGAAAAGAAAAAGTCCGAATTTTTCATCTGCCCTAGCGGCTAAGAAGAAGACAAAATGGCCGCACGGCAGAAACCGCGATCCCTGATACTTATGGAAATCCACGACACCGGGCTAGGAATCGGAAAAACCACCGATTGCCACATTTCGTAAAGATATTCACCGCTCGCCGGAAAGGGGGAAAGAAAAAAAAAAGAAAAAGAAACTGCAACACACGAGGATCAAAGTTGCGTACATCCGATAACCGCGTGCACTGTATAAAACAATGAAAGAGCATTTTGGCCGTATTTCGGCAATTATTGCTTATGCAACTTGAGTTTTAATCCTTTCGTCATCCTGAACATGGTGTGTTTAGGATAGCGTCCGATTAGCGGGATTTTTGTTATTAAATCCGGCGATCAGGTCAAGGCAAAATGAGAGGGAAGATTTGCGAGATAGCGTCGAGGTACGGAAAAAAAAAGAAAGGACCGTTCCTGGTTAATCATCCACCTGGAGCCTCCATTTTGTCTTTCTTCCCTTGCTTCTCCTTCCTTCGGCGCGGCTTCCACCCGACGGCCCTCGGTCGCACCAAAATGGCCGCCGAGGGTCGCGACAAAGGCGGGAAATTCGATTTCAATGGAAACGAATTAGGAGAAACCGGTGGAAACGGACTTAACGGGCTATCCGGCGTGCGCGCGCACCTCTTAAACTCTTAACAATTAGAAAACACTCGATATACAAAAATACAGACGTTATGTATGCCAACGCGGGGCGCCGCTCGCGGAGGGACGCGCAAGCGGCCGAAACGTATCCTTCTCCGCTTCTCTTTTGTCACTGTCTCCTCCTCTCTACACCTTCGCCACCCCATCCTCTACAACGAAAGGGCGACTTCCCGTCCTGTACAACGAAAGTATGACTTCCCGTCCTGTACAACGAAAGTACGGCTTCCCGTACTATACAATGAAAGTACGACTTCCGGTACTGTACAACGAAGGTACGACTTCCCGCGCTATACAACGAAAGTACGGCTTCTCGTCCTGCAAAACAAAAGTGCGACTTCTTGTGCTGCACAACGAAAGTGCGACTTCCTGTACTGCACAACGGAAGTGCGACTTCTCGTCCTGTACAGCGAAAGTGCGACTTCCCGTCCTGTACGAAGCGCAAATGGGAAGTGCCTCAGTACGAGTCAACGAGGTGCTATAACGATAACATCCGCGATAAAGGAGCCGCCATTACGGTAGTTTCAAACGAACGTCAGTCGATCCTGCAGTCGCCTTCGCCGCGATTCGGCGTCCAAAGTGTCCGAAAACGTCTTCCAGGAATCCGAAGATCCCCCGGTAAGGGTAAAAGGAAGTAAAAGCGAAGGAACCGCGACGAAAACCGGCGATAATCGACGACGATAAACGCGCGGTGTACAGCACTCGAGTAAACGTCAATGAAAAGGACGGGAATGATACCGAGCGAGTGGCCGCAGTTTCGACTTCCGGGAGGGGAGTCAAAAGGAAGGAAGAAGGAAAGAACGCAAAAGAAAGAAAGAGCGGGAAAAAAAAACCAACGCATAAAATCTAATGGTAAAAACTTGGAAAGGAAAGAGTACTACTTTCCGCCGTGCACCAAAGTTCCTCGAGGGTATACACAGTACTTGTGTAAAACTCGTATTATAATACATACTAAATATATATACATATATATGGATTAAGGAAACTCTTCAACAACTCTTACAAAAAAAAAATGGCCTCCTGGGAAACTGGGCTCGATTGAAAAAAGAAAAAAAAAAAAGAGAAAGAAAATCTTCATTAACGATAACCATCGACCCCCGCGTAAAACGGGTCAAATTTAACAATGGGTGCGCGTTCTGGGTCGCGCCCTGCACGACCATCGGCCGTCGACAATTTCCTAGGACAAAAGCGTACCTCAACAGTCGTAATCGGTAATTCCTAATGGACGCCATTCTTCCCGGTCGTTACCTTCCTCGTTCCTAAATTCCTCAGGTACGACTCGGCCGAGGAGTCCGGGGGGTCCTTAGACAATTGCTCGCCACTCGCTCGAGGAGAGGAGGCCGAACGGTTCCAGGAACGGGAAAAATGTCGAAGGGAGGGGGGCACGGTTCAGGTGCAGCGAGGACAACGCGCGGACATCCGTGACATCGATAACGACGGTTCGACCGAGGATTATTTACACCGAGTTAACGATAGCAAGAGAGAGTAAGTGTAGACGGAGAGGGTGACGGTCCGCTTGGATTTGGCACATGTCACCTCGCGGGCCCCCAGGGGGAGGTCCTATCGAACGGGGCCCGGGAGGGCCGGGCGATAATACTGTTCGACGGGCCCCGTCAGTCCCGTCCGCCGGGGGCCCGCTTACGGGGCCCGATCCTGGGCAGCAGCGCGGGCCGGCGGGGGGGTCTTCGTCATTCGGCCTTGAGGGCGGGGGCGGGGGCCCCGGGGCTGTCGGGCCCCGCGGCCGGCTCCGTCTTCGGGGCCTGGCCCTCGGGGTACCTCGAGTGGGTCTTCATGTGCCTGGTGATCATGTCCCTGCGGCAGGCGGCGTAGGGGCACTGGGGGCACTTGTAGGGCTTCTCCCCGGTGTGGGTGCGCTGGTGCGTGCTCAGGTGGTCCGACCTGCTGAATACCTGGCCGCACACCCGGCAGGTGTAGGGCTTCACGCCGGTGTGGAGGCGCATGTGCCGGGTGAGCATGTCCGACCTGGCGAAGCTGCGCTTGCAGACGTCGCACAGGTAGGCCTTGGCCGAGGCGTCCTGGGGGCCCTGCCTCCGGTGCCGGGAGGCCATGTGCTTGGCGAGGCGGTCGTGGAGGCTGAACATCTGCCCGCAGACCGGGCAGACGTAGGCCACGTCGGCGCCCGGGGGCATCTCCTCGACTACGGGGGAGACCTCGAGGTTGTACCTGACCGCGACGCTCTCCTTGGTGGTGGGGGAGGCGACGTCGCCCCGGACCACGGGGACGCTGACGGCGCCCCTGGTCACGATCCCGGGGGGCAGGAGTTGCAGGGAGGGAGGCCGCGCCATGGCGTTCTTCATCGACAGGTCCAGCGGCGACTCCTGGGGGCTGGTGGGGTCGCTCTCGAGGGAGCCGCTGCGCGGCGGGTGCCCCGGGTGGCCCGGGCCCCCCGCGGGCCGCTCCCACCCGGGCACGTCCGAGTCAGAGTGGCTGCGCCGGCGGAAGATGTCTGGCAGGTACTTGGTGTGCAGGTAGTGCTCGAACGCGTGCGGCGACGGCGAGACCGGCGCCAGGGGCGGCAAGCTCAGGGGCGTCAGGGGGGTCAGCGCCGTTAAGGGCGCCGTCAGCGGCGACGTGGGGGGCGCCCCGCCGCACTGTGCGCAGGTGCACCGGGGGTACTTGCCCGAGGAGGAGCGCCGCCCAGGGTGGACCGCGCCCCCCGCTCCCGGGTGGTTCCGCCGGTGATGGTGGTGATGGTGGTGGTGGTGCCGGTGGTGCCGGGCGTCCTGGCTGGCCCCCGCCTCCTCCTCGCCGGGCCCCGACTCCTCCTTCAGCCGCAGGGCCAGGAACCCCGAGGTCGCCTGCGCCTCCGCGGCCGCCTGCGACCTCGGCGACCCGAACGCCGCCTCCTCGTCCTCCTCCGAGGCCAGGGTGCCCTCGAACCTCAGCACCTCCCCCTCGGACGGCGAGCCCCGGTGGGCCTGCAGGATGTCCAGCACCTGAGACAGGCGCTTCCGCTTCCGGGGCCGGTGGTTCCGGTTCGCTGTCGCCGCCAGGGTGTTGTTGTTCGTGCAGGGGGGCGGCTTGGCTGGACCCGGGGGCGCTGCGGCGTCCTCCACGGCGCTCTCGGCCATCGTCATCGAGGATGCGCGGCACCCGCCGCCTGGGCCCCTTATGCCGCCTAGGATTCCCTCGGCTACCACCGTGCTGCCTCCCACCTCGTCCTGCAACACAAAGCCACACGCTTGGTCAAAGTCCGGCCATGCGGATCGGCGCTTTCTTGCGCGCCGCCCCGAAGGGCGCGGAGCTTTTGCTCCGGTTTTTCGGCGCGACGCCGCGACCGACGCCCGACGTACATGCGAGACGACCTTTCAGGCGCGAGCGATCACCGGGAAGGGCAGCCCGACCCTGGGGACACCGCGGACCGACCGATTAATGCACCTATCCGACCGATCTGTCAAATCCAACGACCCCACGCGCCAGACAACACAAAAAAGCTGAAGACAGCCTCGAAGACGATCGACTGTCGCGCGGCCAAGATGGCGCCGGTCGCCGCCAGGGGGATCGCGTTCGATTCACAGGCTCCGTTTACCCCGGTCACTCGGCACGCTTACTAAAGCAGTTTTATCAAACTCTCCGTGTAAACGATAACGTATCGCCTCGGCACGAAACGCACTTTTCGACCGTATCGTGCCGCCTTGGTGCCCTATCGTTTACACCGAGAGTTTGATTAAACCACGCGTTCCGCACGCGTGCCAAGCGATCGGTGTAAACTAACCCGTGGAGTTATAGAGCACGACCGTGGTTTATAGTAACGGAGAGGACGTTGCTCCAATACGTGCACGCCATGGAGTGGCCCGATTCCGGAAATACGCCGGGAAATATGATTCTTTTAACGCTTATTCATTAAACCGATGGGACGAATGGGAAAGATCCCAAAGACGCTTCTTCTTATTTTTTTTTTCTCTTTTTCATTAGGAAGTTTATACACTCTTAGGTATCTCCCGTTCGCAAAGAAACGTTCTACCCTTACTGATTAACCCTTTGCGGGCTACCGCCGCATATATGCGTCCGACGTTTGGTCCAATATTGCCTATACGTTTTAATGAATTTCGCCCATATGTCAAAAGAGCTCCGTCCTCAAAGGGTTAAGGACTTCCGGAGAAATTTCTAAACGAAAACACCCTCACTGTCTGACTTCCTTTAAACACCTGTCTAATTTCCTTGCGTGTCCGCTGCATTTTCATAAATTCCATTCCATTTTCATAAATTCCCACCCCAACCGGCTGCTCGTTTCCTCGATCTTTAAAATATCGCATTGTGTTTTCCACTCCCCCCAATGTCACCAAGAGGAGGAATTTCGAGGCCTCCACCTCGAGGGATCTATCATTACCGGAGGCTTATCGATACCCCCGTTGCTTCGATTCCAGATCCTCCTCGGAGATCAACAGGTCGATTACAGGGGAAGGATGCAGTTCTTTGCGAAGAGACGCCCCCCCTCCGGCGTCGAGCTCGTCTCGTTAGACACGACAACGGCACTTTGTCATAGAGCCGTGTAAGTCGAGAGGTATCGGGTGAATATTTGAAATTTAAATGCGCGGCTCCTCGCGCGATGCGGATAAATCAAAGGAGGAGTGGGTAGGAGGGAGGGAGGGTGGAGGGAGGCCCAACAACCCCAACGGGCCCCGACGAGAAGCCGAGCCGGCGGTGGGTGTCCCCGTGAAACCCGAGAGGCCCTCTTCGGGTTCCCCGAGAAATTTCGGGCCCGTCCTGCCGACCCCGTCGAGGCCGCTCGAGAAGTTCCCGTTCTTCGGGAAGGCAGGGCAAGGTTACTCGATCGGCCTTATCCAGGTCGCGATAGGGATTCCCTGGCGAGGGGCCCCGAAACTGGGCCTGGAGTCGCTCGAGCGAAAGGGTGACGCGGCATTGCGTCGACACATCGGAGAGTCAGAGCGGAGGGGCCTGATCTTTGGGCGATTAGGGCGAAAAGCGACCCGGGCCCAAAGTGGCGACCCTGAAGAGGCCCCATTCCTCGGCAAGGCCGACCGAGTTACCCGATCGGCCTCTCCCACGTCGCTCTAGGGATTCCTTGGCAAAGGGCCCCGAAACTGAGCCCAAGATCGCTGCAGTCAAAGGGTGACCTTTCCGAGGGTATCGCTGCCGAAGTACCAAACACAAGGTGACCAATTTCTAGGGGAGGACCGCAAAAGCGGTACAATGAGGTCGCGCGGGCCCAAAATGGCGATCCCGAAGAGGCCCCCCTGAAGAAGACCCCATTCCTCGGCAAGATCGACCGAGTTACCCGACCGACGTCGCTATAGTGACTCTTTGGCGAGGGCCCCGAGACCGGGCCCGAAATCGCTCATACGAATCGACGATTCCTCGACATCAATGCCGAAGAGGAAGAGAGAGGGAGAGACCGGAATCGTCAGATTTCTCGGCGATTAGGCGTCCAACGTCGCGGGCCCGCTCCGGCGAGCAAGACCTCCGACAGCCGTGACACGAGCGGGGACAGGCGTTAACTCCACGTCGCGATCCAAAGCCGGCTAACGGCGACCTCCTCGTGCGCGACGGAACGCAACGCACCGCGACGGACACGGGCCGCGGCGAATTGCGGGCGCGACGAGGGATTATCGGGCGGCCCGATAACGCGGGAGGCGCGAGCAAGGCCCGGCTGCGAGACGTAGGGCCCAGAGAACTCGCGGGGCCCTAACGAGGGCTGGGGGGACCACGAGGACGCGGGGCCCGGGAAAAGGCCCGACGATACCGTCGTAAAACGGAAAAGGGGCCTCGTAAACGGGCCCAGGTATGGAATAAAAGAGAGAGGGGGGCCCGACGGCGGCGTAAAAGCGGGGGGACCGGGCCCGGGCCCCGCGTGGGCGTCCCAGCGGGCCCTCGCGCGCGTCCCACGCTCTCTCGGCGCGGCTCGCTTTCGACAAAGGTCCCCCCCTCGGTCCCTCTTACCCCCGCTCGAAATTCCTCGGGACTTAACGGCGCTCTGATTAATGGCTCGCGGGTACGGGGACTTTCCTCGAATTTATGCAGTCACGCCGCGTTAACGCGTCCTCGCGCGTACCTACGCGCACGCGTTACGCGCACGTGACGTATGGCTGAACGTCGGGGCGACAGCCGTGGCCAAGCGACGCGACCGCGACTCGTTACGGGACTCCGGCCTGGAAGCGGCTTAACGACGTAACCGGGGTGGAAACCCCTTAATCGACGGGGGGAGGAACCTCTTGTCGAGAAGTCGCGGTTATCTCGTCCTGCCTCGTTATCGGGGGGCGGAGGTCTCATCGAGGGCCTCTTCGAGGACTAATTAATTTATATATAATAATAATTCCGAAGATTTTTCGGAAGCTGCTTAAGAATCTCCTCAAAGCGATGATTCGGTGCACCCAGGGCGGAGTCATACTAAGTACTTCGACCTCTTATACATACATTAGGGGTACCTATAAGTGATCAATTGTTCTGACGTCTGAAAAGCCTCTTTCGAGATCATCGATTACTCATGGGGTACCCCTAATGGAATAACCCTTTGGTATCACCTCAATTCGGCGACCTCTAGGTCTTCCAGATCTCGGGGGACTTCGGGGTCCCGAGGGAGGTGGCGGCTTCTTGTAGGCGCTTCCCCGAAGGGCCTCCTCGGCGCGACTTCCAAGAGCGGCGACCGGGACACCAGTAGGGCCGCTTCCTTGCCGGGCCCGACCTCCCGGAACGCCCGGTCGAGTTCTTGCCGGCGGGCCCGATCGGGCCCTCGTTACCGGGTTCCCGCGTCGCGGAAGCCGTCCCGACGTCGGGCCCCCGAGGAGGCCCCGGGCGACGCGGCCTGGGAGTGCGGCTTCCCGGGATGGAGAGCGGCCCGAAGGACGCCGATCCCTGGAAGCTGCTCCCCGCGTGCCCCCGGGAATGGTCCCAGGAATGCCCTCCGAGGAGGCACCTGTACCCGAGACTCGCCGCTGCCCGGTCGTATATAGAGGCAGAACAGGTTGAGAGGCGGTCGGCGTGGGTGGGGCGCTGATCTTTCTCTCGTACGATCTCCACTAGCGCCGGCTACGACCGACTCGCGAGCTGCGACCAGCGAATCGCGGTTCGCTAATAGCGACGTGCAAATCCGAGACCTAGTCTCGGTCTCGGATCCTCCGGTCTTGACAGTGCATACTCAAGTGACGCTCTTCCACCGTACACTGATAAAAATGCCCGTAAATTTTCACGTGGCATCACAATATCAAATGGTCGACACGCCACTTAAATTGCCTCTGTAATCTCGCATTTGGCGTCTACGTTAAATTAATGAAAATTATAATGTAACGTTACATTCAATTCCAGGGAAAATCCGCCGACACAGTGAATGTACGTTACGCGTATGTAAACATTTTCTAATTTGTCATTTTCCCCATTCATACATTTTGAAACCTCCGGTATGGGGTGCGTAAACATCTATGTAAATTTCCAGGGATTTTTATCAGTGTAGTCTTGGACTCCTATTCTCGATGTTCATTTCGATTATTTCTCGTGAATGAATAAATTTTCGCATAAATGAATTTCGCCTCGTTGCGAAGTCGCGTAGGTGGTGAAGATTTGAATGTGTACACGGAAATGTCAATCTCACGTGGGAAAGTTGATGGCACTCGAAAATCGGGTCCCTAGCCTCGGTTTGCGGAGGTGCGAGGTCGAATTTGCTGTGTCGATAATATGGTACCAGTGAAATACGCGATATTATAAAAATAATTAAGTACTCATTAAGTAATATTTTCAAAAGAGATACTTAATCCGGGGTGGAGATGAAATTTAAAGTGAATCGTGGGAGATTGTACGATCCCGTGATGGGAACTGCGTAAATTATGCGTTTCTAGGAGTGGTCCCCTGTACAGGTGGAGGCGGGACCCTGGTGCACAGGTGCACGAGGACCCTGGAACAGGGTGCCGTTTGGTCCCTCCACTTTGGATCCTGGGAGGATCTCTTCAAGGTGAGCACCTCTCTGGCTCGAAACCTTTGCTAGCGGTGCAGGCCGCGCTCTTCGGAAGGAAAGTGGCCGCAGGGTGGAGGCGCGCTGGCGGAACCCGGGCGAGCGGCTACCAAAAAACCAGCCGGGCTACCGGAGGAACCCGCAGGAACGCCGCGGAGGACCGCGCCCATCCGAGCGTGTCTTTCCCCGGGATGCGCCGGAGGAATCGCACCGACACACGACCGGGAAAAAGTGGACCGCCGGATGCTGGACCGAAGCGGGGAGGATACCTCGAACGAGCCTAGGTTCATCGGAGACCGGACTAACCGGGAACCGGATTCATCCAGAACCACCAAATAGTGGTAAACGTTCCCACACGGGCAGGGAAATAGGCGCCAGTTGGTAAAAATGTTACGATATGTAGGTTTGTAAAGTTACAATTTGTAGCGTTATTCTTTCTATCCGTAGTTGAGTATGGTATCTCATTTAGGGACCCCGTCTATTTCATGACAATTCTTTTTCGGTCCGGGCTCATACGGGACCAGACTTATCATGAACCAGACTCACAGAAAATCGAACTCATTGGGAACTAAAAAGACGATGGGAACCAGGCTCATTTGTACCGAGGCTCATCAAAAGCTAAACGTATACAGAACCAAATTCATCCGACTAATCTGTAACCAGACTTATCCAGAATGAAACTTATCGAGAACTAACCTCACCCGGGACGAAATTCATCCGAATCAAGACATATCGGGAACGAGAGATATTGGGAACCAGACTCGTCGAGGATCGAACTCACCTTTAACCACTCATCTAGAACCAAACTGATCCGTAACCAGACCCATCCGACTCAAGACTCATGGTGAGGCCGGGTCCCGGGGGTCCCGGCGACTCCCTGGTAGGGACGCCAGGACAATGGGACGTCTCGGGCGGAGGCGCGCGACAGATTTTATCGCGCCGGAAAATAACAGGTTATCGACGGAGTGATTAATGGCCGCGCTGGATATTGGCCGGTAATTAAACGCACGGCAATTTGTGCCCCGTGAGTGGCGCTCCCGACAGCGCGCCGTGCTTGATTTAAGGAGCCCGCGCATTTGTCTTCCCTCCGCGGACCCCCCGCGGGGGAGGTGGGAGGGATTCCGAGGTCCTTTGTTTCCAGCAGGATTCCCGAGTCCTGCGAAACGGAAGTTGGCGCCGGGACCAGCTGCCCCTTTGGTCCCGAGACATCCCCCGTGCCCTGGAGACGACGCAGCTGAGTGTCCTTTATCCCCGGGGGTTGACGACCGGTGACGCGCGATTGGCGTGTAATCGATTCGCGAGAGTGTATATACGCCGGCGAGATCGAGGCCGCGAAGTCGCCGAATCACGGTCGCTCCTCGATCCTGGATCCCCGATCCTCGATCCACCTGCCGCGGCGCCGCCTCTATTAATCTCCCGTCCCCGATCGCGCGGAATCCTCGCCCGAGCGAGCGTCCTCCGACGATGACGAACGACGAGTAATGACTCGGTGGAATAAGCCCAAACTTCGAGCTCGATTAATAAGAGACCCTCCCCAGAAGAACGCGGCGGAACGACCGCGCGTCGATGCACCGACGCACCGGAGCACTGCGGTTTGTCGGCAAAGTCCGAACACGCCAAGCATTGCCGCTCTTTTCCGACATCCTGAGGTTCCCATGCCCCGAAGAGGATCTTGAAACGATTCCTGGGCGAGATTCTTGCAAAAGCTCTCAAAGATGTTCCCGCAGAAATGTCCCGGATAATTTCCTAACGGAGAGATTCTCGAAAAAAAAAAAAGGAAAAAAAAAATTCAGGAATAGGTTCCCGAAGAGACCTCCGACCTTCCGCGGAATCCGGTACGCACCAGGGTGGAGGCGGCGGAGGTGGCGGCGACGTTATCGCGTAATTGCGGGTTAATTCGAGGCTGGCAGGCGACGTCGCGAGCCTTAAGGCGGCGTGGGCGAGCCTTAAAGGCCCGTTCTCGCACACGGTCGCAGAAATTCCTCGAGGTCCAGCTACGAGGCCCCTCTCCGAGAGGAAAATCCCGGGCGCGAAGACGGTACTCGCGTTATCATCCGACTGGTCTCGATACCGGAGAACCGAGTCAAGTCGGACTAATTCGGGACTGATAGCGCTTTAATCCCGGTTTCAAAAGCGCTGGCCCACCCGGAAGTCCCAATTGAAAGGGTGGGACCACATCCTGGATGCGCCTCTTCAAGGTGCACCTCCTCTTCGAGTACATCTTTGAGTACCACCTTTTCAAGTTCGCAGGACCAAGTCGCGAGTGGGACTTCCCGTGGGACCATTAAGGCGATTAGCCTCGGCCGAGGTCTAAACCTCTCGCCGGTTGCAAATGGGCCTTAACGATACTTTTCGATCGGGACGTATCGGGGCCCATTAAGGCCGCGCAATCACGGCGCGGAATAACTCGGCTCGGCTTGCGCGCATTCCTCGAGGATATAGGGCCCGGCAGCTCGATACAGGCCCAGGATTTAAGGGGTTAAGCTCGCCCATAACCTCCTCCGAGAGATCGGGCCCGATAAACCGGGCCCTCTCCCCTCGCTTAATAGAAACGCCCACGCCCTCATTATGCGGATATCGTAAAGCTTCCCTCATAGTTTCGCGCTCGGTGGCTCGGGCCCTATGCAAATCGCGCGGTCGCGCACGCACGCTGTGCCGGATGCCCGCGAGTGGTCGCGCCGGTCGCGACGTATTAACGCCTTAACGCGTTTATCGCGCCGGCGAGTAACGCGGGGCCAGCCTCGTCCTTAAGGCCCTCCATGAGGTCGTTAACGTTGACCCAACAGCGCCCGGTCCGCCGTTGCGGCGGTTTTCCATTAATTTCCGCGGAATTTAGTGCCCGCGACTAATCCGCGCGGCGATCCGCGCGACTAATCCGCGAGGTCCCTAGATTGATAAATGATACCCCGATAAGGGTAAGGATTTACGGAAACGTCCGGATCGAGAGGTCTTTAACTCCTGAAATCGGACATTTCAATGAAAGTCATATGAAAGCCAGGTGGAAGTCATTAAAGGCATCGGGGTGGGATCAAGGGAGTTGAAATTTCCTTACCCTAGTGATAACGATAAGAGCAGTTAAGAATTACTTGATACTAGGGGGGAAATCCTTCCATGCGGAGGGAAACTAGTTAACATGTAGATTAGCAGCTGACCCTGAAGAGGGTCCCTGGTGTCTTGAATTTCGTCGCGCATGTATTCCTACAGAGCAAGTAGGTATCAGCTGTCCAGGTAGTGGATAGGTCAGGGTGTCTTGAATTGGTCGCACGTCTCTTCGTATAGGTGAAATGGGTATCAGGTATCCAGTCAGTACGTGGATAAGCGATTCGGACCAACTGCAGACCCTGAAGAGGGTCCCCTGACATTGGCTGGCCCATCGGCAGGGATGTACTTCTCTCGGTACTTCTTCTCGACCTCCAATATTTTCCCGGAAGTCCCGCAAAGGGGACCTTCTCCCGGATGGACTACCAGGACACGAGCAGCCGGACGTTTGCGTTACCGGGCCGATCCGCATCGCCGATGGCGACCGGTAATAAGCCCGGCCATGATGAGTGGCCGGCGTAAATTAGCCGGGGCGTAAATTAAACGCCCCCACCCCCGACAATAACGACCGCGAAAGTAATATCGGCCGCGCGGAATGGCCGCGTGTGCGTCCGTGAAAAGTTAATCAGCGGCCGGCTAACACTAATGAACGTCGCGTGCCGCAACCCCGTGCACGACTTGGCACGGCGCAGGGTCGCGCCGCGATTAACCTTAAACCTCTCGCGAGGCGTGCTCGTGACAAGCGCGTTACGTACGCGTCCACCATTTTTCGACCTCGCCCTGCCACGAGACGCGACCACTGTGGGCGGATGGAGTCTTCGAGCCGAGACTTCCTGTGCGGTTCGACTCGAAGCCGACCTCGAAGAGGTGGGTGGTACTTGGACAACGACTCCTAGGCGATCGGTACAAAGGCGTTGGTGTCAAGTAACTGGAATCACCTGGCTCGGTATCCAGTGGATAGTGATAAGAGATATCTGGTACCAAACGTTGGTACGAAGTAGTAGGTACCCAAATACTAGGTGTCGAGTGTTGCCACCAAGAGGCTGTACCCAAGTATTAATGTCAGGCATTTATGACGAGTGATGTCTTGGTACGAAGTATTGGTACTCAAGCATCGGCACCAAGTAGCGTAATCTAAGTAAAGGTGTGTAGTACTGGCATCGAGCATCGATGTCGAACGTCGGTACCAAGCGATGATACCCAAGTACTGGTATCAGATGTTAATCAAGTATTGATATGAAGCGATGTTACCAAACACTGTCATTAAGTATTAACGTCAAGTGTCGGTACCAAATGATTGTACCTAAGTGCTGGTATCAAGTGTCGGTACCGAGTAGTGGTACCAAGCATTGGCATCGATCAGTGGTATAAGAACCTAGTACATTGGTATCAAGCAGCAATATGAAATAATGATACCAAATGTTAACGTCAAGTATTGGCACCAAATGCTGGTACCCAAGTACCGGTACCAAGTACCGCTCCCCGAGACCTGGGACCAGGTATCGACATCGATCAGTGGTACATCGAGCGGCAACACGAAGCGACGTTACCAAACCCTGGCACCAAGACCCGACTCCGTCCACCCGCGTCCCGACGGCGAAGCCGGGAGCGGGAACCAGGAGAACCGACGCAGAAAGGCACAAAGAGAGAAACGAGCCTGGACGGACGGACGTGCCAGGGAGGAAGGTATTATATGGCGGCCCGTCCGCGGTGAGGCAAGTTTTTATCGCGGCCGCCATCTGCCGGCCGATCGTCATTACCGCGCTAAGTAATCCCTCGCGGAGGACGTCGCGACGCCGACGCGGGCCGGCCGCTTCCGCCGTACTTGGCGCGGGACTCTACCGGGCCCCGCCGGGTCGTGCGCGCGCAGGTCCCCGCGGGCCCGAATAGCACCGATCCGCGAAGTTCGCCAGCCGAAAGGCAAAACCAACGAGGGGACAGGTGCCACACGCTGTGCGCCGGCGTCGTTTAACGGAGCCTCCGCCGGTCCCGTCCTCGGGCCGCGATAATTGTCGCATAAAGTCAGCACATTATTGCGTTATGGGTATCCACGGCGTATCGGGGGAAATTACGACGCTTCCACGAGCCTGCGCCGGCCTTAATGGAGACCCCACGCGACGGTTTATTCGGGCCCAAGAAGAGGGCCCTAGGGTCACGGGGAGACCCCGACGCCCTCGCGTTCCACCGGGATTCCGCGGCGTCCCGGGACAAACAAAGGGCATTAGCGATCGCCCTTTCCGTATTTCAGGCATCCGCCACCGGTATTCGGGGCCTTAAGGCCCTCCCCACGGCAAGCCCCGAATTTAAAGGCCCCAGTCCCGGGTTTAAAGGGATACACCTCGAGGTCTGGGACGCGTAAATGGGTGCACCTCGTCGCCGGCTCTGCGCCGCTTTCCGGGCTCCTGTAAATTTTCGTCAATGGCCCTCGGGGAGCCCATCGGGCCCCGTCGATGCCGTGTGAACGGGGCCTCAGGGGCCCCGCAGGCCGTAAAAAGCCGGTAAAGGCGGTCGTGGGAGTCGGACGACCGTCTCCGGACGGTCCTGCCTGCCTTCCACCTTTCGGCGGACTTCAGAGGGGCCGCGTAGGATGCGCCGCTTATCTCGGAATCGTGCGGACGCACTTGCGCGTCGGTGGACAACGCTTTCTAAATCACTCCCAGTCGAGGGCCGCTACTCTTAAACGGTGGACAATGTCGACGGGGAGCCTGTCGGGTCCCGAGGAAACCCGATAGAGCCCGTGGGGGAAGGAGATGGACGGCGACCGGACGAGGCTCTCCTCGTGGCCGAGGACGAGTCGATGGACGGTCGGGAAAGTTTCTCAAAATTATATTCCAAGATTTTGGAAGTATCCACCTTTACTCTGAACCTGCGAAAATAGACCTCGACCTCCTGCGACCTCGGTTATTACCATCCACCTCGACGAGGACCTAGCGACAATTAAAATCGGATATCGGACAATACGGCAATAATTTCCTTATTCGACGACCCATTGTCATTGATTTAATGCGACGCATTACAATGTAGCATGACTCGATAGTAAGTAACGTTTCCCACGGGGGATGTTCACTCATGAAATCCTGGATTTTAAGGCTCGAAATCAGCTGGAAATCGCAGGCAGAAATCGTTGCAAATCGTTGGATATCACCGACACGCTGTCACAACTTTAAGGCCCAATGTCACATGTTACCGAATCGCATTGCTGTTTGTCATGTGAAACCAACGGCAATCGGCTCTCGGAGAAGGAAATCGTTTTCGCTGATTTCCAGGTGAATAAACCCTCGGGACGTATCGCATTAAAATGTCCACACCAACGTTTCGGCGGCTGGGTGTGAATATGGATTCCAGTTTGAGGCACAAACAAAATTAACAGGCTTATCGGAATGTTTCCGTGATGTAGACGTTTGCGCCACGTGTGTTTTCTTTGTGGCATTTTCTTTTCTTACAAAAACCACAGCTGTTAAACAAGAAAATTAAAATAAACAAATTCCGAAAATGGTCATCTTAACGTTTTCGACGTTCTGGGAGGCTCTGAATTTTCCTAACGTCAGAGAACCCATTAGAGTGGAAAAATCCATATTTCCAGGATTTCGCAATTTCTTTATCATTTTAAACAACTGTGGTATTTGTGAAAAAAAAAATGGCAATTAATGTCAAGGTGTTCAATTGTACAACGATGCCCCTAACAATTTCCAGCTGATTTCCCGCATGGAAGAATGAGTGAATAACCCTTCGGGCAGATTTAAGGTCCTCGATAGAATTCCATGGAGGGAGGGGACCGAAAAAAGGAAGAAGCTAGATTTCCAGAGGAATCCCGGGGGCTGGGCAGGAAAGGGAGCGGGGGGGGGTCCCTTGAAACTTAAAACACTAAACCGGCGGAGATGAGACCCGCGCCATTACCCGATCGGTCCCTGGTCTCTTCAGGGCCCCCATAATTAACAGGCCACCGTTTTCAACGGGCAGGTGAGTCGGTAGTGGTTCTCCCTGGCTCCGAATTAATTCCCTCATCGGGTGCCTTCGCCTCCTCTCCTGAGATTTTCGGCTGGCGCGCCCGGAACTGGTTAGCCGCACTTCCTGGCCGAGTGATTAGCACGAGGTGCGGCTCCTTATCGCGGAAGGACGTGGTCGAGGAAGTCGAGACTCTCGGAAAATACCGGGAAATTCTCGTTAGTGTCTGAGAACGGTGCCATTGTACCCCGAGAGGACGCAGACCGCGTTCCTCTCGGCTGATCTCGCGGTCCAGGAATCGCGCAGCCTCCCGTAAATAGGAGAGAACGAATTCGGGAATCTTTGGCCTTTGTTTTTTTTTTTAGAAAAGTACGATCATCTAGGAAGGAATGCACATCTCTCGGGAATTGTTCTTTCGAAAGTACGCAGATGCGCGCGTTTCCCTCGGTTCATCTGACGGTCCAGGAATCGCGCAGCCTCCCGCGAACAGAAAAGGACGAGTCCCGCGGGAGACACGAGGAGAGTCCCGAATCGCGGCGGGACTTATCGCGCGGCGAATTCCCCGTGTAGGGAGTCCCGGTCCCGGGGCATAAATTCGTGCATTAAAACATTTATTCATCCTCGGGGCCCTAAGTGCCGGGTCCCGCGTGCGTGGCTGGGTGCGTGCGTGCGCGCGTACCCGCACGCACTTTACAGACGCTCGGGCGTGTTCTCCTGAAACCGCATAACCGCATCGGTACCCGACATAAAAGGTTTAACAAGACGAAAAATTCCTCCCGACGTTCCCGAGTCGCCGTTCCAGCCTCTTCGCCTCGAGAGACTCGAAAGAGAAAAAAAACAAAAAACAAACAAACAAAATTGTTTTTCCATAATTATTCAAAGCCCATTCTTCTCGGCGTATCCGAATCGCCGGTCGAGCCTCCCGGCCACCTTCCACGGAAAAAAAAAAAATGTATAACCAACCATTCGGTCCCATTCCTCTAACGCTTTCCTATCCGCCGCATCCACCCCCTCGAAAATTACAATGGAAAATCTCAAGATTATTTTATTAACGATTATTTAATGTCGTACATCGAACAAGCCGTATATAAGTGACAACGAGGCCGTAGAAAAAAAATGGCGAGACAAACGCGACCTGGAAGAAGTCCAGGATTTATCGTGGGGGCACACGCGCCAAGGTACAAATAAGACTCGCCGATGAGGACCCCGAAGAGGGGCCAGGAGGCGGTCGGCCGGTAACAGGTGTATCGGATGAACCTTGAACGCTGAAACAGCGCGACGATCCGATAGTCGATAAGGCCCCTCACGGACTCTCACGGGGCCCGTTCTCTCGCAGTACGTGCTAATGGCATGGAGATGTTCCTCATATTCCTATCTTAGCGCGTATCCATATCGCCGTGGCATTCCACGTTCCACGGCGGCCCACACACTCCGCCTCCTCCGTGGAGCACTCGTTATGCCGAGGAGTCTTCATGGTAGCCGAGTACCGGGAAACGGGCCGAAGAGGGAGAGAAACGGGGATACAAAGAGACGCCCATAACCCGAGGGAGATATCGCGATGGGTTGACGATCTCCGCCGGAGATGCGCATCGATCGGGCTAATCGAATCCGTTCGATTAGCCTTCGACGCCTGGGGGAGGTGGGCCTCGGGGAGGAAGGAAGGGACGTCAAGGGGAAGGACTTCCTCCAGAACGATTCCATTTATCCGCACGAATTAATAAGAATGAAGAAAAATCCATTCTTACAATTAAGGGGATGTGAAAGTGGCATCCGAAAGCTCAATCGTTCATAAAACTTTTCTACGAACTGGGTGTCTCAAATCGTTTCATACTTTAAAACGCGAATATGGAGACCCTAAGGTAGGTCCTGAAACTCGGGAAATTTCAATTTTTATACACTATTTTTAAAACACCTATAAACATATTTGAATCGAATTGAAATTTCATGAGTTTCAGGACCTTCCTTGTGGTCTCCCTATTCACGTCGTAAAGTTTCAAACTATTCGGTAAATCCAGTTGGGAGAAAAGCTTAATAAACAAAGTCTCTTCGATGCCACTTTCACATCACCTTAAGGGGTACTTGCGCGACAAAGTGCAGAATGTCAATCCCGATTTCATAGATTAGGAATTCGAGGGGAATCCGCCTGGAATTTCAGGAATTCGGCCCCGAACTTGAACCAGGTTGTCGGTCGATAGGCGCTCTTCCCCAGCCCTGACCCACAATCTGGTTTCTCGAGGGTCGGGAATTAATCACGGTGGGATTGCTTCGGGGATGAGCAAGGTGTCCATCGGGACCCGGTGGGAATCTCTGGACCTCGAAGGCGCGATCGATGGGGGGCAGGGCCGAGAGCTGCGAGGAGCAGAGTCGCTCGGCTCGGTCAAAGCTCCGAGTTTGTCAACCAAGTGTAGGCCTGGTGATCCTCGGTCTGTATACACGCGTGTCTTGGGTCACGCGGCCGAAACAATAACGAATGAGCGACCGCACACGCCGGTCGGTTTCTGGGAAGAGAGTTGCTTACATTGGAACTCGTTGCGGTCGACGAGACTTTCTTCGAGGTGATAGACGAGTCGACAATTTTTACCTTGATATAAGCTCGAACGCGGATTAAGATGTACAGTATATCATGGGAATTTAAGCCAAGAGGCTAATCAATTCAGGAACCAAATATCTATACTTATGTTCCCCTTTTGTAGGCTGGATTTTTCAAATAAAGATACTTCGATAATTCGAAAAGAAAAAAAATGAACGAAACAAAAATAAGGAAAATTGCAGATGAATAATCTCGATGAATTTTATTATCCCGTGGGAAGGGATAGAATAATGTACAATTACCTGAAGAGGATGCCGATCGTGTAAATGGGGTGGTAAGGGGGCAACCCGATGTTCCCCTAACGAGGTTGGATTTTATCGGTTTCAGGTGTCTCATCCCCGATCGGAACCTAAGTTTGGCACCTGATTAGATGCCTGTTATCGTATCCACTGGGGAGGAATCAGCGAATAACCTCGCACCCCTCGGTTAAGCTCGATGTACCCTAAAGAGGGAGAGAGGTGTCCGCTCTCGAGCGGAGGCGCGGGTCTATCGATTTCCAGCGCAGCGACACTTCGGTGCCACTGGGTCGACCCCTTGTGCATCCACCCTGAGGAGAGGAGGGTGGATTCACGGTCAAGGTCGGCGAACACGCGCGCCGCCACCCCCCGCTCGACCCTCGGCGGCCTCCCCCGAGGCGGAGGTGAAATAATGCCGAGGGACTCCGCGTTCCCGGGGGACAGGCGTGGATAATAACCGGAGGTCCCGGGGAGATTTACACGGGTCCCGCGTACGCTCTTTCGGCCTGGGCCCGGCTCAGGAAACACTCTCACCGGGGACGAATAAAATATATCGCCGCACGCCGACAGCGGCCCATTACGAGATACACCTGTGCCGGCCGGTGAGGAAACCTCCGACGTCCTCCCACGCGGTCGGGTAAATCCGACCACCTCCAAATATACCGAGGACGTGTCCGAGGCGTCGGCCGGTCCAATTTTTTATCACCGCTCTTGATAAATACTTAATGACAAAACTTTGAGCCTCGGGACCGAAAGAAGAAGGGGGGAAGTCCTGCGGATTTCAGGTGTACGATGGGTTTCAGGCGTATGGTGGATTTCAGGTGTACTATGGATTCGTCGATATTACTGCACGAGGTAAAACTAAAAAATGATCCGAAAGTGCGTCAAGCGAAGGTTCAATAAATCGATCGTCGATGTCTGATTTCCTATGTTTAATAACAATTATCTCTCGTTGTCCCTTCGACTACGAAAGGCGTGCACGGGCGTCCGACATTTGGTCCACTATTGCCTGGGCGGGTTCGGGAATTTCGCCCTTACGGCTACCTCGGAGATAATGTTCGATGCAGCTACCCGGTTGAAATATAAATCGCGTATGTCCTTTCGCATTTGTTGAAGCTACGTCAAGAGTATTCGATAACTTTGGAAAATTGCCTCACCTGATCCACGCGCTAGGAAAACATTCGGTCATGTCGATGTGCCCTAGGTACCTTGACTCGCGCCCGAACGTTTATAATTAAACTTGCGATGTCAATAATTAATTCCTAAAAAATCCGCAACGCGCGGATCCACGGGGACCCCCCACTCGGGGTGGAGGGCCCGGGTCCCGCAGAGGTCTCAATGAGTGGGCCCGACGGGATTCACGCGAGTCCCGTGTACTTTCGAGGGAGGGGCCCCCCCTCGCTTTACAAAGCGCTCTCTCCTCGGAGTAGCGGATAAAATATCGTCGGACGTATCTTGGCCCATTACGGGGTACACCTGTGGCCAGCCGGGCCAAGAAACTCCCGACGTCGAGCCACCTACGCGGCAGTTAGTTCGGGCCCCATTACTGCCCGGTCGAAGAATTAATTAGACGAGGATCCACCCGGGCCCAACTCGATCGAACTCCCCCTGCGTGCGTGGGCATGCGTGCCCAAGACGACCGCAAGGGCCCAAAAACGCAAGGGGCCTATTCTGGGTCGAAAATTCGAATCCTCATTTTCTATCCCTCCCACACGATTTCCCAAGACTCCCCTCCAGCATAATCCCAATCAGGCCCAGAAGTCCCAGGACGGTCGCTATTTTCTCGCTGTTTCGTGGACATGCGTGCCCAAGACGACGGCAAGGGCCCAAAACGCAGGGGCCTATTCTGGGCCGAAAATTCGACTCCCCATTTTCACTCCCTCCCACACGATTTTCGAAGATCCCCCTCCAGCATAATCCCAATCAGGCCCAGAAGTCCCAGGTCGGTCGCTATTTTCGGGCCCGGGCCCCGGTTTTGCGGAATGCGTTAAGTCGGTACGAAATTACACGTTATAAACTCGCCGGGGCCTCTCCCTCGTTTAGATCTCCAATTTCTTTTCCTGATTTCGAGAGTCGGGCCCCCTAATTGGGAGGGGTCCTAGCCCGCCGACCTGGGACTGCTCGGCATTCCTGGGCCCGCCTAGAATTCCTGGCCAGCAGAGTGGAATCGCTTCCCGGGTCGAATTCGACCCGATGTGACCGAATGTCCGGGCCCGATTGGGACTCATCTGCTCCATGGACCGAGAGAGGCTGCGAGAGGCTATGGCCGCGAGGGAGAGCGTCGATCCTCCGGGAGGTGAGGGGGATTAAAGAAAGGGGAATTCACTTGGAATTATCCCTGGTAATTCTATCCCTGTCCCCGAGTGGGTATTCCGCGACGAGGATGGCGCCTTCTCGTCCCGGTCCACGGGCGAAAGCATTCGCGCACGCAGGTGACAATTCGCATCGGCTATCATTACGATGCCTATTGGCTTTACGGCGCATTAACATAATGGCCCGTCATTACGCGTCGTCCCGATTTCCGTGCGGGCGTCCGCGCGCGGGATTGCACGTCGGGACGGAACCGCGGCCGTCGCGACGCCGATTTTCCCGCTGCGGCCGGCCGTGCGCATCGCGACGCCGCCTGCGGTCTCACCGATAGGCCACATGCGCGTTCTTCGGGGGGGAAGAAAAAAAAAAAAGAAGAAAATCGACCTCTCTTCCTCCGATCGACTATCTTCGATATCGTTAGTACGTTAATCGCCGTTAATTACGGCTCTCGAGCGCCATCCGACCCCCGCGAGTTTCGAGTCGGCCGTCGAACGCGGATCGATCAGCTGATATCGAGGCGTTGATAGGCCGAGGAGATCGCGGAGAATTATTGCGGGAGGTGGATCCCCCGTTTCGAGTAACACCTCGTAATGGGAGTACTTTGTTAACCCTGAAGAAAGCGACCTTCGAGGTGCCGAAGATGCAGAAGGTGGAGGCGCAGGAGGATCTGGAGAATTCCAGGGATAGTTTTGTACGTCCCGTGATCGGCGCACTTTCTCGGCCCCGAAGAATGCAACTTTCGGTCACTGAAGGTACTAAAGGTACGACGGCATCAAAGGTACCGAAGGTACTAAAGGCATAAACGGTGAGGAAATATCGAAGGTGCAGAAAGCGTAGGAGCATAGGTCGGGCATTTTTAGCAACCCGGAGACACTTTTAAGTAACACTTCGTAATCGAGGCATTTTATTAACCCCGAAGGATGCGGTCCTCGAGGTACTGAAAGTGCCATAAACAGGCGACAAGGAAGTCGGGTATTTGGAAGAATCCCGAGACACTTTTAGGTAACACCTCGTAATCGCCGCACCTCCTTACTACTGATAATACAACACCTGATAATACAAAAGTGGAGTTCGTCGATTTAGAGAAGTCCAGGGACACACCTCCGATTCGCAACAGGAGTTTACAAACAAGTGCAACGAAGTTGCAGCGATCCGCAACCACTGAGCACGAGGTAGAATAAATTTTCTTGGTAAGGGGAAAAGAAAAAGAAAGAAAAAAAAAACGCCAAAATGGAGAGTGCCCCTCGGTTAACCAAGTAAAAGCCGGGGACGGGGGCCGAATGACCCGGGGAAGAGGATCGCCCGATGAAGCGCGGTAGCTCGTCGGCCGGTGAATCGCGCAATTACTCAAAATGGATTTCCTAATTGCGCAATCGGCCAGTGATTGGCCGCACACGTACGCTCGCGCTCGCCGTTCGTATGGCCGCTCTCTTCGATTTCGACTAATCGGCGATCGCGAGCCCCAGGAAGCGAGAAAACCGGACTCTGGAAAAATCTCTCCCCATAACCTCCGCGCGAAGCTAAGCCTCCATAACCTCAAAATCCGGCAAATTCAGACATCCCAAGTCGACCTGCGTCGTCTCTGCAAGAAGAAAAATCCACACAGCCTGGAAGTTCAAAAGAAATCCATATCCCAAGGGAGCGTGGAATCTTCCCGGGATAACCTGGAAATCCTTCCCCAAATTCGGCGGGAAATCTCCTCAGGAAGCTTTCGTTGGCATAACCCGAAAGTCCGAAAGATCTTATCCCAAGGAATCTCCCACAGGAAAACAAAAAAATAAGAAAAAGAAGAAACAATTCCCATAGCCTGAAAATCCTTATCCCAAATCGGCGCGTAAACTCCCACGGGGAGGAAAAACTCCCACCGTCCGAAAATCCTCATCCCACGACGTCGCATCATCTCCGCAGCATCTCGGGATGCGATCCTACCGCCGATTAAAAAATATCGCGATCCTTAGGCCGGACTTTCTCGCGATTCCCCGAATCGGCGGGGCCGAAAATCCCGAGCGAGCGAGCGAGTCTCTCGAAGATGAAAGATCGGCCACGTTCTCGTTCTCCGTTATCCCCTTCCATTTTTCCAAGTGCGACCGACGCCCGTGTCGCTAGCAAACGAAACCGGACAGCCGTGACACCTGACACCAATCGCGCCCGCTCGCTCGCGCGCACGCGCACGGGCGAGCGTCGCGACGGCCGCTCGCGATCGCTCCACGCGCCCATTAGGACAATGGAGAACGGCATACTGGACCATCGAGATCGAATCCCCCTCCTCCTCCCTATTAATTATGAATTTAATCCTTTAAAAAATTTACCTCCGAAAATCCCATTAATCATGAATTTATTCTACACACTCTTATCAAATATTAAAAAAGAAAAAAAGAAACAAAATAAGACACTGGGCACACTTGGAAGAGTACATCGCGTGGCCCATCTTGAGGTGGCGATCCACCCTAGAGAGGAGGAAGAGGGAAAACCACCGTTTAAACAATTCCTCCAATAATTTCCATTAATTACGAATTAATTCCGCACGGTTATCAAATATTAAAGAGACGCGGGACACTGAGCACAGTTGGAAGAGCATATCGCGAGACCCATCTTGGGGTGACGATCCGTTCAAGGGGAACAGGGGAGAGGCCGTCGTTTAAAGAATGTCGCGTGGGCGGCGGGACACCGAGAGGATACGTCAAAGGCACGCGTCATGCCGGGCACACGTCAAACTCCCGGAGCGTAAAAAGGAAGCGCCTTTGCGAGGAGCCCGGCCGTTCTGCGCGGCTGAGTGCGCCCCGTGTGCGTGCACGCTCCACTTCCGACGCTTAGCGCCGCGACGCTCCGCTGAGCGCCGTGCGTGACGTCGTCACACCCTCGCCGGGGCTCGCCACGTGACCCTCGACCTCGCCCCCCGGGCCCCCTCGCAAAAGGAACTCTTTAACGCCGCCTTTGACCCGACCGCGTTCGCTAGGTACCGGAGACGGTCGAGGTGTCTCGTTATCGGGTTATCAGGTACAGATGGGTGGAGACACTATGCCGGGAGCAAGCTTGGAACAGCTGATAAGGCGCGGGGGTTAAAGCGTTCACACGTGCCTCGCGTAACAAAAACATATACACGTAATATTGAAAATTGATCAAATTCCGGAAAATTTAATATGGTGGCGTATATTCTGCGATTTATTTTTTCGATTATTACTTGTGGAGTCTGATTATCGGGTTATCAGGTACAGATGGGTGGAGACACTATGCCAGGAGCGAGCTTGGAACAGCTGATAAGGCGCTGAGAAACGATGAGAAGACTCTGAGAAAAAAACCAGTTGGTTGACTTAAAAAAATATGCATTCCAACAAGAATTCTGCCATAAAATACGCTCAAAGAAACAGGAGCAAAGAAAATTCCTTTAAATCACCGATATAACTTTTTTTCTTCTCAACAAAATAATGGTTTCTTGCCATTACAAATGATTCAGGCAACAATATATATATATTTGTTTCAGTCAACTAATCCTTTTCTCAGCGTAAGATTACCGACACCGCTACAGAAACCCCGCACTGAACATCGCAATTAGAATCGATCAATCAATTTGCACAAATTGCAATATGTCGTTTCATGTCCAACATTTCATTGACCATTGTTGTAGTTACAATCTCGGTTACCATACCGCGAAGATTCCTTAATTGACGGTAAATGAGGGTCATCGACAGAGGGACACACTTAGTTCCTCTATGCGGTATACTCTAGTGAATGACTCTAATCAGCTGATTATCGGGGGGTCCGGGTGATAACTTTTCGCAAGGAGGTTCGGCTTACCCGGTGATCAAAAGCCGCTGCCGGCGCAGCTCGTCCAGAGGGTCATCCGGCTCCTGGGGTGCTCGGACCGGCGGAATCCCAAATGGCAGTCGGGTCCACGGACGCGGCACATGAATCTCGGCGGGGGTATCGCGGGTGTTATCGCCGCCGGCCACGGGAAACCCGGGCGGGCCAGATTAGCGCGGCCGGTGCTCCAATTTCGCGGATTCCGGTGCGGGATGCCGACCTAGTGGAGACTTCCTGGGGGCGAAGGATCCGGCGCCGTCGGCAGGGTTCCTTCGAGTACCCGAGGACGCGAGTCTCCCTGTAGAGGTCGGGTCCGGGTCCGCGGTTTTCCTGAAAACGGCACTGCGCAGGCGCTGTGTAGGTACACCTAGGAGGCACACCGTGTACCCGGTATTACCGATCACTGGCACACTTCCGAAGACGTTCCGGAGACCTTCCGGATATTTCCCCGTCAAGTTACCGCCGAACGACCGCCAACGTCCTGCGGGAGCTTCGGGTCCGGCTCGCGTGCTCCTTGGCGTCCCGAGGGTCCCCTGACTCTCGACGGCCGCCGAATCTTCCTCGGGCTATCGCGGAGAGGTCGGCGCCGTATCTGCGGTTATCTCCCGGCTCCGGCTGCGCGCGCAGACTCGGCGTCTCGGGTCGCGACGGTCCGCGGCGCCCTGCGGCCTGGCGATTCGCGCGGGGCCCCGAGGAGCACGTGCTGCGAGCTCGATCGAGAACCACCCAGCCTTCCGGCAGCGCAGTCCCGCGCCGACTGTGACTCGCCGCGGCCGGCCCATGCCGCGCGCTCGGCGCGGCCTACCCCCACCCCGCCGCCGCGCGCTGCCCGGTCCACCCCCTCCACCGGCGCGCACCCTCGCGCGTGCTGCGCACCTTGCCCCCTCCAATGCGGGCGCGCACCCACGCGCCCCCACCACTCGGGCGCGCGCGGTCGGGCGCGCAAGGTGGCCGGCGGCCGCCGAGGCCAGCCGAGGCCGCGCGAGTCTGACCACGCCTGCTATCCCTACTGCGCGCGCCGAGCGCTCCGGAGGGACCGGCTCCCTCCCGGGAGGCGCGCCCGGTAGCGCGTCCACGTGCCGGGGCGCCCGACGCCCGGGTGGGAGTCGGCACGTGCGACGGGGGTGCAACCCTCGCGCTGCCCCCGACCTAACCTCCAAAACGCCTCCCTACCTCTCCGACTCCGGAATTACTGCGTACGAGACGCGTCGCAACTGCCGCTCGGGACTGGTGTTAGGTTATGTCGCCTCGGACGAGGGGACGCCTCTCTGTTTCCCAGAGCGGGGCGTTTTGACGCTGCCGTTTATGGCACGTTATTGCACGCTTCATATTTCTGGTTAAAATGTTTACCATGCGGACTGGGTTCGGTTAGGTTATGTTTAAAAATAATATCGTATTATTTGGAGGCGCAGGTAACGGCTTTGGGAATTAATTGCTGCCTGGAGACCGATCGTAAATCCAGAATTCGTAAAATTCTCCGTGTAGAGGTTAGTTACGTGAGACATTTCTGGATGTAGCTCGAAGAAGTATTTACATCCATTTGACGAGTTTAGATCTAAGCGCGGTTTCTCAGGAGTCGATGGGAAGATATTGTTGCAGAGGACGAGGCTAAAAGCGGACCGGCACTCGAGGACTTTTTCGTCGGCGCACGAAGCCTATTACGAGGCGACTCTTTAAGCGACTTTTCCGGAGAAGAGAGAGGATCCTCGAGACGTTCAAACACGGCGATGGAGGAGACGCTCGAGTCCGCTTCCAGGGAAGCGGCGCCGGAGCTTCTCTTCGGCAAACAGGAGGATCGAGGGCCGTTGACGAGAGCGCGGTCTCACCTTTGACACGTGTCAACGCGTGTAGCGACCGAGCGCTAAGTGACCGCTTGACCGTTTAAATCTGCCATCAAGTGTTTACCCTTTTACGAGTGACTCTAACGACGGCGACCCGGCCGATATAGTTAATTCCCCGATAAGGGCACCGACTCGACGGAGAGGTTATTCACACAGGAAATCATGGAATTTAAGGTGCAACGAAGGAGCCATTATTTATATACCAAAACGTCAAGACATTTGTGTAAAACTTTTTTTCTCAAAACTGATACAGAGATTCGCATTGTTGCGTGTTAATTCAAAGGCAATCGTTTATCAATTAAGGAAATCAGTTTTGTTGATTTTCGAGTCCTTTGGACTCTTTGGCGACACTCGATGACCGGAGAAATTCCGGATCAATTCCCCAACTGGTCGCACTTTTTATCGGTGATACCTCGAGTCTAAGTGCTTTGTAGAGACGATATCGAGCACGAGATCATCTTACCCCGAGAAGAGCCACCGCGAGGTCGGACGACGACGAAAGTGACGAGCGGCAGGCCAAGGCGTGTAATTTAAAGCCCGCTTACAAAGAGGCACTCGGCTGTAATTATAACAAATTGATACGTTCCCCGGCGCCGCTTCTAGAGTCGCCGCTTTATTCGGATAATCGCTCGATCGACGTCATTAGCCCTAATGAGCCGCACGTAGTCCCTGGATGTCGCGGCCGGACTTCTCCCGTGACAATGGACCCGTGCCACGGGACACCTCGCCTTCTCTTCAAGGTATACAAACCATGGACGTAGGATACATGGACCCTGATCCGACCACGAAGATAGCGAAACGAGAGAGAGAAAACAAAGGGACCGTTTCCAACCTCTTTGTTTCTCTTTTTATGTTGAGATACTTGGGTTGGGAGGTGATAACACATTTACTAGCAAGAGAGGGGTGCATCTCCTATGCTCGTTCTTTTTCTTTTCATTGCCTGCATGAATATGCAGGAAAAGAAGGGAATATAGACTCGAAGAGTCCATGTAATATAAGTAGAGTACATGGATAAAGACAGTAGGAATGAGGGAGAGAAAATAAAGGCTCGTTCTTTCTCTCTTGTTACGAGAAATTACGCGGTATAACCACGATAGAAAATAATGATCTCCAATAAAATCCAGGAAAATAAATAAAATGGATAGATGATTTTATTATCAATCAATTCGAAGACAGAACAAGGTCGAAACCAACCCCGGCCAGCAGAGGTGCAATAGAAAAAAGTATCGAGCCTGAAGAGAGAAATCCAGCGCGAGGAGTCGATCCGCGACCCTTTAATGGAAACCGAGGGCCGCACTCCGGAATTTTGTTGGAATACCTACACCCCCGAATTCATAAGGAATACCTACACCCTCCAATTTGTAGAGGGGGTGTAGACCTACACGGCACGTGCGAGGCCCCTGCACAATGTCGCGCGAGCTACGCCCCGAGGTCCCCGTCCAGCTGGGCCTTCTTCGGCTTCTCGAGAAAGAGCGACTCTCGCTTTGGCACACGCCCGAGATGCTCCAGCTGTCCGATCACTCCCCTAAGGTGCTTTTCATCCCCCAGGATACTCGGCATCTGCGTTTGCGTAATTCGGAGACTCGGCTTATGCCTTGAGATCGATGGCTAGATCGATCGATCTCGCGCCCTCGGCGGGCAAGATGACAATTGGTCCAGCGCAGCGTGCGAGGCCCTTGAGGCGCGCCCTGGTCGGGCCGAACTCCAGACCCATGGATCTCTAGACCTCTCCCGGCACTCGAAATTCAGCTCTAGTCTGTGTTACTCGTCCCATTAGGCGAGCCAGCCTTGTCTATGCTGCATCGGCGCAAGAAGTAGCGGCACGAATCGCACAGGAAGGCCTGGCCGATCGGCGATTGGTCGGCACTCGAGTGACCAGCTCGCTCGGTTGGTCGTCGCTCGTTCCTGCGAGTGTCGATCGAAGAAGGGACACATCGAGTGGCGTGCCGCTCGTATCGTGTCGGCCATATTAACTTTCTGTCTCCGGGCAAATCGCGTGCGGACGCGACTCGCGTGGCCCCAGGGATACCGTGGCGTGCGTTCTCCAAAGTCCTATACGGAAACGAGTACCGATTCATCGCTGTACTCAAGGGAACGTCACAAAATGACGGAAAAGATTTTTCTTCCATGTCGAATCCATATTTTTCTCCTTAATTTTCTTCCGCACTTGGGAATATTGCTCATTTTTTTGTTGCCTAAACTCGCACGTGGAAACGAGTACCGATCGATCGCTGTACTCGCGGAGACGTTACAAAATGACGGGAAAGATTTCTTCCCTGCAATCCATGGGTCTATTTCGTATTTGCTAATTTTTTTTGCAAACTATTGCTAATATCGCGAATGTTGTTAATTTTTCTGTCCAGTCTTGCGTGCGGAAATGTGTACCGATTGATCGCTGTACTCAAGGGGACGTCGCAAAGTGGCGAGAAAGATTTCTTCCTTCTAATTGCTGGGTCTAGTGTTCTTCCTGATAATTTTTCTCAAGCTTTCTGACATTGTTAATCTTTTGCGTTAAACAGTAGATGTCCCGCGAGGGTGTCCGGGGTGTTGGGCGTTTTCTTTTGTTTCCGCCGACTTCCCTCGTTTTCATAACGGTCGTCGGCGAAGACGTTATGGAAACGGGGGACAGTTCGGGCAGTCGGGGCCTATTATGGCCGGGGATCTTTATGTAAGATCTACAGGGGCCCCGGGCCCGGAGGGGCCCAAGGTTCCCCATGGCACACGCCCATGCCGCAGAGGGTGGCTGCGGTTCCCTCTCTTTTTCTACCTCGACCTAAGTGTGAAACCCTCGAGAGAGAGAGAGAGAGAGACCCTCCTTGTCTCGATCCGAAACTGTCGTCAAAAACCGATCACCCGCTCGTGTACCTCCGAAGGACTCGAATTTCGTCGAACTCGTTGGATAACGGCCTAAATGCTATTATTGTACGGTATACCGAGTTGTACCCGTCCTTGTAATTGATACAAAATCGTAAAGACATCGCAGTAACATTAAGTGACACTAAGATACTAAGATACGACACATGCTCGAAAACACGGTAATTAATTCTTTTACATTCTTCTAGAATCAAACGAAATCCTGTATTTTAAAGAAACGTCCCCCTTGATCCCTACCAAGTTTTACAAGAACATTATCCCATGGGAGTAATTGAAGAAAATTTCTGGGACGTAGAAGTGACAACCGTACAACCGTATACGCCTTCAAAAGATCCCTCGCTCTAAAATCCAATAATTAATTCCTGTAAACATTTATAGAATAAAAAAAATCGGTGTAAGGGACGGTCCCACTGGTCTCTAAGCTGTATTACAAGATCATTATATTGCGAGGGCCATTTAGGAAAACATCCCGGGTGCACAAACGGCCAATGGTCAACATCCCTGGCACACGCCTCGAGTCCCCCGTAAACCCGGACCTATCCCACCCCCAACTCGCAGTCGGATATCCTTGAGATCCTGTGATGTCCGGCTCCTTGGGCAGGACCTCGGACAATGACCATCGTCCATTACGTTTCTGAGACCCTGGACCATTATACGCGTTAAACCGAGCAAACAGAACCAACAGGCGGTCCTGGTTTACGAGACGTCTCGGGGTCCTTCGAAGGCGGTCGGGCCCTGGATCGCTGCCGATCGGGCCCAAAGAGGCCCGAAAGACGCGGCGGCGTGTTTCGGGTGTCGGGGGCGTTTACAAGCGGCACGTACCGGCTCTTTCAGGAGAGTTAACCGCGAAATCATCACGGCCTCCCGCAGGCGTGTAAACTATCCCAGGGGATGGCACGGCCATTGTGTCCGGGCAGGGTGCATCTGCCAAGTCGCTGACAAATCTATGACCGGGCCCCGAAGTCACCTCCGCCATCTCGTCTCCACGAGGATGCAGCTATCGGGCCCTAAATGAATACCCTATAATCCGTTCCTAAGGAAATAACCTCCGAGTACCGTTGATCGTTATGTCAAATCTTTAATGACAGGGTGTTTAACATGGATAGCCGGAGAATTTTGGGCCTTATTGGAGAGCCCATTTAGCCGGGAATTGGGCTTCTCCCGAGGGAAAGGGCCCATTCCTTCCGGGCCTGAAAGGAAGGCGACATTATAACGTCTTGATAGGAGGAAAAAATCGGGGCCCTCGGGACCCGGTTTGGGCCTGCTCACAATGGCACATCCCAGTCTTGCCTCGTCACCGATTCAATAGTCACCTACGTCGACGAGGCCCGAGGGTGGAGGCCCTGAATGGGGCACGTGCTCTCTGACGTAATCTCGGCATCCTTCTTGGATGCTTCTTCGGGATGAATCTAGGACTCGGAGGGATCGGGCCCCGTTTTCATTGCCCTATCCGGCAGCTGTCTGTCGCGCGCCCGGATTTGCAATTCATCGGCTCGCCCGCCTCGCGACTAGTCGGATTTTCGACGCGATTTTGGTGACATCGAATTACTAGAAGTCGGAAGCGAAATCTAGGCCTTCGATGCCTGGTAAGAGGTTTATACATCCCTCATGTTGGAGAATTATTTGGCAATTTTTTTTTAATTTTTATCTCCGGGCGGGTGCAACGGGATAATTATCGCACGGTTTAAGCCAAGTCGGAATCAGGATGAGATTTTAATGTCATCGATTTTCTCGCGATAGCATTCGAGGGTCTATTAATAAAATTAATCTTTGATACGAACTTTTCGGGGTTTTTGTCAACTTTTATCTTCTATTCCCTAGATACAGGCGAAGTGCATTTCAGGGCCGATTGCAACGGAGGTATCATAGCTCTCCTCGCGACAATTCGCATTTTCGCGGTTTCGGTGAAACAGATTTTCTCTCGAAATTTGTATTTTGAATGGCTGTTAATAAAATTCATCTTTCATGTCGAATGAATTTTCGGGGATTTTTTTTTTTTATTAATTTTCATCTTTTATCAGTCAGATGCAAGGAGATGCATCCGTGTCTCGAGGACGGCTATAACAGGAGCGTGTATCATCCCTCGGCTTGCGACAAGTCGGATTCGATACGGGATTATAGCGACGCCAATTTTCCCGCAAAATTTATGATTTGAGTTGTTATTAATAAAATGAATCATTCACGTTGACTAACATCTTAGGGGTTTTTTTATCTGTCAGCCGGGTGTAAGCGTGGTGCATCCGCGTTTCGAGGGCGGCTGCAACGAGAGCATCTGTTCCTCCAGTCGCGGGTTTACGATTATGCGCGATTTAACGCGTGTTTACATACGTCGGCGTGCGTGTCGCGTGTGCCAGTTCGCGCGAGTGGGCCCGACCTATACAGGGTTTATGCGCATTCCGCTTTCTACGCCGGTGATGGATGCCAAGCGGTTAGGAGACGCATGCATCCACCTCGCGGGTAGGAAATTGATTTCGGTGGTAATCACCGCCGGAGTCGGTCCTTAAGTCGAGGTGGCCGGTCTAATTCCGGTCTAGAAAGTCGCACTAATCATCCGCCTAATGGGCCCTCGTTAGGGCCCGAAAGCGAGAGGGCCCGTTAATACCGAATATCGGTACCAGGTCGCAAAGCTGACTCACCCGCCCCCGCCTTTCACCAAGTCAGGAACACGATATCCCCCATTAGAAAAATCCCATAAGTCCGAAACCTGCGATGCTTAAAAAATCCTCTTAATCTAATTGTAAGTGATAAGGCGCTTATCGGTGCTCACCTCCCGTAGAGACGGCAGCGTGACTCCGCTTGTGGACGGCTCTTGAATCGTGGCGACGCGCGGCCGCCGTCGAGGGGCACCTCGGTGCCGCTCTTCAGGGTAGGGTCCCGCGGGTCAGGGCGAGTTGGACATCTAGAGGAACGAGGAACTTGGTAACTCTCACTGGTGCCACTTGTATATCGACCCTTCGGGTCGGGATCTCTTCGGGTCCTTTGCGGGGTCTTCTTCAGGGTCCTCTTCAGGGTCCGGCGTTCCCGGTAGACCCAATCCCGCGGGGGCGGTCGGCTACTGTGCCGTTCCTCGTGACCACGGCGTGCCTCGTTAACCCCGTCCCGAGGAGGTGCCCGAAGCCGACCTCGGGGAGCACCCTCGAGGGGGTGCGCACTCGGTGCGTGCACCGGCAACAGGTGAGCGGGGTAACCGCTCGTAGTAGCGGACAGTCTGCGACTAAAGCCGGCGGAGTGGCCTCTCTCTCTCCGAGATCTCCTCGGCGAGAGATCTCGCACACCGTGCACACTCCCGCGAATGCGTGCGCGCGTAAGTGCGTGCGAGCGAGAGTGCGCGAGTGCGACCGGGCACGCACCACCTTCCTCTTGCACGGAGATCCTCCCTCTTCTCGGGTCGCGGGTCCCGGGTCCCCGGGGCTCCCTCGCTGCGCACCCACTGCACGTATGCAGCTGGCCGAGCTCGGTCGAGCGTCAGTGTGCGAGCGACTTTGTGTGCTGCAGCGACCGGTAGGAGGAGTGGGAGGTGGGACACGCGACACGACGCGGGGTGGGGAGCGGGTCACGAGGGGTGGGGGACTCCCCCACCCCGCGACCGGGAGCTTGCCATCCCCCGACTCCGATTTCCGCGAGCAGGTCGCATCGCCGAGGCCTCGTTCCCGGTTGCTCCAGATTCCGCGATTCCCCAAAATTTTCGACCTCCCCCACCCCTCACAAGACAGGGTAACTTTACTATTTCGTCGAGCGGAAATTTCTGCCCTTTCGAAATTCCGCGATTCCCTAGAAAATTTCCTCCACCCCCACCTCCCGACAGGAAGAGATCCTCATCCCCTGAGTGTTCGAACTCTTCGAGTTGAGGGTTGGTCGGAAATTTCTTCCTGCCACGGAGTATGCGATTTTCCGAAATTTCTTCCCCCACTCCAGGGGTGCGCTTCTCCCCTTCCACCTCCGAAACGAAGGATACCTTGAAGTGCGTCGCACAGGACCTAACTGCGCCACAAGGTGGCGGGGTGGGAGGGTTCCTCCCGTTCCCACGCGCCATCCCTTCCAGACTGGACCGGAAGGACCGGTAGGGAGGCTTCGGCCCTCTGGTCCTTCCTTCTGGAAATTAACCCCCTAAAGGGGGTTGTTCCGAGTCGGCGTTGGTAGGAGGACTCGCCCAGGGACTGGTCCCCGTCCCGTCGAGGGTGTCCTGGGCGTCCAGTCGGCGGATTTAACCCTTAAAGGGTTAAGTCCTGGTTCTACCAACGTGCACCCTTCCATCCGGACAGCTGGTGAACCGGATTCGCCGAGGGTCGCGGTTTTAAATGCGGAATTAAATCCTGCGATATTTATTCTTATGATTTATTATATTTCCAATCTGAAGGTTTAATCATCTAATTATCGAAATTGTTAATACCACCTCGTGGATCGTTTGATTCTCCCCCACGAGGGCGAAATTGCTCCCTCCAGGGCAATTTCCTTTTCAGCTCCCCCCTAGAGACCGTGGGTGATTTTTCTCCGTAAGGGTGGGAAACAATGCACACCCTTGAGATTCGATTAGGTAAGTTTTACCTTCATGCTTCTGCTTCTGCAACCTCCACCTAACCTTCCCACGTGTGGTAAGACATCCTCTACCTCTCCCTACCCTCCTCACGTCTTCTCAAGTGTTATAATGGGGAAAAGGCCCTATTTCCGCGTCTCCCTCGTTACGTTTTTCCTATGTGATAGGACCACCTTGTAATCTCTTTCCAACCTTCTCAAATCCTCCCACATGTGATAGGGCCACCACATAACCTCCCTCAATTTATTCTCACGTCTTTCACCATGCAACAACGATGAGATCATTTCATCGCATCTCCTTTATCACGCCTTCCCACGTGTGATATGGCCACCTCCACACAAATTCCCCGTATCGAGAAACTCCGTAGAGTTTCGCACCAAATATATATATATAGAGAGACCAAAAACACTGACCTAGTCATTATCTGCGATGTTAAGCGCGTCAGAGTGGACGTAAAATGTCGTGATAACGGCACGAGAAGTCTTACTCGCTGCTACCGTTCCAGTAGAATTAGCCGAGCGTTATCAGCTCTCGGGGGAAAAATCCAAAAACTTCCCAGGATAAGAAACCAGGGGAGGCAGCAGACGTTGCGACGTGGCTCGGCGCTTGCCCACGCCGACTTCTCACGTGTTAACCCTCGGACGTTACGAGCTGCGAGATATCGCGTTTGCACCGTGAACCGAAGTTATCGTAACCGGCCGCTCGTAACCGCAATAAAAGCGCTCGAGCGGCAAAAAGGTGGCGCGGCCTTAATTTACATAGAAGCGATGAGAGGAGAGCGTGGGCAAGCCGAGCAAATGGAAAAGCGAGGGAGAGAGGAGGATATCGCGACGAGGGGAGCGGACCGAGGAGGTCGCGGAGGGCCGGAGGGAGCAGCCGCGACACGGAGGAATGAAATAAAATTCCCGGCAAGAAATAAAAGGAGAAAAGGCGATTTAGTTGATCAGCGCTGGGCGTGAGCACGCTGTCAGACCGGCCTGGCTTAATGTTTTAATTAATATATCGATAGCGCCCATCGATACGTGCTGCGAAACCGAGGACCTCGTAATTGGGGGCCCCCTTGCGGCGGCCATTTCGAAATCTCTTCTCCGCGCCTGTCGCGTTTCGTCGCCTCGTGTCGCCTAGTCGCGATTCCTTCTCGTCACCCACCAAGATCGGACAAATAGAGGCGTCCTCAATTGGCCGCAATTGGCGATCACGAGTCTCACGGTCAATTCGACGACTTCGAAGCCCCATTGCTCTGGGCCCAAGGACGGAATCGGAACACTCGGGGAAGTGGTTTCCTGGGGGAAATAGGGCGAAGGGGATAGGGGAGTCTCTAGGACAGGGGGAGGATAGGGTTAAATAGGAATTTTGGAAGATTCAGGGGAAAACTGGTGACGATTAACAGGGAGATCTGGGCCCAAGTCCCAGGGACGGGTAAGGCCCCGATCAGTAATTCCAGATTTTAACTACGTGTATTCTCGCAGATTTTTTAAAACAAATGGCTAATAATGCCCCTTCTCGATTTTTGATAATTTGTATTACAATTGGCAAGGATCGACCGGAAGATGTTTGTCCAATTAACGGGGAGTCGAGTAATTTCTGAGTGAATAAAAAATCTTGCTTTTGGATAAGTCAGCTCGGAATCTCGAGGGAAATCTCGCAGATAGGGCCCATCCGCGACTTTTAATTATTCTTGATAAAGTTGGTAGCGAGTAGCGCTATCTAGGTCCAATTCGCGGGGAATCGAACGAGGCCCCGTAAAGATCGTAGAGTCTAACGGGTCTAGACGAAAGGCCCTAAGTAAGGGCCTGCGTTTAAATCCGATAATGAATATAATCAGCGGAAATAACATGGAATCTGCGGTGGCCGCACGATACTTGCGGGCCCCGAGATGGGACCAACGAGTCGAAGATGGGCCCGACTGCGACGGATAATTATGGTCAGGGAACTAAGAGAAGTGGGAGTGCTTTTGGAGGACCGAAATAAATTCCCTCGCCATGGACCGTGAATCCGTTATCAGGGCCTCGCGATATCAGTCCCTCGCTCCATCGATCCCTGATAAAGAAAGACCTCCTGTTGCCAGGCGAATCCGCAAGCGATAGAGGCTGCACTCTGCATCCGAGAGGAGGATCGATCTCGGGATCTAAATTCATTTATTCCCGACAGTCCTTGCTGTCCGGTTTCCGCAAACGATGCAAATCCACATAGCGAGTCCGCGACGCACTATTCGCGGAAATATGACGGGGACTCATTTCTGGGACCGGAAGGGGCCCAAGGAAACGTACCGGCGAAAGTGGTCCAAATTTTGGCGGCTTCGCCGATTGGGCAGCAAGAGGTGGGCCCGAGTGATGCATAAAGAGCGAGGCTCCGCAGGACCCTACATAATTCATGCCCCGAAATGTACACTATATTCAGGATCTAGCGGGGACATGCGATCGGGATGCAAGGACCTCGTCTGAATACGAGGCCAAATCGGCGAATCGTCTGGAGATTGGCAAGCGACGATAAAGCCGCTCTCGCAAGTCGATCAGGACCCAGATCCTGAGCCCCGCGAAATTTTCGGCCTTTCGATTATTCAGCCGCGACTCGTGACAAAGATGGCCCCCGAAGGGCCTCTTTGTGTCCGAGGGCCGGCCATCGCTTCCTTAAAATACGATCGATCTCGACCTCCCCTCGATTCGTCTCCAAATTCCTCCTGAATGTCCGGGTCCATATGACGTCTCTTCGGCATTGAATTTCCCTCTCCTGGTCCTTACCCAAAGAAAACCAGATTTCCGGGGTGGAGGAACTCTTCTCCTCAATATACTTAATATCAACTTAATTTTATTGTTATTACTTCGGATAGTTATATTGTTTACCTAGAGATAATTCATTTATAATCATACTTCCATCGAATGGCCCTGCTTGCATTTCCTTTGCCTTATCTATATGGAGCCATTTTTTGGCCTTTTTAATGAATCCCAATCTTAATCTCAATCTCCTAACATTTTAAATTGTATTTAATCGTCCAGGAAATTATGTCGGTTTTTGCAGTTTAGGACTTGGCCATTAAAGACCAAAAACCTAATACCACTGTCCTGAAATCACAGTTTCACGTGCCGACCCCGAAGAGACCATAACAGGAAGTCTTTTAGGGAACTCCGGAGGATGGCTCCAATTTTCCCACCCATATTTTCGGGAGTCCCCTTCGAGGCGATGCAGACGATAAATTTCCCAATAGATTCGAAGTCTTCAGCGATGCCTTCAGGGTCCTCCCTTGTTTCTGTTGGCGGGGACCTGGACCTCGGGAATCAGGTTCGATTGTCTCGGGGTGGCTTTTGGACGCGTGAGAAATCCGCGCGCAGCTGTGCGTCGCCGGCTGACGGCGCGCGTGTACGCAACTAATACACGACCCTGAAGAGACGCGTGGAAGGAGGTCGATTGTTCGCGACGTGCCCATGCTGGTCGCTTACACATGCAAATTAGTCTCCGTCTTGGAGGACCCCGTCGAGTAAAGGGTTAAACGGGCGACGAGGAGTTAGGGGTTGGCAGCCCTCTCGCCCTGCGACGCAACCCTGAAGATCGATACTGTGTCCCTCGTGTCTTTCCTCACCTTTTCCCACGGCTCGTAGAAAATCAGGGGGAAATGAATCACGAGGTGTCGATCTCCTCTTCCACCTCTCCTGACGCTATATTACTCTGTACGGAAAAAAAGACCACAATTATGGAATTATTATCCATTTTGGGATAGCCTGGACAGGCGGTTGCAATAACCAGGGTAACCTAATAAGGGTTACATCACGATTTAGGCAAGTTAACTACAAGGAACGAGTTGTTATATCGTAACCTCTTGATATACTTTGTTCTTTTCAGGGTCCAATTTCGATTTACTCGGATGAAAATCCACCTATGCGCGGATTTTCGCCCGGTACGCGGTTGCTCCAGTTTACGTCACAAGACGAATGGGCCCGTCGGGCCCACTTTGCGTCGCAGTCGATGCATACTCCCTCACACCTCGACGAGTTGTCCTGGCGGGCTTTAGAATTGCAGATAATCGCGCGATCCTCGCCGACGATAATCGGGCTCGTAGACATGCGGTGACATTTCTGGCTAGGTTGCACGCATGTATACGCGGATCCCCGTAGACGCGGAGATCGTCATCGCGATACCTCGTGGCCCCGAATTGGAGACGTCGGGGAAGGTTAGGATGCATCTTCCCGACTCGCAAATTAAATCGTGGATTTGTCAATTTTCAGCTTTGGGTCTTATTGGGCCTTATGGGCCTTGTTTAGCTGAATCGTTCGAAGGACTTACGTGGATTGGCAACATGGGAAGATCAGGATGCATCTCACCAGCTGAGCTAGATCGTAGGTTAAATCACAAATTTCTGGATTTTGGGCCTTTTCAGGATTTTGGGCCTTTTCAGGATTTATGGGCCCGATCTGGCGAAGTCGCTCCCCCGCGAAGAAGTCGTGGCCCAGCTCCCACGACGTCCCAGCTGAGGCCCGGCTGGCTCCGCCACGTCTGCCCTCCCTCTTGGGGCCCACAGTGGGCCCATTGTAAGCGGGAGGCTATTTGCGCGAGTGGCGAATTCCCGCACACGTGCGGGCCCACGTGTGGGAACCATAGGCTCCGAATGCGTTCCTTCTTCCCGCCAAAAGCACTCGGCGGTGCCGGGGCTGCACCTATGTCAGGCCCACCCCGTGGGCCAGCCGGGCCCAAAAGATCCCGCGTGTGGGAATCTCGGCATGGCGCAGCTTGCCGAGGATTTCCCGCCAAAACGGGAGGAGGAGGAAGAACCCTCGGGAACCCCCTCGATCGACGGTGGCGTCCCACCTTGCAGCGTCCTCTCCCGGTCCCCTCGAGGGGTGAAGATCCCGGGGGAGAACTCGTGGGAAGTGGGCCCGATTGGCCCACCTCGACAGGTGAGGGGCCCACGAGCCTCGCGGAATTCCGGAAGGTAACGACCAAGGTAACGTCGGGGACAATGAAGAAGTTAGGGGAGGCGACGTCGCCGAAGGGTCCCCGAAGTGGGCCCGGTTGGGCCCCGCGGAGAGCGATGCACCGAGTCATTGCTCATTGGCCCGTGGGGCAGGTGGGCCCGATCATTAACGAACGTGGGACCTCCGGCGACGTGTCGCAATGTGGGAAATTGCGGAATCCTCTCTTCCCGATGGGGGCCCGCCGCGCCGTCGGGCCTGGCGAAGGGGCCCGATAGGAAGTGTCTTCCCGTGATTCAGGCGTCCTCCCACGTGGGCCCGGGTTCGGGAAGATGTCGCAAACCCGGAGGAGACTCGAGCCGAGCGCCGATGGACCCGGGCCCGCGGGTGTGGGTGGCCGGGGGGCACAATGACGCGACCCACTCCCACGGGGGTCCCCGTAAGCAGTAAGGCCCACTTCGAGACGATCCCGAGACGCTCTCGAGACAACTGAGGTGAGGCCCGAAGCCGACTCCGGGGTCTCGCTCGTCGGCATTGTTTCACCGCCATAAGGCCCGTCGTTATCCCAGCGTTACGAGGTGGTAACGCGCTCGTTCCCTTGGGAGTTACCGGCGCGGGGCCCGACCGGGCCCATTCCGGGTATCGATGACATCGCCGATAATCCGATGGAATCGAATCCCGCGGCCGAGGCCTCCACTCCGTATTCCGCCCCAGGAATTCCTCTATTTCCCTACTCTGCGCGAGTCCCTATACAAGGCCCACTGAGATACGGCGACGGGCCCCGGGAGTTACGTCGAGCATTACTATTAATCGCGACCGATCGTCCCGGGACTTTAGCTAGCCGTCCAAGTCGTATCGACTCGACGAGGCCTCTTCATACCTGGACCTACACCTCCGCGACAGGGGACCGTCCCGTGTCGTAAGGCCCCTTCCCGACTCGCAATCGCTATCGGCGATGGAGAGCGCGACGGGAAGCGCGGCTAACAAAGAGGTTTCCCCGGTTTCGCGTCAATCGGGACGATATCGAAATCTCGGGAACTGGTCAGGGCCGCCCACGTGCGATTTAATCCGACCGCGAGGAGGTCCGGCCGATACGTCGCGATCTCGCCGCGCGTATCGGCTCGGGCCCAATATGGGAGGTCCCCGAGGTGCGAGCCGATTATCCCGGGTTAAATTCGAGGAACTCCTCCCGAGGGGAGTCCCTCTTCCGACACGTAGGCGCGCTTCTTGGAGGCCCTCTTCGGGGACCTCTTCAGGGCCCAGCGCGGAAATTCCGCCGCGTCTCGCGGCTTCGTTAAGGCCGGGAATTACGAGGGCCCCGTGTTAAGGCTACGTATTAATTTGCATAGCTCGGAGAAATGGCTCGACGAGGGAAAGCTCGCTCGTCTAACTCGGGGCGATCGAGTGAATCATCCGCTCGTGGGCGGCTCGCCGGCGGATCTCACCTGGACGGGAAGGACTTTACGAGGACCTATTTCACCGAGTTGTCGTCGGTATGAAACAACTATTAGCGCGACCTCTTGATGGCGTATTATGTTCGCCGATGTACCGCGCATTAACGAGCTCCCGGTTTATGTACCGAATATAACCGGCCCCTCGTAAAACGCCCACGGCCGGTCCGGGCCTCGAGCGCGATGGAAGCGATCAACTTTTCCGGACCGGGATACACCCTCCCATTTTTCTTTCTTTTACCCTCTCTCCCGTGGGTCCGGCTAACGAACGCCATCCATATTCAGCGCCCGAAGTCGCCCCCGGGGCCCTGGGGCCCCGCGGATTTTTTGCGGACCCCTCGCCGGCCCTCCGCGATTTCGGCGGGAACGCCGCCAAGTCGTTGCCGGGTAAGAGGACTCCTCCGGTTGCCGGTAACAATAACGGGCTTCCCGACGAGGGGTTCCGATCCCCGCGGGTTTGTTTATAAATACCTACTCTACGAACACCCCAGCCTCCTTCTGGAGCACACCTGGATCCTGACGTCATTCGCACCAACGCGCCGTTATCCCCGCGACTACGTAAGGTTACGTCACGAGGGTCCCGGCAGATGCTGGACCGGAGATGGAGGAAGGGACAGATGCGAGCGCGGGACAACCGACTTCTCCAAAGAGAGAACTTTTACCCAGAAATCCTCCCGACGCTTCATGGGAGTATCCCAGTTGTCACCCTCTCCCTGAAATCTTAATATATATTTGGCGCGACACTCTACCGAGTTTCTTAATATCTCTTAAATATTAATCCTTCTGAATTATATGGAAGCATTTTCCTTGGAAATTGAATATTAAGTTTTAATTTAAAGAGACGCGAGGGTGAATTCTATATCCGGGACTTGTCTTCGGAGATGGGAACCGTCACCTGATCTACGACTTGTCCAGCTGGACCACCTCGTTTCTTGTCCCCTTTCAAGCGCCCCTGAAACTGCGCAGGGCCCTTAAGGTGATTCTCGAAGCCGGACCCAAACATTGGGCCCACCCCGCATGCGCGATAAATCGCTCCGCGGGAACCCCCGACAAAAGTGCACCCCGATGGCACGAATGCACGTTGCATCCACCCCATGACGGTCGCCGGTCTTTAATAACCAACTGTGGGAACGCCGACCAGCTGAGAACACCCCCTTGAGGGGGTTGAGATTCTTTTGAATAATTGTCGGGGCAAAAGTATGTTATTAAATTGTTTAAAGTGTACCGATATTTCGAACGCCGTCGAAAATCCGTATACGAAAGATTTAGAAATTTTTTTGGAAAATTAGTATACATCCCTTGAAATAGTTATACAGTAAAACCTCGGATACAATCGTAAGGAAAAGTGGTTAATCGACCCTAATTCCACTAAAAAAGTAACTTCCCGAAGCGTACCTCCTCCTTGTAGTAGTTAATCGACACTAATTCGAATAAAGAGTACCTCCTCCTTGTAGTGGTTAATCGACACTAATTCGAATAAAGAGTACCTCCTCCTCGTAGTGGTTAATCGGCACTAACTCCGATGAAGAGGATCCCCCCGAAGAGGGTGCGAGATTTCTTGCGCCTCCTCGAAGTCGGTCGAGAAGGGTCCGGTTAACGAGCAAGAAGGCGCAAAAACCGGGGCCCGGTAATAAGGAAAAAAGCGGGCGATCGGTAAGAAATCGTCATGACGAGTCATTAATATCATTACGTGGACCGGCTCGCTCCTCCGCGTCCCTTCAGGGAGCGCCACGAGACCGGCTACCTCGAAGACTTCCCCGTGGACGGCTCGAAAGGGTTCGACTTGAATCCTTCATATCGCTAACAAGCAAAACAAGGAATATCTCTGATTTATGGGGATCCGCCTTGCTGATACAGACGTAGAGTACCCATGAAAAGGTGCGGCCCAGAAGACGACGGTCGGTTTTCTTTTGATCTGTCACGTATGATGTCAATCGAGGGAACTCGGGTCGTCTATCCTGTACGCGATTTTCAACCCAGGACTGGAATGGCGACCCTCCTGGAGGCGCGTTCTTCGCGGTGGGGTCGACGAAGAGCTCCCAAGCTGCACTGTTTACCTTTCCAAGTAACACTGGTCACCTGGCTGCCTTGCAAGGACACGTTACGGGGAAAGACGAGCCCGAGGAATTAGCGATATCTCGCTAATCAGGTGACGAAATACCCCACGAAGGGAGATGAAGTTCCGCAGAGCCTCCTCAGGGTCGTGGGGATTTTCGTAGGACTCCCGAAGACGTCCCGAGGGACTTGAAAATCAAAATGAGGACGTTTTGAAGCATGGCGTTCGCCAACCTGGGTTATGGGACTCTTCGTGAGATTCTCTTCAAGTTAGGGGGGAAAGCGCGCTAAGTGACGTCGGTACACAAGTGTATCAACAGGTGTTGGTTTATGACGGCCGAGCGCGGGACACCGTGGGCTTGGACATCGATTCAGATGCAATTTAGATAAGTCGAACGCGATTCGACAACCCTGAAGAGCTGGACCTTGTGAGATAAGAGAGGTGATCGCCAGGCCCGAGCTCCCCGTAAATCCTTATTGGCGTGGAACAACGTGACGCAACGTCTCTCTATATATGCATTCTATATAAACGTACCCTCAATATTTACCCATACAATTATCGCTACTCAACCAGTAACAATTCCACGTTACAATAGAAGCCCTGGGAACGATTCTTCCGGATTTCCAGAATTTTTCTATCGCGCTCTGCATCTCGAGTTAAAAATTTTTTTAAATACATCGAATCTCATTTCCCCTCTGACCAGGAACAGAATATCATATGAACTATTGCCATTAAGTGTAACATTAAGTTTTACATCGTTAAGCTTCTACTGTCTACGAATGCAATTATACTTCTAATTTAGGGATTAATTTTCCTCCATTTTTCTTAAATAACCAGTGATTTCGAGGTTTCGGGGCCCGAAAAATGAAATTTCATTTCTTATAACGAATCTTAAAAATACCTACAAAGAAATTTTTGAAAGATTCAAATTTCGTGGGTTTCGGGACCTTCCTTATAGTTTCGATATTCGGAGTGTCAAGTGTGAAACGGTTCGGTACACTCAGGGGAAAAGTTTCATAAACGGGACCTCTTCACGCCACTTTGACATCACCTTAAACTATGAAACTTGTAAGTGATCAAAACAGGATTTAAAGTCTCGACCGAGATCGATAACTTCGACTCGGGATCTCTGGTGTGCACCAACGCGCCTCGAGGTCCGTCGTGGGCAGTGGAGGAGAAGGTACGAGTTAAGGTGAAGTTCGATTGATAGTTTAATCGACGAGTCGCGGCCTATCTTCCGGGAAATTTATGCGAACAAGCGAAGACACCAACGCACCTCGTGGAGGCTCGTAAAAGGCGAGGAGCGTTCTCGTAACGGAGGCGCGGGTCCTCCACGAGGAGACACCGGGGCAAAAAGCGCAGCGGTTACCGCAGAAATTGAAAGGGCGTTTTTTCCTGTGGGCCCGTAAGTCCCCGTGTCCGGGGTCCTAATTAAGCGAGGGATCATCTCGAGGACCGAGCCTTCTCTTTAACTTTCGCCTGGGAACGCGGGCCCCCGAGAGCGAGAAGAACGGGCCCGGAACGCGTGGGTGAACCGCGGACTCACCCACGGGCCCCACCCTGGGGCCCCACGTGTAAAATATCTGCCTACTCCGCTCTCAACCTACACGCACGTCCAAATGCGTGCACAAACACCACCCAGGAGGTGTGCGTGCCCGGCGGACGAGCTTCGATGTAGAATGCATATTCATACGCGAAGGTGCTCCACTTGGGCCTTATGATATCGAGGAGGGGGCCGCGTAATCCCCGAGGACCGGGTCCCCCAAGAAGGTGGCATTCCGAGGTGGGGAAAAAAAGTCGACGGGGTTCAAGATTTCGCCTGTATCGTAAATTTTACATAAAATATGCCTCTCAAAACTGCGGGGTCTTGATTTTTATCCTACCTGGGGCCCCTAATTGTGGGCCTTAAATGGTTCCGAGATAGTATAAAGAAAGGTGACTCCTACACGATTCGACTATCAGCAGATATTTCCATTTTTCATACTTCCAGGTCAGAAGTGGAACTTAATTCTGAATTAACCCTTTCACTGTGGGCCCCTCTTAAAATCAGTTTGATATTATCCCTAGCTTATCAAATATAATTTTGAAGTGTTGTTATCGTTCCTAGTGAATAGTGAAGAATTGATAGTAAAGTGTCCGAGGGCCGGAAGACGTCCACCGTGGGAAGATGGAGACATTAAAGCCGTCGATCGGTGGTATCTGCACGGAAGGGTTGAGGAGGACGTTCGAAAGGGCTTAAGAAGGGCTTGGAAGGGTTACTTGGGTTCGAAGTAGGGCTAGAGTTTCCATGTTAAAATCCCTCGAGAGGGCGATCGGGCCCCGATCGCGAAGCGGGGCCCGACGCGGCCTTGAAGAGGAAGGCTCGCGCAGAGGAGCCGATCGGCCCCGCACCCACGCGAGATGGGGCCCAGTCGAGTAAAAAGTCGAGCAACCACCGAGACGGGCCCCTCGCATGCCGAAGAGCATGTAGACTCTATCGGTGGCCGCCTACGCGGTGCGTCCGGCCGGACGGTACCAATTCGGGCCGACGTGTCAGCCCGGGGCCCGTTCTTCAGGGTCTCCTCGGTAGTCCCGGCCACGGGGCGGATTCGTGCCGCGGAGATATGTGGTCGGAGGTGGCGAGGTACCACTTGTTAAAGTCAGAATTTAATTCCCCGGGACATGGCACTGCTCCCTCCGGGCGAGCAGGGAGATCGCGATACGGCCGGGGGGCAATCTAGCGAGGCGAATGCTCGAAGGAGCAGGAGAGGATGGATCCTCTTCCTCGGGGTCGGTCCCTGGGACTCGATCGGTTCGACCGAAGACCGGGAGATTCGACGTTTCCTAATACCTAACCGCGTCGATTAATTTCCTCTCCTTCATGGAAGCTGTCCTCGAATTCAATTCCTCCCCGAAAAAGACAGGGCGCCTCCACTTCGACCAGGAAGGGTCTTTCGATTTTTGTACCGATTTTTGTTATCACCAAAAACTGGATTATTTCTCAATTTTTGCAGGGCTTACTTCTCCTCTGATCACTTGATTTCAGCTATGCACTCGGAATTCAGGGTTGGGAAGTATTTAAGGATGGTTTCTCTTCCGCGGGGTTCGTTCCTAGGACTCGATCGGCTTGATTGAAAACCGGCACATCTGACGTTTCCTGGCACGTAACCAAGTCGAGTAACTTCTCTTTCCTCGTGGAAGACTTCCCTGAATTTAATTCCTCCCTCGGAAAGACGAGGCGCCTCCACCTCTACCAGGAAGAGGCGCCCTGCTCTCTCGATCCTTATAGCGATTTTTTCCCCGCCGACTACACTCGATTCGAGCTCCACATCCGGGATGCAGTCCTGGAAGTATTTAAAGCCGACAAGGCAAAAATCCGGGGATGTAATTGTGGGAGAGCGATAACTTCCTTCTTCGCTCTCTTCAAGGTACGTACCTCGGCGTGGGGCTCGTGGGTTTGGGGAAGAAGAACTCAATCGATCCTGCGCTAATTCTCCGGAGCTCCTTTCCGCTGGAGATCCGAGGCTGGTTACGCGAAGTGCCCTCGTCGAGGATGGGAGCGCCAGGTGCATCGTACCTGGGAAAGCAGTAATTTTTGTTATAATTTTCACCGGGACGCGGGGCTCGGCAAAATGGCGCGGCCGGTTCGGGAACGATGGGGCTTGCAGGGTTTACTTTTTTACGCTCCTCTCCCTCGAGTTATTGTACGGTAGTTTCCTTTCCGTTCCGGCGCCCACCGGCGGGTTCGTTATGCCCGGTGGATATAAAATTTAATTCCATTTCGCCGAAAAATAAAGCGCCTTAGCGCACACCCTGCGCAAGGTGCACCGCTCGGGCGGGGCGCCGGCGTCGGGACGCCCCGAGGAAGACGTTCCTCCGGCTGTATTTCTTCGAGGGGCAATTTCGTTGGGCCCCCGGACCAAATTAACGGGGCGTCGGGCTCACGTTATCGCGATTCCGGAATAACCTCGTCGAGAAGCGCGCGAAAGCGAGGGGGAGAGATGGAGAACGCGAGCGTTCTTCATGCTCGACCGCGTGTTGGCGTTCTCCAATTTAGCAGCTTCCTCTAGGAGATTGGAGAACGACTACGCGAGGTTGAAAATATTTCTACATACGTCGTCCAATTTATCAAGGGGGCAATCTTCGTTGTCCAGCAGTCGAAGTTCTACAATATGTAAGAACGGTCGCCGGGACGAGTACCTACGTTCACGTTTTCGGAATTGCCGAAGAACGTCAATGGAAGATTAAGAATGTCCATCGATATCCAATTTTTTAAATAAAATCCCCATGGGAAATAATATCATTTGTTGAGTAACGTCGAAGCGAGATTGAATATATTCCACGCCGCGTTACCTAATTTACCACCATGAAAAACGTAGCGATCCACCCATTGACATTCTAATTCCAATTTCATAAATAAATTCGCCACGAGGAATATCCATGCGTTCACCTTTCCCAAATTGTTGAGTAACGTCGAAGCGAAGTTGAATATATTCCACGCTGCGTTACCTAATTTACCACCATGAAAAACGTAGCGATCCACCCATTGACATTCTAATTCCAATTTCATAAATAAATTCGCCACGAGGAATATCCATGCGTTCACCTTTCCCAAATTGTTGAGTAACGTCGAAGCGAAGTTGAATATATTCCACGCTGCGTTACCTAATTTACCACCATGAAAAACGTAGCGATCAACCCATTGACATTCTAATTCCAATTTGCTAAATAAATTCGCCACGAGGAATATCCATGCGTTCACCTTTCCCAAATTGTTGAGTAACGTCGAGGCGAGGTTGAATATATTCCACGCCGCGTTACCACCGTGGAAAACGCAGCGATCCACCCGTCGACGTTCCCCAATTTGCTGAGTAACTCGGCCGCAAAGAACAACGACGCACCGAAGTCCCCAATTTACCGACTCGGAGGAGACGCTCCGCCAGGCGTCGAAGTCTCCTCTCCTCGAGCGCTTCCGCGACAAGTCGCTGACGAGAGGCGCAAAGGAGACCGGGCGGTCCTCGAGTCCCCCAAACCGGGGCCCTGTATATCTCGTGTCGTAATCTTCGGGGCCGGGCCCATCGGCCGTCGCGAGCAGCGGCCGTCGCAGGAGGATTTACAGGGCAGTCCCCGCCGAAAACAAACCTGTAAACGAACCTGCAGCCGGTCGCCTCCGATTTAAGAGGCACTCTTGTAATTACGAGGGCCCACATAGCGGGGCCCGACGTCAGGTGCCGCCCTTTACTATCGGCTCCCGGTAATTCGACCTCCAGATTTTAGGAGGCGGTTTCGCGAGCGAGGGTCCCGGTAAGGCCCCGACCGGGTTCAAAGGTCCGTCGAGATTTATCTCGACCATTAAGAGATACGCCATCTTTGCCCGGCGCCCGTGCTAGGCCCGCGTCGGGGGCCTTACGCCTCTTCTTTCGCCTTCCCCCCCGCGGAATCGATAATGCATCGCGGCCAGGAATCGATTGGAAGGATCTCGATATCTCGAATCTTGTAGCGCAGGTAGTGCGGTGGCGTGTCCGCCTCGTTACCGGCGTACACGCCGGCCCGGTCGGGCCCTCTTCTCGTAGTTCAGGTGAGGCCCGCGGGGCCCGCCAATTCATTAAGCAGTAATTGAGTTTTCAGCTTCGAGATAGAGCCCCGAGAAAACGAAGGAGAGGACCCTCTACCAGGGGAAGACCTCGTCCGACCAAGGGCCCGACATCGCCCGCGAATTAAGCACAGACAACTCGTGACAGATGTCCCGCTGATGAGTCACTAAACTCTGGACAAACGACGCGGTCCCGCCGCGTTTCCGCGTCCCTCTCGCCCCACTTTCGCGGGGGAAACGCGACCATCGGGGTTTCGTTAATTGCGGAGTCGTAATTTGACGTCCGCCTGGGGAATGTCGCGTGAAGGATGGGCCTCGCCGAAGGAATTCCTCCGCCGAGGGCCCGGAATTCCAGGACGGAGCCGACAAAAAGATTACAGGTTTCTCCTGAATTTTAATTTAAAATTAAAGCGATACCAGGCGGGGGAGGGACCGCTCGAGATAGGATACGACTCGTCTTCGAGGCCCGGCTGAGTGAGATTCGGGCACACCCACTGTCTCTGGGTATTAACTCTGGAGATCCACTTCGAGCGGGGATTTCGAGCGCTTCGCTTCTCGGCTTCTACCCCTGAAGAGCTCTTGTTAGCCTCTTCTTTTCTTCTTTTTCCTCGGCGTTTTATCGGGCAACGATGATGGTACCGAATTCTTCGGCAATGGGCCCTCGATTGAGTCGTACACATCGCCGGGCTCGGAGCCATTCCTCGATCATAGGAAATCTCGCTTTTTCTCATCGACAACTCACGGTAATGGCCTTTCCTTCCGTGCCAATACCGGGGCTTTTTTGCCGCGCCTCCCTGTCGCTCTTCAAGGTTTTTCCGCCTCGGTCCCTCGCCTCGCGACCGCAGCTAACCAGCTGCACGTAGAGTCGGACCCTCCACCAGCTACCGAGAGGTGGACGGTACCGCAAGGATGCCCGCCAGAGGAATAGCTGCCCGTGGAGCGGAGAACCCGAAGAGGTAGCTGAAGGAGAGGCCGAGGTGCCGGGGCAGAGGGCGTCCTGCTACCATTTCCCCTCGCCTTTCGCCTCATCCGCGGCAAAAAGCTCGCCATTCATTAGAGCTGCTCGCGCTATTAAGGTAATCGCCCGAGTGGGCCCGATATGCCAGCTGACGTTTGGTGGGCCTGCTCTGCCGCGAATCTACGAAGCCGATCAGAGGAGAGGAGGCCTTGAAGAGGAACTCGAAGAGGATTTTGTAAAGGAATTACGAGAGGAACACGAAAAAGAACTTGAAGAGGAACGGTGATAGGCAAATTCGATTTTGATCTCCCAGCCTTGGTCTTGGACTAGCAAAACATGATCATAAGATCAAAACTAAGATGATGGTAGTCTTGGATAAGTGCACCAATAAGAGGCTGTGACCAGGGAAATCGGTCGTAGAGTCGTGCACTTTTTAGAAGACCGAAAACTAGGCTCGACAAGATGAAGACGCGAGGATACAAGACCAAGACCAAGACCAAGACACCAAGCCTTTATCTTGCGTTCGCTCGGCTTTAACCAAGAACTTGAGGAGAAACTTGAAGAGAAACAGAGCCCAGGCCATCGTTTTCCTCTGCCACTCGAGAACTGGTCCCAGTCCCTGGACCACTTCCGGAGTTCCCCACCTGGCCGGACGTCCACCGGAAGTGAGGACACCGCGGTGACGAAGTTATCGCCGTCAGTCCCGGGCGCTCCGTCACAATGCGGCCGCAAACAAATAAATATGACGAACGAGACGCGAAGCTCGAGTCGTAAATCAAGACGCCGCACTTCTCGGGCTCGTTCAACGACGAGCGAGAGTTTCGACCAGCTCGGACCTCGACCAAGTCGATCTCGAGGAGCTCGCTCCAGTTTCTTCAGGGTCGAGCTCGCGACTCTCGGGGCCGTCATTGAAAATCGTATCCTCTCCGGGTTTTCGGACCGGAGAGGGGCAGAGCGAGGATAACGTTGCTCTTCTTCGGTTCTCTCGGACTTCCTGGAGAACTCGGCCTCGATGACTCGACCTCGAGCACGACCCGAGGCCGTTGCTTCCCGCCGGCCGACAACCGGGCCTTCTGGCACGGGACGATCGCTCGTAACGTAACTCACGACAGCGGTTTCTGTTCGCCCGCGGCGCGCCATTTTACGATCGCATTTATTTTATTTAGATTTATTTGATTTGCCGCAATTTTATTCGGTTATTTATCACCGCGCCGGCACGTCACAGCGCCGCCCGGCGGCCTGCCTACGCGCGGGCGGCCGTGCGAAGGCGCCCACGAGTCCCCCTCTGGGCCCTAAGGCCCTCGGGCCCATAAGGCCCATAAGGCCCATCGGACCCCTTCGACCAGGATCGCGCGCAAACCCCGTTTCCGACCCCGCTGACCTTACCGCGCGTATCTCCTTATCGCTCTTCGCCTTTGTCGACTTTCCATAAGCCCCGATATCCAAAATGGCGGAAATATGCAATTTGATGAATCTTTTCTCAATTATCCACGAATTCTAATTTCCGCCATGGTGGTCATTCGCCATTTCGTCGAACATTATCACGCTTAATTCCTTATCACTCCTTCTTTTCGTCAATTTTCCGCGAGTCCTAATTTTCATCGCGGAGGAAAATGACGATTCGTCATCGACTGGCCCAAATCCCCAGCGCCTCCGCGGGCCCGGACCCTCCTCAGGGAGTCCCCAGAGCTTCCGTGGACGCAGTCGGACGGGTCGATGGCACGCGCGTCCACCTGGCCGTCTCCTCGTCTCTCGAGTCTCGTCAAACCTGCCCTCCCTCCCTCGTCGAGCCAACTCCATCCATCGGGCGTCGCCATCTTGGCGACGCCGCTCCGGGCCCTAACGATTCCGCGACGCTCGAGCGCCGGCCGAGCGCCGCCGACGTCCGGACGGCATGCCGGCCTGACGGATGGCTTCCATCGCTCGAATTTATTGGCGACCCTCGTCGCGCCGATCGCTCGGCCATTTCTGCCAGACGGGGCCGAGAGCGCGTAACGTACCGTTCGCAACTTCTTCTGGGTCGGCCTGGCTACGTGACGTGGGTACCGAGCGCGGACCCACCCCGACCGTGAAGAGCACCCTCCGCCCCGGAAGAACCGCGACTTCCGGGTCAGGATTTGTAATTCGGATCCCGAAGAAACCACTTCGCGAAACTGCGCGGTCGTTAAAGGGCGGGAGGATGGAAAAGAAATCGACTCGCATTCCCGACCTCGTCCCTCGGGAATCCATCCTGCAGGACCTCGGTAACGGCAACGGCCCCCGGCCGGTTCCTAGTAAACGACCTCCCGAGTGTCTCTCTTCCCTCTGGCATCTTCTGGACACCCGGCATCGCTAATTAATGAAGCCGTTCGCCCAGGTTTTGACGGACCGCTTCACCTGTCCGGCCTCTGGGGCACCGACACCCTGAAGCGTGGACGATGGATCATACGGAACGGAGTTACCTGAGGTGACGCTTTGCTTAGGACATTTCTGGGGGTCCTCGAGGTAAAATGAAAGGGAAGGGTATCTTTAGGAAGACCCTCTTCAAGGTGTGGGGAAGTCTCAAGATCACCGAGATATACGGCCCAGCTCCGCATTGAAGTCTCCTGAAAGCTCAACGTCGCTAATTAATTAAACTCTTCATTATGGCTAATCGTTTGACAAATCGATACACTTGTCCGAGTTCTGAGGTACCTACACCCTGAAGAGTGGAGGACTAATCGGACGTTCTGGAGAAATGAGTTACCCCGTGTTGGTTGGGACACTTTTCGGGGGTTTCCGGGATGAAGGGACTGGGGGCTTTCCTTCGGGAGGCGGAAACCACTCTTCAAGGTGTGAAGGAGCTCCAAGGCTACCGAGATACGGCTGCGGAAGGTCGGTCCAGATGCGCGGCCCCTGATAGGCCGATAAAATTCTCCCGTTAGGCCTCGAGGAGGACTTTCTCGTTCCCGCGGCTCCACGCCTCGCGGAGCTACGCAACGAGGCCTCCAGCAACGGCAACGGCAACGATAACGACAATAACAGTCCGAGGCTTTACTGCCGAGAGCAAAGGCAAGGTTCGGCCCGGGCGCTGGTCGAGCCTCGCAACCTACCATTACGATCATTATGGGAATACGATAGTCGTTCAGCGTCCTCTCGAACGTTCGTGGGCAACATGGCGACCACTTTGCTGCCGAGCCATTACCGGGTCCTTATTAAGCTACCAACTACTATTAATGCCACTATTCGCGTCGGCGTCACCGCCGTCCAGGTCGACATCGTCGACGACCGTCGCGTGATCCCCGAGGGACATGTTGAAGATACGGGATTCAAGAAAGTTCTGATAAAAATGAGTTCTGGAATGCTGAAGAGGTTACTGATAAGGAATACGAGGGGAGTATTAGTGAGGCTAGTACCTTCTGATACCAGTCTAGCAATGACGCTGGGTTTGGTCCCAGTGGTACCAGAAACCTTGAAGAGGCCCGGACTGGTTACTGTCGAACCGTTACCAAGTTCTTATGAAACCACCAACCACTATCCACGTCGACGTTAACGGCATCGAGGTCGATGTCTTCAACATCGGGAGATATACTGAAGGGACAAGAATGAGGAACGATGAAAAAGAGATACGAAATTTCCTATAAATTATGGATCCGGAGAAGCTGAAGAAATGAGCGATAAAATGAATTGAGACTGTTGATAAGACTAGTACTGCTTGGTACCAATCCAGAGAAGACGTTGGGTTTGGTCTCAGCGGTACCAAAACCTCCGAAAAAATAAATTCGGAGATTGTGAAGAAGTGATCGATAAGAGGATACGAAGAAATTATGGAACACTCTGGTACCACGCGGTACCAATCCAGCGACGACGTTAGGTCTGGTCCCAGTGGTACCGGACCTCTCGAAGGGGACCGGACTGGTTGCCGAAGAGAAAAGTGTGGAACGCGGTGCACCCCATGATTCATTAGTGGAAATCATTTACCTTCGATGGCAAGGCGGCATTAAGTGCCGTTATCACAGCACACTACCCGAGACCCCCCCTCAGCGGAAAGCTAGGAACTCGAACCCACTAGTGTACGCATTAAGCCCCGATATCCAGTGATTAAGCAGCGAGGTTTATAAATCCTAGAGGTCCGACTAATCCCTTAAGGACCCTCGTGGGCCCTAACCGATGACTCTCAGATTCCCAGCCTGGTGCGACGATTTTTCACCGGCAATAGAGCCGCCATTAATCCCCGAAAATGTCTCTCTTAGCATCCGACGCGAACGTCTTAATCTCACGCCCACGAAGAGTGATGTCTAGCGGCGACAATTCTGGCGGCTCTTCAGGGTGGAGGGAGCCAGAGGAGATACCGGAGTCCAGGATTCCCATTCATCGCGGGAGTTTCCATTTTCCTAGAGAGGTGTCCTTTCTGGGCCAGGAAACCGGGCCCCAGGATGTCGAAGGGGAATTTCACGCCTCCTCGGCGCGGGTCTTCTGGTAACAATGCGCGCGCCACTTTCGAGGCTCTTCGGGGAGGGCGCGGTGTAACGGGCACGGAAACCGTAACCGCTCGTTACGTAACCCGGGCCCGGGTTTTGGGCCCTGGGGCCCCGGCGGTCCTTGCGGGCCCGAAAAGCGGGGCCCAATCGCGCTCCCGCGAGAGCGTGCGAAAGAGCCGGCCGAGGAGGGCCCCCTCCTACCCCCGTCCTCGTTATCTCCGCAGGACGAGGTGGGCCCGGGCCCACCTGGACAAAGGGCCCACTTTCCCCCCGCGGGATTGAGACAATGAGAGTGTCGGGGGACTCGCGTCGCGACGCGCGCGAGAGACAATCGGGCCCCTGGTGAACGCCGTGGGCCCGGGAGCAGCGGCGCGAGGCCGATCCAATTTACGATAGGGAACCGACGATCGGAGAAAAAGGACCCATAGGACCCCGTATAGCTCCTCTCGCCCCCTCACCCCTCCGCCCCCGGGCCCCACCGATGAAACGGGCCGCTTGGCATGTGGAAAGGCTCCGCATCGCCGCATCACTCGGCCCCCGATACGCGGCCCTAGGGGGCCCAAATAATTAGTTGATATGCAAATTGTTTTAACCCCGCTTCCTCCCTCTCCCGGGGGACCCAAAACGGGGCCCGGTACCACCGAAGTCGCCGAAAGTTGGCGACCCGGTCGGCTCCTCCCAGCAGGAGGAAGACGGGGAACTGGGTCGGTCCCAGTGCCGGACTGCTCCTGGGCCACGTGGGGGCTGCTGGTCCCCGTTCCTCTCTTTCAGGTTATGTTATATTTCGACGGAGAATATAATGTACGATTCCCTTCCGAGATTTTTTTAGATTCTCCGGTATTTCCCGTATAATCAGAATCCTTGAAGAGGTGTCACTCGGTTTTGAATTTTTCTATTTAGTGGAAAATTCCTCTTTGGAGTCCCCAATGGTCCCTAATTGTCTTCGATGGTCCCTAAAGAAACCCGCTGCTGCGACTGGGCCCGACTTTGGACCCGGACAGGGTCATCAATCCAGATCCGACGTCGCTCTTCATTATTATACGCACACGCGGGCGCGGCCGGCTCACGCATGTAGGCGCGAATCGAATCTTAATATCGGTTTCGTGCAATTAAAGCCTAAACGTTGCCACCTGCGGTGATCCCTGCGTGGCCGAGCGCATGCACGCGCATTTAAACGAGGCCCGACCGGTCGTGTCGCGGCGGAAAGATCGCCGAGCGATTTAGTGCGTGTGCGTAAGCGTGCGTAAACGGACACAAGCGTGTAGGCTCGAGTGTCACCGAGCGAGCCCTAAGATCCCTTGAGCAGGTGCTCCGATGGCGGTTCCTCCTAATCCGGAATTTCCTGCGAGATCCTGAAGATCCAGGAGATACTTCAGATATGACGAGCAAATGCAAGATCAAGGACACGACCATGGTAGTTTTGCTCTTGGCCGTGAATGTAAAATTCTTGGTCTTGAATGTATGAGTCTTGGATTTGCAATTATAACAAAGTCTTGTATCAGACTTGTTGAAGACAGAAACTGCAAGACCATGATTTTCTTCACCACCTCTTGGTGCCGCGCAATTCCAAGACTATGGTCTTGGTCTTGGTCTTGCTCGGTCGTCTCACACTTTTTTCGAGTCCCAGACCGACTTTGCTCGTCACTGCTCTTCAGGGTCCTCGGACAGGTGCGATGGCACGCGTGTAACGACTTGGGAATGGAATTTCGGGGAATCGCGGATTTGGGACACAGCGCTGTCGGGATGGGCGTCTTCTGCGGCTGGTCCAGGGCTGGAGGAGGGAGACCCTGAAGAGGAACTGGACGTGGGTGCGCGGGCGTGGGAATATCGTCGCTCTTGGGCCGCTGACCAGAGTGTCGGGCCCCTCTCGGGCCCCGAGGGCGAGTCACTGGCCCAGAGTCGTCCTGCCGGACCCTCGGGCTCTTTTACGTAAGAGGCGTAGCCTTGAAGACCGACTCGTTTACGAAGATGAGGACGATAATTTCGCCTCGACACCCACTCGAGGTCTCGGCTTTCGGAGATCGACCGATCTCCCTTCTCTCTTTCTCCCTCTCTCTCTCGCGGTTAGGGCCGGTTAAGTCCCGAAGGATTAGAAGGATTTAACGTCGTGCCTTGAAGTAACCATGCTCTCCGGACAACTCGAACGACTCGACTGACTTTGAGCTCTCGAGTCGCTGGTCCCTGACGTATTGTTGCGCCTTAACAAGTACAAGGATTTTATATTGTTTTACGTCCCGATTAGCGGTATCAGGATCTCACCTGGATGTGTAGGCGAAGAGCGACAGAGGAGCGTCTTACCTTTATAATATACTGTAATATACGACGCACCTTGGACACGCTTTCCTCCAAATGTCGTGTGTTAATCTCCCAGCAATGGCTAGGCCACTGTCAGGAACGGCGAGTCTTTTGACAGCTGTTAATCGGACAAGACGTGTCCTTGACTTCTCTTCTCTAAAAAAGTCCTGCTTTCATGAAACACTCGATCGTGCTTTACTTCTCGGAACATGGAGGCTTCACTTGGAAAACGGGCGATTTCTTCGAGGTCGTCTTCGGGGCCTATTCAAATCCCCACGTCTTTGTCTCTTCATCCGCCGCTTGCGGGGCTGTACTTCTGGAGAACAAGGAAAACGAGGAATAAGAGGACGAATAGTAGGCAAGGGGGGTGCGGCGTTTTCGGAAGCAGGAAGAAAAAAGGAGTCGGTCACGCGAGCCTCCGGGCACCGCACGAACTCCGAAATCCTCCAGGACGCGCCCGATGGCCTCGAGGCTACCGGAAGTGGGTGGTACCACCCGCTACCACCGACGTCCGCTCGTCTCTTTCCTTTTTCCGGCCAGCTCACGCGACCTGGGACCAGGTCGCGAACCGAAGACAGGTGGAACTCCACTAAAGGAACCATGGAGAACGTGGAGAACGCCATCCACAAGTCTTCGAAAGACCTCAGAATTCGCTTCTCTACTACTTCCATAGAATTTCAAATACGTAAATCTTGGTACTAGAATTTACGTTAATAATTTATATTAAACTCGATTCCCTAGGTTGAACCTAAAGTATTTACAAAATTCAAGTCTCCGAAGTTTCACCAAGTCCGATCTCGACCTCGACTCAAAAACCGATATAAGAGTATACTCAAGGTTCTAACGAGGCCGATTTCATTAGTCCCATCTTAAATTTTAATTTTTAACTGAAAATCCTGCCGTGCGTTCCCGAGGCATATTTGAGGTAAAAATGTCCGACTCGCCTTCTTCGGCACCGACTATCGGCGTGGAGGTAGTCGGCGATAATCGATGCCTACGAAGTAGGCGATAATCTCCGTTCAGGCAATCGGAATGTCCAGATGGAGGAGAGGCTCTTCAGGATCGACCTGGGCAGATCCCGACGTCGATCGGCGATATCGGGGGGAGCGATAGTCCCAGCCTTGAACGACCTCCTATCCAGGGCCCCTCGGGGGACGGGGAGCGTACACGTAACCACCGCACCCGTTCCGCGCATACGTAATGCGGTGCACACTGTAGGTGTGCGCAGGCCGCACGCCGGCGAATATCTAAGGAGTTTACGGCCGTTGTCAGTAGGTTTCAATGGCCCGCGAAGACACGGGGGTGCTTCTCTAGGAGGACGAGCCGAGACGGGTCCCTAGGGACCCTTCCTGTCGCTGATGCCTTTGCCGCCTCTTCGGCGTCGTCTTCGGCATCCTCTTCGGCGTCGGTCTTTTAACGTATATGGCTTTGCCTTTCCCAAGAACACGGCCCCACCTACGTCTCATACGCAGAGAAAGAGACCCTCGCCTCCTCCGCTGGACCCTCGAGACCATTACGCACGCGGTGTGCCACCTTTGCGCATTATCTGCTGCTTAAGAGACCCGATGGCCGGCTGATAAATTTACAGCCTTGTTCCCGGTACGCATTAGAGGGACTTGGTACCCGCCGACGTCCACCTGTACGCGTCCTCCCGTAAACTCTCCGGAGACGAGCCAGGCGCCGAGAGCCTCTGGACCCGGGCGTAACTCATCGCCCGGCGATGGGACTCGTAAACGATGGAGACGTAGAAACAAAAGTCCCGGGATGGATGTCGCGACGGCTCTTCCTCCTCCTTCGTTAATGGAATTCACCCCGCGACTCCGAGCAGGACCCGCTTCCGCGTTCTGACCCGACCCCCTGCGAGGATCCCGATCCAAACGTCTCCAACAGGAGTCGAAGACGACGTCGAGGTTCCGAAATCCTTGCCGAAGATCCCTGCGGATACATTTGGAATTTTCTTTCATTCGAAAGAAAGGATTTCTTTGAACAATGCTCGCCCAGTGATAAGAGGAGCCTGATAGGAAAGCTTGAACGAAGCTTCTTTCATGCTTTTACTGATCTTGAGGGCTGAAAATCGTTGCCGAATAGGTTTCTCGCTAGACTTACTGATAAGATGTCACTGATGGAGAACCTGGACAACGGAGCTTCCGTTTCGTGCTTCCACTCTCGGGGCCCGTTCGTGTTCTTCTCGTCCAACTGGCCCCGCTTCTTCGCCGGCTTCGTAGCCAGTCGCCATCGCTTCGCGCTCCTTTTACGTTCGGACGAATACGTTTACCGCGGACCGTATTACGCGTAATGATAGAGCTCGCGCCTGCCTCCGCCGCGATCCTCTTCGTTAAACGGCCACCTAATTACCGGACAAGGGCAGAGAGGGGCCTTAAGGCCCGTTCGCTGCGCCGGCATCGCGTAGCTGCTTAGGCGGGCCCTAAGCGATGGTCCGCCGACTCCTCTCTAAGATTCCTTGGATCGCCCGATAAGGCCCCGTTCCTCATCTTCCTGTACCCTAGCCTTCTTCGGAAGGCCCTATCCTCCCCCGGGACCTCCTCCCGATTTCCGCGATATCCCTTACCTAGAGGTCTCTCGATCTCGGATTAACCCTTTCGCTTCGAATGGCGGATATATACGTCCACCATTTGGTCCACTATTGCCTACACGTGGCCAGGAATTTCGCCCATACGTAGGGCTTAGCAAAGGGTTAAAAACGATTGAATGATTGAAAAATGAATACCATTTCAGGAAAAACCTACTAGAAACGATAGGTATCTTCTTTGATCTGAATGGCGAGGAGAGATGTTCGCAAAACAGGAAAATTTCGTCTATCCGAAATTCATATCACGAGCTGACTCGCGATGTTCATGTTCGGCCGAAAATTAGTATCACGTGGCAGAGTCGTTAGAGTATGGCAAGGGGTTAAACGTGGGTATCGCGGATTCAAAGTCTCTCGTCCCTCCGTGCCCCAGTCCCCCCTACAGGAAACGGCGCGAGGACACCTCTTCAGGGTACCGGGTCTGGACGGGCCCATTATAGGGCCCCGATCGTTGACTCGAGCCTCGCGTGGACGCGCAAGGTGGCACGTTAGAATCGTACGTGTCGCAGACTCGCCATTAGCGACTCGCGACACCATCAGCGAGGGGGACCGTCCTCGGTGGATCGCCCATTGTCTCCTATGCTAAAGAGACGCTATCGTCGGCCTAATGCCTGACATTAGGGGCCGAGTCGAAATAAGCACGGCGAGGCTTCGACCTCGTACCGTTACCGATCGCTTCCTCTGGCGATCCTTTTCCTCTCCTCTCCCCGTAATTGTCCCGGGCGTCGCTAATCTCGACCGACGCGTGTCAATGGACCGGCGTAATGACACCCGGCTCTCCCTCGGGAGTGATTCGACGCCACGGGGTAGAATATTTATCTTCGATTGGGCCCGCGGTCGTTCTCCTCGGTTTAGCATGCGGCCCGTTAGACCCCGTGGAGGTCGAGACCCTCCTCGATAAGTTAATAAAGGAGGGATCGGGTACCATTGTAACGATTTTCAGGAGAAACTATCATTTCTTGACACTTTCTATGACGATATTTGAGCAAATGAATACATCTCAGCGAATGAAACAGTCGTACCTGTTGAGCGTACAAATTTAACCGGTGAGTCGTGTACCTGCCCGGCATAACGAAAGTAATACGGATTCTTGATGAAAACGGGAAATAAAGTTCCATTTCACTCTACCTCGCGGATAAACCGATCCAGACATTCGTAGAATAGGAAACGCTAACCTCATCTCTTCTAATTACGATTCCTCGAGATTAGGTGCTTTAGAAACAGGAAAATTGTCTTTCACCCCCAGTCGCCTCGAATCGCCTGGTTACTTTCCGGGAGATTGAGATCATTCTATCTAAATTTCAAGTGAACGGCATTATCAGCTTATAGTAATATTATAAGTTATAACCGATATTACAATTGTACCGCGCTACGAGCGTACTCCCCTAGAAGGGGGTCCGAAATCCTGAACGCGCGGCAGATGAGAGGAAAGGTCCCCCAGGTAACGACTTCCTACCACGAGGCACTCATTAATCCGGAGCCGGCGTATCAAATGGTTAATTAATCAATGTTTATATTATTGCCCGGTGGCCCGGAGCAATGGCGGCTACCGTGCGCGGCTACCGCGCTCCCTCTGGCAGCCGCCATCAAGATTACTCCGGTTTTAATATTCCGCTCGGGTACTCCCTCGTATTACCCGCGCGGCCGTCTATCAGTCTCGCTAGTCTTCCTCCGCCTTCGTGTGCTTCGTGCCGGGTGCTTCGTGCTTCGTGCTCCGCGCTTCGCCCTTGCCTCCCGCGCGGGACCCTCCTCTGGCTTCTTGTCGGGGCCCGGCGCCTGGGCCCGGCCAACCTGGGGCCCGACGAGGGCTCATCTTCGGCGCATAACTCCCGACGACTCTCCTCGGCTTCTGTATTAACTGTCGCCGCTAATAGACTTCCCTTCTCCGTCCGGCGGCGGCTCCTCCTCCCTCCGCGTCGGGTTTTTGCGATCGCCCCTCGTCGATTACAGCTCGTGGAATCGATTTCCTTCCCGGGCCGCGATCGTAATCGCCGGGCCCCGGCTTGGCTGCCCTTAATCGGGACGTCCAAGTGCGAAGCCGCGGAATTACTCCGCGGATTCCGCGCTCTTCAGGCTGGCGAACCGCCTTCCTCGGCTCGATTGCCGGCTTCCACGAAGAGCCCCCTCCCGGATTCCGGGTTACCTTTGACTCGGTCCCCTGGTCCAGGTCGGGTACCAGGTGGACGAGGAGAGACCTTGGTCCCCCTCGCGTCCGATTCCGTCGAGACCGCTTCTCCTCCGGTGCGCCGCGGATTAAGAGGTAATGGTGACGTCTGCTGGAGAGAGGGGAGGTATTATAAGAAGTCGACCCGAGGATTCATTACCGTTCGAGGTCTCCTTTTAACGACTCCTCTTCCTCCATGCGGGCACCGCCATCTTTCTTTTCTCTCTTCCTCCTCGTCTCTTCTACCTCTAGCGGCCCAGGGACGCCGGGGCTCATCGGTCGTGATCGACGGACGGGACTTCCGATAAAGCCGCTTCCTCCGGGGAGATTGGACTGTCCCTCATCCGGAGTGGCGCGAGATTCTTCTAGTTTTACGAGGCCAATTAATACACGCGATCGGAACCCCTTACCGCCATCGACACGCAAGAGTGCCGGGCTCTTCAGCTTGTTGCCTATCGGACGTTTTAATTAACGAACGGTCCGCTCCTCCGACGCGGCGTCGCGGCTCCTCCACTCGCTGAAGCGACCTGACGCATCCGGTAGCTAGAGGAACGGTTGCCCTGAAATTTCAAGAAAGTGAGATCGGGTGCCACGTCGCCGAGAGACCCTGAAGAGAGGGGAAGAAGCGCGTCCTTCTTCGCAGCGCCCTTGCCGTACCGACGCCCGAAGACGCCTTGTACAGACTCCAGGAGAACCCGCCTTAAAACGAACACGCGGAGCGGTCGACGGCAAAAAGTGGAAAAGTCGAGCTTTGTCGCCGGCGCGGTCGCATTTAGAATAAGCGTTTATCCGCGTAAAAGGCGAGGAGATCGGCCGGTTCCTGCGGCGAGGGGAAAGCCGTCTCGTTGTTCGTCCCGCTCTTTCCTCGACGGTGAAGATCGACGGGAAAATCGCGACCGACCCGCGAAAAAAGAGGCCCGCCGACTCCGCCATTACGGGCATGCCAGCGTCGGCGAGCCTTCTTTCCTTCGCGTTTGAAATGCAAATCCGGCCCCCCGGCGTTCGCCGGCATCGAAGTCGCCGAATTTTTCTTGCATATCTCGGTGCAAGAGAAAAAGAAGCCTGTCTTTACCGATGTAAATCTGCGGAGTCTCGAAAATTTCCACGTAGAGAGGGGTAAAATACTGTCACGCGAATGCCGATTCAAAATGGCGTAACTGGAGAACACGGAGCAGAGTAAGAAGTACTTCCTGGTCGTCGGACGGGGCGCTAGGCGCGACCCTACGAATTAGCGCTCGCCAAGCGATTTATTACGTCCGCCCCGCTTATAAAGGCGCTTACAAAAGCGGCCTCGCGAGTCCCCGAGAATCGATACCATAGTCGGGCGTCAGATCGGTTGTACGCGTGGAAAATGGGACTGGTTTTTACTGGGTTCGCCGAGGTACGGCGAGTCGGTGGATGTCGTCAACAGAGGGGGGCTAGGGGGGCGGCTTTATGTTTAATGCAGAATCCACAGCCACCGAGTGGCGAACGCGCGCACGGCCGAGTCGGAGAACGCGCGTGCTGGAGAACGCTCCGACCGATCTCCCGACCGATTATCCTAATAGAGTATTTATGGCGCATAATCGCAGGCCAGTCCCCTCGCTCTGGGTCTTCGACAGAAGGACGAGTCACCGCGAGTCTGCGTCTTTTCCGCGGAATCGGAACGCTTCTCGATGCAAGGCAGGCTGCGCGGCCTCGGAGACTTCGACGCCGGCCGACCGGCACAGGCGAGATCGCTCCAGACTTCGACTCCTGTGCAGGAAAAACTGTTCGAAAGAATTTTCCCAAAGCGATACTTTGAACATCGTATCGTAAATTTGCATGTTAAGGGAGGGTAAATGTATCACACGTGCCTTATTTATTTCCAGTTAATTACTATTTATATTCATCCTTGGGTATTAGTTCTGAAGCTGCAGAGACTTCGACGCTGGCCGACAAAAGCGCGGTCGCCCTAGTGACTTCAATGCTCGCGCAGGAAGGATCGTTCGAAAAATGTTGTCCGAAGCGACACTTCTGTCGTGGTACCGAAAGTTCGCATGTAAAGCTAGGGTAAATATTACACGCTTATTTTATTTCTTTTCACTTAATACGTACTTCCATTCATCCTTGCTTATAAGTAACTACAGACAATTTGCGTAAACGTTTCCGTTAGTAATACTGCGCCGTACTCTCGGTTAATTTTTCTTACGGTTACATTTTACAGCCAATTACTATTTACATTCGTAATTATACGACAGTATCAAGACATTTAATATTAGCACCAGCCTTTTCTTCGGCATTACTTTTTGCATTAATTTCAGCTAATCATCGACATTTACAATGAAATAAAACTAGAAGAGAAGCTTCCCCCCTCGCGTCAATTTTATATCATTGGTTCAGGGACTAATAGGTATGGAATATCGAAACGGAACGATGGAGGGACGAATCGGAATGAGAGAGAGAACGGAATTCCCCTTTCTTTCTGCCCGTGGAACGTAGCGATGGCGACGGGATAGCGTCGTCGACGCGGAGGAGTCTCTCGGGCCGAAGGTAAATTAGCAGATGTAATTTCACCTCGCGGAAGCGAAGCCCTTCGCCGAGGTGTAAATCTTCACCTGGAAGGGCCCTCGCACCTGGGGGCCCGCCGGGCCCGAAGAAGAAGACGGCAAGACGCGGAAGGAGGACGCCAGAAAGAGAGGGCTCTCTTCGGGGCCAATTCGCGCGAAATGGCCGCGATCGCTCGCTAACGGCGAGCCCAACGACTTCATACGGTCCGGTGACCCCTGGGGGACCCCGGGAGACCCCGGGGTCGGGGGTCCCGATCGGCGATTCCCCCGCGCGAATCTCGCACCTCGGCTTCCAGGCTTCCGGGAAGGGCGGCCGACGTTCTCCACTGGAGAACCGGAGAACGCTTCTCGAGTGGCCTTGGGAGGTCGAGGCTGGCATCTCGTGCTCGCGTAATGCCGGTTAGTAGCTACTTAACCGAAGCGCGATACCGAACTTTCATCTCCGTCGTAATGGCGGCTGATGGTCGAGCCATCTCTCGACCTATTAGAGACGCCATTCGAGGCCGGCGAGAGATCGATCCTCTCGGCTGTCCCTACAATTTCGCCCGGGAAATTGGACAGCTCGATCTCGATCTAGGATGCCAACTAATGTCCGATGAGCCCAAGTCGTTCAGCGGTGATCCGCGTATCGGGCACCGGTGCCTGGCGCCGGGGCGACCCCCAGCCGAAAGAGGGATCGCCTCTTCGGGGTGGCTCCGTTGTAACACCTTTTTCGAAGACGGCCCCGAGAGGCCGACGCTAAATGGAAGGAGCCGACACATCCGCCGCGTGCAGGAATCCGGGGAAGAGGTCAAGCCCGAGGGCACCCCGGAAGTGCGATATATCCTCAGGGCCGCCTCGAAACCCAGGGCCCCGTCATACTCGACGAGCCCGCCGGGTCAGGCACTCCGTTTCGCGTACGTGACCGCGTACTTGCTCGAGCTGTGCGTTTCTTCCTTCCCCGAAGAGGAGTGCGGCCAACGCCGCCCGCCGAGCCTGGTCCCGGAACTCCGCGAGTTCCACGAACGTAATCGCCGTCTTCTACGAGCCGATTACCCCCAAGACTCGTTTGGGACTTGGAGAGGGTCAGGATTGAAATAATTTTCTTTTCTGGATTTTTAGTTACACGTGGTAGGTGTTTTATCGTTTTATTTATGTCAGAAATTTGTAATGTGTGCGATTAAGCTTCAGAACGACCGATTTATAATTTCATTCCTACTTTTCGTACCGAAAGTAGGAATTTTATGAACATTTTTAAACGTAACATTTCAATGGAAGGTTAAAATACCTTCTTTAACGGCATGAGATGGCGAGGGTAACGGAGTCGCAGACGCATCTCACGGTCCCCATGGAACTTGCAATTGGAACCGGAAGTCCGGCACTTCCAGGGAACCTGCGAATCGCCGACCGAACCCGAAAGTGGGACGAAAGGCGATTCCAGGCTCCAGCGGATGTGAGCTCGATCCTCGGATTAAATTGATATCCAGGGTAACGAAGAGGAGCCAATTAAAAGTGCTTCAAAGAGTGGGACCGAAGGAAGAGGCCGAAAGGACCGCCGGAGATTTTATTGATTTTTTATCGTGGGATCTCTTCGATATCGAGAGCGTCGAAGAGGATATGACGTGTTTGAATGGGAGCCCTGGAGGGATCATGCAGAAAGTCGAAGAAGAGGCCAATTCCTGAACGGTTGAAACCTCGAAGACCACCAGAAGTGATCGCAACGCGTTTCCAAATTTCCTCGGGAAACTGTCCTCTGCGTAATCGATCTCGAAGGACGACTTCTCCCAGGAGATGCTCTCTTCGGGAAGGCCTCAGTCGCCCGGGAAAAATCCCGGTGCACAATGCCGGCTTCCCGGAAGGTAGCCAATGCCCATAAGCGTTGCATTATAAAGATTGGCGGACATCGTAGTGACCGGTCATTCCGCTTCGCGGAATGCGTGTACCGCAAATTGCCACTCGGGGTCTCGCGTCGATGTCGTGGCTCCTCAGGAATCGTGGGACTCTTTTCTCCATCTCTCATCGCCGTTCCGGAAGCGTCCGCCCTGAGAAAGGAGAGTCCAGATGAATGTCCCGTCCCGAACCCGTCGCGGATTCCCCTCCCCCTGCTGGCCGAAAAGAGTCCCGGTCCCTCCCCCTCCCTCCCGTACCCCTCGGGACCCGCTTGCGATAATCAATAAATCATGGACGCGTTGCAAGTGGTTCACTCGCGTGTTCCTTGAGTCGGTACCGTCGCAATTAGTGTCATCCGCTGATCGATCGTCCTTTCGCACGCTCCCGGGACCACGTCGCGTCTCCTCGAGGACTCGGGACCTCGTCCTGGAACCATGACTCCGTTCCTCGAATGCGACCTAGAGGAGCTGGAGAACCTGGAGAACGCGGAGAACATGAATAACCTGAAAAACTTGGAAACCCTGGAGATACGTGAAAACCTGGAGAACCTGGAGAACCTGGGGAACGTGATGAAAATGGAGAAAATGAACGGCTGGGAACTCTGGAGAACCTGGGGAACCTGGAGAACCTTATGAAAACGGAGAACGTGGAGAACCTTTAGATAATGGGGAATCTAGAGATCGCGTCACGACCGTCTCTTCTCTCAGAGGCGTCCCGGAGTCTCGACTTCCCGGAAGGCTCGGCTCCCTGATTATTCAGGGGACATTTCGGGCCCCCGGCCAAGAGACGGTGTTCCCGATCCTGGAATACACCCACATTCCCTGGATAGCTGCGCGCGGACCGTTCGCCGCGCGAATGCACATTCCGTCACACCCCGACGACGACGTACGTCGCATCCCTCCTCGCCGGGCCCGGCAATGGCCTCTCGGCGATCGCGATGGCCTCGCTTCGACACCCCGCGGCCCTGACCGCTACTTCGACTGCCTTGACATCCACTCGCGTCTGCCCGGTAAGGCCCTGGTCGCGGAATACTCAATGGAGAGGAGGAACACCGCGGAATGCGGCAAACAATGGGAATCCGATCGACGTGCGCGGACCTCCCTGACCAGGAGACCAAAATGCCCAGTCCGAGGCACGGCTCGTGGAACTCGAAGAGGGACTGGGAGAGAGACTGGAAATTTGAAGAGGAACTCGAAGACGTACTGGAGAAGAGACGCGGAAAGACTGGTAACGAAAGTCAAGGAGAGGTTTGAGGAAGAACTCGGAAAGATACTCGAAGGGAGATTCAACGAGTGAAAAGAAATGCTTGAGCAGGAACACGAATCAGGACTCAGAAAGACATTCTAGAACGTACTTGAAGACCAACTCGAAGAGATTCGCTTCCGAGTTTACACCTAAAAAAATCCAGTCAAACAGCGCCTGGGTCTCGAAACAGGACTTCCAGGGATCAGGGGGGCAACTCCCTCGGGTGCCATCGACAGGTGCAAATCGCCGCAGCTCGCGGTGCATCCAGCTACCCCGCGGAGGTAACTCGATGCAACCGAGCAACCTCCGGAACGCGGAGCTCCCTCTTGGGCCACTTCGGAAATTCGACGCCCTTCGGCGGAGGCGGAGGATTCTCTTTCGCTGGCGCGTCCACCTTCGAGTCAACTCGGTTACTTAACCGGGGCTCGTCGAGGGATCCAAGTCGGGATCGAGTTTCGCGATCGGCAGGCCGGAAAGGAGCGACCAGAGGACCTCGCACGGGCAAAGCGCTCCCGAAGAGTCACCTGGAGGGTCACCTGGTGGGGCAAGGGTGCTCCTCGACCTCCGAATCTTATCATCGACCCGGACGGTTTATCGAAGATGCATCCGCGAACGTGGCGACGGTGGTTGTCGAAGTGGAAGAAGAAGTCTGGAGCAACTGGGAGATGCCGAAGATGCCCAGCCAGGTCTCAAGGGCGAGGCCCCGGAGAACAGGGAGAACCTAAAAAGCAAAAAGCAGAACCAGAAGCGGCGAGAGAACGAGCTCGCGAACCCGCGGACGGGGGCTCGATCGTGCCCCCGATTTCTGGAGCGAGATACCATCGCCGATGCAGAGGAGATCGCGATTCAGGCGCGAGAGCGCTGGCACGCGGGGGAATCGATTTGATCGAACGATCCGAGAGATCGAACCCCTGCCACAAGCGGACTCGATCGGCCGCGCCGGGATCGCCGACTCACCGCGAGCCAGTTTCGCGGACCCTGAAGGGGACCGAAGAAGGGACCAAGGGTCTAAACGGTCCTTGAGGGAAACGGAAAGGTCCCTCATCGGCGGAGTCGATTCGATCGAACGATCCAAGGAATCGAACCTTCACTTTGAGCGGGCCCGATCGGTTGTGCCAGGATCTAATCCTTGATCCCGAATTTGCCCATAGTGCTCGATTGCATCCTCGCAATCCCCGATACCCCTAAGTCACTCATCCAATGAAGACCCCAGAAATCCAAAGAATCCCTTCGAAGAAATCTTAAAGATCCCCTTCAGGATCCAGGGTCTCCTCGGAAGACTCTCCGGTAGCTTCGCGGAACCCTTAAGAAGGCCTCTTCGGCAACCTGGAGCGGTTCTTTCGCTTCCGGCGAAAAACCCGGGCGAACTTCTCGCGATATTTCGCGCTGGCACGCACACTGAGCCACGCGCGCTCACGCGCACGCAGCGAGCAGTAGTCCCTCTCACCTGTTGCGGAACGCATCTTCCCGCAGGTGGGTGGGAGCGGGCCGGGTAAGAGGCCGCAGTTTGATAAAGAGGAAGATACCCTCTTCCTCGGGTGGGTGCGTCTCGCTCGCGCCGCCTGACCGGAGAGAGCGCGGACCAAGAGGCTGCGGATGCTGGGTGGGTGGGGGAGGGGGAGACCAGCTCACTTTTACTCCCTGGGAGCTGCTGGGAGGCCGGGAACGGCCGGCGGGGCCAGGGGGCCTTGCCAGGTTGGCTGGCACGCTACGTGAGCGGCATGCACGCACGTCCTTCCTCCTGCCGCACCTCCCGCGCCACCTCCACACACGAAGGCGCATCGCCGCCGACTGCGACTTTTTCTTGCCGCACTGCACCGCCGGTGTTTGGATACTCCGGATACCCGGCTACTCGGTATCTGTCGCGGACCCCTTCGTTCCAGCACCACCGGTAGACCAGTTCCTCCCCGTCCCCGGCGTCGCATCGACGGATCGTCCATCAGCATCCGCTGGACCGAGGAGATGACGCGGAGAGGAGGAGACGTGGAAAACCTCCGGTTTCTGGAATCTTGCGGATATCGCGGATGAGATGATAAATTAGGCGCCGTGGATGGCATACTAGTGTTTTTTTTTTTCTTCGGCTTATTTCATTTTAAAGGATAATTAGTAAGAGAGGGGAGCGATATAACACTTTCGTCGCCACGTCTCCCAGATATGGGTGACGGGTATGCCTCCGTGGGGGTCCCGTCACCCAGATATGGGTGACGGGGTGTTCTTGCGCTCCGACCATCGGATTTGGACCCTGCGAGATACTCGACAGATTCACGCTGGGCGACGAACGTGTTTTAATAGGAATTTAAACGAGAGAGCAATGGAGTTTACTTTAAGCGGGAATTAGTAACTCGGAGAGTAACGCACCAAAGTGAACGACTTTTTTTCGGAAATTGTGTCAAGAGTAGTGCATGAGAGAGGAGGACACGTGAAGAACGCCCGGTTTCTGGAATCGGGAAGGATATCGCGGCTGGAATGATAAATGAAGGTATGATAAAAGAAGAATTCAGTTTCACTGAAATAAGAAGTGTTTCACTTTTCGATACGCACCCATCGTGACATAAAAAGTTTCACTTCAAAAAGAATTCGAGTACTTACTGGAAACCGTCGGTGAACTGCTTTCGCAGATTTCATCTCGGGTTTTTAAAAGGAAAGGAGTCCTTTTTAATTGGAGCAAACGCACCGAGGGAGCCCAGCAAAACTTGGACTTGTCGCGGGTTCCTGGCACCCTGGAGCAGTCGCTATTAATTCGCGTGCCCTCGTGCACGAGTAACCACACCGATAATTAATAATTAACCGCACTGTTGGCCGCAGTGCCGTCTCGTGCAAGAGCGCGCATTCCGCACCAATTAGAAGTGGCCAACTACGAAGCCGTAACTCGCCGGCCGTCCTCTAACGAGTTATTCCTGCTCGTCCTAGCGATATCTTGCTTCCGAAACCGAGGAGCCACGTAACCCTTTCCAGGGTCCCTCTTCAAGGTCCTCGTCGAAGCGTCGCATCGATTCTCTATACGTATAGAAATGAAAATAAATAAAAAATCGTCGCGTTTGCCGATCAACTTCAACATCCGGTACCTGGTCTTCGGGATCCTCCATTCGTTACGTGGCGCCTAGGTCTCTTCAAGTAATTCCTTAAGGATATCCCCCGGTGTTTACATCTCCCTCCCTGCTCCCGAGACGTTCTCCTTCGCCCCCTCGAGTCGTCCTCCGGGAAGATCTCCGGAGTGCGAACCCCAGCCAGAAGCGGACTCGCTTAAGTTATGGTTAATGCGGCGTATGCTAATCCAGATTGATTTAGTGGTCACTTTGCGCCGTAAATCCCGTGCAAATGGACTATCTCGCGGATGGGTCCAACTTGGGAGGCTGAGCTCCCGGCGTTCCCGAAGGTGTCCCCCCAAGTTACATTTCCCAGGAACGGCAGGGACCATCGAAACCTGGAAACATCCCAATCATTAGTTCCCAAAGCCCTCACCCATCAAGGTACCCAGGCCACGTTACGAGAGGCTCATTTCCTCGTTCCTCGGGGAGCAGGACTCACCATGGGCACCCAACAAAGGAGCAACAAAGCCACGCACCGGTGCAGTGTGACGGTCAATATCGTTATTTATGGGCGGGCCGTGCTCGCGATTTGCATAGGCCACAAAAGGCACCGATATGCAGATGAATCTCGGAGATAAGGGACCGGGAACCGCTTCTACCTTCCGCGGGGTATAATATTTTCGTGGGGGACCGAGGAGGTAGAGCCTGTAGGAGGCCCGGATAAAGGACGTCGAGAGGGACGTTTACGTCCGATGGAAAATGTAAATGGAGCCGAGGTACCGCCGGTGGAGGACCCTGAAGAGGTACCTGAAGGGGTCCCTCGGAAGGGGCCGCCGCGATTAGGCGATTAGACTATTAGGTGCTCGGGGCCGCTTCCGATTCGGGACCCGGAGGACCCCTTGGAGGCAATCGGCGCCCCTCTTCAGGGTCCTGGGCTGCCGGAAAGGACGCCGAGAGCCGACGAACGGGGCTGCGTGGGCAGGTGGATGACCCGCGGCCAGTCGAGCGCTCGAGGTTGAGGTTGAGCTCGCCGAGCAAGCTCATCCTGTCGGCGGTGGGAGGGAGAAGAGGGAGGCGGTTCGGCAAGGTGGAAGCGTTCGCCGGTAGGCGTTCGGCAGGTTCCCGGTAGAGGGAGCCGTCCTTAGGCCTTGGTCCCGGTGGCTCCTCAACCCCCGGAGATGAACGAAAAGTTAACCGGATATGAATCTCTGCAGGTTTCTCCGCAAAACAGCGTTCAAATCTCCGGTACAAACTTCCATAAATTCTCTGTTCACCTCCCCGCCCCTCTTCAGATGCGCCAACAAGCTCATTGGCACCCGGTGGTCCCGCAGCCCTCGTAGATGATGAAGATGTGGACCAGACACGACCCAAAAGCGAACCTCTACTCGAAATCCGCATCCAAACTTCCCTGGCCCCTCTGTTCACCTCTCCCGGTGCGTCAATCGCCCACGACTCTGCAACCCCCCTAATTACCCGAACTGTGAACCAAAAATCAATCAAAAATGAAACTCCGCAGGTGCCCCCCCGAACCCCTCACCTGACCTTCCCTAAATTCCCAATTCACTCATCCGACGCATCCTCAAATCCATCGCTCCTTAAAATTTCGCTATCCAGATCCACCTTGCGCCCCGCTATCACCTAGGCCGTCGATCGGCGTCCGTTCGATCCAGTTTCCGGGCTCGTCCCGGCAACCGGTGCGGCGCGTCAACGTCGACGAGCGAAGGTAGAGCGCCTTGGTAGCCGAGTGGTAGCCGCGGAATGGTAGCCCAAGGCTACTAGAAGATTGCCGGCAGACAGGTGGGTGAGGCGAGTGATGGCAGAACGGGGCGCGGAGGAGAGGTTGCGAAGGGCTCCGGTCTCCCTCTCGGCGTTCCTCCTCCTCCGCCTCGGTCCGTTTCGGTCCCTCTCCGGCCTTTTCTCCGGCTCTCTCGGTTTGCCCACTTAGCCGCACGCGAGCCTCCCAGCCTTTTCAGGCCGACGTAGGGACGCGCATGCTTCGGCACCGTCGCCCTGAGGGGCCGGGGCAGGGCGCAGGCGAGAGAGGCATTAACCATGGATTTATTCGGGCGGGGAAGCCGCGAGGGAGCCGGGAGGGGTAGGGGGTTGGGGGGAGGGAGGGAAAGAAAGAGAGCCTTTCCGAAAATTGCACGATTACGGTATTACACCAAGGCCCCCAGTTGTAAAAGCCCGGCTCGGGGTTTCGGGCGGGCCCCGAAGCCGGTACCGAGGCCCGTCGCAGCCTCCGGGTACTCCGGGCCCTCCCCCTCCTCCCACCGACTCGACCCCTCCCCCTCGTCGGTCCCTCGGAGGGTGGCAATTTGCGGTAATATCGCGAACGACGAAGTAGCCGCCCGGGTGCGCCGTAATGGGCCCGGGGGCCCGGGTGTAATGTGGGCCCTGCGGTGCGCCCCGGGATCGCCCCTTCCGAGAAGGCCCGCCAAAACTTTCCAAGAGACCTGGGACTCCTTGTCACCCTAGGATCCGGCTCTGGAACCGGGAGGATCCGTTAGAAACCGGGGGAGACCGGGAGGAACCGCGGGAATGGGAGGCGCGGACCCTGAAGAGGGTGGTACCGCATCGGAGTATCTTCGGAAAGGGCTATTCAAAACGTTCCGTATGAGTTGAGCTTCCTTATCTCCCTCAAATCCATTTGAAGAAGGATATCGACTCGGGGAACCACCTGGATCTGTCAGGAACCTCAAGAAACCGCGAAGAACCTCGGGGAACGTGAGTCACGAACTCTGGAGAGCGTGATCCGGAATAGGAATATCCCCGGGAATATCGCGCCATCGGACACCCAGGAGTCCCTCCATCCAAACCTTGAGCTGTCCATCGGCGGTCCGATTAATCTCGCCAGTGGAGTAGGAAAGACCGCTATCGGCAATCCCCTGGGGTGGCCGGCGCTCTCGGGGTATCCAGATCCGCAGAGGAGATATTAAGATGGTCTAGTAAACCGGGTAGCCGCTACTGGTCAGCGCCCAGGGCGAGTTTCTTTCCTGGTTCGTTCGAAGTTCCCTTGGGAAGGTCTTTTTCGGGTTCCTCTTCAGGGTCGTCATTGGACTCCTGGTCGGGATTTCTTTCGGACTCCTCTTCGGGGTTTTTCTTCGGGCTCCTCCTCGGAGTCTTTCTCGCGCTCCTCTTCGGGTTCCTCTTCAGGGTCCCCAGTTCGGGCAGCCGTTCGATTCTTTCGCGAGGCCGCAACGTCCAGATCGGCAGGCCGGATGACGGATTCCTCGTGTCTAGGATTGAGACAAATCACGGGCTCCCTGGAGGTGGGGCCAATTTAGAAATCGTCCGGGTCCGACGCGTTCCGCTGGGCCCGATGCGTTCCCGGCGTCCCGTGGTGCGTGGTTACACGCATATTAGGCCCTGCTGTCCCCGTCGATGGGACGCCGGTGGGCGGCACGACAGATTATCCGGTGACTGATGGTCCATCCGCGGCCCCGCGGTGTCCTGGCCTCGGATGGATGTTGCGGCCGATCGGGAATGTCTACCGTATTGTTTCGAGATTAGAGATAACGAGATGCCTTTCAAGTGGCCAGGAGTTATGGTGATTGTCGGATGTACCTACACGGGCCTCCTCGAGGACCGGGGTCGTCTCGCTTTTGTTGCGTCGCCGCGGCGGACCCACGCACGCCGACTCCGTCGTCGCGACGTCGATCGATGCCTTCGTCGATCGAGATGGACGCTTATAGAAATACTCCCGCACCCGGTGCGTGACTTACGAGGTCGACTCTCATCCCGGAAGGAGGACCACGTCGCCTGGTGATCGGCCGTGGAGATTTCTGATACTGCAGTCTTGATCTTGTTAAAGGACGAGACCACGTCCTGGTCGTACTTGCAAGGGCGAAACCGTAAGACCGAGACTGTAAGACCAAGACCGCAAGACCAAGACTGTAAGACCAAAGTTGCAAGATCAAGACTACAAAATCAAGATCGATTTTACTCATCACTGCTCTCCGTATTCTCCAAATCGTAGGGAAACCTTGAAGACATTCGTGTCACCAGATTTTTGTTAAAAGTAATCTTTGGGTCCCATCGAAGGAGACGACTCGGTCTCTCGATGCGTAACATGCTGTCTTCGGGGGGCCGCGTCCGCTCTTCAGGATCTATCTCCGATCTGAGGAGCCGAGATCGACTCTTTGGGTCCCGCTCGCATAAAATCCGAAATCTATTCCCGGCCCCTCGAAACGGAGGAATCAACGAGTGGGCCGATGATTAATCGCGCCGTCGATGGACCGAGGAGGAGACTTTGCCCTGGTCTTGTTGTTATCAGCGCCGATGCGTATTCTCGATGTTAGAGTCTCGAAAAGGAAGCCGGGGAATGGAACGCGGCCCTCGGTGTCTTTGGATCCTCGCCCCGACTTTGGCACGGGTTCAAACGCTCTCTCGACGTCGACGTCGTCTGAGTTACCGACGGAGATCCGCCCGCTCTTCGCTCCGGAGACCGTCGACGGACGCGACCCCGGCCACCTCTGGCAGCCTCCTCGACAAGCCCGACCTTCGGGAAACCAGGACGTCCCAATTGCTTTCCGAATTCAGGTCTCGATCGCTGCGCGATGGACTTGGTCAGTGTCGTCGAGGACGGAGGAACTGTATGAATTTCGCCTTCAGATCCCTTAACAACCCCGGGAGACCCTGAAGACACCCAACGCGCGATAGGCATGGTAAATGCCTCCATGGTCAAAGAAAACGGCATGAATTTCGCTTTCAGATCCCTTAACTGACCCTGAAGACACCCATCGCCGCGGCTTGATAATGGTCAGCGTCATCAAAGCCGAAGAAAACGGATGAATTCTCCTCTAGACTCCGTGGAAGGTCCCAAAAAATCGCCGCTTCATGTTCATCCGCTCTCAGAACCGACCCTGAAGACACCTATCGCCAGAAGCGGTCCCCGAAGATCGCCGGTAAGCGAATCCTTGAGCCACTCTACTATGTACCACGATCGACAGCAGAGATCCAGCGTGAAACATGAATCTTGATGGAGGCTGCGCAGTTGGACCAGCGGTCCCGATCGGCGATCCCGATGTCCGCATCAATCACGCGATAGCGGCGCCATTATTGAGACGTCCAACACGGGTATCAGGTTCGCCACGTGGTGGGTCCTTGGGTTCCCTCTCGCCTATCAGGCATCGAACTCTCCTAAAACCCTATCACAACCCTATCATAAACTCCTAAATAAAGCAAATAAAACGCTTCCCTCCACCCTTACCGCCGGATACTTCACTTGGATTATTCCACATTCAATTACTTTAGTTACTTCACCATTTAATCAAGGTAGCTACAAGGAACAAATGGTTTCACCGTGCTTACCATAATCTCTTCACATGCTTCATCCTTTTCTTAAGGTTCTTCTGGTTCCTCCAGTTCGGTTCCCAGAGAAGAAACTCCTTTTCCCTGACTTCCTAGTGGAATAGCCCCTCGATCTCCACCCTCCTGGAAGCTGCAGGTCCACCCAGAGCAGACCTCCACGGCGTGCATCCAGTCGGAAGAGAAACTACAAAAGAAACGCCGTAACCGCCTCCGTTTAGAGCCGAGCCGACAGCTGGACAATTGCTCGCGGGATATGCGTTCGCTATCGCGGAAACCGCGATTACCGTGGAAACTGTTCTCGCGTGCTGGACGATAATTGCCGGTAGTCATCCCCCGTCCCCGGGTGCCCCTCGCCGCCGTTCCTGGCCGGTCCATCGGGCCCGATGATCGCCCGTTAATTCCTACTTGCTCCTCCAGAAGGAGGAAGACACGGGTCCAGGAATAGCGCAATCTCCAGGAGGCTGGGGGCGACTTCCCCGGACGCGGGGGGAGATCCTCTCCCGATTTCCCGACCTCCGACCTGGCGCGGCTCTCTCAATGGGCGACAGTGATGCATCGCATCCCGTGGCTGCTCTCGAATTGGCCTCTTTCCTCCTCTCGACGTCTGACTCATTGTCGCGGCGCCGCACTCCGGTGCACCGGGGCATCGGGCATGCCTGCCCGTGCATGCGTGCGAGGACGGGGCCCTATTACTAAATTACAATAGCCTCCACACCAGAGGCGTAGGAGCTCTTTGATTTTATTTCCCGCGTGCCTCCGCCCCGCCTGGCTGGGCGACGCGCCGCTGGCGAGGGCGAAAATAACAGAGAAGACGGCGTCGGCGGACCGGGGGAAGCCGATCGCCCCGCAAAAGAGAACCCGACATCCGCCTCCCGATCGAGAGATCGCACTAAATATAAACGATCCCGGCCAGACCGGGTCGAGAGGTGGCTCGAGCATCTTCAAGGCGGCAGCGACGGGCTCCGGCACCCCCGAGTACCCGGAGACCTGGGGACCGCTCATGGATTAAGAATATCGCTCCAAAGGGGCTTGCAAATGAAAGTGTAATATTTAATGAGATATTTAAGGGGATAACGCAAGATGAAAGTTCGGTCGTTCGTGGACTTCTTTGACGCCGCGTCGACCTGTCCCATCCTAGTCCATCGGCCTGACCAACCCCTGTTTCATAAAATTCCCCGAAATTACGGTGTCGATCTCTTCCATGTTCATTTACATGTAAACGGTTAATGTCGACCCATTACTTGAAGAGGGCTGACTATAGGTGAATCTGGGATAGATCGCTTAACGAAATTTTTATCCATTTCTCTGACGGTTTCTCTAGGTGCGCTTAAGAGGGTCCTCGGGTTTCTTAAGGGGGCGAAGGAGAGGGTAAATATATTGACCTCTCTCCCCAGGCGGATTTATTTCCAGGGAGATTTATTGAAAATCACCCGCGGGGCGAGCGAGGTGGCTCAGCCTTGAGGTAACGGCATTCCGCGTCTTCGGGGTCTCCTAGAGGAACGGGACCAGGGCGGGGTACCGGTCCTCGAAGAGGGAGTCTCCCGGGACCCGGGGGAACCGCGGTAACCCCCTTCTCGGCGCCGTAATTCATCGTTACTGCTGGACCAGGGAGGACCCCGAAGCGTCTTCTGGTACGGCTCGGTCTTCTGCCCAGTGGGCGGCTTCCGGCGAAAGAGCGTGCTCGGTATTTCGGCACGAAGTAATTGCTCGGACGCACGGAAAGCCGGCGAGTACCCGAGAGGAAAGTCCCTCCGGAGGCCCCGGGGCCTCGGACCCCCGAGAGGGCCCCGAAAAGGGGCCCGAGAGGCCCGGGAATCCGCTCGCGCCGACCGGCTCGGTGGGCGATTCCGCTCGAGGAATTCCTCCCAAATCGACGCACCTCTGCCCTCGGGGGAGATCCAATGACTTCGGCAGGAATTCCCGAAGAGCGCTCTGTGACGGATCGAGACGGTCCCGGGCGTCACCCTTCCCGAGGGAAGAAAGGGCCGGGGATAAAAATCCGATAGTCTCGTAAATCGCACCGTGGAATGGAGAGGACGGAGAAGACATAGAGATAGGCGAGAAAAATCCGACGACGTACACCGGATAGTCGACTTTGGCAGAAGTTCTCGGAAAGGGCTCTGTGACGGATAGCGACGATCGCGGGCGTCGCCCCTGAATTGGGAATAAAAATGAAAGGGTCGAGAATAAAAATCTGACAGTCTCGTAAATCGCACCGCAGAACGGAAAGGGCAGAGAAGAGATAGGGGTAGGCGAGAAAAATCCGCAGACGTGGGCCGGATAGGTCTCGAGCAGGGACCCCGAGAGGGCGACTCTCCGGTACCGCATAAGCGCTTACGTGGTTACAGTTACGTCCCGCGTTTTATGCGGCTCTTCCCGGGGGACAATTGCGTTTGCGGGACGAGAAGGTATCTGCATACGGTATAATACAATTTACAATGCCCCCCCCCTGCCGCTCCTCGCCTCGACGCGCCTCGCCGACGCAACGGCTGCTGCTAACGCTCTCTGCGGTTTGCCGCTTGATGGGAAACCGGACTTTTTTTACCCCGCGTACTCGCCGCAGCCGGCCGCGGATGATCCTTCGACCTTCGTCTAGGCACAGCCTCCTGGGCGACGTCGACGGCGCCGAAGGCGCGCGGGCCTCACGGCGGCCATCTTGGTTCCTTCTTTCCGAGTCCTTACGGCGCTTCGCAGTATTTCGATAATTATTTCCACCGTTTCGACTGAAGATCCCCCGCGTTCTCCCACCCCGTCGCCTGGTCCACAATCCAGGGTGTCGGAAACCAGTCTAGATAAACCCTCTCAGATGACATCAACGGCGTCAGAGCAGCGAAAGCGCCTCTTCCCTCCCTGCGGCCATCTTGGTCCCGCGCTCCCGAGTCCTCTCCACCCTCTCCAATCTTAAAAAATAATTTCCACCCGTTCTACCAAAGACCCCCCGAGTTCTCTCACCCAGCCACCTGGTCCACAACCCAAGGGACCACGAACCACCGACATCGCGCCCTGAAGATACCCCCGAAGCGATGAAACGTGCACCGGAGTGCATATCGAATCGCCCCAGCTCCCGGCAATCCCCCGGCTCGATTCCGCGGAATTGAATGCGTTTCGGGATTCGGGGCCTTGCGTTCGCGGCCGACCTCGTTCGTTTAAATAACAGGCGCTCCGGTCAGGGGCCGGTATCAATTTCCAGCCGGGATGGTAGGCTGCAGGCTCGCGTGCGCGCAAAGTGCACCGCGTGCACTCTTGCGGCGCACGAAGCCCGAGACCGAGAGGCGCGTCCCATTGTGGATTAACGAGACAATCGGCCGACCTCGTCGCGTGCATCCTGGGCCCCGAGACGCGACCGGGCCCCGAGGGTGCTCGAGGAGTCGGGCCACTCGGAGACTACGCCCACGCGGCGCATGGGAGCCCGAGGGACCCTCGAAGGGACACTCCGCGGCCGTGGCGTGTCGCGACCGGGCGTGTACGCAATTTGTCTCGTCCGCGGATAATTACGCCATTATGCCCGAGCATCGTCCGCGGGGCCCAAGGGGCCCAAGGAGCCCGGGCCCCCCCGCCGCTCCTGCGCCCGGCCGGGCCCCCCCGAGCTCGGCAGGCCGACACCTCCGGCACCGCCTCACTGTATTACCGACTGTCGCCTTCCGAGCTATCTTAATTAATACGAGGCTCGCACTTAACGTTCCCGTGATTTATGCCATCCGGCTCGCTGCGCTACGATTCCGAGTCGCGCAAGAAGGGACCTCCTACGTGTATCGAGGGCCGAGCGAGCGAGCTCGACCTCGCAGCTTCCGCCGCCTATTTTCTTTTCTTTTTTCCTGATTTTCTACAGGTTCCAAGCGAGTTAAGGTGGGCTCACACCGGACGACATGGGTCGGTTCGCATACGTGCTGGTAGAAAAGAATGAGACCTCTATGAGAGGACATCTTGTCTACTTCGCATCACGGGGTGAATGGGGTCACTGAAACTTATGCTACCAAGTTTTGTCTGATCCTCGACCCGATCCATCCTGGACATATCTGAAGAAATATGTGTCCGATAACGCGAGTCCACCTTGCCACTTTATCCTGATAAGACTGTCAAAATTCCTCCTTCTTCTCGGAGCATCGCGTGGCGCAACGCGGGAGCCTTGGAGGAGTCTCGAGGGAGTCTTCAAGGTGGAGGCTTCCCCCGCGGAGTGTTGCCCCCTCCTGGAGGAAGCCTCGGGTTTCTTCCTTTTGATTGGGCTCGTTAAGTCGGACTCTCCTCCAGGGGCGATTAGTAGGAGAGACTCGAGGTTAATTTACGTCGCGGTCGCATTAAGCGCGCGGCTCGGCGTCGGACGCCCCAAGGATTACGCCGACGTCGCGGCCCCCGCCTTGCCCTCGGAATCCGCGGGCCATTAGCACTCATTACGCATAACTTTACGAGGTGTTAAAACCGGGTGTAATCGGATAAATTGAACGGCGCAAGTCCGAAGAGGGCCCGGCGTCGCCGATCCCGAGGGCGCCGGGCGTCGTCGTAAAATCACGGGCCCCGCCGCGAACGAACTCCATGGAGGCTGGGGCCTCGTAGACGTCTTTATTGGGGCCAGGGATCGGGCCCAGTTAGGGCCCCTCTAAACTCGTAAATAGCCGCCGATCTGTCGTTTCCCCGGAACCTCTTCGCCGACTCTCTTCGGCGACCGCGAGGGCCTCTTCGAGGACGCGCCGTCGCCGCTTCCTCCTGAAAAAGACGCACTCAGGTTTTTCACAATCGCCTCCTAGGCTCGTAAACGCGCGAAATTGGTTCGTCCCGTGGTTTACGATTGCCGTAAATATGTAGGGGTATTTCGGGTGCCGAGATACCCGACGTGCGTATCGCGTCTTCAGGTTCAACCGCCCTAGAGTCGGCGGCGGCCATAAAGTTTTAACTACTGCCCGGTTATCGTGCGCGCTACCAATGATTTTTCATTCGACCGCCTCGGTCATTACCGGGACCAATTAATTACCTGATTAAACAGGACTTTCATGGTAACGAACCGAGACCGCGGGCGCTATCGCAATTTATCCCCGGTCGCTGCCTGGTAAACGCGGATCGCAGCCGCGCTTAACGCTCGCGAGCCATTTTTCCTGTCGCCGATCCTCCTTATCTCGCTCCCTCGGGAGAAATTTGAAAAAACCGGGAGGTTTTCCATCCCTCCTGGATTTTTTTTTCATTTCTTTTTATCGGGCAGGTAGCGTTTCAAGCGCGTCCCCGCGCACCTGGCGGATCGACGAGAGAGAGACGCCGAAGTAACGCCTCGCTCGGAGTGTCGTTTCCACGGAAAAGGGTTAACTACTTCGGGAGCTCCGAGACAGCCTCCCGGAGGTCTGGCTTCCTCTTTATTTTCTCTCTTGTCCACGTTCACGCGGTCCTTTTCTCCTTTCCGTCCAGGCCGTCGGCCCCTTCCTCCCGCGCCTGCGCGCCGGCGGTCCCCGCTAGCGCGAGCGTTGGCTCCGCTAGCGTAAATGATTTTACGCCTACGTGGATAATCACCTTAGGAGGTATATCTCTTCAAGGTACTTCTCCACTTGATTGCCTTCCCCGAGTCGTTGTCCACCGGCGACCAGGCGCGTTTCGCGTTCCTTCGGCCAGCCAGGCGATTGTTCGACGTACCCAGGATCCAGGAGTTTCGGACCCTGAAGAGAGGCAAGAAATTGAAGATTTTAAAGTTCTTCGATTAACACAATATCTCACTTCCTCGCCTACGAGCAGAATGCCACCATCCAAGACTTTCATACCCTAAAGAGCGGCAAGAAAAATCGAACGTATCGTAGCCCTTCGATTAACGCACCGTTCGCTTCCTCACCTGCGAGCGAAGTGGCACCGTAGAGGGCATTCACCCCTGGATCCTCCTTCTTCAGGGTCGGGCGACCTTTCCCATAGGTGTCTTCAAGTTTGGACCCTGCAGCCGGAGTCCCCCGGGGCCTCGGGCTTCGGATTTCTCTCCTCTCATTCCGCGTGGGTGCGGAGGAACCCCGTCGTTCCGGAACGCCGACGAACTCCTGCCGGAACGTCCGGTCGAGTTTCACGGGACACCTAGAAGAGAGGAAGACGACGTCAGTCCCGAAGTGCCCATTTCAAGAAACAGCGAGGTAGGCTCTTCAGGGATCCCAAGAGACCCGCGACAGGTGTCCATCCTGCGCCGCTAGAGGAGCCCTAAGGAACCCTAAGTAACCCTGAGGAGCCCTGAAGAGCCCTGAAGAGCTCCGAAGAGAGCCATTGCCTCGGTGGCACCGGCTCTGGAATCCGAGCAGGCGCCAACAATGCCGTGCCGGATTGCCGAGGAAACTGTCGACACCGCGTTAACGACTCGTTGCCATGTAGGGCAGCATCGCCGTCTCTCCGGTCTCGCCTCTCGGAGAGACGGGCCCTACGGAGTCCAGCATCCGAGGCATGCAAAGTCGGCCGTTTCCGAGCCGGGAGGAGACAGGACAGTGGGCCCGACTGGGACTCGCAGCAGACTCGACGGGAACTCGGAGTGGACTCGAGGACCTCGCAGTAGACTCGAGGAACTCGCAGTAGACTCGAGGAACTCGCAGTGGGCTCGAGGAACTCTCAGTGGACTCGGGGAACCCGACGCAGCCCTCGGCATTCCTGCCATCCCGACCGTCGCCTTATCCCCTGGGACGTCCTGCCGGAAGGGGACGCGTCGACGCGTCTAGGAGGGACCGGCAACAGGTGTCCGCCAGAAGTGCACGTATCGTGCCGCAACCGCGACTCTTTAAGTCCGTATTCTTGGAGCTATACTGAAATCCCCAACACAAGTGGACGGCAAATTTCGAAATATCCTGAAGAAACCTCAACTACGTGCATGCGGTACTCCCAACGGAGTTCTAACAGTGCAGGATGCAACGCATGCACCGCGACGCCGTACGCGCCACTCCTATCACGCGGTACATTGTTATACCCTAGCGAACGTGAAAGCCTTCCCTAAGGACATTGTTATCCCAGAGTATGATGGGAAAGCCCTCATACGCTAGGGTACTTTCGTACACGATCCTCTAGGTAATTCTTAACAATTTATTCGAGAATTACTCTACGAAGAGATTCTAAATTGAATGCACCTGCCCCGCGAAGGTGGACGCTTCTGTCCTAATATACTGTCTACGGTTGTACCCCAAATGTTTAAACATCGTATCTTGACAGAACTTCCACCACAAGTGTGGAATACTTCGTACAAAATGTTAACAAAATGATACACCGCATACAAATTACGGAATACCCACGCGGTTCTTGTACACCGACTAACATGGTCACCGTCCTTCCTGATATAGTTCTGCCAGGGCACGAGGAAGAGAGACGCTCATGCCCGCCGGTGTACACGATCCGCTACACCTGGAGGGTTCATTTGTCGCAGGTAAAGTCCTGGCCAAAACGCGTATGCGTGCTCTGAGACGCTTATCGACGCAGTCGAGGGGCACTCTAGGGACCCTCGAGGTGCGGCAGGCAGGTCGACGATCGGGCAGATCCCCGGGGAGTTTCGAGGCGGGAGTCCCGGCCGTAACTCGTCCACCCTGCCGGTATCGATGTCAGTAGTTCCGGAGATCCCTAAGAAATTCCCGAGATAAAGGGACCCGGAGGTTGCCGGGTCTATAACTCGTTCGGCAGCGCTATCGAGGTGTCGCGAAGGTGGAGCGGCAGGTGGCCGGCCGGCAGTCGTCTTAGGCGCGAGTAATAAGTCGGCCCCGTGGCACCGGCTATCGGTTTCGATTTAATTAACGGCTTTCGCGCGTCGTAACTCGCTAATTGCGAGGCTCGATTGGCCGGCCCGCGGCGCAAAGGCGTTACCGAAAGGGGACCGATCGATCTCTGCCGATTTCCTGGGTCCGATCACCGCCTCTTCGAGGTCTCGACCCGCGACCGAAACCTCGCACCCCTCCGAAGGGCGAAATCGTTAACCTATAAACCGCTTTTTAACCCTTTAACTACGACGAGATCGGACGTGGAGATGTCCCACTTGCAGGGTTAATATTTTATATTAATATGATATTCATTTATCGCTTTGAATACATGGGAATGAAGGGGGCCACTGTAGTGGCGCCTCTTAAGGAAACGACGGTCATTTGGAAGCCACTATAGTGGCGTTTCGTAATTAAAAGGTGCTACGAAAAGCGCCGAGATATTTAATCGACGTCGATAAAGTAAAATTCATGGATACCCTTTTCGACGGTAACGCCCAGTTGGATACCCGAGTCGTAACTTATATCGAGGGAACGTTAACATTTGCGTTGACGTTACACTCTAAATTGATGATTATACGGAACAAAGTACTCCATGTGGCGTTTCGGTAGAATGATTATCAAGATATCGATATAAAACCGAGGACCGCCCTTGGATTCGTGATGTTTGAAACTCTAATCGGCGAGCGGCGCCATCTGTCGTGTTCATTTGCAGCTAAATTTTCACACTAATAGCAGGGGCTACCCACGGAACGAGCCAGCATCTCTTTCAATCATTCATGAAAACAATTATCATATTTTCCCAAGTAAATCCATAATATTCGTTCATTTAAGAACATAAAACAGCAGAGATATCCGTGAACGACGCCATGATGGATCTAGTCCATGACAAATAAGAAGCATTTTTTTAACAAAAAAACAAATTTTCACGAGGTCAAGGACATATCTCAGGGCCTCCTTCCTACATAGTAGAGTTAATAACTAATCGGTACATTCAATTCCGTGGAAACTTTTACGATTTGACCTTCCAGATGGCAGGTTCCTGTCACCTTAAATCCCGTCGATTTCTCCCGACGCCGGGGACGCAGCGCGCGGAGCCCCCGCTCGGTTCCTCCAGGGTAACTTATTTTACGCCGATTTTACACTCCTACCGGCGTGCCGGTTTCGAAGAAGTCCCGGCTCCTTCCCTAAATCACCCTGGTGGTGTACGGCCCTGTTAATTGCGACCGGGAGGGCATTACCGGGGAATTACATCTCGGGCGAAACGGATTCCCGGTAGGGCCGTTTCGAGCGATCCTATGGCGCGGCGCCGGTGGAACTAGACGTCTTCCGCGTTCGCCGGTTCAAGGACATAAACAATGCTCGTTTACAAGAGGGACGAGACTCAAATAAACGCGGAGCAAGGGGGAGCCCCTGCAATTAACTCGCGACACTTTCGCGGCGAATCGACGAGCCGGGGGCGTCGCCGTGTACGTACACGCGGATTATCACCGGCCGCAGGTGGGTTATCGCCGGGAATCGATGACCGGTGGAGCTCCCCATAAGCGAGCTAACGAGCGATTAATAAATCGGCCGTTTCTGCACCGGCGATCGCGCCCGATCCCGGATGGCACGGCTCTTATTAATCGCCGGTTAGATTTCCCCCAGGTGCCGGGTTCCCCGAAGAGCGTCGGGAGCGCACCCGGGTTTAAGTGCGCGGAACCACCTGCGAGGATTCGCCCCCGACGTCGCTCGGCTCGTAATGAGCTCGCCAAATGGATATCGCGGATCGCCATCCGCCCACGTCCAAGATTCCGCCCGAGGAGAACCGCTCCGGAGTCGATTCCATCCAGGAAATCGAGCCCGACGCGACCACCGATACCGGACCGCATCATCTCTACGGCGATCTTCCACCTTCGGGCCTTGGAAAAGAGCGGTTCCCCTCGTTAACATCGGACGCGGAATTCGGGGACCGGGTGGACGAGGCTCGCAGGAATGCCGGGGAGCACCGGGAACGCCGGTGAAAGTACCAAGGAGGTGCTCGCCGAGCTGACATCCTCTTCCCACGCAGCTCGGGCGCGATAGGGAACGGTGTTGATCGGAGATTCGGAGCTCTCCATGTGAAATTCTCGTCGAGGAGTCCTGGCTTCGGGTCTTTGAGGTCCTCTTCAAAGTCCTCTACGGGGTCCTTTTCCCTGATCAACCGTCTCGAGTCGATCGGCGTCGTTAGGAGGCGCGAAACCGAGCGTGGTTCTCACTATAAATAGCCACCCTGGTGGTAGGCGCAACAAAGGGATGCCAGAACCCGCGGCCGAGCCCGGAGTGCATTTAGCGAGGCCGGTGTGCACGGTGCTCGGTGCACACGTACACAAGGTGTCCGGGTACACGTACTCCGGCGCTCGGTTCTCTCCGCTTCGCGGCAAGTAGGCAGGCTAGGTGGGCAGGGTCAGGCATTCCTAGGCACGGAGGAGCGTCCGGCACACATCGGCCCGAGCCAGCCCGGAAGCGCCGAGGTCTCCCGAGGTCGTTCGCCAAGGCTGCAAGGACGTTACCGGAGGTGTGCCCGGACTGCGAGATGAGGACACCTCGTGGAAGGTGTCGCACCGTGCGATTTTACAGGGACGGTGAAATCCCTCGAGTTGAATGGTGACAAAGCCTGTAACCAAATGGAAAGTGTCACCCTATGTCACACCACGTGTCACCCTATACGTCTTTGCCACGCTTTTCCATGCAGATTGAGACTGTCCTGCAATGAGTGTAACCGAGGATAACAGCTGATCGAGTACTCCTCCAGAAACTCCTCCGATATGGTCCACCATCCAGCACCCAGCATCCGTGGTCCAGGGACAGACGACGACCTCTTCTTCGTCGTAGACCTCCAGATTCGGCGCCCCTCTAGTCGGGTCCGCTCTCGGCACGTAGCTCTCTGCAATAAATACAACGTTTCAACATAATTCTCCCTCTCGGGCGCCATGCGTCATGCTAGATGCGTATCTCGAACGCGTTACCGTCCACCATGGGCCCATGGGGTTATGTACACCTTACACGTGTAGGGGACGCGCGGGGGCCTCTCCGGCGCGGTTGCGGCCCTTCCGCTTCCCGTCAGTTCCCCAAAGACGAGTGCAGCCTGCGTCTCTATTAGAAGGCCGCACATTAAATCTCCTGGTGGAGCAGGAGGAGAATGGGAGAGACGTACCGCGGAGAGGTACGTATCCTCCATTTTCAATAGCCGTGCCGGATCGTGTCTTTGCCTCCACCTCGAGGGATAACGCCGACCTCGGTTTCCGCATTTACATCCCCAGGTGGACGGGCGTTCCCCTTTAGACTCGAATCCAGCTTAGGTCTCTATTAAAAGGCTAGGTCGAGTCTTCGTCACGGAATCGAGAAGACGGTTGCGAGATTACTCCAACATGGATCAACCGAGAAGATTCGCTGGTCCAGGACGCTCCTGCTGGACCTGGTGCTCCCGCTTCGGAGGACAATGCCGACGTTAGTCTCAATACGCGGTTGTCCCTCTCCGGGACTCCCTTACGCGGAGCTCGAGGAATGGCACCGGCAATCGAGGATCGATCTACCCAATTAGTAACCATCGCGAATTCCCATTAGCTCGAGGAATCGTCGGCGGATCTTCTCGGCGTCCTCCCGACAGACGAAACGCCGCCGGCTTAGCCTGGACGAGCGTTTCAAACTACCCCGGCTAATCGATAAGCCATTCGAAGGCTGAACTGGAAAGACCCTCTTCGGAGTATTCCTAGACGCCGCTGGTGCCTAGGGTTACAACGGTCCGGTACTCACAATGGATGAATTACAATCGAGGTGTACTATATCAACGTGTAATTTCGCTCTACCCTGAAGACGCAGGAAGCAAAGGCACGTGACCGGGCCGGCACGCCAGGAGCCACGTTTCGGAGACGATCTCGCCTGCGCGTCCACTCCAAGCTCTTCGGGCTCTTTGGGGAGCATCGAGCGGAGGCCCCGAAGAGATGGTTCCTCGCGATTGCAATTAGCGGGCCCGGCGGGTCCCTCTGTGCTCCCGAAGGCGCGTCCTGGCCGAGAGATGCCTTCGGCGTCGGCAGTCCCGGGGGCGTCCCGCGGGAGGACGTCGGTGGCGGCACAAACGCCGGACAAGGACGCCGGGATATAATGGACGTTTGTTAAGGGCGAGCCGCGGCCATCGGGCTATCTCGAATCTCTATTTCGCGTAATTACCCGCGGCGAGTCGGCCGCGGGTTCCGCCGCGTTCGTCATCGCGCGCTCTTCGGGGCGTAGATTCGCCGCAACGGAATCCGGCTATCCGGAATCCCGCGGCCGGGTTTTACGCAGAGCCCTCGGCAGAAGCTATCGGGAGCATCTCCTCTCGGATGGGGCGATCATCTCTCTCGACGCCTTCGATCCTCGATCTTCTATCTTCTCTCTTTCTCTCTTCCGCGCTTCCTGGTCCTCCTGGCCGCGGCGAGGCGGTGCTCTTCGGGGTCTCCGCGACGCGCCCGATCGACTCTTCCTCGATTTATCGGCGCGCCTGCGCATACCGGCCTCGGATGAAATATTGGAACGAGCCTCGCGCATCCTCACGGTAGTTAAAAGCGGACGATGCGAGAGCCTCGCGGCCATCGCGGCCGCCGGCGAGGCCGGGCCACGTCCCCCTCGGGACGCGCACACGCACCGAGACCGGGCACCGGTAACGAACAATCAGCGGGCCCCCGTTACAACCGTGATTTTATGTTCCAATTTGCAAACGCGACGTTAAAGGGTCTTGATGTCGGCAGCCACCACCGCCGATCGCGCGCCGAGATGCGGACCGCCGAGCCGCCGGGGACGCCGAAGACGTTCTCCTCCACCTCTCGAAACCGCACCCAAAGACTCCCTCTTCCTTCCTTCGCCTCCGCTGACTCCTCCTGAAAATGATAGTACTTGTAGAGTGCGTCTGGGAGAGGAAGTATAGACATTTCTCGGACGCGCGTGAATTCTTCGGTACCGACGCAGAAGGGTAGAAGGGAGATGCTAATTCACACGAGTTTAAAATGGCGGGACGGGAGGTATTCACTCGTGAAATCGTCGGCTCTAGTAGGGGAGAAGAGATGGAAACTGGATGGAAATCACAAGGAAATCAAAAGAAGTGTTGGTACACGGAGTAACGTGACGAGCAAAATAAACTCAAAGGGATATAACCGAAAATTAAAAAGTCCTATTTAGGATAATAGGAAAGTCGTAGAACCATTAAGGACATCCAGAAATAGGCCACCTTCCCATCCCTCTACTCGCGCCAAAAGTCGCAGTTTCGTAAAAATACAAATCATTACGGCGACCTCTTCAGCGTCCTCGCCGCCACACGCATCGAAGTCTCCGAGATGGAGACGCATGAGTCTTCATCCAAAGATCGATAATCAATCGATACAGGGAGGTCGCGGACTCGCTAATTTACCGTATGATATTCTCATTAAGACGCACCCGCGGTCCCCGAATTAGGGCCCGCGAGATATTGGCTCGGGGGGCCCGATAACGGCGGCCCCGGGCCGGGGTACCCCATTACGGAATAATTTACATAAACCATAAACATCAGGGATCGAACAATAAACGTAAATAATTACCTATATTCTTAAACTGTCGTAATAAATTCCGCGCATCCATCGCCTCTCGTTGCGGGGTCCTGCCCCCCCTCCCCTCCTCCCCCCCGCCCAGGCGGTCCGTTCCCGGTTCGTTCCTCCATCCGTTCCTTCGTTCGGTCTGCTCCTCGCTCGTAAAGGGACTTTTTGTTCGGTAAATTATATTTTTACGAGGGTTGATCGGACGCTGATTACGGCCAGAGTTATCGCGCGTTCTAAACACACCCCGAGCTCTCGCGGGAAAGAGACCCGCCGGCTCCTCCGCCGAAAGAGAGACGAGGAGAGAAAACGGCTCGCTGAATTATCCCGAGGGGATTTATACCCCGAAGAAATCAGAGCCAATCCTCGGTGCCGTAACCAGGATTAACGAGGCCGAGGAATTGGGATAAGTCGCCCTGACGTGTGCGTAGTCTTCTCATACTCGCGGTCGCTCTTCGTTAATTCCGCTTTAACGATACCTCGGCGCCTCGGCTCGCTTGGACGCGGTGGAGAAACCTTTTTCCGCACGTTTTCGGGACGTTTTCCGCCGCAACTCGGGCTACCGACCTCCGCTCGTAAGTGGAATCCCCGAGTGAGATTGACGCGGCACTCCGGCCTGACGAGGCCGTCCACCGAGGGGATGACCCGGGTTGTAACGAACGTCCCAACTAATCTCATTTCCCTGCCGCGGCCCTCGAACACCCAGGGCGGATTCACCGCTAAGGGCCCTCGGTTTCGCGGTAAATTAGTTCCCGAGCAATCCGACTTCCACCCCAGGTTCCTGGGAAGCCGGCCGCGCGCAGTTGGGGACTCCAGTTAGGACGGGGATTTTTCTCTCTCCCCCCCGGTAGAGGTACTCGAGGTAAATAAATTCCAGGACTCCTCTTCGAGGCCGGGAACTCCTCGCGAAGTGGTCTCGAGGTCGCTAGGAGGTACTTGGATCCGGAACGTCTTTCCATTCTGGCTGCCATTCCGCTGGGCAGAGGGGTGGGTCCAGGCCGCAGTAATTATCAGCTGGTTACGCCTGTCGGATACACACCCGATGTAAATCCCTGGAGAGAGTCGCCGACCGGACCCATATCCGCAGCATCCAACTCTGCCGGTCCAGGAGTTTGATTGCATCCCACCGTGTCGGCGGAAACTTGTTCGGAACTAGCCCGCTGGTAATGCCGCGCGTCGCCGCTCGTTTCGGGGATGAAATCCCTCTGGAGAACGCTCTTCAAGGTACGTCCTCCTCTTCCAGGCAGTGGGGAACTCGAAATCACCCGGAAAAGTAGCCAAAGCGTACCATAGCTTTTTAAATCGTATCCCGTGGCCGGTTTTCATGTTACTTAACATTTATAACATCTAATACTAGATAGTGCCCTATGTATTTTCAATTGTTCTTATTTGATATTCGATAACAACAACGAAAATATACACGGGGTGGGATTTAAATAACTTAATACGCATTTAGCGACTTTCCTCCAGGTCATAAATCTAAAAGCAAACGGATAGAACATAGAATGAGATTTTAAACAAGGAGACGGAAGCTCAAAACGTAACAACCGTGTTAATTACCGTGTAATTATTTATCCATCCATGTAAAGGACACGCGGTCGCTAGAAAAAAAAAGATGGCCGCCACCCGTTGAGGGTGACCCTACGTCTCGAGCTTCACCCGCGCAGCAAAAGCCTCCGTCCCTTTCTTCTCATTACTAGATTCACGTCCTAACCCCCGGGGCCCTTCGTCTCCCTCTATCCGGGGTCGTCGTCCGGCGTCAAGTTCGTGACTCGTCGATCATCGTCGCGCTATTAATCAGCGATTCGTTATCGGCCGAGCGACCTCGCAGCCTCCGCGGCCGACGCACGATAATTAAATCGTCGCGTCCGAGCGGATCGTGCACGGTCGAGGGAGCCCGCGGACGGGACCCAGGACAATTTTGTCGTTATAACGAGGACCCGCGGGAGGCCCCGTGTCCGCTAATTAAGTCTTACGGCCGGTCGTTCTCTCCCTCTGCTTTATTTCTCCCGGTTTCCGCGCCGCTCGTTGCCGAGGCGCGTCTCCCACGGAGAGGTTCGGGATTTTCGCGGCCGGAAATCGACCCGGTCTTCCTGGTCCCCGTGGTTCCCACGGCCCCGCGACCGAACCTCCACCCTGTCGCTTCCGTGCGAGGTGCATGACCCGCGATTTCGACCAGTGACGAGCAAAATGGATCTTGGTCTTGTAGTCTTGGTCTTGTAGTTTTGGTCTTGTAGTCTTGGTCCTGTAATCTTAATCTTAAAGTCGATTGTTTAATAACCACCTAAAATTGGCCGGTTAACTCTAATCTCGCGTCAAGTAATCCTCGATTAAGGAGTTTAACTCGAACGTCGGTGCAGCCGGCCCTAAGACCAAGACCATAAGACCAAAACCGATTTAGCTCGCCGCTCCTCCCGGTGCATCTCGCTCCTCCGTCGAGGAGTTGGCCTCTCCCGCTTGAGATTCACCCGGTAACGAGTCGGGCCCAGTGAAGCACGGCGAAGCGTATCGCGGCACGCGTGTGCCGGCCGTGAAGCGAAAGAAGAACGCCGAGGTAATTACCCGTGGTTACGAGTTAACGCCAAGACCGTTACGAGCCAGTGGCACGCTTCGCCTCTCTCTCACTCTCTCTCTCTCTTTCCCTCTTTCTCTCAAGGCCCCGGGGACCGAGCGGACCCGTGGGGTCCTTTCGGTGGCGACGCGTCGCGAGGAATTCCTCGGACGACCCGGGGCTCGTCTAGGTTGCCTCAAAGAGGACCTCGACGAGGACCCAATCGCGAAATTAGGCCCGAAACGACACGCCAGATGGCAGCCGCGGACCCCGGGGGTCACCCTGATATTTAGGGGGTTCGGGGGGGTCCCCGCATCCCCCCGATTCGTCGCCCGGCCCTCGGGGCCCGGACCGAGGAATTTCTCGCGAAATCTCTGACATTATCGCGGTGTTTTGCGCCCAGGGCGCGTGCCGTGCGCCGCGGGTAGGTATTTGTAATTCTAATGGCCGGTGGTACCCAAAGGGACTCGTTTCGGGAGGCCCGTAATGGCCCGGCCTGGAATTCTGGGCCCTCGGCGCTTCCAAGGGCGGCCCTCGGATGCCTCCCAGCAAACGCCGCGTAACTGTTACTTTCTGCGGGGTCCTTCTTCTTCTTCTTCTCCTCCTTCTCCCGCGGCGAAACTATTTCGAAATGACATCCGAGCGGTCCTGCGCTGCCGGGACACTTTTTTCTCCCTCGGGACCGCTCCGAGCGCCGCATGCGAGCCTCCCTAAAAAGAGAGAACCGTGAAACCAACCTGAAAGTGAGCGAGAGGTTTTCATCCGCTATGAAATTATTTCAAATTATTAGCTCGCTCGAAATGTACCGTCGTTTTTATATGCGAAGTGACGTTGCGAGTGGAACGCTGTCATTTTATCCCGAGGGGCTGTTCACTAGGAAATCAGGGAAAACGATCTCCTTCTTCGACAACCCGTTGTCTTTCATTTCATATGGTAAATAGCAACGTGATTCGGTGTTAGGTGACGATCGAGCTTTAAATTATAACAATATTTCGGTGTTCTCCAACGATTCACATTGACTCCCGCTTGAGGGTTCCACGCGGATAATTTCCACGCGATTTCATACCCTGAAATCTATGATTCCCTGAGCAAATAACCCCTCGATCGTTCCTATCACTGGAGTTGGTACACTGAGATAAAAAATAGTTGTTTGAATAAAAGAAATACGCATTGCTACACAAAATCCTGCGAACCAAGACGACCGAATAAATGGCTGGAAGAGCAAACAAAATCCGGTGAAATCAACGGATATCATTTTTCCTTTCAACGAAATCATTGTTTCTTGCGATTATATACGATTCAGGCAATAATCTACATGTAAACGATATAAATTTATTCCAGTTAACTAATCTTTTTTCTCGGGGTATCAACTTTGGTTGGAACGCTCTCTTTTTGCTCATGCGAAGCCACGCTCTTGGGCTCATTAATAATAAATCTATGTATTTATGTTATCTACCTGTCTATCCGAAGTCAGTAAAACATCAAAAAGGACCGGCAGAAACTGATAAAATTTCCCAAACGACCTGCATTTCAAATTATTTCATGTATCTACCTCCCCCTCGGAGGTTCGTTCTAGGCGCGCTTTTACGTGAAAAAGGAGCGACCAGAACGCGTTCCGGTGTTCGCCGTTAAGCAATCGATAAATAAACGGGTTATTGCCTTCCATTGAGCGAAAGAGCGCCGCTGGGAGAAAGAGAAAGAGAGCGGCCAAGCTTTGCGCAAGTTTTTACAACCCGGCATTGTCGTGGGGCGCATCGTCCAGGCCCTGCCTTCGAGTCCCGCGTGTCCCATTGATATACGCCGCCGTAAAAGTGCAGAGGGCCCGAATCGCGTGCTGGGCCCTAAGAAGAAGAGGGGAATAAACCTCCCTCTCTCTCGCGCCGTTGCTGAGTACCCGGAAGTGCAGCATCGTCTCTGAAAAAAATGTAGAGTGGAGGCAAAATTTCGGATGAAGAGAAAAAAGGATCAATTTTTACCCACTTACAATGGAATTTTGGGCAAAGTTTCGAAAGGGTTTCCACGCGAGCGAGGCCATCAGTGTTGCATATCCGATTGTCGCGGATTTCTTTTCGCAAGAGAAGGACCCGGAAGTGCAGCTTCGTTCCTGAAAAAAATGCAGAATTGAGCCAAAATTCCGGATAAAGAGATAAAAGGATCATTTTCTACCTATTCGCAGGGGAATTTTGGGCAGAGTTTCGAAAGGGTTTCCACGCGAGCGAGCCCGCCGGTCTCGCGTGTCCGATGTTGCGGGCGCGACGCGGATTTCGTTCCGCAAGAAAAGGACCAGCAGGAGAACGCCGCGAGAGGATCATGTCCGGAAAGTGACGGTTCGTGTTACGATCCGCGCAAATAATCAAAAAGTGCGCGGCCCCGCCGACGAGAAATATTATGTTACTCAAGGGGGACGAGAGGAGCGGCCAGAAATCCGATAGGATAAAGCGCAAGCCGCGATAAGTTGACTCGGCCCACGAAATAGATGGCCCAAGGCCGTGCCAAGGCCAAGACCGTGCTCCTTCCCTGGAAATTCAAACGACCGATTCCTCCTGAACTAATCGGCAGCCGACCCTGATTCCACCTCGCCCTCTTTTTACCTTCCCAGATATAAGTCCATTCGAGATTCGAACACCCGCTGTTCCCTATTTTCGGAGGAAATTGTGAAACCTTTGTCGATCTCTGGCACGATTTCTTCGTATAGTAAATACCGCAAAGAGGTGCGCGAGGAAGTTGTGCCGAGAATTGACACGCCGCGCCGCGCCATCTCTGTCGTGACGCCTCAAACTGCTAGCCAAGCCGCCATCTTAGATTGATTGTAGGTAACACGCGGACGATAGAGACAGCGATGTTATCGACCGCTGAGGAGTTTACCCTACCGTGGCATCGCACTCGTGCCTTCTAGCATATCTCTACCCAACCTTGTCCTCAAACTTCTCCCGATCTCTGAAAGATGGCGGTACCATTCGGTTTCATTCATGGACGTAAGAATATATTCTTACGTCCATGGTTGGGACGCGCTAAGATTTCTAGGAGAGATTGCACTCACACAGATTCGCTGCATGAGGGTTCCGTACGCGACACCGCGCGTGCCCCAAAGCTCCGCATCACGTCGACTTCGAGGCAACAATGTACTTAATAATAGTAGATAAGTAGATAAAGTCAAATGGAGCGTCACGAGTGTTCTTCCCTTACCATCAAAAGCGAGCCGTATCGGTAAGCGTAGGTAAGCCACCACCGTCAACTGCCGCATGGTATTACCATCACGAGTACGTGAACCGCCAACGGCGACTGGTAGATGGTACCGCCATCGGGAGTACGCGAGCTCCTATCAGAAATTCGTTGCGCCGCCCTTGGGGGCAAAAAACGGTGAAAACTAACGTACGAAACCAGAGGGCAGCACAGGATGCGATCACACGATCCTGCCCGTGAGCAATCTCTCAACTCATCTCTGACAATGCATAGTACTCCTAAAGTCCCACTTCCACTCGTACTTCTCCACTTAAAAATGAGTACTTCTATTCTCGCACATTGTTTTCGTATAAATATTTTTGTACATCCTCAACGGGTATTAGAAATCAAATATATATATATCAGTTCTAGAGTTATTAATTCCACAGCGCTGTATTAGGATAAAAAAGGAACACCAGGAGAATAACGACTCCCATCGGTAAATTAATCTTACGTCACGGATTCGAATGAAATTCAAAGTCACTCTCGCCGACCGTTCGCGAGAAGAGAATCGCCAGTGTGGACTAAAAAAAGTTCCGGAACGGAACGTCCCGAGCATTCCAAGGATCCCCGCGGCGTCATCGGCATCGCATGTCAGCTTTCACCGTTGTGAACCATGTAGGCTACAACAAACCGACGCCCCCACATTTCACCACAAACAAAAACTTTACTACCGAGAGCAATCCGAGATTAACATATCTCAGCATGCCCATCGCGGCATCGCTCGGGATATGTGCTAGGAGAAATTTGTAAAAAAAAACATTCTACCCCTTTTCACCCTCTTAGGGGTTGAATTTCGAGAAATCCCATCTCATCAACGATTTGATTGCTAATTAAAATCCGGGCAAAAGTTTCAATCCTCTTACTTGTCCCTTCCTCCACGGCGGCGCTCGTGGCAGTGGCCATTCGCATTCCCGCGGTGACGGGGAGGAGTGGGGGCAGGGCCAGCGCGGAGCGGTGGTGGGGGAAGAAAGAGGGTCTCGCGTGCGATCAACCCCCGCTCGCGCTCAGTACGACTTCCGCGCGCGGATGGTACGGTTCGTGTGGGATTATTTTTCGAACACGTGTCGTGCCCAGTGCAAAGTGTTGCGGAGGCGCGGAACAAGCTGGAGGGTCTCCAGGTGAGGCCCTCGAGGAGCCCGTTCGTCGTGCGCGGATAACCCCGGAACGCTGGACACGGACGAGGACACGGATGGTGAACGTAAGTCTTTTTCTCTTACATTTTCGCCTTTCATCCTCCCCCCTTCTTACAGATCCATACATTTCACCTGAATCCAACCACAGCATTCAGAAATGAATTGTTTTTAGAATGAAGGAATTCAAATACCCAGGGGTAAGGCGGAGACGTACTTTCCGCTTCGAGAATTCTATTCAACTACATTCTATTCAACTACGGTTAAAAGTCCCTTGGCATTAAATTTACGAGATAAGTTAAATGGTAAAAATCTTACAGGAGATTCTTCTTTCTCTCAATGGGAGGTTGGGTTCAGGCATTTCTCTCGCGACAATGTACGATGTTACTGTTAGATAAGAACTTCCGGAGAGGGTCTAGGGGCGGAAGCGGCTACTTCGTTTTATCTTCTCTGAACATCTTTACGTTACGTGGGTTTATGTAACTTTTCTTTATCAAGGGAAACTATGAATCCAACCCTCCATCTCCTGGCTGAATTCTGCGCCAGATATATTTTTTTCCCTGGGCGAGAACAAAGGTCCCTAGCTCAGGTGCACAGGTAGAAGGGGTCCTCTTTTCCTGACGTTTCAGTTTTAAATGCATCGGGCTGGACGGATGAAAAGGGATGCGCGACTCTTCATTTTTTTTTTTTTTAGTTGGGTAGTAGCTTTGGTTAGGCTCGCATATGGCCGTTACGTTTTTCGACGATGCTTGAGAGAGCTCGGGCCGGGTGCAGTTCTACTTTCGGTGGAGGAGAAACCGCGTGCGCTCGCTCGCGAATAGCCGAGCGGGTAGCCGAAGAGTCGCGGAGATTCCCGAGTCCTCCCCTTTGGGCAGCCCCCTACCCCCTCCCCTCCCAGGACTTCCTGAACCTCGGGGCCCGTCGAAGGGCCGCGCGAAAAGGACCCGGAATATTCAACAAAGAGAATCTAGAAAATTTAGCAACGAATTTATTTCACGAAAAATTCTATAGAAAAATGTGAAACCTCCAATAATGAAATGATGTGAAAAACTTCTTGGATCTAAGGGCCCGTCGAAAGGTCACGCGAAAATAACTCGGAATATTCGGCTAAGGGAACATAAAAAAATAAGCAATGAATTTATTTCACTAAAAATTCTGAAGAAAAATTTGAAGCTTCTAGATTTATATAAAGGGATAAACTTCCTGAAGCCTCCGGGGCCGTCTAAAAGCCGCGCGAAAAGGAACCGGAATATTCGGCAAAGGGAACCTAGAGAATGGAGCAACGTCTTTATTTCACTAAAAATTCTAGAGAAAAATGTGAAACCGCTACGAGAACGTCCGACAGGTCCCGAGGCCCGTTTCTTCGACCTTGGGCCCCGGGTGAGTGTTTCTCAAGTGACAAAGGATGCCGAGCCCGGAATGTCCGTTTGTTTATAATTTAGTCCAACTCGACTCGAGATTATTTGGGTTGGGTAATGCTAATGGGGACCGAAGTGAGGGCAGTATTTATGAATGTTCAGCTGCACGAATTTTTATCTTAATTAATTTTCGGTTTAACGAATCTTTAGCTCCAAGGATTCGTTCCTTCGTGAATGTTTATCTTTACGAACATTCATATTTTCTAATATTCATGTTTATGAACGTTCATCTTTACGAATATTCATCGTTACGAATATTTATTGTCACGAATATTTATTGTCACGAATATTCATCGTTAAGAATTTTCATCGTTAAGAATATTCATCGTTAAGAATATTCATCGTTACGAATATTCATCGTTACGAATATTCCTCTTTTCGTATATTCATCTTAACGAATATCCATCTTCAAGAAATTCCTCTTTCACATTTTTCACTATTTCTCTCCATACCTCCATACGAACCGGTGCGTAACTTTCCTTTTCTTCGTCTCTCCCTTAACGAATCCTGCATTACGGCCAGAAATCAATTAGGCCATACCTGTGCGCAAGATAAACATGGCATCGGGTCCTCGACGGCGGGATAAAACGGACATTACGATGTCTTCGGTTATCGCAATCCCATGGTGGGCGGCAAAGAGTACTCCGTAATCGAAGACAATGCTTACGCGGCCCTGGGGGGGCATTTTTACTTTCATTAATTCGCCCACGGTGTGTACACGCCGTTACGTGAAGCGTTGCAACACGTACGCTTCTCTCGTTAGTGCGCCCGTTTCGCTTCCACCGGGACCGTCGACGACGAAGAGGGAGCTGAAGAAACGGACCCGCTGCCCCGTAAACCTCGTAATTGCTCGATTGCACGGAGGAAATTAAAGCGGGATTAAGTGGGACGTCGAGACCTCGTGTGTAATTCATAGCGTCTTTTCTGGGTCGGCGGGGATTTTACCGATTTTAGAGAAAGATCGGGTAGACCCGGCTCTTCGGGGTTCCGCCTTGAAGAGCGTTGCACCAGGAAGCGACTTCCACCACGTGTCGGCGTCTTTTCTGGGTCGGCGGGGATTTTACCGATTTTAGGAAAGGATCGGATAGATCCGGCTCTTCGGGGTTCCACCTTGAAGAGCGTTGCACCAGGAAGCGACTTCCACCACGTGTCGGCATTTCCATAGAATAATTCATCGCGTCTTTTCTGGGTCGGCGGGGATTTTACCGATTTTAGAGAAAGATCGGGTAGACCCGGCTCTTCGGGGTTCCGCCTTGAAGATCGTTGCACCAGGAAGCACCACGTATCGGCGTTTCCATACGATAATCAGGTGACTTTCATAGAAAGTCGATTTCCCCTCTCTCGATCGGGAACGGGGAGGGACGATTTACGGGATCAGTCCGGACAGGGTCTGCTGAAAATGTATGCAATTTACTGGAGAGCGCCTTGCATTGCACATGCACTTAGGATGCATCGGTGACGGGCTCGGCTCTGAAACGCTTTCATGTTAATCCAGCAAGTCCCGTACTTGAAGGGGTTGAAAAAACTAGTGAGGCTCTTCAGCACCAAAAATAAATAATAGTGAGGCTCTTCAGCACCAAAAATAAATAATAGTGAGGCTCTTCAACACAAAAAAAAATAATAGTGAGGCTCTGCAGCACCAAAAAAAATAATAGTGGGGCTCTTCGGCACTAAAAAAAAAATAGTGAGGCTCTTCAGCACCAAAAAAAAAATAGTGAGGCTCTTCAGCACCAAAAAAAAATAGTGAGGCTCTTCAGCACCCTGATTTTCATAATCTCGCCCTGAGGTACCTCCAGGACTCCCGCAATCCTTGATCCTCCTCGGGGTTGGCGATCAGGAAACTCGGCAGAGTTTCGCGCCAAATGCATTCAGAAGCCTGGGCGAATTAATTTGACGGCGAGGATGCGCAAATTGGACACTCGCTCGAAGGAGGCTTAGGTGCGCCATTTCGCCGGGTGAGGTCGGCGCTCCAAATCAAGGTGCGTGGCGAGAAGGAGAAAGTCTTGGGCACGCGCGGCAGCGACTCGTAATCGGCCTGGCGGCGGTATATAATTCTTTCTTGTTCTTTCTTCGGGGCGTTTGATCGGCCGGGGCCGTATCTCGAGCGTATCGGAGCCGAGCCTAGCCGAGCGATAGTCTCGGCGCGGATCCGCGACGGACGGTGGGATCGGTCGCGATCCGCTCGGCAGATCCGTTTCCTCGTTCCGACGCTGTGTCCCTCCGAGGGGCGAATCGCTTTCTCGGCTCTTCAAGGCCAATACCGGCGAGATTGGCACGCAACCTGCGAATCAGGCACGGACACCCGGCGGAAAGGCCGAGCCAGGAGGCGCCGTCCTTTCCGGAACGGGATCTCCTATTCGAGGCGAGATCGCGCCGACTTCGAGCGGCACCTCGAGGAGCTTCCTGACGAATAGCACCTCGAGGAGCTTCCTGACGATTGACACCTCGAGAAGATTTCTGACGATTGGCACCTCGAGGAGCTTCCTGACGAATGGCACCTCGAGAAGCTTCCTGACGATTGGCACCTCGAGGAACTTCCCGACGAATGGCACCCCGAGGAGCTTCCTGACGAATCGTTCGAGGACGGGATTCGATTCTGCAGGGGGACATCAGGCGGCTGGAGGTCCTTGATAGAGGACCCTTTAGACGAAGGGGATCTCAAACTCGGAGAGCGGCCGACTAGCGGTCTTCTGGACGGCGTTGTTTGTTGTCAAGGCCGCAGAAAACCAAGCGTGAAACTAGTCCGACCGGTACGGGACGAGTCAAGGAGCTGAGCCGAGCGAATCCTTTCCGCCGAGGCTGGACCAAGGATTCATCTAGGATGAGATGGCCGAAGAGTATCCTTACGCGGTGGAGATCGAAAGGGGATGGGAACTTGCTATCTTTCGTTCCTAATGTTCTGCGACACGATTATCATATGGTTCGGGCGATATCCTGAAATTGGGCTTTAGGCATCTGTATGGGTACTTTTTATTGGCAAAAACAAAATCGTTATCTATGTGCGTTTGAGAGATATTGCGGAACTTGTAAAAATACGTTTTACCACCTTTCACCCTCTTCGGGGTTTTATCTCGAAGATTGGCTGCCGCCACTCGGAAATTAGACAAAACGATGTCCTTCTTCGAGGCCCGATTGCCATCGATTTCATATGTTAAACAATGTAATTCAGTAGAAAGTTACGTTCAGCATTAAAACTTCTCTAGGAATGCTCTGGCGATTTCTAGAGATGTCCAGTGATTTCTCTCATTCTGCTTGCGGTTTCTCTCGTATCAAACAATCCCCGATTTCAAGCGGTCATCGGTTATTTCGATGCCATGATAAATTGCAGTAAAATCGCATTGTCTCTGTAATATCACATTCAGCATCTGGTTTAAATGACAGAACATTATAATGTAATATTATGTTAAATTTAAGAAAAAAAGAAAATGCAATCGGTATACCCTCGACGGGCTCTTCGGGGTTGGTCTCTGCTTATTGCCCGACAGGCCTCAGACCGTGGAGCAAAAGATGAGGCGAGCATGATCCCTAGGTAGGAATTTTTAATCGTTTAGCGGAAATTGGGTCGTTTTCATCCAACCTCGTCATATACAGGTACACGAAAAATAAGAACGTCTCGCTTCAGAAAAAGTGGATACACTTTTTCCTATTGGTGCCGGATGTAATTAATCGCAACTATCCGCGGGAAAATGTGGCAGAGTGTCAGGTTGCGTGTGCCAAGTGCGGATTTATGATTTTAATGACGTTACGGGAAATTACCCGGTTTCCGTTTAAGGTGATATGAAAGTGGCATCGAAGTGGTCAGCTGTTTATCTATAATAATTTTATTTAATTGCACCGTGTCGTTTGAAATGTTTTTCTCGCGAGTGTAGTGGCCCTGAAAAAAAAATCATGAAAACCGCGAACTCATTTTCTTTCCTTTCTTTTCTTTTAATGAACAAATTTAGAAAATGTTTATAAATATATTTTAAGAAATGAAATTTCATGGGTGATGGGATTTTCCTTCCGGCCTCCCTATTCGTAGGGTAGAGTTTCAAACGATTTGGCACACTCGGTTTAGAGATAAATGTCGAATTGTTAACTCCTAGGATGCCACTTTCGTGTAACCTTAAGGGGTTAGTGGGAAAGTTCTTTTACACCGAGATTTTAATTCTTGGAGAGAGTCGCCGTCCAGGAGGCTGCATGGTCCGCAGGTGCATCCGTCTCGGTGCAGGACCCTGCACAATGGAGGGCAGGGCTCTGTCCTGGAATGCCAATGAGATCTCGAGGCATTAGCCGGGGTAATGAGTGTCCAAGTACCGAGGAGGTGATTAGGGTGCCGATCGGTGCCCTTCTCCCGTCGCGCTTGATCTCTCCGCCATTGTTGCGGCCCGGTGTGTACCGACCCCGTTACGCTTACGCAGAAACCCGATTTCGAAAGACACGGCGTCGATTTTCTTCCCCCTGACGACGCAGTCCCATTAAGTGCGTCGGACGACACATAGAACGCGGCGCGTCGAGGCGTGGAGAGTGAAAAACCAATCAGAACTGCGCTTAAGTCTAAACAAAAATGTTTTTAAACACTTGAAAGTTGTAATAAAGTAATGTCAAAATTTTTAAATGATGCGATTATTTTATCAGCATTAAAAGAATTCGTAAAAAATTACCCTTTTTCGGGTGTCTAGAGGGTTTGCTCCCCTTAACTCGGTGCGTTAATTGCGCGACGCGACGACGCGCCGCGCTTCGTGCGACGCCCGACGCGCTCAGTGGGACTACATCCTGAGAGGAGAAAAAATCCCGACGCAAGGTGTCGTCGACCTCGAGGAGCCGCCTCGTAACCGCGGATGGCATCCTTGCCGTTAATCGCGATCGTCGATATTCTGCGCGTGGGAACACGCGCGTGTGCGTGAACCGTGGGCGACGTCTTCGTAGAGTTTCCATGAAATCGGCCGACCCGTGGAATCCTGAGGCAACGATTTTCTCCTCACTTGCATAATCTCACTTGTTCGTCCCCCCGTCCAATTTTTTTATTTTTATTCGATTACCCGAACGGCGCTGGAATCGATTCGATCGTTTCAACCGACTTCGGCATCCCCTTAATCTCCTTCCTATTTTTTGTTTCCTTTTTTCCAGGACGCGATGAGCGAGTACGAACGAATCAAGCGTTCGTGCTTGAAACGAGGAGAGCTCTGGGAGGACCCGGAGTTCCCAGCGACCCAGGCCTCGGTCTTCTACCACCAGACCCCGCCGTTCCAGTTCCAATGGAAGAGGCCGAAGGTGAGCACCCAGCCCTTGTCTAGACCCCTTGACCCTGAAGAGACGCAGGATCCCGTGGATCGAGGCGATCGATCGATCCCTGGGATAAGGCCGCGGACGTTGCGTGATCCGGAGGCGAGAGAGCTGGGGAACAATGGCCTCGATGCGTGTTATCGTGGGATAAGTAGCGGTGTAACTGGATCCAACCACCTACAGGCCGACGACGTTACATGCCATGGTGTTGCCTGCATAATGCTGGCATAATGCCGGCATAATGCACACTGCAAGGCCGCGACGGGCGGACCCGCGAGAATCGGGATGTCCTGCACTGGGTCATGTCGAATGATGTTGAGGTGGGTCAGGGTATGCTGCGGGACATTGAGGTGGGTCGGACCGCGGTGGAATCTGATGGAGTCGGTAAATCTGCCGTTGGAACTCGTTGAGATAGGTTAGGTCATGTTGTTGATCAGTGATGTTGAGGTAGGTCTGGCTGCGAGAAAATCTGTGGAAGTGGCCAAAGATGCTGAACTAATTGAGACAGGCCACGCCGCGATGAGGTCTATGGAGATCGGTAAGATCACGCTGGAACACGTTGGGGTAGGTCGGATCACGCCGGATGAAGTTGAGGTGGATCAGGCCGCGCCGAGGGACGTTGGGATAGGTCAGGCCGCGTCCGAACTTATTCAAATATTCCGGGATTGACTGAGTGACGTTGGAGAGATCGGATAACTTTAGATGACGTTGAGACACGTCAAGCCGCACCAGGTACTGAGATCGTCGATCCGCGCCCGGAAGTGCCTCCCGACGAGGGCCGTCGTCGGGCCCGTCTCCGGTCCATGACGCGGGACCAGGCGCGACCTGGTCACTGACCTGGGAGTCACGCAATCCGTGCAGATGCAACTGCACCGAGCCATGGTCGGGCTCTCTTCCGAAAACGAGATCGACGATCTCGGAAGTCGATTTCGACGTATAATCCCGATACGACGGCATCTAATTGGCCCTCCTTTAATCACCTCTCTCTCTCTCTCTCTCCCTTAATTCCAGGAGCTGTGCAATCGGCCGATCTTCGTCAGCGACTCCCCTGCACAGTTCGACGTCGTCCCCGGGAAAATGGGTAAGCACGAACAGAAAGTACTAAAATGGCTAAACGAGTTTAAGCGTCTCCTTAATCGATGCGCGAAGCGAGGAGCGCTCTTCGCTGCCCGGTGATGGATGACTTTTGATCAAGGAATTGACGCGAATTTTACGCCTTCCGTGGTCGCGACCAATCGATTTTATATTCGAGGCGGGTAACGACTCGTGGAGATGCGGTTCGGGTCGCTTTCCCTCCAGGAAAGGTCTCGGTGGTCCCGGATGCGAGCCCTGGACCGCTTTTTTCAAGCCGGATGGAATGAGATTCGGAATGAGAAATAATTCGGGACAGGCGTGGTCTGGGCGGATTTTTTATTTGTATTTTTTATTAGCTGAATTGTGGTTTTTTTTTTAATCCTGATGAAGACCCTGAAGAGTCGAGTCTCTATGCCACTTCTTCCAACCGACTTAGCTTCGACATTTCCCTAATCCCGCCGAAGATTCCGAAAGAAGGGACTCCTGGACCACATTACCTAGAACGTTTCCCTGATCCTGCCGAAGACCCTGAAGAGGCGAGTCCCGTTCGGCCCGTCTCGCGGAGATACATTGGGAAGACGCGATCCCAGCCTCTCGGGTCCGGTCCGAGGCTGGTCAAAGGCGCCTCGACGGGGCCCGAGAGAGCCGGAGCGAGAGAGAGCGAGAGAGGCGGGGTTATAACAGAACGGGTCGTTCCGGTTTTGTCCTTTTTTTATCCCCGGAGAGCAAGAGCCTCGGCCACTCCGGGCTTATGCACGCTCGCGCGGAATTCCTGCGATAGCGCGTAATGATACGCTTTGCGTACTCCCGGCGCGTCCTCTCTTCCTCGATCCCTCCGCCCGCCAGCAACCCCGGAGACGGGACCTCGCCTCCTAGAGGTCGACCCGGAACCGGAAGCGCCCGATTCGCGGATCGCACTAATTACCAGATGCGTTCCTCTGGCCGCGGGCTCGACATTCCTCGGAATTACAAGCCGGTGCGATTCGCGTCTCGGGCCGGGAAGCCGAAGATACCCTTCCTTGGTCCCGACCTCGAAGAGGGGCACATTTACCTGTCCTCCTACACCTTCCTACCTTCCTCGATTTTCGATGCGAGCCTCTTATGGGTAGGTTGTAGGCGTGGGTTCGCATGTTACGAAAGAGGTCCGTTTAAGGAAAGTGAAACGCTGTTTCTTTTCTTCGGTTTTTCCTTTTTTGTGATAAATTATGCGCCACGGTTTTTGCATCGCACGTTTACATTCATCATTGGGTTTTAGTATCGTCGGAACTTGCAAACGCTGGGGTATGTAGTGCTGTTTAAATTCAATTTCTTGGTCGAGCCAATCGGCGATTCGAGGCGATATTTTAACCCTACTTCGAACTTGCATAAATATGCCCACTTTCGGTACTGTTTCACTCTTTAAGCCTAGGTTTGACATGCGTCCTACCTTAATGAGAATTAAGGTGATATGAAAGGGTCATTCTATGTATCAAAGCGTAATAATATTTGTAAAACTTTTCTCCAAACTGAGTGTACCGCATCATTTGAAACTTCATCACGAGATTACGGAGGCCTTAAGGAAGAACGCGATGTACGTGAAATTTCTTTTTTTGAACAAAAAAAAATGTTTTTTCGTTTCTGTCCGAGACAAATACACTCTATTATTTTTTTTTTTCAAAAATGAAATTTCACGAACATCGCGTTCTTCCTTAGGACCTCCATAGCCTCGAGATGAAGTCTCAAATGATTCGGTACATCCAATTTGGAGAAAAATTTTATAAATATTTTTACTTTTTGGTTAAGTATATATGACACTTTCATATCATGTTAAAAGGGCGATTGCCCTTTTTCCGTCCACCTCTCGCGGGATAGGTCAGTTTCGTCGACTTCTCCGGGGACACGAAGACCGGCTCCCTTGCCTTTCTCTCGTCCAAGAACCCGAGTAGAACGGGAGTAGCCACTGCGCGTTCCCTTCACGGTCGGCCGACCTCGAAATCGTCACGGCGATGCGGAATAAAAATCCCGCGACCTTTCCGCCGCGTGAGAGAGTCCGCGGAAAAGCTCGGGCCAGGGAACCGCTTCCGGTTTCGCCTGCGGCAGCGAGATACCCTGAAGAGCGCCGCCGCTCTTTACGATTCTCATGCCCGGTTCCACCGACCTCGGTCAAAAAGCTAATCCTCGGTTAAAATGAGTTGCACATTCCGCCACAATTTAACCGTGGGTTAATTTCCATAAACCGCCGTTTAGATCAACCAGCCAAATTAGCTTTAGTTAATCGGACTTCAACCTAAAAACTGCGCAAACGCGAGGAAAACATGAATTAGATTGAGGATGTATTAACATCTTGCGACGAAATAGAAAAAGATGTTTTTATATATTATTTACAATTTCTTCATCGAAAATCCATCGAAAATTCACCTGTAATTACTGACGGAAATATCCTTCCTAAAATGACTTAAGATTAATCGAAGCAAACGAGCTTGGCCTAGTGAACGAAATTCGGTTCGCTCAACAAAGAGGATTTTCTCTTTTCTTTTTTTTTTTTTTTTCTTTTTACATTGACCAAAAATACAGCTGAACGAATGAATTTGTTCAATCCGCCGAATTTCCTCTCGGCGTGCATGGAAAAATGCGGAGCGTCGAGCTGCCTTAACAAGCCCTAAGTCCCTTTCTCCCTCTCTCTCTCTCTCTCTCTCCTCGGTGGAAAAATTTGCCCTCGCAATGTGGGTCGCCGCGAATTATTCCGTGTCATCATCGCGTGCGGCCGTGAGCGAGCGGAACGCGCCGCGCTAACGGAACCGTTACGCACGAGTCCTCGTCGCCTGGTCCGCGGTTTCCGAGGAATCTCCGGTTCGCTGTTAAGAGGATAAAAAAAAAAGAAAAAGAAGAAAAAAGAAAACGTCACGGTTTCGTTTCCCAGACGTGCCCGGTTGGCGCGGAATTTCGAGCGACCGTCTCGCGGGGCCGAAATAAGCGCCGCGACGGAACCGCGCTTCGCGTCTCCCGACTGGGCGGCTCTTTTGTTCCGCCGAGGCGTTTTCCTCGGTAGGGTAATTCCCAAAGGGAATGCCGGAACACGGAGTCACGCAGGACCGCCGTTAATCGGTGTTAAACATGAAAAGAAATTAAAAGGAGCGGAATTAGTGGCGAGACGGAAGGAAAAAAGAAATTAAAAAGAAAAGAAGCGGTATCGTCATGTGCTCGTCGCGCGGAAATGGCTGATAGCGCGGGGCTCTCGTTGAACGGGGAAACGGCGGGATCAGCGGGCTGATTTATCTCTCCGTAACGATCTAGCAGAGATCTTAAAGTACCCCTTCCCGGTCGCGTAACGAGCGTACGCGTCGGTGAAAGTGCACCTCGGCTCTCGTTGCAACGTGAACTCTAGGCGACACCGGCCGGATGGACTTAACGCCGGTCGCGGACCCGTTAGGCCGTAGTCACACTGAGCGCGTCGGGTGGTCATACCGAGCGCGGCGTGACCACGCGTCGAGCATGATACAACAATTGGCATTCTGGCGGGAACGAGAAACGCGGTTAAACGCCTTCCCGATCGGTCCGCCATTCTCGACGCGGGGACGCGACGCGCTCTGTGTGACCCTGCGAGCTGCACGCCCGATGCACACGCGTGTCTCGAATCTGCGGCGTCGCATCGGCACCGGAACTGAACAATTCACGCAGTGCGGCGGAATCGCGTAGAGTGTATATACATATATGTACGAAATGTACATTTTTCGGATATTTAATACGGAAAACGCGTACAGGTGTCTCTCAATTTACGCGGAGTATCCGTTCCACGAGGATTGGTTTTGCACGAATGAAAATCGCGTAAATAAAGTCCTATCGGTAAGAAAAGAAAATATATTGGAGATAAACACTAGTAGTACGTTTAGGAATACATATTTATTTCGAATAGCTATAATAAAAAATAAAGAAAAAAAAAAAAGGAAAAGAGAAGGGTTAAAATAAATGACGTCACTATTTACCGCGTAAACTGAGGGAGGGTTGTATTTGAAGCCAAACTGCTGAAGAAAACTGACGAAGGAAAAACTGGAAAAAAATATATATTCCAGTCGAAATCTCACGAGATTCGTCGCGACTCCGCGCGCAGCGAAAGTGGATCTCGCGGTTAGGAGCGCGGAATTGTCTCGCTATAAGTCGCGGGGTACGAGCGAGCGAGCGAGCTGCTCGCGAATTCGCCGGACCGGTTCCCGGCTAAACGCTAAAAAGGCCGGAAAGGCCTTCAAGGTGGGAAAGGAAGAGAGTCGATGCCGAAGAACAGCCTGAAAGGACTTGGCCTTAGTCGCCGAAGAGCGCCGCGTTCTTCCAGGTTACCTTCGCGTCCCGACGTCGATCCGAGAAGAAACGGATGGGCTATAAAGTGAGACGTCAGACGAAAGGACTGGACCTCGTGACGTGGGCCGTAGCCGCCATCTTTGGTTGCTACGCACACCCGCGCATTTCTACTTAAAAAAAAAAAATAAACCTAAATCGTACTATACGCGGAGAAAATTCATGGATTTATTCTACGTCGCCCCTTTTCTTCCAGGTGACAAGTGGCTGGTGTCTTGTCTGGGGGTGTTGCACCTGAGCAAGGGCCTCTTCTACCGGGTTGTGCCTGCTGACCAGGGTTTCGGAAATACCGGTGAGCCGACCGGCTCTTCGGGGACGTCCGAGTACGCGGGGGTCTTCAGGTTCCGGTTATGGTGGTGCGGTGCCTGGGTAGAGGTCCTGGTGGACGACCGACTGCCCGCCGTCCACGGGCGTCTCGCCTTCATCCAGAGTCCTCACACCGATCAGTTTTGGCCGGCCCTGCTGGAGAAGGCGTACGCAAAGTGAGTGGAACGCACCTAGGGAAATGTAAATCGCGCGGGTAGTAGAAAAGAAATTTTCGTTAGTTTGACCTTTTGAACACGGAACCATTTCGACATACGGGCGAAATTCGCCTGACCGTGCAGGCAATATTGGACCAAACGTCGGGCGCCTTTAGCATTGTTTTTTTTTTTTTTCCGAAAAATTAAATTTCACCAGCATCGCGTTCTTCCTTAGGGCCTTTCGTAATCTCGCGATGAAGTTTCAAATAATTCGGTGCACCCAGTTTAGAGAAAAGTTTTATAAATATTTTTTTTATCCTTCCTCGAGGGCCAATTGCCTTTGAGGTCATACGATAAACGACAATGCGATTCGGTAACACGTGACTTTCGGTCTTAAAATTGCGACATTATCTCGACGATTTCCATCGATTACCGGTGATTCCGGTTGCGATATCCAGCCGATTTGGACGGGATTTCAAGCGTTAAAAGTCACGATTTCCTGAGTGAATACCCCCGTCGGTTCTGTGCCTTCTGGCCGGCCCTGAGGAAGACATACGCGAAGTGAGTACAGGGGGCCCCAGGGGGCTTTAAATCCTCGAGTGCGTGGGTGTGCGCCGCGGTGCACGCGGCGCACGCGGCTCGCCTCGGATTATCCTGGCGGCGCCTACGTCGGTGCATCGAGTGCACCGAGCGTGCAATGACCTTGCCACGAGGAGGGGGACCGGTGGTACCACTCGTCCGAGCTGCTCTTTTTCTGGCTGCGCCTCCTCGGGGAGCCTCAGAGGGACCGGCCGAATCCGACTCCTCGAGGATGGTCTCTCCCTCTCTCTCCAGGATCTCTCGAGGGAGAGTCCCTCGGTGGAGGAAGAGGGCGTTTTCTTGCCCCGATCGCCCCCCGTCCCCCCTTCCGCGCCCGGCCTCGGTCGCCTCCACATCGTCGTTTTCCTTTTGCCCCCCCCCCNCATCTTCTTCTTGCTTTCGCGAGGCTGTCGAACCGCCCGAGGTGAGCTCGTAAACCCTGGGCGTTGCTCTCGAAAAACCAAGGTGAGTCCCCCCCTCCCCCCCAATGGTGCGCGACCGAAGGGAGGACTCGATCGCGGAGGACCTCGAAGACAGCCTGCAAAGGACCGCCGAGGCTCGACCTTGAAGAGGGACCTGCTGGCCGGGGGGGATACGTCGATCCACCTATAGCGAAGTCCCAGGGACGGAATGGCCGCGACGGAATCGAAATGTCAGAGCGGGGGAGACCTCCAGGTCCGCCAGGTCTCGTTGGGAGTCTTCAGGGAAGAGGAAGACTCTTCCCCTTGGCCCGTGGGCAATAAGTTCCTGCCGTTTTTAACGTAACGTAACGTAATTAAAACGGCGAGACTAGAATAAAAATCACATTTTTTTTCTGTGAAAAATTACATTTCTCGAATATCGCATTGTTCCGTAGGGCCTCCATGATCACGCGTTAAAGTTTCAGATAATTCGATGCACCCAGCTTGGACAAAGTTTTATAATTGTTGTCACGTATTGATATGTATATGACGCTTTCATATCACCTCTAGACCTGGTTGCATAATTCCGGACGCGATTCGCAGGGGTCGCGTGTTGGAAATCGCGCGTCGCTTGGGCTACGGTTCGCGAATGGGACCGCGCGGTAAAACCGCCGCGACGCACGTCGACGCCTTTACGAGTGCGGAGGTGCGTAACCGTACGCACACCCGTGCCTCGCCCCGTTGTGCGTGAACGCCTTACACACGTCCTCGGCAACGACGTGACTAATCTTAACGAGCAATAAGCTCCTCTTCATTCACCGCGGTCGCCTCGGCACGCGAGGCCCGCCATATTTCTTTCGCTGTTACATATTAATGGATGCACCTCCGTGACACCGATGGCCCGATTCTCCGTGTGCGGGGGCGCGCGATTCACCCCCTTTACCTTATTAATTTCCATTTAATTAGTTGGGAGATTAGTCGAGAGATACGCGCAACGGTGTCATCGGGTTACCCCGGGAGGGTTCGCTTGCGGAGGAGTTAGTCCGCTGGGCGACGCGGCGATAAAAAACGCCGCGGCCGCCGATAGGGACGCATAAAAAGAGCCGGTAAACCGGAGCAATTACCGGCGTTAAGGCCGCGTTTTAAGATCTCTATTATGCCGTCCGGCGGTTTTAATGCGAGCTCTGCCATCGCGGAGCGTCTCCTCGGGCCTCGGGGTGGAGTCGCTGGAGCGGGTCGCGAACAGCTGACGTCTCTCTTGACGAGGCCCCATCGGAGATTCCTTTTCCGACCGGCCGATGACTAAGTTCGTCTTTCTCTACCTGGGTATACTTTCTCGGGACTCCGGAACCGGATTCAAGGGCGATCGGCGACGTCCCACCCGCGGCTTGGAATCTCGAAACCCATCGCGGATGTCCATTCCTCGACGGTTAAGTCGCGTTCCTGACCGGGAGGGACTGACGAGTAATTGCGGGGACTGCGTCGCTTCGGCCCTCCTTCCGGTCCCGACATGCGATTCGCCTCCTGGCATCGTCATTGATTATTAATCGTTAGTCTTAATCAGCCTCCTCGTCACTTCCGGCGCGTATTTCGCGCGTGCCTCCCGGATTCCCGCTTCGTCCCTGTCCAGGAAATCCGCCTGATATCAGGTGTCACGAAGTCGGGTTTAACTTGTATCTCTCAGGTCTTTTTGCGGGTATTAATAGCGCTTCCCTGGCATTCTCATTAATCATTAATCCCGCGTCGATTGCACCTCCTCGTCACTTCCGGCGCGTGCCTCCCGAATGACTACTCCGTCGCTGCACGGGGGAACTCTGATATCAGACGTCTTGCGGTGCCGGGATTAGTTTCCTTTTTCTTTTTTTTTTTTCCTTCTTGTTTAATGGCTACCAGTAGCTTCTTTCCTGGCATCTCCATTGATTATTAATCCCGCGTCGATTGCATCTACCTGTCACGTACGTCGCGAATTCCATGTCTCCCTAATTGCTGCCTCGTCGCTGCGCAGCAACTCCACTCGATATCAGGTGTCTCTCGCAGCCGGGCTTAGTTTCCTTTTTTTCTTTCCCCCCTTTTTTAACGTCCACCGGTAGCCCCATAACGCTTGGACGGTGCATCGTAAACCTTCTACACCGGGTAGAAAGCTCGACGCTAGCGTATGCACGTCGCGGCGCCGATTTCCATTAGAAAACACCGCGGTGGACGTGCGTCTCATCCACGCGGGATGATCGGCATCTGACGGTGGCCATCGCGGGATTTCTCCTCGGTCGCTTTGTTCGCCTCCTTCGTCGGCTCGTACATGGACCTCCCCTTCGCCCCTCGAAGGGAGGAAATTGAATCCCATTTCCTCGGGGCATCCTTCAGGCCGGTCACGACTCCTCCTCGTCCTGAAGAGCTCCTCGAAGACAATCGAGGCCCGATTCGTCGCTCGATAAATACAGGGTGATGCAGAAATCGCGAACGGCTTATATACGGCTATCCTTCTCGACAACTTAAGCCAATCCTGTACAATTTTTCCTACGGTGCACGGTTTACCTGTAATCATTTATTACCATCGATTTAAGGCATCGGGAATCAACCTTGCTCTGCTACTTACGGCGTGAGAGCAGGACACCTTCTCTATTCCTGTTGACAATGGAGTCGGAAGGTCCTGTACAATTGTCTTCTATGGTGCATTGTTTGCCCTGAGATCATTTATTAAAAAATAGCCATATCTGATATTTCCCAAGTAGACGCAACACACCTTTTTTTATTATCGTTAAAAACGGTGTCCGAAAGTCCTGTACAATTTTTCGCAATGGTACATGATTTGTACTGTAATAATTTCTTAAAAAATAGTCCTCTGCTGCTCTACAGAGTGGGGTGAGATAATTTATAGCGTCCTCTTCGAGGCGCGTTCGGCTCTTCGGCAGTTTATGAATTAATTATCACAGGTGAACGATGCATCGTGGGGGAGAAAAAAAATAATACAAGACTTTCCGACTTCACTTTCGAGAAGGATACCGTTGGGTAAGCCGTGTCCATTTTGTAAACACCCTGCATATCGCAAATGCGAGGACTTTATTCCCTTTCACCGCGGCCGCCTTTTTATTCCCCCTGACTGATCTTTCGCGCCGATTCACTTCCCTCCGTCGGTTTTTCACGACGCGGGTCCCCCGCGGTTGCGGAACGCCCGACCCCCTTCCTCGTTTCTGGTTTACATCGATTTTTCTCATTTTTCTCCGTTTTCTTTTTTTTTCTTTTTTTCCCACATCCTGTTCCACGCGTCTAACTGCCGGTGCTGCCCCGGGCGGGCGCACACGCGTGCACGGACCCACGTGTCGCGATACCGCGTATCGACGTAACTCGCGGGTATATCGACGGGCGTGTACTTTCACTCGGTAAGTAGTCTCCCGGTTGCCCGACGTCGTTGGATCCGGAGGTCAGTGCACCGCCGACCACTCTTGGCCAGTGTGGGTCCACGCACACCCTCTTCGTGGTGTCCCGGCCCCCTCCAGGGCGCCGCCGGACCCTGAAGACGTAATGCGGACTATGAGTCGGCGATGTCACCGCGGATTCCACGAGCTACTCCTCCCTGACCACAGACTTCCTCGTATTTGCATAATGTGGGGATCGCAGTGCCGATGACCAACTCGAGGCCTCGTTCTTCAGGGTCCGTGAGATGCACTTTTCACGCTTTTACTGGGACACCAGAGTGGGAGTAGGTGGAATGGACCTGTCTGAAAGAAGAAGTAGCGTATGAAGGTAGCTACATATGTTGCTATCAAGAGCAAAGATGTAGTAGTAAAACGCACTTTTTGCACTTTGACGGGAACACGTGGGTGGGTGTAGGTGGAATGGACCAGACTGAAAGAAGGGGAAGTAGCGTATAAAGGTAGCTACGCTAGTTGCGATCAACAGTGAAGATGCAGTTGCACTTGTCGGAGTCCGCGGGATGCACTTTTCGCGCTTTGGCGAAAACACGTGGGTGGGAGTATTAATAAAATTATAAATATGCAGTCTTAAAAGTGAACTAGTACACAAGATTATGAGTTACTAAAGAAATGTATAATTTTATAACATCGCGTTATAATTTCGAGAAATTCTCCTGGAAAATCAGCTGAAAATATCACTTTTGCCCTAAATTTATAATGTATGCTAATCATTTTATTTGAAGGTGTGTCGCGTAATTAGCATGTTTAGTATGTACCGTGTCTGAATGAAACTTAACAAGAAAATGTTATAAAATTCCGGGATATGGGAACAGGACCGAGATCGATTAAACCTGTCCGGATCGGTTTACAGAAATGTATTGCAAAGATATATCGCCAGGTGAGTAGCCGCCGTTTCCAGAAACGTGGGAACCGATCCCATCCAGGTCGAGCGGTGTCATGGTGTCCCTTAGAAATGGGGCACGGCGGATCCGAGTCTAGTTCAGGAGGCTATACATCATCCCGAGCTCGCGGCAAATCGAACCGAGCCTCCATTCCTTTCCAGATTCCATGAATACCGCGGTGTACCTCTTCCTCTCTCTGATCGAGGTCCTGACCTCGGAGGAATAAGGAGGTCGGATAGAGAGAAGACCCATCGACGTCGATTTCACGGGAATTAGAGTTTCCTCGAGCACGGCCTCGCCTGGATACGAGGATAATGCCAGGCTCGGAGGATGCCATCCTCGACCTTACACGTTCCCTGCGAATTACTAAGCCGAAGTCCCACCAACCGGGAGGTCGGGGAAAGTGGATGGAAGTCCCCTCGACCTCCATTCGAGGTGGTGGCATTAATTTTTCGCGGTCTCGAGCGCTCTTCGGGGTGGCGAGAGAGCTCCTCCCTCAAAAGAGCTGAGGAGGTACACGAAGAGCTTCATGAAGAATTACGTGAAGAGATCTTCGATGAATTACATGAAAAGCTTTATTAAGAGACCCATGGAAGAATTGCGTGAAAGATTACATGAAAAGCTCCATAAAGAGCTACACGAGGTCCGTGACCACCTACATGATGATCTCCATCGACACCCACGTGAAGAACTACGCGAAGAGTCCGCACTTTCCAGGGGCGACGTTCCACCGAGGGAAAGCCTCCTCGGACGTTCCCAGCGATCGGTCGCATCCAATCGCGGAATTAACAAATCGTATCACGTGCCTAATCGCACTTTCTTGAGGTCGCGGTTGGATCCCAGGGAAAGTGGCCGATTTCCCGGAAGCTCTTTCTCTCTCGGTTTCCTCCGATTTTGAGAGGCCGTGATCCGACAGGGGAAGTGCCTTGGCGTAACGGAGGTGATTCGTCACGGATGCCGTTTCCGGACCCGGGGAACTACACGACCCACACGGACATGCGCCGGCTAATCTACGCCGAATGAACCGTTAAGCATTATCACACCGTGAGACCGACCAAGTCGCATTCCCAGGGACAGGGAGAACACGAGGTGATCCTCCTCGTTGATGAACGTTACGGTCGGGCATGGGTCTAAAAAGAAAGGGTTGGAGCGTACCTCTGCGTGGAAAAAGCTCAAGCCGTAAAGGAAAGGAACGGGGGACGGCCATCTTTCGTTGCTAACTCACGTGTCCTGGTGTTGTAGTCATTTGCAATTGTTATGTCCTTAGAAACCATATATGTAAGCAATGAAGAACGTTCATCACCGAACGATATCGTTTAACAGGTGAACGTGCCCCTACATCCCGAAAAACGGCTAAACGGCCCTCGGAAATTAATGTGACTGGTGGCCCAAAATCCACCATGTCACAATACACTTTGACGTTTTGATATACACAGAATGACCCTTTCGTAACGCCTTAGGATCGTCTAGAATCTAGCTTTATCCCCAATCGGCATTTACTCCTAGATACATCCAGTCGGGTTCTTTTGTTGTTTTATTCTCGTTGTTTTATTCTCAATCGATATTTATTCCTAGATTCATGCAGACGGGGCCTTTTGTCATTAACGTTCCTCGATGCTTCCAGGTTGCACGGCTCGTACGAGGCCCTGAAGTACGGCACTCTGTTGGACGGCCTGTCCGACCTGACGGGAGGCATCACCGAGAGCATAGCCATCCGGCAGGATCCCACGGGTTGCGGCAGAGCCCTGGCGAAGCTCTTAGACATGACCTCGCTTATCACCTGCACGGTTAACAACAGCCAACAGGTGAGACGGCCTCGACCTCGCGTGACGGGAGGCACCGCCTCCTGGCTGCCCCCAAAGTCTCGAGGACGAAGTCTTCGTCTTCGACAAGGTCGACTCGTAACTCCTCTAAGACGTTAATATGTCGTCCCTTTGCAGATCCGGGCCAGCACCGAGAAGCTGGCGAACGGCATCCAGATGGGAATCAATTACAGGCTGTACGCCATAGAACGAGTGAGTGGCTTCCTACCTTGAGGATTAAGTATTAAGTACAAGCTATCCGGCGAGTCCTACACTTTGGCAGCACGAGTTATTCGAAATCGAATACCTTGTCGATTCTAGTCTCGATTGGTCAAGGAAGAGGGAACGCGTACTAAATGTATTCGACCTGGCGAGACGAATCTGTGGCGAGTTATGGCCGATTCAAACCGCCCGACACGTGACGGATTGCACAAGACCGAGGGACTATTCACTCGGAGATCAATGGGAACCATTTCCTTCTTTTAAAACCGATTGTCTTCGATTTCATATGATAAACAACAATGCGATTCGGTAACGACGATCGGCGATTTAAAATTGTCAGGATGCTCTGAGGTGATTTCTAATTGCGATTTCCACGTAACTTCGGGTATTAACATCCATGATTTCCTGAGTGAACAACCCCTCGGACAAAGCATAACATGCGTTTCAATGGCATTCTTCACGCTGTACGCAGGTCGTATACGGTGAACAGAGCTATTGAAACGCATGTTACAATGTTTTGTTGGATGGCCACCAACACGCGTCTAACTCGATTCGTGTCGGAAAGGGTAAGTCGGCTTAACTCATCTCGCTCCCACCTTCGTAACTCGCATTAGTTTCCACTAACTAGAGTTACAATAAGAATAACTCGAGTTTAACAAGTCGAAGTATTGGACTCGTCGCATGAGCTAAAATACACCGGGCGGAGTATCAAATTTTTTAAGTCGAATTCTTATATTTGGCGGTGAAAAATTCTAATTATAATTCTAATTATAGGTGGAGACCTTCGGCGGCGAGGCGGTGCAGCTGGTGAAGCTGAGGAACCCCCTCGGTCCTGGGGGCGAGTACGTCGGTGCCTGGGCAAGGGGAAGCCTCGAATGGGACGAGGTTCCTCCTGTTGAGAGGGATCGACTCGCTGTAAGGAACATGGCCGATGGGGAGTTCTGGTGAGCCATCTAAAAATGATAACGAAGATATGGGACCAGAAGGTGGGTACCTCGCGGACTTACCATCCCTCGCTCTTCAGGATCTCGTATTCGGACTTCGTCAAGACCTTCACGTACCTCGAGGTGGTCCACCTGGACGCCGAGACCTCGAGGGACGAGCCGTCCCTACACAGCAAGCACACCTGGCAGATGAAGCTCTACCAGGGCAGCTGGAGGAGAGGCGTCACCGCCGGAGGGTGTCGAAACAATCAAGGTTCTATATTGTACTCTCTTCCGTGTCGACCCCTTAAGGTGTTATGAGAGTGTCATGTACATACACCAAATGTCAAACATTTGTAAAATTTTTCTCCTAACTGGGTGTACCGAATCGTTTCAAACTTTACAAGGTGAATACGGAGGCTACAAGGAAGGTCCTGATACCCGTGAAATTTCAATTATTAAAAGACTTGTTTATAGGTCTTTAAGAAATTTTTTATGGATGAAATTTTTTATGGTAATTGTAATTTCATGGGTGTCAGGACTTTCCTTACAGCCTCAGCATTCACGTTGTAAAGTTTGAAACGATTCGGTACGCCCAGTTCGGAGAAAAGTTTGACGAACGAACGACCCCTCAGATACCACTTTCACATCATCTTAAGGGGGCCCGACAGCGCGCGAGGATACCTATCAGCAGCGAGTGAAGGAGCGATTCTGAAATTTCCAGACACGTTTCACATAAACCCGCAGCTTCACCTCATACTCAGCGAGATGGAGGAGGTGATCGTGTCCCTGAACCAGCACTCCATCATGGAGCCCAAGGTAAAGCTCGCGGCGAACCGGCACCGGTGATCGGGGATTAATGACGACCCTGCTCGTAGGTCATCGGCTTCACCGCCTACACGCTGCCGAAGAACAGCACCGAGTCCATAAACAAGCTGTTCTTTAAGAAGAATAAGTCACTGGTGAATTCGCAGTATACGAACAGCCGGCAGGTCAGCCACAGGTGTCAGCTGGAACAGGGTGGCTACCTCCTGGTGCCCACCACCTTCGAGCCCACCCAGGAGACCAGCTTCACCCTCAGGGTGTACAGCAGCATGCCTCTGAAACTGAAGTGAGTGACTGGGAGTCTGGTTATCGGACTAGAAGGGACTTAGCGGATTTACCTCGTACCCAGGTTGCTGGACACGCCTCCGACATTGATGAAGTCGGCCATCGTCAAGGCTCCCGCGTTGGAAGGCAAAGGGTTCTCCCAGTACGAGGCCGTCTTCCTCCAGCTGGCCGACGAGCACAAGACCGTTAATGCTTTCGAACTCCAGGAACTCCTGGAAGCCTGCCTTCCTAATGGTAGTTTTTCATCTTGGTACCGTGCGCTGTTAAAAAAAAAAATTCTTTGGTACCTTCAACGCTTTCGAATACGTATGTATATTAACCCTTTCCACTCCTTTGTTCAGTGAGACTCGGCATCAGGTATCGACATCTCAATAATTGGGAGTGCAAAGGGTTAAGGGGATGAAAGTGAGATATGAGAGGAATTTAGGGGCATTTTCTTAACTGGGTGTACCGAATCGTTTCTGACTTGTCAGCGTGAACGTGGAGACTACGAAGAAGGTCCTGACACCCACGAAATAATTGAAATCTTATGGATGTCAGGACCTTCCTTATACCCTCATTCTGTTTGTTAAATATACATGTGTATGCAAAAGCGTTTCAAAAAAATTTCATATGCGGTTAGACCGCTCTTTTAGAAATTCGGGGTTGCTCATAATTCAGCCCACACTTGTTCCGATTTCATTTCGATAACCTGTTTCTGGTTTTAGTATACATTTATATTCAAATGTGTTTGAAGTATCAAAACATTTTTGACCGTGTAGAGGTAAGTACCGACCATGAATTACTCTTTTTCAGACTACATCAAAAGTTGCGCCTGTATGGAAGTCTGTAGACAAGTAGTCCTGACAATGGACGTATCCTTTTTGGGCGACTTAAGAGTTTCCTTCTTCCCCGGGGTTTTCGGTGCCTTTGCCTTAACAAAACCTCGAAATAGAGCTCGGGAAGCGGCAGGCTAAAGTTTAACGACTTCAAGGATCTGATGTGCAGCCTCAGGTATTGGCAAGCTGCGTTCAAAAATCACAACAAGGAGAAAACCGGTATCCTCAAGGCTGAGAGGCTGCGAGACGCTCTTCTCGAAGTCGGTAAGTCGTAAAGACGTCGAACCATGCCCGAGGAAGGTCCTTACGTAGACTAAAAAATCGACTCTTCAGGCTTTCAGCTCAACATGGACATCCTGTCGATCCTTATTCTGCGATACATGAGGAAGGACGGCACCCTGAGATTCGGCGACTTCGTCTCGGCTATTCTCCACCTCAGCAACGCCTTCGGTAAAAATCCGATCTCGTGGGCATTCAATTATTAATTCCCGGTCATATGTTAAATGTATCTTTTGAATTATAGGGATTTTCGAGAGCAAGGACCCGCTGCAGAACGGGTCGATTAAACTGAGTCTGTCGGAGGTACGTTGTTATCGGAAGTCGTGACGAAGATCGGGAAATTGAACCCGCGAAGTAATCTGGAAACGTCGATTTCTTTTTTCTTTTCCAGTGGCTGCGGTCGTCGTTGATGTGCTAAGACCTGCTCGGCCCGGTTCTTGTACCTTAATGGATTGTAAATAATTTTCTAATGACGACGCTGCGAGGAGACGGAAGTAGGAACGCTGGCCATATTAACGAGTATTCGCGCCCGTCCCATTAATTGTATAATAGTGCCGTTACTTCTCACGTTACGATTGGCAGTCGAGATATTATGTATAATAAGACCCATGTATCTATAGGCGAGAAATCGAACTGGATAATAAAGTTAAGTTTATTTTCTATATTCACTTTGCAAACTGCGGGGCAACTTGTCTGCTTCGGAGACGAGCCCATGCCACATGACTCAGTGCGTCCTGATAACCAATGCGATATTTTCTGTGTCACAATCAAGAGTGTATGGAGAAGCTGATTACAAACTCGTAGGAACGTGCAATGACAATGACACGGTTAATGGAGTTAATTAGAATAATTAGAATCCTGAACTAAGATGTGCTGCCGAGACGCTCGCGGGCATTTGCCGCATCACGGGCAATGACGTGGATATAGGTTAGGTTTCCTAGGTGGCGGCTTGCTGAGGAGGGTCCTTTAACGGAAAGTGCCTACTCTTTATTTATTGTAAATATGTTCGAGATCACCGACACTCAAAGTATGTAACGATTTATACTGAATTTGCAATAAATTTCCGGTTTTGTTTCACCAAAGAGTCTATAAACAGGGCTGTTTAAAAGTGAACAGAGGGTGCATCAAGAGGTTATGCAAATTTTACAATTATCTGTTTTAGAAATTGGCGTAGGCCTCGCCGGGTTTGGAATCTCGTTCCTTTTCCTCGGGGTTTTGCTGTTTTTCGACAAAGGTCTCTTGGCCATCGGTAATGTAAGTCTTTGCCCTCGTCATAAGTGATAAGTGAGGTTAGAAACTGCCATAGGCTGTGTTTATGTTTTGTATATTTCTATGTATATCATTTGTAATATACCTTTCTAGTTTACGATAGGTGCAGTTTAGCTCTATGTATATTATTATTTTATAGACCCATGTTTAGATGTAAGTTTAATAATTAATTAATTAATTAAATGACGATACCTTCTATCTAGCTGCTGTTCATCTCGGGTTTGGCATGCGTCATCGGACCTCGTAGAACCCTCAGTTTCTTCTTCCAAAGGCATAAAGCAAAAGCCAGCGCTGCTTTCCTTGGCGGAGTCATAGTAGTCCTCATGGGCTGGCCACTGGTTGGCATGATCATCGAGACTTACGGCTTTGTCCTCCTATTCAGGTATTTTGTTCTGCCACTGTATTCGAGGTGCATCGAGTTTAATACTTGTACATTTCAGTGGGTTCCTGCCTGTAGCCATAAACTTCCTAAGAAGGGTACCTATCCTAGGAACGTTCTTGAACATGCCCGGCATCAGCCGGATACTGGACATGTTAGCAGGTGATTCAAACAGGACTACAGTATGACCGATGTTCTAGAATCACCCGATCACCCTTTTGCTCCGACATTGTATATATAACTTGCACCGCCACATCGACTCATTTGTGCCCCTTGGTCATTCCATACCACGGTATTTTTCGACCAGTCATTAAAACGTCAACGCATACACACAACTGGATTAGGTAAAGTATACGTAAAAGTATACAAGTGAATCCACAATACACGTAAGAATAATTGCATTCGACAGTGCTCGCCATACTTAGGTTAACTCACGTATTTTGTACAAATATCCTCGTAACTCTGTACGTTTATGGAAGTGTACCCTAAATGTAGATACATTAAATGGATAAACCGACTCGCCAGATGCACTTCTTCTTTAATGTAATTGTTTCTTTTTTAGACACATCATCGGAGGTTCATAAATAGATGCACAGATACTCGAGGGAGCCAGGTACTGCAGGAGTACTAGATACATGCAGACATTCATTAACAAGTCCCTTGGAATATTGGCACGATGTCATTTGCGTAATACCTACCACATGGTCGGCCACGACCTCTGGTCAGCAATAGATAACAGCTCGAGTGACAATTACACAAACACGTGTGGATGATTGCGATATATCTTTTTTTTAATTATGTAACGAAGGTACTCGTACGTTCCAATAATTGTAGCATGTAGAGGGCATCGATTAAGCACAAGGGAGATAAGGTTTTACGTCGGTTTTATTGAGTTGCTGTTCGCTGCACAGATCCTAACATGAACAGATCCGGTGCATACACTCGGAAAAAAAAAAGAATCGTTTGTCTCTCTCTTTGATTATCTTACAGCGGTAGTCGTCTGGAGTGCGAAATTAAATATACCGGCCACCCCTGAAACGGGCAGACGGTTGCTGACGAGTTACTTTAATGATCGTTCTCTCTCTCAATAGTAAGTTACGAATTATTTAATTATCTACAACGGGCCGAGAATATGGGCGGGGGGCGGCCCAGGTCTACGCGCCCCGCCATCGCTGTGTATCTTCGCCGCGCGCGTCCCTCTCGCTGCGTCGCCATTACGATCGGCTCGATTTTCCCACCCGATCTTAATGAATCTCTCCATAAATCGACAGATCGTAGACGATCATCCACGACCCGTCATACGGTGTCCTGACCGGCGACCAGAGCAGAGGTAAAGAAAAAAAAAGTTAAAAAAAAAAGAACCACGTTTACCGGGGATCGATCTCTCACATCACGAATGGCCCTAAGAACTAAGACTGGGCTTGCCCGTTTGCGGAATTAAAATACTGAGTCTGGCAATAAGTTAAACGAGTGTTATCTAGTCTAGTCCCAGAATGTGAAATTCCGTCCGACCGCGGCGCGCCCATGTGTCTTTTATTTAATATTACATCCCACTTTTTTTTTTGTTATATTTTCATTTCTAAGCATTTTCTAGAATCGTGTTCGAGCGATCGATGGAACCGTTGAATTATTCTCCCCGTTAGGTCGCGCGGCGCGGACACCCTTTCTCTCGTACCGGTTCGGTGAGGGTATTATAATCGTGTTGGTAGTTCGAATAATGGTAGTTGGTAGCCATGATAAGTGATTGGGATGGTAAGGAGGTGATGACGAGGTGTGTGTCGATCAGGCTCTCGGGTTTACATTAGGTTCTTCAGCTCGTCGTAGAGGACGAGTACCAGGGCGCCGCCGGTACCACGGAGGACGTTGGAGAACGCGCCCTTGAAGAAGGCGTTGCCACCCTCGGACTTGTAGATGGTCGCCCAACAGTGGAGGGTGTTTTTGTACAAGATCTCGGACTTGGCACGGCCGGACTGCATCATCATACGCCTACGCACCGTGTCGAAGGGATACGAGACGATACCAGCGACAGTGGTGACGGCCTGGAAAAAAAAGCGGAGCGTGTAATCGATGGCTCAGGGCCACGTTTATGGAGAAGCTTGGGAAGCATTTTGTCCGAGATGGGCCGAGGAAGCGATGCCCGTTACTCACCTGGGCGATACCCCAGGAAACCAGGAAGGGAGTCTTCTTCGGGTCGGGCAACATGCCACGAGCGGTGTCATAGAAACCGAAGTATGCCGCACGGTAGATGATGATACCCTGGACGGATACACCGAATCCTCTGTAGAGACCGCCGAGGCCATCGGCCTTGAAGATCTTCGTCAAGCAGTTACCAAGACCGGAAAACTCACGCTCTCCACCCGCCTTACCGACGTCCGCAGCCAACCTTGAAGAGACATAGAAATGTTAATCCTTCGCCCTCGAATAATATTAAGTCTTTTCGCTAGGGGGAATCAGCAATTCCAGGCTGGATATTCCACTTTGCATACTAAACATTGATGTCAAAGCTTTTGAGCTTCACCCGAATGCCATCCTTATATTGAACCAAGTGAGGACTGAGAGTCGTCTCTGGGGTCCAAAGGGTTAAAGTGGCTCTCCGATCGACATAAATTCAAATGTGAGATCCAGGAGTTCGATAGATACAGAATTCTAAACACGGGACATTACGCCGAGAAGAATGACATTAAATACCAGAAAATTGCCGGTATTTCCTGGAGACATCTTTTTCGAGAATTCACGAGAATATGTTAATACTTATATTTTCAATGAAATAAGAAAAAAAAACAGGGCCGAATTTTATCATTTTGATCATTAAAGCTTTACACCCATATCTAATTGAGACGATTGATGAGAACTCAAGTAGATCGATGAATTCTAGTCTTAAATTTTTCTGAACCTCTGGTTTTGCAAAAATTAACCCTGAGACCGTTCCATGTAATCTCAAATAATTCTGTAACCTTGATTGAAAGTACCTTGTTGCCCACTAATTCACAATGGAGTGTACGTTAATGATTGTTTTCATAATATTGATTACGATCCACTCATGAATTCTCGACAAAGTCTCGCCCTGTTGTGATATACTGGTAATTTTCTGTCATATTCTCCGACTTAATTTCACAGAGAATTTTCTAACTCTTCACAGATATTGCGTAGCGATCGATGAAGGTAATGCACCTGGTTCTCGCAAAGTCAAGGGGGTAGACGAAGCAGAGAGACGTCGCTCCAGCGGCGCCACCGGAAGCGAGGTTTCCGAGGAAGTAACGCGTGAACTGCGTATTCTTGTCCACACCACCCAAGAAGACCTGCTTGTACTTGTCCTTGAAGGCGAAGTTCAACGCCTGAGTTGGGAAGTACCGGATAACGTTGGCGAAGTTACCACGCCAGTAGCTGAGGAATCCTTGCTCCTTCGGGATACGGATGAAGCAATCGACCATACCTAGAGGTAAACCAAAGAGAAATATTAATTGACATCTTAATTGTCTCCGCAAACTTATCGGTACATTAATAATCTTGAACAATGGTCGTTAGAAATTTGGTACGACACGGTGGGTCAATTTAAATATTCTTCAGCCAAAAAGTAGTCATCGACAGTTATTTAAGATAATATGCTTTTTAAGTAATCCTATCCTAAATTACTATGCAACGATACGTTCAATCTAATATATACAAATATGATTTCAGACAATACAAGAAAAATCCAAATTTGTTTCTTTCAATTCTATCCAAAATTGTCTCTGACAAAAGGTCACCAGATAAAAACAAACGTTCGATGTTTGCAAATTCTGTCTATAATGTACCAAGCATTCATCAATGAAGCATATAATTTGAAAATGATCGATAGACAATTGTTTATCTGTTTTGTAAAATACATTTTGTCTTTCTATAATGTAAAATAGATAACAGAAGATGAAACATATCCTTAGACAAAAGAATATTTAAATTGGCCCGCTGTGCAACGGGCCACACCTTCGCTGCACCGACGCGGAGGGATTTAAATCGAAAAAATGGCGGAAGTGTCATATAGAATCCAACATGGCGGCGCGTCCTTCGCCCGATCCGGGAGGACAATTATCAATTAAATCTCTCCCAAAGTGAACTGGACGGTTAATCACCGTTGAAGATGAACGAAAAATCATCTCAGTTTCCATTTATTGATCGAGGCAAGTCGAGGCGTTTCCTCTGTGAATGAATTTTCTTAAATTCGCGGAGACGGTCCGCGGATCCAAAATGGCGGACCGGATTTATTCTTTCGCCCGGCGCTCGGTTCGGCCGACAGCTGCGTTTCCCTTCGTATGCGAGCCAGCGCGAACGGCGCTACCGTTCAATTGACTCGATCAAATCTAGCGTCAACTGGATTTAATGCAGCCTTGCCTCCCCTGTAAGATATTCCTGCGCTTTGATCGTTCCCGTGCGGTGACGTCGTGGCGACCGTTTGAAAGATTTCTCAAGGAAAACTCGAAATTCGTGTGGGAGCATGACGCGTTTCGAATGACGCGCGTCGCGAAACGTTCGAAATACATATCGAAAGAGAGAAAGAAAAGCGAATCGTCCAGGTAGGAACTAATACGACTAATATCACGTGACTCGATTCACGTGGAAGCTAACGTCTCCATCGGTCGCGTTCTACGAGCCAGACAGAGCCAAATATCGCGAACCTTGACACGAATACCCACGGATCTCTAAAAGCTGACCGAGGCACGAATCTTCCCTTCTCCGAGAGGCTTCCACCGTGTAATTCCCGAGGCCCCATGCTCTGAAAGCCTAACCTCAATCTTTCTGCAAGCGTGGACGCCCCCCATAAGCGGTACCCGTATCAGACTCATTCCTAACCTCTTTCCTAATCATTAAATCATTAATTATTCCTTGCCAAGTATGCATCGATGCAAAATATTAAGGTCACGGTATTGCGAGGTTCCCTGAACTTGAACATCAGTTAATAATTCATTCCAGGGTGCAAACGTAATCTCAATGCCGAGCGCGGGTTCCCCTGGAAACCGGAACGGAGAAAGCTTAACCTCAATCTTTCTGCAAGCGTGCATTAGCGATATCTTTCAAACCCAATTCTGCTTTCCTAGTCCTCTTCGTGTGTACTAATCATTAAATCAGAAAGGATCTTACAGAAAATATGAATAGACGTCAGGTTTTAAGGCCTCTATATCGCGAGAGTCATTAAACACCAGAAATTATTCTAGGACGTGTATTCAAAGTCGCTGACTCGAAGACATAACCTCTAACCCGAGCTAGGGACGAAAAATCGACCGAAACCATTCCCAAGAGAAACTGCACTAGAGAACCTAACCTCACTCTTTCAACAAGCATGAACAGGAGTTTCCCATTAACTAGAGGTATTATCAAACCCTCTTTCTTATTAAATCACGAATAACCCTAAGTATAAATTACCGCAAAATTATAATGCCTTCGTATTTCAAGGATTCCTAAAACTCGAGTTTTATTTCCATTATGCGAGTCGGTGGCATGAGAAGGTAACCTCTAATCCGAGAGCGTGGCCATTTCTGAGAAACGTCGACGGAAACCGTTCCCGAGGGAAACCAGAACGTAGAAGACGAAAAGGCTGTAAAAATGGACGAAGAGAAGAATACGGCGGAGCGAAACTCTAAGGAGCCACGTCGGAAGCCGGCTCGTCGTCGGGTCAACCCTCGGGGGCCATGGAGGGCGGCCATGTTGGACCGCAGGGAGATCGATCGTCGTGGCCGATTCCAGAGGCGACCCACGCCGCGACGCTTGCTGCCATCTGGCCGCGACGGCAAACTCGCTCTTATCGACCCGCCCGCGGGGGCTGGTGCTCTCCACGTCCCCGGGTCGCGAAAAGGCCCGGAAGTTACATAACGGTAGGAAAATCGCGTTACATAAAGCCCTGGCAACCAGTCGCGGGTGTCCCCGTGGCCGTGGAAATCGGGCTTTAACGCCGTCGACGGCCCCTCAGGGTTACGTAACGGCGTCGAGTTCCCACAACGGCTCGCCCGGTCGGCCTAGGAGAGGTCTCCTTGCCGACTAGGAAAGCTCGTGACAGGAATGACGCGCGGAAACGTCAGCGGCCTGGCTAGCCAATCGCGAGGCGGCGTCGCTCGGCGCTAGCAAAGGGAGACCCCTAGCTCAGCCTCGTGTCGCGCCTCCTACTCATGATTTATGATTTATCATCAATGACTGAATTTATTCTCTATTCCCAGGTCGTGAGTACCTGCATCCCGATGTCCTACTTACCCTTGTAACGCTGGTCCTCGGCGATTTGCTTCGAGATGTGCTGAACCTGCAGCAGAAGCTTGACTCGCTCGATAGGCGCGACGGCCGTCTTGGAGATGGCCGCGGCCACTCCACCGGCGATGAAATCCTTGGCAAAAGCCACGGGATCCGCGAGTCCAGACATTTTGGATACTTGGTATGTGTATGTGTGTGTGAGAACGAGGTACGAGTGCGAGAGAACGCGGGTCAGCGAGAGGAAGAGGAGAGGCACCTGACTCCTAGATCGGACGCGCGCCGGACGATGAGTGAGCGAGGGAACGTTCCTGTCGGCGAATCGGCCCTCCGCTAAGAATAGTCTCTTGGGCCAGCAGACACCCCCGCGCATGCGCAGCGTGCACCCCAGCGCCGCCGCGCGGCAACCTCCGCAGCCTCGGCAACCCTGACACTCGGCGCACTTCCGCGCGCCGCGCCACATTCTGGGGCGCGCGAAAACGCGCGTGCAGCCATCCGAATACGAGTTTACGGAGGTTAGGGCGTATTTATAGCCTAAGCGGGCGCGGATCGAGGATCTACACGTGCGGCCCGACCACGCGCGGATTTTCTTCCGGGTCGGTCGGCTGGTCGACTAATATTTTCACACCTTACGTCGGTCGCGACCAGGCGTCACGCCGGCTCGTTCAAATCGCCGCCATTTTTGCCGATCCTGCTTCCGTCGCGCCGACCAATCGGAAGCTGCGAGGTGTCAGGGACGTGCTACGAATGCGCTATTTTTAGGGGCCCTCGGGAGGCGTGCAAGGTTTCCACGGTTAGTTGGAACGAAGAGAAATAACGTAGGCCTGGAAAGCAGTGTATGGGCTGGAAGATGCAAGAAAGAGGGCTGCGCGAAAAGGGCGCCGCGACGCTTTATTGCCTGATTCCACGGCCCTGGACTTCGCCCCGCCAATGGCCGCGCTCGATAATGCACTTCTTGTCTGGGATGTTACGCCTAACGGGATAAGTAGTCGGTGTTATCTGCATTTCTTAAGGTGAATCTAATGGCTGGGATTGGGATGGGCGAATTCATGATTCGGCGTCGTTTTTCTTTACAGATTGCCGGTCACTCGCTCCATCGCGAATCCGGACGTCGACCACCGTTACGCAACGATGTCCTTTTGAGATTAACCGGCGTGAAGCTAATGGCGGGGGTCCACACGAGAGGGAAAGGCAATTCTTCCTCGCATTAAGCCCGGTTTATGCCTCCGTCCTTCCCCTAACTTGACCCTAATTTAATTGTTCACTGTAAATGCTTTATGCTTCCTTATCTTAAGTCTAGCCTTTAGCGTAAACTTTCCGTTTGAAATTTTTTATAGCCAACAATTAACACTTATTATATTACCCACCGGCGAATTTGGCAATAGGATAGAAATTGTGGCATCGCAGAACCGATTAATAGGCTTCCGGTCGGTGAAGCGTTAAGATAGGGTTAAGGCAGGGTGCTTTGGGGGCGTTTATGCTTAAACTGAGGGGTAGGATAAGGAATACGTAATCGTTGTCCACGAATTTCTTATTGTAAACCATTGGGCTAGGTAATTTAGGACGGACGCGTAAATTGGACTTTACAGGCGTCCCGTGTTTGAATCTACCCACGCGAGTTGGGGCGAGAGCGTCACTTCCTGCAACTCCACCAATCGCGAAGGGGCATTCCCTTGCTCGTCACGTCAGGGTCATCGCATGCCCGAAATTCTCCCCGAGCGATCTATAGCAAGGTGTCCAATTGGGGACAACCTCCACCGCATTTTCTGTCCTCATACCGATTGATGATTGGCAACGAGATCGCGCAGCTCCATCCATAATCAATATGAACGCGCGTGCGAAAAATTCGGCGACTTCGAACGAGGACCTGAATGTTAAGGCAATTAATTGTAATTGCTTATGAAGTTGCATAGTTGTTAATAGAACGTCAAGGGGGCGATGGTCGGAGGGGACCTTGCAATCGTTCGCCTCTCATTCAATGGTTTCTTTTCCAGAGGCGGCAGACCTAGGTGGTCGGGTCTTCAGGGTGTTTCGGTCTCAAGAACGAGATGCAAGGTCAACCTCCCGAAGAAGGAGGTCAACGGGGCGCTCCTTGCGTAACCCTGGCTTTAGTCCAGGGTGGCGGAGCGGCGCCAAAGTTCAATGGAGCAACGTCGACCAAGATGTATTTATACATCTTGAAGATGCACGTAGCGGACCTTGCAGAGAATAGCTGATTGCTAAATGCGTAACCGACCCCGCGCGTACCCCGCTGTCCGCAAGTTGTCGCCGTTACGAGGAAAGAAAGAAGAGACGACTCTAAACCCTGGACCGAGAGAGACTCCCGAAAACGAGTCGTCCGTTCCTCCCCTGGTACTTTTTAAGCAATCGCCGCGCTAAGTTCCTCCTGCATTGATTTATCGATTCGACCTTGAGGGTTGCAAGGCATACGCTTATTTAAACTGATATGAAAGGTTCATTCTATATATATATACAGAAGGAAAAACGTGGAGCTCATGAAATGTCAATTTGAATTTTTTTTTTTCTAAATGACATTTCATGAATATTACATTCGTCCTTAGAGCCTTCATAATCACGTGCTGATGTTTCAAATGATTCGGTGCACTCAATTTGGAGAAAAGTTTTATAAATATTTTGTGTATATAGAATAACCCTTTAATGTCATCTTAAGTAAACACAGGGAAATGTGACCGCGTCTTTCTTCTCTCTTCTGGAGAAGAAATGCAGCAGGCGGGTAGATGAGGTATTCTTTGTGGTGATACTCTACTAATTGATTTTTTTCTTTTATTATCGACAGCATCGATTGGCACCTGCGGGAAGAGGTCTCCAACGCATCGTCAGAAGCCCAAGTTTCGCTGCTAAACGGCCTTGCGAGTATTACGCTCTTGGCTTACGACGACCACTCGTGCTCTTCGTACCTTGACGTTACGAAGGGTTGGCCCTGAACCGAGAAGCTCGTCGCTCAAGCCCCGAACGTTTATTCCGAGATTTCCGATAGAGAAACGCCAATTTCTGTCCCGTCGCCTTGCAACGACCGTGTAGCGTCCTCCGATCGGACGGCGAATGCCCGAATGCAGATATGTATTAATTAATATTCCCCCGTGATATGGGAATCACCGGCAGCAGACTGTGACCACAGTTCGCGATAACGCGAGGAGGTTGGTCTGCGAAGGAAGTCGAATCGAGCGTGTGTCACGGCAATATCGGGTTACTTGGACAGTCAGATAACTGGCTCGATAACGATCAGAATGTCGCGTCTATAGTGCTGAAACGTCCCGTTCAATGATGTTCATTAGGTGCACCTGAGTCCTTTATGGGAGTTCTAGGAATTTCTCTCGGGTTATTGTATTGTTCGGTGCTGTAGAAGCGACCTTATTGCTAGTTATCCCGTTTTAAGAGCTTCGAGAAGGTCAACGTGCGTAATTACGAGTGACATTACGGCGACCGTGGCCGTGGAACGGACGAGCTGCAGACCGGCTATTTCTGACCCTTTCTTGGGCCTCGAAACCGCGAAATTCTACCGTCAAATTAACCGATTAATTATGTAAGTTCCTAGGAATTAACGGGCTTAAGGAATTCCCCCTAAAAGCATTGCACAAATGCAGTTAGCACTGACACGGTGGAAGGCCACTACTTTAAGGCCGATCGATGTCGCGACTTGCCGATCGCCCGGACGCTCAGCTGGTGCAACGTCTCAATGTATTTTTGCGTAAAAACGAGATCCACGAATATATATGGAAATTGTTACGCGAGCGACAGGTCTATTCGGATAACACTTAGCAAGAGGTGGGGGCCAGGCGTTGCAGGAATTATTAACGACGGTGGCGCACGGGAATATAGTCCAGGGAATTTATTATTGCGGGCAAGTTTTGTCTCCACGTGGGACCTTGTAATGTATGATGTTATTAAAGGTCAGGAAAGTCTTGCTAGTGTCCCGACTTATGAAATGATTTGTTAAGACGATGAGCTTTAATCGAGACCGGTTCATCGCTCCTGAATTTCAGTGGACCTTGAATCGCTGATTCCAGAAATTATCGGGAATAACGTTTCCATGAATTCAAATCTCGCGACCGGAAGCCCTATTTTGCTGGGTATCTCTTGTGGAGCGGGGCGCAACCTCGAGGGAGATCTGGGTACAAACGTGGAGGAATGCAGGGTTGCCAAACTCAGGAATTATTCTCAGAGATGGGTTGGGAGATTGCTTACGGGCAGGACGTGCGATCGCATCCTGTGCTGCCCTCTGGTTTCGTACGTTAGCTTTCACCGTTTTTTGCCCCCAAGGGCGGCGCAACAAATTTCTGACAGGAGCACGCACACTCGCGATGGCGGTACCATCTACCAGTCGCCGTTGGCGGCTCACGTACTCGTGACTTGCCTTACCATCAAAAGCGAGCAGTGTTGGTAAGCGTAGGTGAGCCACCACTGTCAACTGCCGCATGGTATTACCATCACGAGTACATACGTGAGCCGCCAACGGCGACTGGTAGATGGTACCGCCATCGCGAGTGAGCGAGCTCCTATCAGAAATTCGTTGCGCCGCCCTTGGGGGCAAAAAACGGTGAAAGCTAACGTACGAAATCAGAGGGCAGCACAGGAAGCGATCGCACGATCGTGCCCGTGAGCAGTCTCGCAACTCATCTCTGTTATCAAATCTAAATGGAAAAATGCTCGCGTTCTGACAACGTTGTCCAAACATATCGCCTCTGACATGAATCATGCCGGACCTGTGCCAGAAACGTCAGAAATAAATCCAATTAATTTTGTGGCAAATCAATTACTGACCACCCCCAATCCAAGGTTTTAAATTCTCTGCTTACCCTACGGTCACGTTATGAAACACTCCGAAGGAACCATCCTTATTAAGTGTTTCTGATAGACGATAGTCACGACTGTGGTTTGACGTTTCAGGTTATAGTTGAATTGTTATGAACAATTGTCCTCTGCTGCGCACTTGTGATGTAGACCGGAGGCCTTTGCATTATTGATAGAACGTTGTCAACAAAACTACCTCCATAAGGCTAGTGAGCTGATAATGGTACTTAGGAAGCTAATCAAATGCTTTAATGACAGATTACTTGTTATCGTTTTTAAGCTTATTGTGAACAATTAGATGCGGATTGACAGAATGTTACGAGTAAGAGTAGTTTGATGTATTCCGTTCCTGACAGCTTTATATGTGGTAGCAATATTTGTTTGATAGTAACGACTTTTCCTTTACTGGGGTTTAGATATTTTTTTAAGGGATGTACATGCACATTGGAATTGACAGTTCAATATATATGTATTTGTGGCTTAGAAAATTTAGTCTTATGCAACAGTAGAACGTTTCATGGCAGGTAACTTCAAATCGTTAATATTATTTCAGATATGGACTGACAATATGTATCGAAGATGTTGCCCGAGAAAGAGGTGAACATCGAAATTATGACCGAAGGTTTGTAATTCTTTGATGTAATTATATCTGTAGAAATTGGTTATTTAGAGTATAAACATGGCTTAGTGTATATAGGATGGAGAGAAATGAATGTTCACGTAAACAATTATTTTGCAGGAGGCGAAAATCAACCAACTACGAACAATGAGGCACAAGCTGGTAAGCAGTGGCCATCAATGTCATGGTACATGCAACCATATTTGTAGGAGCCCACATCTATGTAAAGTCAAGCCTGATGTAATTAAGTTAGGGTACTATGTGGGCATCCGTTACGCTACAAAACAGGGCTTCATCTCTTAGTTGGTTCCCTTGTGTTAGATTTGCAAAGCGGCAGATTTAGAGGGCGACTCAGTCGCCAGAGAAAGTGTCAAAGTGTTAGGGTGACATCTTTCTCTCAATGTCACAGAACAGCAACTGTTGGTTTTTTAAAATTAGAAAAAAACTATGTAGTATATTATCGAAAGTACTTGAACATTATACTGGTTAAAACATTTTCCCAGAAGTGTCCGAAGCTAGATCATCGCATGCTGAAAGTGTACAAGAAGGAAATACAGATGCAACGTCACAAAGTTTCTCTGGTTTTTGCCAAGACCAGCTCGTGGTTCATGGATCGACCCAGGGAGAAGGTAGTGATGCTTCCAGCATACTTACCGCCAGTACGTCAATTTCTGGTAACGGTGAGCAATTGCTGACCCGATCCTCCAAACAATTAAATTAAATTAATTGTGGTAAGGATCAAACAGGAAAAGACCAATAGTCAAAACTAACTGTAAAATGATTTATACTAGAATCGAGTTCAAGCAGGGTGAGTGCAGTAACAGTTATATTGCCTTGGGGTGCGCAGAAAGAGACAATTAAGCCTCAACAAATCGGAGACATGGATCTGAGACCTGGAGAACTTGTAATGCGTATTTTATTCGTTGACTTTACATCCCAAGCTGAGAAAAAAATGGAAGCAGTCATGACAGAACACGTTTGTATCTTATTAAATTATCCGAACTTTTACGACAATATATCCGAAAATCAACCAGTACTTTGTTCGGCAGGAAAAGCAACTTTCAAAAGTTTTACAAAGAGGTGAAGATCTCCAATTCGATCAACTACTTTCAGCCTTTGGTTCTGTAGCAGAGCACTGTTTACCATCTATTTTGCGAGCACTATTTAATTGGTACGAAAGACAACTGGTTGACCATGGAACCGATCAAAAAAAGCCAGCTCCTGGGAAGGAAGATCAAAAGGGGAAGAGGTATACATTTGCTTAAAAATAATTTACGGAATAACTATATTAATTCATCCATTGTTTATTACAGTATTATGTACACGATCGTATCAGGAAGTGTCGAAACTGTGGAAAGGAGCGAAGCTGACTTATTGCAAGAGAGAAGAGACCTCGCCGTGGAATTTATCTTTTGTCTGATGTTAATCGAAATTTTACGCCAACTTCCCTTCCATCCAGGCCACGAAGATCTCGTGACGTACATTGAGAACATCGCTTTTAAACATTTCAAATATCGCGAAGGGTATGGGTCGCAACAATAATGACAAGATAAGGAACTTTATCAGATAGATTGTAAACGATATTTTTCAGGATTCAAAATGATCCCAACGCAGGGAACATTCACATTATCGCAGACTTATATGCAGAAGTTATCGGAGTGCTCGCACAAGCTCGGTTCATGTCTGTTAGGAAACGGTTCATGGTGGAATTGAAGGAACTTAGAGCGAAGGAACCTGGACCACATACTACGCAGAGTATTATATCCTTACTCATGGGAATGAAGTTTTTCAGAGTTAAGGTAATAAGCAGTTAACTATATCCCGTGATTAATTGACACTAGACAGGAAATTAATAAAAACTATCTCTTGATTTTAGATGGTTCCTATAGAAGAATTCGAGGCCTCGTTTCAGTTCATGCAGGAGTGTGCTCAATATTTTTTAGAAGTGAAAGACAAAGACGTCAAGCACGCTCTTGCCGGCCTATTCGTCGAAATACTCGTTCCAGTCGCTGCAGTAAGCATCCCGAATTTGAAATTTATCATCAACCGTACTAATGAATTTCACTTTCAGGCTGTAAAGAACGAAGTCAACGTTCCTTGTCTAAAGAACTTCGTAGAGATGTTATACTCCACAACTTTGGATATGTGCACCAAGTCAAAGCATCGCCTAGCATTGTTTCCGCTCGTAACTTGCCTTCTCTGTGTCAGTCAAAAGACATTTTTCTTGCAAAATTGGCATTACTTCCTGGCAATGTGTCTCTCCCATCTGAAGAACCGCGATCCAAAGATGTGCCGCGTTGCTCTAGGTACTATTGCGCATTGTTCATGATGTTTAGAATCCCTAGGATGATTTATAATGATTGTTGCAGAGGCCCTCTATCGACTGCTGTGGGTCTACATGATTCGCATAAAGTGCGAGAGCAATTCCGCGACTCAGAGCAGACTGCAGAGCATCGTGAACTCACTATTCCCTAAAGGCTCAAAGGCTGTCGTCCCGCGGGACACTCCCTTGAACATCTTTGTGAAGATCATTCAATTCATAGCTCAGGAGAGACTAGATTTCGCGATGAGAGAAATAGTGTTCGACCTTCTTTCCGTTGGTCGCCCGGTCAAGATCATCCTGACTCCGGAACGCATGAGCATCGGACTTCGAGCTTTCCTGGTCGTTGCTGATAGTTTGCAACAGAAAGAAGGCGAGCCACCAATGCCGCGCACAATGGGTGTTCTCCCCAGCGGTAACACAATGCGCGTTAAGAAAACATTTCTCAACAAGGCACGTAGTTGAGATTATTGAAATAATCAAGCATTTCTCAACAACTTTGCAGTCGTTCGGATTATTAAAATAATCATTAACTGTACAGATGCTAACCGAGGACACCGCGAAAAGCATAGGGATGTCTTCTTACTTCCCTCACGTACGACGAGTGTTCGTCGACATTTTGAGGGCATTGGATGTACACTATGGGAGGCCCTTGATGATGACCAGCACTCAAAACATGAACAAAGAGCCCGATGAGATGATTACTGGCGAACGGAAACCAAGGATAGATCTCTTCAGGACTTGTGTAGCTGCCGTTCCTCGATTGATTCCTGACGGAATGACTGGAGCTGAATTAGTTGACCTCCTTGCTCGACTTACAGTGCACATGGACGAAGAACTTAGAGGATTGGCTTACCAGAGCTTGCAAACGCTGGTCCTGGACTTCCCTGATTGGCGACAAGATGTGGTCCTCGGGTTTACTCAGTTCCTCGCCAGAGACGTCCAGGACACGTTTGCCCAACTGGTCGACAATGGTCTCAGGATGTTACTTCAATTGCTAACCAGTTGGAAGAATGCTTTGTCTAGTCCCAGCGTTAAATCCAAGGAACCACCGATCGATCCTGCGAGAGTGGGTTTGCGATCCGATGGGTCCATTAAAAAAACCGAGCCCGGCCAGAAGGTGGAACCCGTGTCCAGTGTTTTCCATCTAGTCGAAGGATTCTCTTTAGTGATGCTCTGCAATTGCCGACTGTATCCTCGGCGCATAGCCGTCCATATTCTTCGTGAAGTCAAACTGCTATTGAAGACTCTGGGTAAGCGCATTGCAATATATTAATATTTGTATTGATTCACCATTCTTTTCATTATTTTTTTTTTATGATAGGCGGCCTAGAAGATGATCAACCAGTAATAGACATAATAGACGCCGCCTGTCCGGCTGTTTTGGAAAAGTGTTACCACATGCTACCACCAGCCGAAAAGGCAGCGGCTGCTTCAACGTCCAACGTGGATCTTCAATGGATTGCTGACAGAAGCAGTTGTGTCTGGACAGCAGGTAAATGATAGAAACGCGTACTAATCGTTGCTGGATACAAGCAGAAATTTCGGATTATTTAGGTTTCCACGACGAGAATAGCACAAAGAGCTCCTCGACTTTAAACCTAAACGGAGCGGATCCTTGGAGCACTTGTCTCTTTGCATTTCTGGAGAAAGACCGAGTATTGACGTGTTGTCCTACCGCGGTGGCGCATTCCTGGCCCGTTGTCTTCAACCGGATAAATTCCCTCTTCACCGTCGTAGACCCAACGTAAGAACCTCCAGCTAGATCATGAGTATTATCGCAGATGAGGTTTTGTGTTCATCCTATCGTCTTTTATCCTGCAGACCCGTGAACGACAACAGAGCTTCGCTTCTCCGGAGCTCCACCGCTGTCCGGAAACCAGTCAACGAAAGAGACGTGTACATGCACGTATGGAAGAACTACTTGACATTCGGATACAGAGTGGTCCCCCCGATACCAAGCCCGATCGTTCGTTGTGCCAGTCCAGATCTTAGCCTTAGGTAAAGCAACCTTGGCGAACGAGAGTTTGTCGATGTTCCGCGCACTGCAACTGCCAGAGTTGTTGCCGGCGCGGAAAGGCTCGCCGACCAGCAAGACCTAGTTTGGACAGATCTCATGAAACGTGCACCCATCTCATCTCTCCGACTTCGCTCCTTCATTCCACATACTCGAATGGTTCCCAAAGATCACGCGAAGCATCTCTACCCTCCTGCATCCTCGTTGCAAGTACTATGATTCAATTCCCGTTTACGCGGAGAAGCAAACGGTAGAGTTGGCAGCATAGTTGATATCTGATTAACAATTGGTATTAATTGGTGTTGGGTCTCGTCTGCTTATGTCTGCGGTGCCACTGAAAGACCTTTCGCTCCTTATCACCTCCAAGGGCCGACTTTGCTCATGCATATCTCTTTACACGGAACACTCGTGTCCTGGCAACGAATTAACTTCGTACACCGGCTGGTTAACCCCTGAGCGATGGGTATTCCGATGTTTCATAAACTGGCACCAATTCCTACCAAACACATGCTTGGCAAACGGGGTACCGATACGTCGATAGCGACCGGATAGTGCGACGTAAATTCCATACGATCTGCATGCTCTCCTTCATCCACCACGCACGCTCATCTCGACCCTACCTCTTCTCTATCTGTCTTTCTGTCGGGGGTATAGAGTAGTCCTCTGCAGTAAATAATATCTTATATACAAGGAGTATCGGTGGTACACTGTATTGCATACTCTAGTGGTCAGCATACGGTGGAGTTTGGTGTGTTGTGCATGAGTAAGGAGTTGAGTCAGAGCCTGGAGAACCTCGGCGGGGCCCAGACCCTGCCGGGCCGGTTCTCCGTACCGTCCATTTCCGGCATCTACACCAGGCATAAGCGGACCAGGTGAGCCAATCAAACCTCCGGAATCACGTACACACGAGCTGCTTCCAGTCGCGGGGAAAACGATCTTACCCTCCTCCTCTGCCAGAGAATTTCCCCCCTAAACGCTCCGCCACTATTTGGGCCTCTTAAAGGACGAGAGAACCGCCGGCCTTAAGGGTCTAGTAAAGCCAGGTCAGCCATATTAAATTTTGACATCAGAGGCGAGGAAATCCTGAAAAATTCATGGGACGCCTCTGGCGTCTAAATTCAATATGGCCGACCTGGCTTTCCTTGGCCCTTAAACGTTCCGACAGAAGACGAGATGCTTCTGTCGGAACGTTTGAACAGGACACCAGCAGTGATGTGAGATCTCGAGTTAGGGTGTATCTTTTGCAACGGAGGTCAATTAAAAATGAAAAAAGAAAAAATGAGAAAGGGTTGAAGGTCGAGACTTTGAGACGTTCCCAAGGAACTAGCTACCAGCTGCACCTCGTTACTTTTAGACATCTCGCTCTCTCGTAAAATGGCACCCTGAATTTGCGGTAGGTTTAGCTTGCTGCCATATACCTTGACCGTTCCTTGTACGTAGTCTTCGCGATACGCAGAATGGCCTGTGGATATTCAACCTATTTTAATTTGCAGCTCTTCCCCGGACAGCCTCTCGGCGGAACGAGGTGACAACAAGTCCCCAGGGAACAATGCAAGTCCTGCAGCTCTCTACAAACTCACCGTTCCTTTATTGAAATGCGAAGCGGTGTACGTGCGAGATGCCGTTGTCCAAGCCATCGGCAAAGTCAATGCCGACGCCCTAAAGTATGAACGTCCTAGTAAAACAACCTGGAAATTGTATGCATCAAACGATTGAGTATATACCAAGCATCCGCTATTGCAGGGACTTAATGGAAGAGCTGGTTCCTTATATCCGGGAAGCCGTGGATCGAAAGCAAGAGAACATGAGGAGGAGACGAAGGAGGGACGCCTTAAGGCTGCAGCTCGTCCGCGTTCTGGAGCTGATAGCGGAATACGGGACTTTCGGGATTTGGTACGTTGCTCCTGCTTTTAGAGGGCTCTATTGTGTGGTTTTGGTTGTCCAAAAGTCGCCTAGTTTTCTAAACAAATGATTTATCGACCCTAGCCCTGCCGTCCTGGACCGCGAGACTCAGTCTTTGCACCCTACCTTCGTCGAGTACATAGACGGCGCCAGGCTATACCTGGAGAACGAATCCGACAAGGAGGCGCCTGCAGTGAGAGACATAAAGTTGCACTTCTGCAACTTCATCAGGAAGATGATCAAGAGTTTTTCGCGTGAGTGTGGGAAATAGGGCAGCCACGGGACGAGAAAATAATGAAACCGGTGATGAGCTGACTGTAACGAAGGTTATTTCTTTTTGTTACAGTAGAGACGTGTCATACGTTGCTGAAGAGGGACCTCCGGCGCAACTTGTTCACGCTTTTTGCGAGCTGGGCTGGCCATTATGGAAGACCTCTGACCAGCACTTCGTTCTCTCACGAGGAGGAGAAGGCTTGCTCGGAGTTGCAGCTCTCCGCTCTGCAGGCCATGAGCGGTCTACTCTGTTGTGGACCTTGTTTTAATCCTCAATCACTTTCCGAGGAAGGTGCGATACTGTATCAGTGGTTGGACCTCTTGTTGGCCAGCAAAGACGAGAAGGTCTGCGATCTCTGACGACTAAACGTTAAAGCTGGATGATAGAAGTGGTGACAAGTGGGATTTGATTTCAGATTTATGCGTTGGCTCGGGAGACCGTGGTTTTATTGCTGGAAGGAAACCCCGACATTGGAGCTCTCCTCGACTGGGTCGTCGACCGTTGCTACACCGGCGAGCCACAAGTGGCGGACGGTTGCTTCCTTGCCTTGGCAACGATATTTAGCGCAAGGTGCGTTGCCAGATGAAATACGACCTACCGAGTTGGAGGAGACGGCTCCTTTCGACGCTTGCCAACGCCGTCTAATCCGCCGTGTCGGTCCTAAAACGAGTCTGATCTCCCCGAGCCGCCACCATTAATCGTCCTCCATCTTTATCCCGGTTCTCGCTCATTCAGCGAACCTTCTGACTATCCACACGCTAGTAATGAAAGGTTTATCCCGCTCGTTTCAGAGAGTATCCCTGCGATCATTACACCAGCGTCATCAACGTCACCTTAATGAACACCGGGTGTCCGCGTGCCCCAGTCCACGACGCAGCTCTTCAGCTTCTCCAGCTCCTGGACCAGCGGTTCTTCGGGAACGTGGGGCCTCTTCCTGCCACCGAATTGGACACGGGTACGTGGCTGCTGTTTTTCTCAGATAATTTTCTCTCAAGCCTCGCGTCTTTATCGAAGACCCTCGAGATGTAGTGGTAGCAAAGTGCGGAGACGCTGAGCGCCCAAGTTTCAAGCCGACTCTTGATTACATTCTACCCTTCCTGGGATGTTAAATTACGTTCCTCGATTCGTTCTATTAAAAGTTTGCGATTCGCTAGTTAGAAAGAGGCTGCATTTGTAAGTGGTCCTCCCAGGGAGCCTCCAGGACGACTGTGCGCTGCCGAACAAAGGGCCCCCTCGACGCCCTGAATTCCGACGCTGAGGAGTTTAAGTTTATCAATTATCTCTATCTGTAAATTCCCCCTTGATGGTTCTACCGCTTAAGACCACTTACCGATTTGATTTCTGGTGCTGTTTCGACGCACCGATCGTGGACAGAGCACGCGAATCACCGCCCTTCGGAAATTTTGCCCACTGACGCAATAGAGAGCGAAGTTGATTCCAAAGTTGGTGTGAAAGAGCATGTTGCTGACATGTTGCGCGACCACCATGATCCGAGGAGGATCCTCGTCGACCTGAAACGAAATCGGAATACATAATGCACCCTCTACCTGGAGTCTATACTAATTCACAATTAACCTTTCCACCATGACAAAACTCGATTCAAACTTGTCGAGTTTTAATTGAGGGTGTGACATCTCCGCGGCCGACGTCCTTTCGTTTTTCTCTATTGTCACCCTACCTATCGATTCAAGTTCTTGCAAAAAGGAGGGATTATATATATGTTACGGGGTTTTAATTGAGGAATGATCAGACGCGAACGAGCCCGTGTTGAAGCCAGTAATTGGTGAAAAGGTACGGACCTCGAGGAAGGCTCGCACTCGCATGACGTAGGCCGGTAGATTGAAGCAGAGGAACACGCTGGAGACGACTAGCAGCATCTTGGTGACCTTGGCTTGGGAAGTCGAAGACCCTCGAGCTTGGAAGCACTGTCTGTCTCTTCTGCTGGTCTCCCTGGTCATGGTTCTGCGGACCCCGGCGAGCCTCCAGACTGACCTCGCTATCAGACTGTTCAGGATCACGATGATGAAGAACGGGAGGATGAAGGTGAAGACCGTGTCCAAGACGTTGAAGATGTTGGCCCAGGACTCCCATTCCGGGGCCAAGTTGCAGAGACTCGCGTTGTGTCTCTCGTTTAGGGGACGCGGGCTGGAGAACCAGAGCACAGGGCTGCAGAGGATGAGCCCTAGCATCGAAAGACACGCCAGGACCACCTTCGCCCTGGTCACCGTGCACATGGACTGGCGACGGAGAGGGTACTGCACGGCGATGAACCGCTCCACGGTGAAGGCCACGACGAACCAGACGCTGAGGAAGCTGCAGAGCGTCGTCGAGTACACGAAGAGCTGGCAGAAACCCTGGCGGTTGAACAGGCTCACGTCCACCAGGTTCAGCCAGACCACGAAGAGCGACCCCAGGAACCCGGTGTCGCTTATCGCCAAGGCTGCCAGGTAAACGCTGGACGACGAGCGCCGCATCTTCGCTCCCAGGAACACGCACACGCTGAAGCAGTTCCCCAGGGAACCGAGACACACCAGCACCGGGGTGTAGTACATCTGGATGCCGTAGGTCAGGACTTCCACGAAGTCGAGCTCGGTCGTTACCTCTTCCGGCATGGCTTTGGGTCTTGCACCGGTGAGGGACTCGTACAAGGAACTGCTCTCCAGAAATACATCTGCGATAGGGCCTAGGGTTGCCGAAGAGGTCCTCCAAAATCCCTAGCCACTCTTCGGAGTCTACTTCTCGGCTGCATATGGGAACCTCTTCCAACCTCCCACGTGTTGCCTACAACTGCACCTGCCGCGCTCCTCGCAGGTGCATCTACCCGCTCCGCGTTTCCACCACGCGGACGCCCAGCTTCTGCGCAGACTTGCTCGCGAGCTTCTTCGCCGCGTTCTGCGCCTTTGACGGAAACCCGAAATTATTTAGCGGGGTGGGATTTTCACCCTTTTTTCTTTGATTTTCAGGACAAGACGACATCGCGGCTGGCTCTTCTGCGGCCGGGGGACCAGGGCACACCAACTTGCCGGCTACTTCGGGGCCTCTTTCCAGCGTCCCTGCTAGAGGAGGCACCCTGGATGCTCTTCTCTCCACTACTTATTGCAGGAACCAGATGTATTTGTCTCGGCAACTTGCTCAGCTTCATCCCGATCTCACCATGCCGATGTTCAGCGGTAAGTCGGGCTGCACATGTAGGATGCATACAGCGAGCACGTAATTATTTCGCTTAACAGAACACTTCCACGATTTTGGAATTTCTTTACCTTTTTGAACAGCTCTGGTTTTTGTAAAATAAAAAGAAAAAATATGCCACAAACAAAACTCTATGTGGAGCAAACGTCTACGTCAGGGGAACATTCTAATAAGGTTGTTAATTTTGTTTGTGCCTCAAACTGAATTTCAGGTTCACACAGCCGGAAAAATTCGCAGCTCGTACAAACGCGGAGGAATTTCACTCCCATTCTAATTTCCCCGGCTTTTATCCGGGATACTGTTTCTCCCGGGATGCATAATGAGGGCAAAGTGAGCAGAAGGGAATTCCTTCGCGCTCGCGTCTCCCCTTTTTTTACAGCTCCTGCTCGATTTTGCATCGAGACAGATCTTAATGAAATGATTCAAGGTAGGGCGGTCGGATTTAATCTTTCTGCACATTTCGTCACGGGATTGCGGTCGAATTGCGTTTGCAGTGCGCCGAGGGTGAAGCCTTTTTATGCATGGAAAAGTCAAAGGGCCGGATCCATTGCGGTATACGCATATAATCTCCTATGCTCTCAGCTGGGGAAGAGAGAGAGAGGAAAAGGCAAAAAGATCACAAAAAATCCTGTCCTCGCAGTATATGGAACCTCGAGGCGGGAGGATGGGAAAACGGGAAACCAATTTATATTCCCTTCCCGCGGTTCCTCCGGTACATCCTCTTGAAGGGTTGGAAGATGCAGAGTCTGGAGTAAATAACGAGTCGAACCTGAATTCCCCACACCCGGGACCCTTCTACGTGGACAATGTCCCAGGGCGGTTCGATCTCTCCTGGCCATCCCGGGAGCCTTGAAATCCCGCTTTGGGAAACTTGGAAATGAAATCACTCTTGGAATTTTGGCGATGAAATCCTCATATATAATGTATTCGAACTTCAGGAACTTCTGCAGGGTGGAGGAAGACTGGGCAAGTAGAAATCGATTCGGCGGCGCCTCGAAGGATCCTTCTTCTTGAATCGATTTCCAGGGAAAAACTGAACGTCCCCGGGCACTCGGGGTTTTTTCAAGACTGAAAAAGAATTTCCATAAGAAACAGATAGGGAGAGTAACGAAGTTACCATCCTTATTCCGGAAAAGCGTCCGGCGACTCCTCATTGTCCCACCCTGGATCCAGGACTCGATGCCCTGGTCCTAGTTCCCGGGGGAAGATGCTTAAAGTATTCCTTTGAGACTTCGGGAACACGTGCGAGTCATTCCTTATTGGCCCATGATGTTAAGACTCGATCCTGAAGAGAGCCGCCCGGATGATGGATGCCCGTTCCCAGGGATGAAACCAGTAAACTACGAGGCGAGGATAGTCATAAATAATGGCGCACTATTTCGCCCGTGCCGTAACGTCGGATACATGCCGTGAGAAATGACTGACTTGTATAAAAGTGGATAACTTTATATCCGCGAAAATGGACGGCTTAGGGATGCGGCTCAGACAGTCATTGATGCGGTCGAAAGAGGTCGCAATTCATCCGGATATTAAGATTACCTTTTTGTATTACATGTTTATATTTTATACACTGCATTACGTTTATATAACCCATTATTTATTTTTTTAGAGATCACGCACAGATTCCAGACCGCTCGTCGCGAGGTTCGCCAACTACTTTTGCAGTACCTCTTGCCCTGGCTGCATAATATGGAGTTAGTGGACCCCAACGTACCGCCACCATCCAACCCTTTGAGTTATTATCAGGTAACAAAGTAACGGGATTGTAAACTGCCACTGTGGAGGTTTTGTCAGACGATAAAAAAAATTAATCGTCTTGGAGGCGCCGGGTATCGATCCCGGTACCTCTCGCATGCTAAGCGAGCGCTCTACCATCTGAGCTACGCCCCCCTTGATCTGTATTTCCGAAGAGATCGCCATGGACGTTCACCGTGAACCATTTTATTCGTCGAGCGAAAGTGCCGAGAACGTGTGCTCTCAAATTGGAGCAATCTCTGTTCCCGGGAATTGAATGTATAAAAAATCTTCATGAGAGGGAGCCGGGGATCGAATTAAACGCCCGCCACCCGAGGCGCGCCACGCCGCGGGAGACATATTTCCAAAAAGGAACTTATCTCGGCCGGAACAGCTTTCGGAGGAAATCGAAAAAAAAAGATGGAGGCGCCGGGTATCGATCCCGGTACCTCTCGCATGCAAAGCGAGCGCTCTACCGTCTGAGCTACGCCCCCTTGTGACTTCTCTTTTCGAAAAGAATCTGATCGACCTTTCGCTCGGGAATTTCGGGAATTTGGAGGAGCAAAAATTTTTCTTGGAGGCGCCGGGCATCGATCCCGGTACCTCTCGCATGCTAAGCGAGCGCTCTACCATCTGAGCTACGCCCCCCGTGATCTGTAGCACCAAAACTCTTCCAGAGAACTTTCTCCGTGATCTACTTATTCCGAAGAAAGGAATTAAACTATCGTTTAAGAGACGCAAACAAAAAATTGTCGGTTAAATGATTAATCCTCTGTAACCCATTTTTTTTTCAAGGCAAGACAAAAAAATGATATACCGTGAAATTCTCCTAATCTTAACCTTCTGATAGTAATTACGTGTACATTCACCCTCTGATGTTAACTATACATATTAATGAACTAAAATTGTTCCGGAGTAATTTCACCGTGATCTACTAAGTTTGAGGAAAGAAGGATAGTTAAAGAAACGCGAAAAAAACTTCGGTCCTGAGGACCTAGTTAATTAATTAACCCAGGTAACCCAATTTTTTGTTCAAGCAAGGGATAAACTGACGTAACCCGAAATTTGCTTATATTAACCATCTGATATTAACTACTCATTTATAAATTTCCAATTAATTTAAACGTTAAATATTAAAATGTTTCCGAATTTAATATACAAATTCCTTGGTTTCGCGGGTTTATAATTTTCGCGCTAATATGTATATTTAGCGCTTTTACAAGTATTTGGCACGAAACTCTACCGTTTCTTGATTAACTTCTCCGGCTCCCCCGGTCGTTAAGTTAAATATTTAAATACTAAGTGTTATACGATATAATCCGACGTTTAAAAAAAAAAGTAGGATATCCTTTTTTTTTTCAAGGCTTCGTCCTGCGGAGTCAAAAAATGAAATTTGGAGGCGCCGGGTATCGATCCCGGTACCTCTCGCATGCTAAGCGAGCGCTCTACCATCTGAGCTACGCCCCCTTGTGATCTATATGTCCAGAAGGATCACCGTGACCACGTATCTTGATCTACTTATTGAAAGAGAAAGGCAAAATATTAAACTGGAGGCGCCGGGCATCGATCCCGGTACCTCTCGCATGCAAAGCGAGCGCTCTACCATGTGAGCTACGCCCCCGTTGACGTTTTGGTATTCTCTAAGAAAAGTCAGGAAGACCGATGCCCTACTCTTAAGGACAACCGTAATCGTCAGATTAAATCATAACATTGTCAATGTTTCAGTATTATGCCAGTGATGTAACTCGCGGAGGTGGACGCAGAGAAGGCTGGGGAAGCGCAGAAGCGACGGAAATGGTCCTCAACAATTTATTCTACATCACCGCAAAGGTGAGCTTTATACATATTTTCTAAACAGGATGATGTGTTGATAACGAATGATCCACAAGAAGCATCTTCGTGCAGAAAAACATCCAAATACATTTAATTCCTCAATTAATTGCAAAGTAACTTGTATCATCTTTGCTCTATAAATGGTATACATTTTTTTTTCTCTAATATAATAAAACTATCGTATCATTAATTTCTGGATAACATGGGGTGAAGCGATACTTTTAGGTAATGATTGATTTCAATGCACCCTAGTTTTCCGATGAACACCCGAAGGAGACGGAGGAGCTCTGGGCGACACTCTGCGGATGCTGGCCGAATAATCTCAAAGTGATGATCCGATACCTCATCATCGTGTCGGGTATGGCTCCTCAGGAACTTCTGCCCTATGTGAGTGTTGTCCGTGGATTGGATTCTTGTCGGTCGAGAAGAATTTGTGAATAAGGCAATTTTAGGCGAAGCGCGTCGTCCTGTACCTGGCGAGAGCCCGACCGGATCGTCTGGTGGACGAGATGATGACGGAATTGCAGACTGTGGAGACGTTGAATTGTCTAATCGAGAGGACGGAGACTCCCCCGTTTTACCGATTGACGAGCATGAGGAAAGCCTCGTCCCACAGCGACGCACCTGCTGCGGACCCGGGGAACCCACCTAGAGATTTGGCGGTGGAGAAGGGCACCATTCATACGAAGAGACACTCTGGGGAGGATCCTGTGAAGACGGGGTGGGTTATCCTATTCTTTCGGTTTCGCCCTATGGGAAAGTTTCGCATCATTTGCACTTTCGCTTTCGCGGTACGATTTTTCTACTTTCGCTTTCGCTTTTTGCTTTCGGTGTAAGTACTTTCGTTACAACCCTAATATTAAGAACGACATAATGGGGAATTATAAAAATATTTGTCAATGCTTCAGATGCTCTAAGTCCGACACCGCTCTTCGGACGCTGGCAGGGTTCCCAACGCCGAGAGCCGAGAAAACCAGAACCGCCAGCGGTCCTCCAGTACTTCCCGATGACCTGTCCACGCCTACAACAGAGCCCGAGGTAGATATTCGTCTCGACACTTCTACATCTTTACCGAAAAGAAATTTCAAGTGACGTTTGGTTTCCAGCTTACAACTGACGAGTCTTGCTACGGGCCGCGAAACGTTCCTTCGGCATCGAATGGGAAGGCCTCGAATACCGGAGAGAAATTCGACATCCCTCAGCCGCATCCTCTTCCAATGCCTGAATACGGTGGATATTTCGCGCCTTTGACGGAGTTCCTGCCGGATAGCTCGCAGCCCATCAGCGGTTTCCACAGGTGCAACATAGCCGTCATGTTGCTGACGGACGTCATCGTCGACGGCATACAGCTCGACTGGGCAATCCACGTGCCTCTGATGCTGCACATCGTTTTCCTCGGTCTGGACCATTCTAGGCCTTTGGTCAGAGACCACTGTCGGTGTCTTCTTCTGAACCTCCTCGTGGTGTTGGGGGACCACCGGGACCACTTAGGCGTGGCTCGTGTCCTCCTTGCATCAAAGACCGAACAGCTGGGGCTGGGATTGTCGACCCCGGCCCTCCCGATTTTGGAGCACAATTTCACCGAAATCGACCCCGAGTTCGATAGTTACCTTTACGGGCCACCACCGGCTCCTCCTCCGGCGACTCCACCACCCTCCAGCTCGCCTCCTCCGCCGTGTTCTCCGCCACCTTCGCCACCACCGCCTCCACCGCCTCCTCCGCCACCTCCTCCGCCGCCTCCACCTCCGCCACCTCCTCCACCACCACCTCCTCCACCTCCTCCTCCTCCACCGCCACCTCCACCCCCGCAGTCGTCTCCTAGTGGCACCACACCTACCCATTCTCCTACCCCAACCTCCATGTCCACTCCTCCGTCGTCGATTAATCAGGTCGCCCAAGCTTTGACCGATAACTTGAAGGATTCCACCGGCCACAAGTATGGTAAGAGACCAAGGAACCACTTTTCCCCTCAATGTACTAATTTGCAAGTCCTGCCTTACACCGATTTTATTAATACTAATGAACTATCGGCGTTGAGCGTCGCACATAGGGGTGTTTACTATAAAAACTTGACTATAAATCAATTTTTGAAAACTGCACTTTAATACATAACTTTTGTTCTTTGCGCAGGAACCGAGTACCAGTAAATACCGATTTTCAATCAAAATGTACGCGCGACATTACATAGATTGTCAATTAATCTTGTTTAAAGGCCATTAAGATCAAGAAATAATTTTACAGGACATTTAACACCAATAGTTATAAAACCGACGGAAGGTAGCTCGTGTAAATGTATTATACGATGATGGCGAGCAATGTAATGAAAATGAACGTCAAGGGATGATTCGGTTTGCAGAGTCTTCGTGTGGCGGGTGGTCGTCTTCTGGAGGAACCGTTCCGACCATCCCTCCGGTGATCGTCACCCCTGAAGAAGGAGCCAACTGGATTGGCCCCCAACCCGGACCTAACATGCCCATCCAGGACGTCATCAAATCTCTGATCAACTTTCTGGCCTCTAGGTCGGTAATCGAGGAGACGCGATTACATTGCTAGGTGTTTAGTTTGCGATTTAGTCTACAAGTCTTGGTACTTGCAGGACTAATCAACCGTTGTGGAATTACGAGGACATGACGGCCAAGGTCTGGTGGGTGCGAAGTGCCGAGCAGTTGACTATCCTCCTGCGACATGTCCTGCGGGTCTTCAGGGACTCCTTGCCTCATGCTTTAGTTAGCCAAAGATGGGCGCAAACCGCCCTGCAATTAGGGCTCTCTTGTTCCTCACGACATTACGCTGGTAGATCTCTGCAAGTCTTCAGGGCTCTTCGGGTTCCCATCACGTCCAGGATGCTGTCGGACATCCTATCCAGACTCGTCGAGACCGTCGCCGAGCAGGGAGAGGACATGCAGGTATCTGTCCATTATCGACCCGGAGGTACCACCTTGCATCACGTGTAAGAGACGTTTTACTCGTGTAGGGATACGTGACGGAGCTGTTGCTGACTCTGGAAGCTGCCGTCGACTCGCTGGAGTCCGACTTCAGGCCTCTGGACTTCATGAAGGAGATCTTCAAGTCTACCCCTAATTTAAACAACAAGGACCCCGTGTCAGGCCTCGTTGTTGGAGGCAAACGCAGCCAGGGCGGGAATGGCTATCCAGCTGGTCCTCACCTATTTTCACACCTGAATCAAGGTGGACACACTCGCAGCACCAGCTACTCGGTCAGCTACTGCATGCGGAAGTCGAGTGGTGCTGGCTCGAGCACAACCAGCGATAACAAAGGTAATTTGCCCTTTGAATACGGAGTCCTTTCGACATATGGGCGCAATTCATCAAAGCGCGCAGGCAATGTTGGATCGCTTTCTTTCTTACCAAATCAGACCTTAATCAGTCCTAAAATATTCTATCCTCGCCGTAGAACTAGACAGCCGATCTGGTGGCAACAAGTTCCCGAACTCGAACCTGTCGAGATCGCGATCGGCTCAATCCCTGAAGCTGTTGGGCGATTCTGCGACCCAGGACGACAAGATGACCATCCTGGCCCAGCTGTTCTGGTTATCCGTTTCCCTGCTGGAGTCCGACTACGAGCACGAGTTCCTGCTTGCTCTGAGGTTGCTGGGAAGAGTGCTTCACAGATTACCGCTGGACCGTCCGGATGCCAGGGACAAAGTGGAGAAACTGCAGCAACAGCTTCGTTGGAACTCCTTCCCAGGAGTGCACGCTTTGCTCCTCAAGGGCTGCACCAGCCCCAATACTTATGAGCCGGTTGTTACCCTGCTCTCTCAGTTTACCCCTCTTTTAGACCTCCCAGTTGTCGATCCCACCCAGAGTTTGGCGTTCCCGATGAACGTCGTTTCTCTGCTCCCTTATATGCTACTGAACTACGAGGACGCCAATGAACTCTGCATCAGGAGTGCGGAAAATATCGCTCAGGTAGATAGTTATCTTGTGCTGGGGCTTATTGAGTCAATTTCGTTCGATATTGAGATAATTTATTCTTCTAGGTGAGCGCAGAGAAGGGGAAGAAATTGGAGAACCTGGGGACCGTGATGACCCTGTACAGTCGGCGCACCTTCAGCAAAGAAAGCTTCCAATGGACCAAGTGTGTCGTCAAGTATCTCTACGATACTTACGCCCATCTTAGCTTCAACATGTTAGCTTTCCTTGTTGAAGTCCTGGAGAAAGGCCCGACGAGCGTGGCGTTGCCGGTCCTCAGCATCATCCACTGCATGCTGCATTATGTGGATTTAGCCACTCAGGCTGCCCAGCCTATCAACACTGAACTGCTCAGGGTCATTTCGAAATACGTCGAGGTAAAGGATACCGGATCATTTGAATGTTTAATCCTTAAGTGCTAATAACTCGTCACTACCAGGGTGCTCACTGGAAGGAAGCCCTGAAGATCCTGAAGTTGGTCGTCACCAGGTCCTCCACCCTCGTGGCACCGCCTACATCGGTTCATGGTTCCTCGTGGGACTCCTCCTTGGCGTCTCCACATCCAAGCTTCACCGACACCGAGATATTCACTAAGAAGGAATTGCCTGGTACGTTAGCAGATGCTCAATACCTTGAGTGCCAAGAAACTTAAGGGGGTAGGTCGTGAAATGCATTCTAATCAAACTGAGTTTACAGCAAACATTCACTTATGTGAATATCTGCCTACAGGCCTATTTTAAAACATTTAAAAACAATTTTTTTTCTCAAAACGTCAAAGAAAATAGTCTCCTAAGGGAAATATTTTTACACATTTTCAGTCTCATATAAATCTAATTTTATTGAAACGCATTTCACAACCGACTGACCCCTTAACAAACGCCGTCAAATCACGGGCACTCAACGCGTTATCGTTCCGTTGCTCGCATGTCTGTGATAAAAGATTAACGAAGCTGCTTTTGTTTTATTCTGCACCACGGAACGCACTTGTCGCATGGGGAATTCGTTCAACGCCACGCAGGTTGCGATAAGAATAATAACACTAGAGTGTAGACCTTGATGGGAATAAACTTATATTTTCCTAGCTTGACGCGTCCTTCGCTTCGTCCATCCCCGGACAATTGTTTAAATCTTAACTCCGCAATATTTATAGTAATTAGAATAGCTATCGCAAAGACCTGATCCTTTCTCTTGACATTTCCACTTAGGGAGGACGATGGATTTCACTTTCGACCTCACCCACACGCCGGTAATTGGCAGACGTTGGCTGATCCGTCCCGTTGCTGAAGAGAAACTCGGCTCTCCGAGACGCTTCTTGTCTCTTTCTCCGGCCGATAGCAACGCTATCGCTGGGTGGAAAAGGCCATGGATGTCTCAGGTGCGTTGAAGAATATTGTACGCCATTGTAGCGCCCTAAAAGTGGCATAACATTGATATCGTTGCTGCTCTTCAGGGTCGAGTACGCGAGTGCCTGGTGAATCTGCTGACGACCTGCGGCCAGAGGGTTGGCCTACCAAAGAGCCCATCTGTACGTACACTTTTGTGCTTCTTCATCTTGCCTCGTGTTCCTTGTTTCTTGTGCTGTATCGCGATCGAGCCTCGTCCATCTCATCAGCGGGATCTCGATCGCACGACTTAAAATTTTCTCCTCGTTTCTAGGACGAACACATTAGTTCAATGACACTGTACAGCAAGGTAAACGATTTAACAGAAACGCAAAGTCGCACTCCCAGCAGTAAAGCTGAGAAATCTCTATCCGCTTTCACGTGTCGCACATCGGACCGCGTGTGTCTCACGCTTCGACTTAAGGTGAAGTGAAACACGTCGAGAAATTTGACCGACGTAGGTAAAGAAGATTCTTCTGAATACCTACGTTACCGCTGTTTGTATTTATATCGACAGATGCGAGTTTCTCGATTACCACAGTGTTCCAAATTGTTGTACAATTCTTCTGACACTCGTTTCTCATATCGGAGCCTTCAATAATTGGATATCGATCGAAATATGAGAGCTGACTAGGTTAAGTTAAATTTTTTTTTTTTTCATAAATTTAAATCTTCAAAGTGTCAGGATAATTATCAGGTACTGACGAGTCACGTGTCAAAGTTTCAGACGGTTCGGTTGAATACCTTTGGAAAAAAGTGTCTTAATCGAATCGACTGATTTGACGGGGGTTTCACTTCACCTTAATTTGCATCCGAAAAGTCTCCTGAACCTGTCGATAAGGAGGGAACATCTCTCCAGTAGAACTGTCTGTCGATTGTCGCGTTGTCTCCTTTCCTGGTTACCCTGTATCCGGACTTTGCACGGTTTCATTCACGAGCGACCAAGTAGGCTGTAAATCTCACATCGAGTTACATCGCGTGGATGACGCTAAAGTGTTGCAAGAACTATACTCCCAATAGTCGGGACCATCCGAGCGGAATTCTAGCACTAATCTCGTTTGAAACATGTTTCAATAGGTGATATTCAGCCAGAGTTCGGATTTAATGGAGAGGCAGTCTTCGATGGCGTCCTCGACCGAGGAAGTATCTGGAGCGAACAACGACTTGAGCGGAGGATCTCGAAGAGACGAGGAGCAGTTCGGAGTCTTCAAGGACTTCGATTTCTTGGAGTACGAAAGCGAAAGCGTCGAGGTAATTCGGATCATTCCTTATGAATAAATCCATCCACCGTTTAGCTTACTAATCTCGGTCACTGTTGGCTTCTTCAGGGAGAGAGCACCGACAACTTTAACTGGGGAGTAAGACGTCGACCCTTGAGCGAAGGAGAAGAACGGGAGCCGAGTTTGAGACAATTCGAGGAGAGCCTCAGCGAGAAGACGCTGTCCTCCAGCAAACACACCACCAGGGTACGACGAAATACTTGGGATTTTAAATTAAATGCTTATCATCGTTTATATGTCCTTTACGTAGCGAGGAGTTGCCGAAGAATCCTCCGACGACGAAATTGGATCAGAATCGCCACTCGAAGAGGTTCCAGAAGGAGCTGCAGCGGGCCGAGATGCGAACAGCATCCCTGGGATCTTCCCTCCGTCATCTCTGTCGCTCATTCCAAGTCGAACTCGTCATGACTCTTCTACACGATCCGATACCTCGTACGTGTCTCCAGGATTCTTCAGGAGATCGTCCTCTTCCACGTTTATTTATTCCCGTTTCCTTTTTCAGCGGTTCCAGTGCCGGGGATCTCGGGGATGTGACACCTTGCAACGCCTCGCCAAATTTGTCGGCGCTTATGCCTTTCAGACAAGCCGTTCGCGACGATGCTGAAGAGATCTGGAGGCAGCAGATTCAGAGCCTCATCACCCAGTCGCCATATAACACGCTGGACTTCTTCCACTTGTTGAGCCGGATCTTGAGAGTAAGTCTTGGGCTAAGGAAGATTAATGATGTACTTCAGGATTTATTACAAGGATCTGAGCGGAACAAAGTTGAATCGGAATTGTTATTGCGATTCGATCCAGCTCCCTGGTGAATTGCAAGGGTTCATTTAACATTTCTGTTAGGACGTCAGCGGAAAATCCATAGGGCTTACCCGCGAGGCTGGGAGCTTGCTGAGCACCGGAGGACCCATGGCAATCCAATTGGGTTCCCATTTGTCTAGTCACGCAGAACTCCTCAGTTCGAAGGCCGAACCTCCATTGGTCTGGTTCTCCACGACGGTCTTCACCGCCCAGAGGTTGAACGAGTCCCTTCGCTTCGGCATGCTGGAGGTCCAGGAACACCTGGAAACATTCCTGGACAAGAAGGACCACGCCTCCGAGGTATACGAAGTTAGACATACACCGATAAAAATCGATTGGAATTTACATACATTTTTACAAACGCCATAACTGATGTTTTACATAAAAAAAAAAATCTAAGAATCATACATTAGAAAGTGTATAAACACACATCATTTTCTTTAATCTAAATGCCGAATGGAGATGCTACAGAGCCAATGTAATTTTATTGTAATCTATTATGGCATCAAATTAACCAGTGATCGAGTATGTAAATTTACATGGGCATTTTTATGAGTGTACCATTGGTATTCTTATTTCACTACATCTACTAATCTATGACCCGAACATACTATCAGTGCCTAGAGGCCGTCAAGGCGACGATGAAGCTGCAAGTTCTCGGCGATACCCATTCGTCCTTTCCGGGCCTGGACGAGATGTTCCTGGACCTCGGAAGAGCTCTCTACAAGCTGCATTTCCAGTTATTATTGCTGATCGAGGCGTTGAACAAAATGCTGGGCGTCCTGAACGCCGCTGCTAGGAACGTCCATTCTACTCTCCAGGACATGTCCGCAGAGGTGGCGAACATGAAGTCCGCCCTGAGCAAGGCTCTAGAAGAGAGCACCGAGAGCGAGCGAGAAACTCCGACTCCAACCCCGAGCCCGAGTCCTCTGCCTGGCGCTGGTGCCCTCGAGGAGGTCGCCAGGGTGGCGGAATTCCTCAGGGCTGCAAGATGGTCCTCTGCCTTGGAAGCCGTCAGACTACATCGCGCTCAATGGCCTGGTGACCCTTTCCACGATGACGATGACGTCACCACCGCCGTCAACATGTACTGTAAACATCTTGGACAAGATCGTTCCGGTGAGAAGCATTCCACTCTCCCTGCAGAAAATTAATTTTCCCGATGATAAGGAACAGAGATCTGATAACTCGATTAATCAGCATTAAGAGGCGGCAATTTCATATTAATAGAGTTGTCTTCTCTATCTTTTTTTTGTAATATTTATTCGTTAATGGGTGCTTCGGTTATTACTTTTTTGCCGATCTTTGTATATGTAGCAGTTATCTATAATCCTCGAATATTCATATTTTCAGATCTATTCGTCGTGACGAGGAGCGACGCGGAGACGTCCGAGATATTCGGCAGACTTATGGAAAGTCTCTTCCAGGTGTTGGCCTCCGTGAGCGGCCTCGAGGCGGCGACGAAGGCCGCGAGGACTCAGGACACGAGTCACTCGAAAACCGACTGCTAATGTAACGTCAGTTTAGTTCGAGGTCGCATTAATATCTATTAAATGGCGCTGCGCTCGCGTACGGATGACAAAGCTAGGAAAGCGAGAATCTGGTCCTCGGGATGCCAGGAAATCCAGGAAAAAACGTAGATTTGGCACGGGCGGCTTCCGACGCCCACAATCAGGCTCTAGGCATCGATTGTTGAACTCCACCGAGGCGAAACGCACCCTGTTGGATTCTTCAGGGTTTTACTCAAAACTCACTCTCTGTAACGAGTACCCCAAGGGGTACTCGACATATCGATGGCTGTACCCTACATTTTTACGTTCGTAGGACATTCGAATTCCGGCCGACTGCGATCGGGCTCCGAAGAATTTTGTTTCCGTCGATGACGAGGATCGCGCGATGAACTGAATAGCGCAGGTTAGCGGATTCTTAATAAATGTATTTAATAAACCGCCGGGAATTTATTTAATACGCCGAAAAATGAGTCAGAGACTCGCCGATGAGGTCGCCTCGGGAAGGTAAAAGAATGAATATTGAACACCAGTGTCATTAAGGGGATGTGAAAGTGGCATCCGAAGAATCAATCGTTCATGATACTTTTCTTCGAGTCGTTTCAAACTTTACAACGAGAACGTGGAGGCTATAAGGAAGGTCCCGACCCTCGCGAAATTTCATTTTTTATAAGAAATTTTAAAAGTACGAACAAATTAAAAAGAAAAAGAATGTAAATTTCATGAGTTTCAGGACCTTGTACTCTCGATATTTATATCGTAATGTTAGACTCGAGTCGGTACACCGAGTTTGGAGAAAAGTTTCACGAAGGAGAACTCTTTCACGGCACTTTCGCATCACCTTAATTTGATGCTACTTCAATTTCATCCCAGATACGACCGCGTGGCGTTCCTGAACGCGGCCCAGTTCGCCAGCAATTTCATCCGTGGTATAATCAGCGAGGTTCTGAACATTATAAACGCTGAAGAGAGCTGTCCCTGTCTCGAAAGGCACATCGGATGGCCAACTTGCGAGGAGATGCAGCCGGAGAAGGGGAAGAAGTGCATCGAGGCGCTGATGAAGCTGTGGAAGACGTACCCGGTGCTGATCACTGCATTGCTCATCTTCAGGTTCTAATCGAACTCCTATCCTAGGGCATGCAGGAGTGGCTCTTCCTCGTGGAGTTCAGCAGGATGAACTCCAAGGACTCCACTACGGTCTACATATACGAAGTCTTGTGGAGCGTCCCTACGGCGGCGTACCCGGAGCCCCAGGTCACTGTCAGCGTCTTCTTCTGCATCGAGACCTCCATCTTCGACTCCCAGCGTGCCCCTGTTAAAGTCAGTCTACATGGTTCATTATAAATAACGTGTAAAATTCATGTTCAGAGAGATTCCCCGAACAGGTGACCTACATCTTCGAGGGCAACCAGTTCGTTCACCGCCTGGGCATGGCCTTCCAGCCGAAGTGGCTCTTCGACATCCTGGACATGAAGACGATGACGTTCAAGTCTCTCCTCTTCTGAGGGAGGTGTATTTTTAGCACTTCCAACCGTGCTCTCCTCTGCGGCTGGCGAATAAAATAAATAAATATGCTCCTGGGGGTAGCCTGGCCCGTGGCCATCTTTTCGCAAATCGAAGACTCGCCGACAAGCGGCGGAAATTTTTATTCCCCTAACACCAGGCATCTCGGAGCCCGGAAGAGATGGAGACCTAGAAGAGGTCCTAGACATATTTCCAGTGGCAATGCTGATCACGCTTTTGCGGATTTACCGGATTTTCGGACCACGGGACGACCCGGCCACCTGTCGACGCACCATGAAGAGCTCCAACAAGCGACCGGGTGCGTGCTTGAGAACGGCAACACGGCCTCGCTTCTTCGTATTGGTGACACTTTTTCTCCGGGCTTTTTTTAAGCCCGACGCGTAAAGTGTCGTAAAAGTAAGAGTGTCGGGTTTCCGACGCTTGGCACTACCCGGCACGTGCCCCTTGATGCGAAACCAGCCCCGGATGACGAAGAGCCGGCCACGGGAACAATGGAGCAGGTGATCGCGGGGACAATTGCGCCCTGGAGCTCCCTAAATAAGTTTTCAATTACCGGGGAATTACGACACCCAACCGCTGGGCGTTAAGGCTCTGGTAAAGCCAGGTCGGCCATGTTGGATTCATGGCGTCAGAGAAGAGGAAATTCCGGGAAATTTCCAACGATGATGGGACATCTCGTCAGAACTTCGAAATTAAATTTGCATCTCGGGGTTAGTGGTCGGTAGATTAGACAGAGTATATCGGAATTAATATTTGGTCTTCGGTTTGAGGAAGTGTAACATACGTGAAAACAAATTTACTGTTGATATCTGGCAATAAGATTTTACCTGGGATTTTAATGGAATGGATGCTCTTCTATGTTTGGCAATAATAATTGATTTGAGCTTTTCATGGGAAGGGAGCAATTTGAGCTGTTTTGTTTAAAACTCTAGAATTTAAAACTCAAGCTGAAACTGATGAGATATAATGTTAGGAAGAATAAACTAACGGCTGACACATCTAAAACAAAAAAATACCTAATTTCTTATCGCGGTCTTCATTGTGGAATATTCGCTTGGTAGAACACTGGGAATTTTCCGGGATTTCCTCGTCACAATCCAACATGGCTGGCCTAACTTTAACGAGGTCATAAGTCGAGTACTTTATTTATAAAAAATGGGGAACGGGGATTTTCTCTCCCACGAAGACGGGAACTTCTAGGCCGGTCGTCGCGAGAGAGATCGTCATATTTAGAGCCCTGATGAACACCCTGAAGAGGCCGCGCGTTGGTCCTCTGGACTCTGATTTCTCCCTTTTTTTCCCTTCTCTCCCGGTTTTTATGCAGGACCCTGTATTTCCAGCATCGGGAAAGGAGAGGCCCCTGGAAGAGGTGGTCTCACTCGAAATACCGAGATGACCTCCTTCGGAGTGGCACATGGTGGTCGAGGATCACGGGAGGTGCCTCCCCCGCGCAGCAGGAGACTTCAACAGCGGACAACCACATGTCGAAGTCGATGCCCTTCGGGTTTATCTTCGATTTCGGTTTCCCACCGCATAGCCGAGATATAAAGAGCCGATAGGGACAACGTCGATATTTCTTAACCATTCCTTATTAATTTCACTTTTACTCTAATGCCATTCTTTCTAACTTCAGTCATAATCTTTGATTTCGACTTCCCACCGCGTAGCCAGGATATGGAAATGAAGGCGCCATTGGAGGCAACGTCGATGTTTATTAACCAATAATTATTAATCCCACTTTTACTATAATACTGGTCTGTTAGTAACGAAATGTTTGCAGTGGGATTTAAAGCACTTAATGGAGAGATATAAGAAATATTGTAAAAGGCGTCCCTCTTAATTCAGGAGGGTAAAATCCAGTGTTATTAATTTTTTTAATAAACCCCCTACAAGCTTACCCATTTCAAAACTGTTCTTAGAAGACATCTCGATCCGAAAAATATGCCAAAATGATGCATTCCAATTTGCATTTTGTTTAACCCGATTGTTTTTAATCCAGTATTATTAAGGCTTGACGGTTGACAAATTCATCTTTCCCTAGATACCAACCTCACGTGACAGCCTGCGTCCTTCTAGTATTTATTCATTCAAATCCCTTGATAACTGCTCAGATAAGATAGATACAAAAAAATAAACGTTTATCAGGAAAGGTCCCAGAGACGGCCCGCGACGTTCTCTTCGAATCTGGGCCAACCTGAAGGATTTTCGGCATCCGTTAACCACCGTCGCCTATTTACACGAGCTTTTTGCCGGGCCTTTAAACATCACATCCGCCTTTCTCCCTTCCTTATCTATTCCACTCTCCTAGGAGCCTCGGGAGGAACCACTGCCAGCTCAAACATCCGCCGTGCATCCCTTGCTCCTCTTCGTCCCGATCTTTAAAATCCTCCGGGACGTTGCCTACCTATTGGTTCAAAGACTCTGAAGACCGGGGACAAATAAACCAACATCGATGCTAACATCCTAACTTCTGGTTTTCCTTTTCTTTTTTCTCTTGCGGGCCAGCAGTTTCGACTACTAAACTCCAGTCCCCCTAACTTCAGCTGATGAATTAATCCTCGGTTACAACGAATTCTGCGTTTACTTTAACACACGGTTAGATAATGAATGATTTAATCGATTATGCTGGAACCTTAAGACTTATCATTCGTTCTTCTCTTATCCCTATGCTTCTTGATGAGAAGCACATAAGTTCGCATGTTAAAAAAGGGGAGTACATTAGATGGTGAAAAACGTCTTTTTTTTCTTGTTGGTTACTATTTAAGTTTCTCTTTCTTTGCTTGTACTTTCATGACCGAAATAACTGGTACCGAGCGCGTTAGGGCGTTTCGTGAAAGTGTAATTAATAATGATTTTCTTTAATTTAGAAGTTTCACTTCCCTTTAGAAGTCTAGTCAGAAGCCGTCATTCGGAAGAAAAGATACTTGCACTCTTAGCAAAAGACAGTCTGCTGATAAAGTTCTGCTTCTACTGCAGGAATACTTGCACTAACGGCAAAATTATCTGCAATTGTATTAACCGTATATGTCACTGTAAGAGAGCGAACTTTATAGGAGGACTGCTTGATAAATCGGAATATAAATTTCTACCACCGGTAAAAAAAAATATTATCACAACTTGATTATTTAAGTGACATACACTTTGCTGTCGTTTGTAAAGGCGATTACAACCATAAATATAACTTGAGTTACCTCAGTGAAATTATACTCTCTTCATTGCAATCACTCCAAAAACTTCCCGCGAGACCCACTTCTTCGTGTTCTTTAAATTAGCATTTCTCAAAGCAAGACAAATTTTCTCCCACCCTGAGAAGAAAATGACATTAAACCTAAGAAATATTTTGTTGAATAGTAGGAAATAAATATTTTGTCTGTTCAAAGAATGATTATTAGGCTCGAACTAAATTGGGTGCAACGTTTCTTTGGAATTATTACAGTTTATTTGGGTCTAATAATTATTCTTTGAATTAACAAAATGTTTCTTGCTATCGGTGAATTCTTTTTCTTCGGGGTATGAATTTGGTGAGGTATGGCAGGGTATGAATCCGTGAATTATCCCGCGCGGATTTCTTCTATCCCAGAAGAACGAGGATGCCGAGTTCCGACATGTCCCAGGATTTAGAAAATTTCCAGGAGTCGAATCCTTCGGCACCCCTGCAGAGGAGGATGCCTGGACCACGGTGGACCGACCATGGGGCTAGACGAAGGGGTCCGCTAATTTTAGATCGGACTGGACGCGGCCCTCTTGGCAGGGGGCAGCTGGTGATTCGAGTCGGCATTGGCCCTACACGTGGTCCGACGCGTGTCCTGCGTCCCCTGGACCATTCCTGGCCGGTCGGCCAGATGCGTTCTCGCGGACGCAAATCGTAACGCGGCGCCGGGTAACCCGAGCCCAGGAAACCGCGGGGGACGCGAAACGGCGAGGATCACCTGCCGATGCGCGTGTCGAGCCCAGTGCCTCGATTCGGCCCGAGAGTACCGAGAGCCGGGCATTGCGCGACCTCTTGGGGCTCGCGGCAGGTGCCCGACCCCGTGGGCTACTTTCCACGGAAAGAACGGCGCGACGCCGAGGAGCTGATAGATATACGTAGAGGGCACCCCCGAGTGAAAATTTCGATACGACTTAATCGACACTACGAGTTTCTTGATACCCTTAATTGTAGGCCTTAAGGTGATACAAAAGTGACCTCGAAGAGATTTGGTTTATGAAACTCTTCTTCGAATTCGGTTTACCGAATCGGTATAGACTTTACAGTGTGAATATAGAAACTTTGAGGGAGGTCCTGAAACTTATGAAATTTAAATCTTTTTTTTGTAAAATTTCTTTATAGGTATTTTTAAAGTTTTGTGTAAGAAATGAAACTTCAAGAGGGTCGGAACCTTCTTTATAGATTCCATATTCACGGGGTAAAGTTCCGAACGATTCGGTACACCCAGTCCAGCGAAAAGGTTCATAAACGAGCCCTCTGTGACGCCAATTTCACGTCGCCTTAAATGGAATTGGAGATGACGTAAAGGGCACTCGAGTCGACATTTTTATTCTACTTGGAGTCTCTCGTGTTGAGTAAGACGTACAGGGTTGAAAGTAGGATTTAAAGAGTGAAATAGGACCAACAGTGGGTTTTATTAGGTTACACAGGTTTAAAGTAGAGTTCAATTTCCACTCGGGATCGCTACTCGGGTAAAGCAGAAGACGCAACGGGTGGCGGCCATCTTGGACTGCTAGTGATTACGCGTTTAAAAGGGAAATAAATACAGTTTGAAGTTTATACACGGCAACTGTCAGTGTTACTTGCAATTTGCAGGTCATTAAGAACAATATGGGACAGTATTTCACGATCTTCATACCTTTTGGCACGAGTTTTATCATACTTTGAAAAAGACGCCGTGTACACGGTTCGACTGCTGCCGTTTACGAATTCAAGATGGCGTATGAATAAGATGGCCGCCAAAGTTCCCTTCTCTTACATCTTGAGATTCGATCCCCTCGTCCGAAATCTCACATCATGCTCCATCCATCTCTTCGTAGATCCATGCATCGATGTCTCCGGGATTCGCGCAGCAACCCGAAGTTCGTCGTCCTAGGACCCGGTGCCGACGCCCTCCCCTCCCTGGATCTCTCCGTATCCTTTCGGCGCGAGCGGGACGCGCACATCTGCGCCGAGCGGATGCAGCCTGCACTTTATGGCCGCCCAATGCAACCGATTCACATTCGAGCACCCGCGTCCCCGGCCCCGCCAAGCGGCACAACGACTTCTATAATTAGACCGCCTTCTTCTGCTTAGACACCTTGGTGCACCTACGCCCGAAGTCGCCTCGAGCCGGTCAGGAGTCGATGCTCACCTAGCTACGCCCTATGCAAATTCTTAAAGTTCCCGTAAATCCTCCAATTGCCGTAACACTCTCGGATATAGTACTCGCAGTTAAATTCCTGAGAATTTAGAAACACTACCTATGTCCAAAGTCGCTTTAGGGTAGGTTAGGATCCGATGCTCATCTGCCTACTCCCTATACAAATTCTTAGGTCTCTTAAATTCTCTTAAATTCTTCAGGGATTTATTAATTACCATTGTATATTGACAATGACAAATGTTGAACTGTCAGTTCGCGAAGGTAAATAAAGGTAAGAAGTTTAAGGTAAAAACGTTTAAGGTAAAAAAAGGGCAGAAGAGAGATAATTTACGTGTAAAATGGTGAAGAGGGCGTATCGTAAGAAAGCTTCGACTCTTTTCCCTCGCAAGGATTTAAAACAAATAGCAATTATTTATTTTTTTTTTTACAGTAAATTAATTTGATACCTCTTGTACTATCTACAGTTGAATGATGCATGCGCAAGTACTAGGATATTAGTTTATGTACCCATGACCGGAGACCATGGCTTTGGTCGCTTCAAAACGTCACGGCATTTTGTAGGATATCAGCTGTTCAGTTATCAGTAGGTATCAGTTATAGATCAGAAGTTTATCCCTGTCTAGTTTACGATTGCCGTCGCATCGACGAACGGGCCGGTGGAGGGATCTCGCTAATGGACCCGCGACGGATGGCACGTCTCTCGGGCTCTCTCTCTCGACGAGACGGGACGAGGGCGCGTGTCGGTCGCGTGCCGCTTCCCGCCCGGGACCCGGTGTCTGTGGACCCTTCGCTCCCTCGGGCTCCGCACCCTCCATGTTTTCTCTCCCTCTGGGCGCCATCCCGCCAGCGATTAATCATTCCCTGGAAAAGGATCTTCGAATATAGTGCCTACGTAAGATCGCCGATTTAATCGTCACTTCTATTCCTACACATTGAAAAAGAAAAAAAAAATTATCACTGCCTCCTATCAGCAAAATATGACGGAGGAAAATCCAGGCAAGAGTACAGGACAGCACGAAAGACTTTGAAAGTATGAACGGTACTCTTGTAGCGAACTAAAATTTAATTAAATTAAAACTCTTACGTTCGATTAATCTTTTCTTTGCGAACCTTTAGTAGGCATCCGTGAACTGATTTTTGCAGACTCTTCAAAGAATTTTTTATTTACAGGGAGTAGTCGATGGACGACCTCGCCGTCCTTTGTCGACCATGAAGAGGACCATGAAGAGGAACCTGAAGGGGGACTCGAAGAAGTCGCCGGCGTCTGGCAGATCCGCGAAATGAATGACCAGGTCGTCGCGACTCGGGGATGAATGGACGCTGAGGGAGAGAAAGAGAGAGAGAGACAGGATGCGAGTGTCGGGGGCCGTTTTTACATCTGTAGGAAACCGCCAGCTGATCGCCGTCGTCTTTGTAACCCCTTTGGTGTACGTGGACGCAGCCCGGGGTACCACCTGCGAAGGCGGCTCGCGTTTGCCGCAGGCTCTCCGACCAGTTTGAAGGAATTCGGTGCTCCCTCGGGACTCGCGAAAAAAGGAGGGAAAAAAAGGACGACCGACCAGTTCTATTCCGCCCGAGGAAGACATTAGGCCGCTTAACGAGCCTCCACCTCTCGCCGAGTCCTGCTCCGACTTCCGGTTAGAATTCGTTCGACGAGTTCCACCAGTTCCTCTGAGCGCGTCGGATGTCACACAGAACGGCGCGTCAAGGATAGACATTAAAAATTGCGACGCGTTTTTCTCATACACTGAGAAATGAATGTCACTGCACCGATGTATTTTGTTCATTCAAAGAATAATTTGTCTCAAATAAATTCATATAAATTGAATGCCACATTTCATCGGAATTATGACAATTAATTTGAGCTTATTTTAGTGAAATAATCACTTTTTGAATTAACAAATGATTACTTTGGTCTTTCTCCAAGAAATATTTCTTTGGTTCAATGAATCTTTTTGTTTCTCACGGTGGTTAAGCGTGGTTTAATTGGTTTTCATGTCCGACGCGTTCACGCTCCGTGCTCTGTATGACACCCAACGCAGTATGTAGGCATAAAGTAAGAATTCGTATTAAATAGGACGTACAAGTTCTAAAATAGGATTTAATGAGTGAAATAGAACTAAAGGAGACCTTACTGCGATTAGAGGGGTTCGCCTAAAATTTCGATCCGGGTAACATCAACACAATTGATATCCTGCTTTAAACTTTAACCCTTTCAGCGTTGTGGACCCATAAATGCGTCCGACGTTTGATCCAATATTGCTTACACGCCCTGATGAATTTCGCCCATACGCCAAAAGGGCTTAGCGCTGAAAGCGCTAAAGGTAACAGAAGGTTTCGTTTCTTCCACCTGTACGCCTAAAGTAGAATTTAAATAATATTATTAGAGTTTTCAAAATCTCAAGCAGGAGATAAAAATGATACAGAACGAAAGTAGAGCTAACTTAGATTTCGCAGGTTCAAAGTTTAGAGCCTCTACTCGAACCTGCAGTTTTTTATCCACCGGAGGACGTGGAGTCAAGTGGCAGGATTTTTTCACGCGATCGCAGGAAGAGAGGAGTGGTCGCCTTGCACAAGTGAGCGAGTCTGGATCCCGGTCTCTTAGGCCGGGAAAAAGTGGAGAAAAAACGGGGAAGGAAGGCCCAGGAGACGGCTGGCTCCGGAAGGAACTGCCTCGTCCACCCCTCTCCGAAGAGAACGGAAGGCAGGATGGCTTTCGGCTCCCCCGAGTTAACCTCTTGCACCCGCAACTAAATTAAGGGTCGTTCCGGCCGAGTTTTTCCGCCTCGTTTTTTCTCTCTTCCTCCGGTCGCCTCTTTAGCGGGGCCAAAGGGGAAACTCCAGAGGGACGAGAGCCCACGTGGAAGCGGGCAGAAGGTTACGGAGCTCCATCGGAGATGGACAGAAATCCCCATTGGCACGCGGCCAGAGCCTCTTCAGCCTCCTCTTCGGCATTCTCTTCAGCCCCCTCTTCGGCATCCTCTTCGGCATGCCCGGTCGACCCGGTACCCAACCACCTCGGGATACTCCTCCAGGGCGGCGATCGCTTCTGAATTGTCACCTAAGGTGAGGTCCTGCGATCGACCTTGCAATACGTTCTTGAAGAGGAGGAAGAGATTCCTCTTCGAGTCGCTCCCCGGTTTTCCGAGGTCCTTCCGAGGTGGTATTCCGATTTGAGGGGGAATAGAAGAGGGTTCACATTTTGGATTTTCTTTCCAGGTCCGCGAAAGCAGCCAAGGCCTCGTTCGACGGGGGAGAGGTCGTCGTCCCGGGCAGAGAGGGGTTCTTCGGGGCAGGAGGAACTCCGAGAGGATGACCGTGGAGGTGACGGGAGGTGGTTCTCGGCGTGCAGAGCGCGACAGCTGCAACTGGCTAAGCACTGAAATAGACTCGCCAACCCCATGCCGAGACCAAACACACGAGGTGCCCCCCGAGCCCCGCTAAAAAGGCCCCGGAGCTTTTAAATAGCGACACCGCGTACTTTTCCCTTTTCCAGAAACCTGAAGGCTGCCGTCGCCGACTCTGGGCAGACAGGAAAGGAAGAAAAAGGGAGGAGGCTGTCTGATTTATAAGACGAGCCACGTGCTTCCGGATGGTCCCGAGGTCGAGGTGGGACGCCGAATGTCGATTATTTCAGGATCCCTAGGGTCGCGAAACCTGGATCCAGAGGTCTTCAGGGTGGGTGTTCTTGGCGAAGGTTGTGTTCGAGGTCGGGAAGCGGGACCCGAATCCAAAGGTCTTCAGGGTGGGTGTTCTTCGCGAATCTCATCTTCAAGATCGAGACGAGAGACCTGAAAAATGTAAGGACGGCATCTGGGCAGAATATGAAAATCCTCCGTAAGGGTAGCCAATTTTCGCGAAAACCCACCCTCGAGGCTGGGGACTTCTTTTCCTAATTTCTTCCCCAGGCTGCGCCGCGACATCTCGGCGGCGCCCTAGAAGAGGTCGACGGAGGCGTCGTCGATGCCGAAGTGGGCGTCGGTGCCCTGCAGAGGAATTCCTGGCCGGTTGGCGAGCTCTCGGTTTGCGTCAGGAGGTGCTCTCACCGCTCTGGGGCTTTATTTTTGGCCGCGACGTCGATAAGGCGCCGGTGGGCGGGGGACACCTGTTTTCCGCGGTCGAACCTGAAGACGCCGCCGAAGAGGACCCTCCCCCGTTTCCGGCACTGCCGGAATAAGACACCCTATCGACGAGCCATCGGATCTCGAGTGGACACCGAGCCCTATCACCATCCTCAAGCTTACGTAATTATCTTGAAGAGGATGTAGACTCTTCGGGGCGATTAAGGTCGGAGTCCCAGTGAGAGTCATTTTAATAATGTCATTTAAAAAATGTCCTATCAGAAATGAAATGTCAAGGGTGTCAGAACCTTCCTTACAGCCTCTATACTCACGTTGCAAAGTTTGAAACGTTTCATACCCTGTCCGAAGAAAAGTTCCGTGAACTCTTCCGCCTTCTTCGTGGACTCCTCAGATGCAACTTTCATATCCCCTTAACCCTATCCGTCCTTTCCGCCGCAGCTCTGATTGGTTTTTCATCTTCGATGAGTGACGCGCCGCGCTTTGTAAGACACTTGGCGCGCTTAGTGGGACCGGCTTAACGAGCCCTCGGCGCTATTCTTCGATCCTGAAGAGCTCGTCCTCGGGGTGGTCCTCGGGGACGACGAGTGAGCGAGGTCACGGCGATCCGTGGGCGGATGCTGAACGATGATCCTCGGATCGCAAGGTGGACAAAGGGAGGGAGGCGCAGACGCCGGGGCGACAATGGTGTCTTTCTCCCGGAGTTGGTGGAAGCAGGTTGGTGCGCTGGGTGGTTCTCCTGGCGCCGTGCCAGTCGGCCGCCGAATTTAGCACCGCGACGCTGACTAACTCGCGTGGCATTCATTCAATCCTCGACCAAAACCCAGCACGGCTTCGAATTCGCGATAGTCGATCCTCCGCTTCGCGATCGAGGAGCTCTTTCTTCATCGGCGAGACCTCCACTTCCGCCTCACCAGGGTAACCCTTTCTCCGTTCCCCTACAAAAACCGAGGCAATAAGTTTCGCCCAAGATTCGCTATTTCTCTAGGATTAAAGTGACGGAAGGCGCCAAGGAACCTTAATCCATGTTTGTAAAAAAAGATCATCTCCGGTCTTCACCCTTTTCGGCGGTGACGCCATCTTGGAAATGTTGACTCTATGAGCACTCTCAGACCACGTGTTGCTCACGGGATCTGCGAGAATTTCACGGTACCTATTTATAACCCTTTTCTCGATATTTTCTACGTGGATTTGTAAGACTCGAGCATTTTTCTACGTTTTTATGAATAGGCACTGATAGCCTTTGGTTTCGATTATAAGCTTTTAAGCGGGGTAAAAATTAAGGATAGGTGGAGTGACGCCATCTTGGTTACGGACTTCCTTGTGGAATGGGGTAAATAAATCCTTCAAAATGCCGGACTTGTGGGGATTGGACATTTCTATTTCTTTTTAACGGTGGGTACGATGTTGGGAGAATGGTGAGTCTGAAATTGTGGCATTAGAAACCAGAAAAAGAACGAACTGTTGAGAAAAATTCTCTCCTAAATTGGCTTTCTTTTCGTGGAAAAGCCAAACCAGTGTTTCCTAAATAAACTTATTTAGATTCTAAAACCACCGTAACTTTTTATTTCAGACTCCCTGTATCCTCCTAAAATCATGAACACCGTGAGGACGTCAAATCTTACATTCTCTGGTTGCACAAGTCGGCCATTTTGAAAGAAGGGCTATTCCCTCAATGAAAATAATTTCCTTCTTTGAAAACCGATTTTTTTTTTATTTCAAACGACTAACAATGCGATCCGGCAACAAGTTCAACCTTAGAACCGCGACAATGTCGGTGATTTCCAGCGATTTTCCACTTGATTTCCGCATGATATCGAGCATTAAAATCCATAATTTCTCGAGTGAATCGTTTCTCCCCTGCAAGGATCTCTTGATAAGGATCGAGACCCTCCTCTGAGAAGATCGCGCTTTCTCTCGCTCGCGAAGAGGGCAGGCGAGTAACGAGGAACGGGCGCGTGCCCTGCGTCACCCGAGACCCCCCAGGCTCCTTTCCATAAAGCGGAGTGAGGCCAGGAGGAACCGGTAAAAATAGAACCCCAAGATCCGTACCCCAAGACTCGTTCACGGGAAATAATTAACGGAGCCACGCGCGCGCCCTCCACTTCCTGGCGATCGTCAGAATTCGCGGCCATCTCTGGATTTCCTTCGCACCGCCACCTCCCGCCGTCGACCAATCTCCAAGGATATCCTGTCCATCTCCCTCTCGAACACGCTTCCTTTTTCTAATAAACATACGTCTTATTTTATGATCACCTTATCAGTTATCTTTGTACCAATTCCCATGTAATTACCCCTGTGAGCGTTAATACTGGAACCGGTGGATTTCTTATTTCTCTGTCGGGACTTCTGAAATTCCCCGTTTAGACGGGGGTGGTTGTCCCGACGTCAGGATTGCAGGAAGAAAATGATTAATATTTATAGATTTTTATATGCAATTGCAATTTATGGTCATCCCTTCTCTTGCAGATATATCATGGGAGGGGTCAAGGGTGGAGCTGGGATCATCTCGTGGGACATCTTGGCAGGTCCAGAGCAGCCACCGGTGTTTATACCACTCGCACCTCCCTGCTCCAATTAGACTGCCAGATTTAAAGCTTTAAGTTATTACTCAACGTATTAAACGTTCCTTGCAAAATGAGTGTATCTATTTTCGCTGCTTTTTAAGCGTCGCAATGTTAATGGCCACCGGGGTAATTAGATTGAAAGGTAGCCCGCGGTAATTTGTGGTCTCACTCGGTCCCTTATAGGTATACCCCGCGATATGAGCTTGTCGAAGACGTCCTGGGAGGGGTCAAGGGTGGACCCGGGGTCATCCCGTGGGACATCTCGGCGGGTCCGGAGCAGCCACCGGGGCTCGTGGCACCCGCGGCTCGCTCGCTCCAATCTGGCTGCCGCACGCGTGGGCCCGCTCCAAGACGCACGCACACACGCTAGCCAAGTGCAAAAGACGCAGGCTTGTGGCCGTGTGGTGCCTAGCAGCTGAAGAAGGGAGTGCCGAAGAGGAGGAAGAGACGGCGGAGGGTCCGAGAGGATGAGGGAGGCTGCGGTCCTATATGTAGCCCCGAATCTTAGCCGGACCAACTATTACGCCCGAATCTTACGAGGCGCACGCACCCCGGTCGCGCGTTGGTCTTCTTCAGGGACTCCCAGCTGAGAAATAAAGTCCTCCCATTAGATTTAACCTGACCTGTGCGACGTCGATGGCGCTCTTCGGGGGAGTCTGAATCGCGAATCCGCGCAAGGGCTTTCTCTTCGAGTTCGAGGACGAAGAGGGGAGAAGTGATAACGAAGACCTCGGCGAAGTGGCGGAGCTCCTGAGCGAATCGCGAAGGGGCTCCTCGAGGAGGTGAGGTTCGGGGGTGGCGAACACAGTGTGGGATGATCGGACCTGGCTGAGACGAAGAGGAGGCGGAGGAAGTTGGACACCATGCCGAGGGCCTTCCTTATCACCCATCGCCGGTACAACGGCACGGAAGAGTTCGAGGAGCCCGGAAGAGGTAACGCGCTCTTCTACTTCTTCTTCTTCCTCTTCTTCGGCGGCGGCGCCGGAAGCAGCCGCTGCATCCCCTCATAAGTTCAAGCTGTTGTGTTGATATTTTAGACAATTCAATTTATGAAGGAAAATTTAACGCTGCTCATCAGTAGTACAGCCTACTTCGACATTGTAGGAAGTTTTAGATCCCTCGGTTGAAAAAGAAAAAAAAGAAGTAATCGATAAACTTTTGAATATTTATAATAAGAAACTTATTGGTTGGTTTAATAGTTTATCGGATTCTCCACGATCGTTGTTGATGAGCGAAATGTTCTACGTTTGAGGTGATGTGAAAAACCCCGAGGAACTTAATAGTTGTCGGTTAAAAGGAATTCTTCTGATCGGTGTACCATCTGAAACAGCGCGCCGCGGTACCGACGATAATATTTACATTGACAGGTGTGACGTATATTAAGAATTGTACGAAATAGTACACTTCATAACGTCGTTTCCGTGGAATGATAATACAGAGATCGAGGTAAAACTCGAGAAATACCCTGAACTCTTGATTCTTGGTACTTTGATCGACTACAGGGCCATCTGTTGCATTCGGTGGGAAGTAAAACTTCACTCGAAAAATACCTACGGCGCCTATGTTACCACTTCAAATTTGCGAATACCCTTTTCTCCCTTTCACGAGCCTCAATGTATAACTATCGATAACCATCAGGTTTTAAATTATTGAGATTGATTTCAGACATTCCTACCGCTTTCTACTGTTACATAGGAACCTTTTAAAAGTGAATAATGTGCAAAATATGTGACCAAGACGCCATGTTGATTCTGGTCTAAGCTGGAAACACTTTTTCTATAAGTGCATCCCTTTAGTGTAAGAAATGGTCTGTTGTGTCGGAGAATTTCATAGAAAAATCGGTCAGCGCATCTTTTGAAAAAGTGCGCTCGCGGCATTTGCTCGACAACCGATATGTGAAAATCACATTTTACATCCCCTCAATGGGGTGAATTTTCGGGAGCAACGGTCGAGGGGGTCGTAACTTTGACTAGTTCTCTTTCGACGGCGGACGTTGGGCAACCGGACGCGTCCGCCATTGAAGGTGGTCATCGCGAGTAGCTTAAGAATAGTAGACGCGAGAGATGCGTCACAGGTCGAACGACGCATGCCGTCGCGACGCCGTCAACCCCTCCCGGCCGTCCCTTCGAGCTCGAGTCGACGTTCGTCCGGAATACTCGCCGTCTATTTCCGTTCTCCCCAAAAACGGAGCAGCCTCGAAGAACGACCGCGGGTGCGTTCTTCTAGGCGGCCGCATCGCCGGAAGAACTGCATTCGATATCTAATCGAGAGCCGTAAGGTGATATGAAAGTGCGATATGTACATAACAAAAAGTGAAAATATTTATAACAACTTTTCTCCAAACTGGGTGCACCGAATTATCGGGTGCACTGAATACGGAGGCTATAAGGAAGGTCCCGACATCCATGAAGTTTCATTAAAAAAAAAATGTTTAAAATGTCCATAAACAAATTTAAAACAAATGTAGAAAAATTGCGTAAAGGGTTGACTCCTCAGATGTCACTTTCACATCACCTTAAGACGCTTAATTTCGTTTTCTTTTTTTTTCCGTAATTTAATAAGCCCTTTCAATTTGGCACTTCAGGCTCCACTAGAAATGACTCTTTTCTTCTTTGTTTACAGACTTCAGCCCCGAAAGAGGGGTGCGAGTTGCCGAGTATGGAGGTGGCCAGCCGACCTCGGACGGAGCCAGCGATTGCGGCAGCGAGACCTCCTCGGAATGCCCTGAAGAGCTCTACAACCTGACGAAGTTGGCCGAGGTGAGCCTGGCAGCTGCAGCAGGTACTCTGATCCACCCTAGAGGAGTCCTCTACGACAGGCCAGAGTCCCCTCGATGCACCCTGCCGGAGAAATGCAGGTCGACTAGGACTTGCTCGAAGCAGCAGCAGTTCCACCTTCAGCAACGCCTGGACCACCCCGAGCACCGACTTCTGCACCGGGATGTGGAGAACGGCGAGAGGTCCCTGAGGGAGAGGACGAGGCTCTTCTTCGAGAGGATAGAGACGGAGAGGCAGACCCTAGAAGGGGTCAAGTCTTCGTCAGGAGACCCTCTTCAGGTTCACCCTGGTCGCTGTTCTCCGGCCGTGGTGCAGCCTCAGTTACCGGGACCGGAAACCGAGTGCCTTCTTCTGGGTGGAGAACATCTTCCTGGAAGGAGCTCTCTTCCTTCCGAGGCCAAGGTTGCCGAGGCAGAGCTACCGCGTGCGATTAATGCCAGGAGGACGACTTCCGACAACCCCAAGTCCGAGGACAACGAGGACCACGAGTGTCCCGATTGTGGGAAGAAGTACTCGACCTCGTCGAACCTTGCCAGGCATCGACAGACACATCGGTCCCTGGGGGACAAGAAGGCCAGGAGGTGTCCTCACTGCGATAAGGTCTACGTCAGCATGCCGGCCTATAGTATGCACGTGAGGACCCATAATCAGGGCTGCAAGTGCCACTACTGTGGCAAGTGCTTCTCCAGACCGTGGCTTCTTCAGGGTCATATACGCACGCACACAGGTTGGTCACGAGTTAAATGACTAATTGTTAATAACTGGGAACTTACTTCAGGCGAAATTTTTATCCTACTTAGAACCTAATTGTGGGCCTTAAGGTGATATTAAAGAGGCGTCAAAGAGGTCTTGTTTGTGAAACTTTTCGCTGAACTGGATGTACCGAATCGTTCTAACGAGATTTATTCTTCCCTAGGGGAGAAGCCGTTTAAATGTACGATCTGCAACAAAGCCTTCGCCGACAAGTCGAACCTGAGGGCGCACATTCAGACGCACTCGAATACGAAACCGCACCTGTGCGGCCGCTGCGGAAAAGCCTTCGCCCTGAAGTCGTACCTCTACAAGCACGAAGAGTCCTCCTGCATGAGGGCGCATCATCGAGCCTCGTCCGAGAAGAGGGAGACCGGGGACCCTCCACCAGTTCCTTCTTCAGCAACTTCGACGCCTCCTGGGGCGCAGACCAGGATCGCGACGCCCAGCGTCACGGCGTCCCCGACCAGCGTCATCGTACCCCGTTTAGGTGCCGGGAGGAACCCACCCCTGCCGACCCCGAAGACTACCTCTTCAGGGTTCTCGGCCATCATCAAGCACGGGAAGACGACCTCGCTGACGTCCTTGGCATCCTCGTCCCCGAAGAGACCTTGCAGAGAGAGGACGCCGGCGGACCTTGAAGCCACCCAGAAGAACGAGGAGGACTCCTACGTTTCCAGGATGGTCATAAGGACTTCCGTCATCTCGCCCAATCCCGAACATCGAAATCGCTTCGGCCAAGGGAACCCCCCCGCGAAGGGGGGCCTCGATTTCGGAGACCCAGCGAGGTCCTTTTCTGGGCCCACTGGGATGACCTTAAATTTGGCCATCGCGTGAAGGCAGTATCCGATGGACCAGATATGAAGTTGTACCTCCTAAAGAGCCGTCGAGTTCCGAGTTCGACTTCCGGCCCCTCTTTGGAGTTCAAGAGGAGATACTCGAGTCGACATTTTCATTCTACTTATAACCTCTAATTGTGATTAAACCTTAAGGCGAGACGAAAGTGGCGTCTGAGAGGTCTCGTTTATAAAACCTTTCTCCGAGCTGGATGTACTGAATCGTTTGAAATTTTATCACTTGAATATAATGACCTTAAAGAAGGTCTCGGTACTCAAAAATTCTTTTTTAATTTGTTTATAAATACTCTTTTAATTTTTTTTCGTTGTAAGAAATGTTATTTCATGAGAGTTAGGACCTTTCTTAGGGCCTCCATATTCGAGTAGTTGAATTTTGAACGATTCAATATACCCAGGTCGGAGAAAAGTTGCAAGGAGTATTGACCACTCAGTATCACTTGCATATCGCCTTAATAAATGGGTTCGGAGATTATATAAATAAGGTAACTTCTATGTCATTGAGATTGAAAAGATTTCAAGAGTAAGATAATGCCAACAGAGGGCTTACTTAGGTTAAAGAGGACCTGAAATTTCGACTCGAGAAAGCAGGAAGAAAATCCTTCGAACGAGGCCAAACAATCCTGAAGGGAAATCTACGAATCGGTCCTTTCGTCCAGGATTGGAGCGATCGTTGTGCGACCACGAAGGACGCTAATGCAGGCATTATTCCAAACATCTTCCTAATAGGGACCATCTAGCAGTTAGCTGTAACCTAATTATTAATGTAAACTCGATCAAAGCCATGGAGAGTCCCTTCGAGTGGATTTTTACGAACATCGGTGTCTGTGAACTAGTCCAGGAGATCCTCGAAGCGCAACCAGGATGATCCATCGATGCTTAGGCTCTTTTTTTTTTTCCTTTTTAAGTAGAACCGGAAGCCTCGTCTTTCGCGCTCTTCCAGGCAGCTGTAAGTTGTTCAATGTAAATAGTGTGTGCGCAAGTAGTAGCAGAGCCTGCAAGGAGATGCGCTCCCTCAAAGTAGGCGCCGCAATAATTAAGGATTAATAAGGAATATTTTGGGCCGCGACTTTGGTAGCGGCCAGAGTGTCAACTAGTCGGACTCGTCCCGTAATTAACTATCTCGTGGGAACCAATCTCTCATACTGCGGTCAAATATCAATTTTTACATTTATTCGGTCGGCTAAAAAAATCCTGCAACATCAATAACACAATTTTTAAGGCATAAAGGACCGTGGGATTTTTTTTGCCTACCTAGTAATTAAAATTAAAATGATTTCTCAGGGCACCGCGAGAGCTTGCCGAGACGTTTACGGGACGGGGGAAAAAATTATTACGATGTCGCGTGTTGTAGATTGTACTTTTTATACGTGTTTAAGGAGAAGGCTGAGAAAAGTTGTACCCTGCGAGGGATTCATTTCCAGATGGATATTAAGATATTAGTCACTGTAAAGGATAGGGAGAGGGTGCGTCTTTCTCTGGTGGTAAAGAGAGCTCCCATGAGCGTCATTTAGACGTGTCTTTGGATTTTGGTGAATCTATGGATGTTGGACCTTATAGACTGATCTGACCATGAAGACAGTAAAAGAGAAAGAAAAAAAAATGGGGTTGTTTCATACTCTTTCTTTCTCTTCGTCCTCGAAACAAGTGCCTAGCACAATATGGCGATCCCCGTAACAGTTTCCATAACAGTAAGAGAGAAAGAGATAAAGGATAGTCCCTTCGTTCGCTCTATTTCCTTTTTTCTGCCTTCACAAAAACATATCCCATGTCCATAGGTGTGCCCTAGTCATGGTTTGACCGACCGGAAGGCTCGGGAACGCGACCCTCGTAGGACCCCGAAGATGTTGCACATTGTAAATAGCATTCCCAATCGTCGATTAGTTTTTTAAGCGATAAACGACGGCGTCTAGAACTAATGGTCCACCTTGAATCACTTAGCATACCATTTACACGCCGGAGTGCCTGCGGACCTTCGCCATTTTTGTACCGAACCGCTCCCCACGAGTCCTGTTAATCGCAACATAAATATACGACCACGTATTAGAAATGCCGCATTTTTCTCTGTAGCCGGATCGCAGCCTCGAATTTCCAACAAAAAAAGAAAAGAAACGAGGAAAAATGATCACGACCGCCTTGATGAAAGAGACTCGTCAGGGCGATCGCGAGTCCTGTTAATCGCAACATAAATATACGAGCACTTATTAAAAATGCCGCATCTTTCCCTGTAGCTGGGTCGCAGCCTCGAATTAGAAAAGAAAAAAAGAAAGGGAACGAAGAAAAATAATCACGCCGCCCTGATGAAAGAGACTCCTCAGGGCGATCGCGACGTCGATCGCGAAGACCCAATTGAGGATGGTCGCGATTCGCTCTCGCGGAATATGTGCAATCTTAATAATATGAGTACGTTATTGAGCCGATTATCGCGGCCACCTACGTCTCCGGATAGACAACGCTGAGTCTTGTCTCTTGCAAATGGATCGGAGTGCATAATTAGGGCGCCGCAGGGGAAGACGAGTCGAATAGTCGGGGACGATATCGGCTGCGATTAGGCTATCGGTTCGGGAAACTCGAGTGTCACCCCGAAGCGGTCGTCCTCATCGAGGGGCTATTCACTTGGAAATCAGGGAAAAGGATTTCCTTCTTTAAGAGCCGATTGCCTTTCATTTCATATGATAGACAATGAGATTCTGTGACAAAGGACGTTCGGCCTTAGAATTGTAACAGTGTTTCGGTGATCCCTAGCGATCTCCAGCGATCTCCAGCTGATTTTCACATAATTTCCAGCGTTTAAATCTGATCTCCTATACGAAGATTACCCCCTTCAGTCTTGGAAAAAATCATCGTTGGAGATCGATGCCGAAGAGAGTGGGGCCTTCCGTTCGCGGCATTCTTCGTGGCCTTCTTCTTGATTCGCAGATCTCTCCTATCGTTTTTCACACTCCCTCTCTTGGCTCTTCGTCAGAGTCATGCCGTGCTATCCGAGACAGAACGAGCCGAAGACGTAGACTGGCCGAGTAGTCCTCTCGGATTCGCTGAAGAAGCAGGCTAGGACCCTGAGAAACTCTCGACATGTCGCTCCCACAACTTCCGAGTCTCAGGGTCGCTCTTACGGTCTTCGTCCTCCTCTTCGGCATCGTCCACGCGAGATACCACGTAAGTTCCTACCTGACTTCGTCCCCTTTTTTTATCGGTTTTTCTCCTCGCATTTTCTCCGTTACTCCGAGAAAAGTGGTGGAATCATATCTGACCACCCGGTTAAATATTCCGAAATTCCTTCAGCGGAATTTTTATTTTTCTGTGGGATATCGACATTAATGATAACGTCGCTAATTCGTTGGCTTCTCTTGTCACCGATTCGCAATTTGCGTTAGTGATCGTGACATCGATCGGGATTTTTAAGTTTCTTTAGACAATTGTTCAACCACGCAAATGAATTATTAACAGGTTTTGCATCACCTTTGGAATATTTATTCCTTAAGAGGATTAATTTCCTTAATTTAGTACCAGGCATGCTAACGATTTTCCCCTTTTTGTTAACAGCTTTTGAAGAACACAAAAGAATTTGTTGCTCGTGCCCAATTTTTTGTCTATACAGTAGGATTGAAAAAAAAGAAATTGTTCATAGCGTGCAGAATTTTTATTCCGTTTCGGGATCAATTTCCTTAATTTACCGAGAATCTTGGTATCGATTCTCGAATGCCCCTTGTCACGAATCCACAAGTAGCAGCACTGATAATCCGGATGAGAATTTTCCTCTCTCTTCAGATATAATTCTTTTTCAAATTCCCCGACATCGTTTAACAATTGCGGATGGGGTTAACAACTTTTACGCGAATGAAACTATCGGTACGCAAAAATACGAGCCCATTCAGGACATTGCCAGCTCAGCCGCAATCGAAAGATTTGGAGATCAGAGTTCACCAGATAATGAGACGATAGGGACCTAGTTTGCCTATTTCCGATGTGTCCCCTTTGCACCGCAATTGTGGGTCGCGAGAATCTGCACGGACGTATTCCTAGTTTCCAACAATAGAAATTCATTAACAATCCCCTCCCCTGACAGGTGAAAACGAGATTCGATCGGTCCATTGAGGTCTTAAGAGATGCTGCGAACCAAGGAAGGACATTCAGGGACCCCGAGACGGTACCAGAATTTTACCTAATTATTAATCCCAAGATTGATGAATAATTGCACAAATGGATGCAGTTATTCATTGTAATCTAGTAATATATCCTTCTCAGAACTTCATCGCCCACAAAGATGTAGACCGGGGCTTCTGCTATCTGGAGCGAGTGCAGGACCGCCAAGAAAATCGCAAACCTGTCCACAGGACACTTTACGTATGGGATGACAAGTTGACCGATCTGGAAGTAAGTAGACAACAATTATCAGTTATTAAGATGTGAAAGTAGCATCCGAAAGGACAACCCTTCATGAAACATTTCTACGAACTGGGTATACCGAATCGTCTCTAACTTTGGAACATGAACATGGAGGTTATATGAAAGGTCCTGACGCCCACAAAATTTCAATTTTTTTTTTAAATTTGTTTATAGATACTTTCAAAATTGTTTATAAAACATGGAATTTCATGAGTGTCAGGACCTTCCTTATAGCCTCTATATTCATATTCGAAAGTTTGAAACGATTCGGTACACCCAATTCGGAGGAAAGAACGTAAACCTCTTTGAGGCCACTTTCACAACACCTTAAGGACGGGTGGAAAATGTTTATTAATTTTTACAAAAGACCTGGAGAATCGCCGGTGGACGGGTCGTGGAGTTTTGCAAAGGGTTGGTTATCAGCCTGCTGAGAGATGAGAGACCTTCTCCAGGATCTCCTGAAGATCCCTTTCAGGATGAGGTCCCTAAGGACGAGAACGACATCGTCCAGAGGAGAGTAGCCGACATTGTTTTGACTCCGCTGCGAGCTCGTGCTAAAAGGCAAATTATCCTGGAAAATCAGGATAAATTGAATAGAAGGTTCATAAGTCGGTCTCGACGTCAGGTCCCTTACGCAGGACGATTTAAGGGCCAGACTCAGTCGCAGTATCTGAATTTTGGGAACGAAAGCCAAAAGGAAGGCAAAGCGGAAGCGGAAGCCACGCAGAGGTCCTCGCACGCGGTCGTTAGTAAGTTGCTTTAATTGTTAACCCCTTGTTTGATGAATTTTTCAACGGACGATTTTATACGATTTTATACGATATTCGAAGCGGTAGGGATTCGTCATAATAAAAAAAGGGCCGCTAATAAACATGCCACCTTAACGCTTTGTGTCAATCTTACCGTTCACCTGGATTAATGTATACAGTGAAAATAAAACAAAAATCAGAAATCTCCAGCCGTCATAAGTCCGCCATTTTGAAACGTTTTAAACTTCATTTTATCATAAATTCTACGTGAAAAATTAAATACAACAGCATAAAGGAATATCTCTTATACATATTAATTCTCTTTTAAACTCATTCTGCTTAAAATGCATTTTACAACCTACTTGAAAGATTAATTAAGGATTGTTATAAAGAACTTGTAAAGGCTTCGACAGGATGCCGTCTAATTTTATTGATGTACAGGTGGATCCAACGGGATGGGCCAGGCTCAGAGCATGTCCAGTGGAGGAGAGGGCTGTGAAGGATGTCCAGGACACCCAGGATTCGGGACAGGTGAACCATTAAATCTACAAGCTGGAGGACGACTGAAGACCAATGGTCAAAGGGGTCCCGAAGGAGGTATTCTTCAAGGTGGAGGACCTGGTACCTTTCCTGGTCGTCCTGGGGATGTAACTTATCCTGGAGGTATCCAGACCCCAAACGTGTACCCAGGATCTATAATTCCCGGTGGAGTTCAAGGTACTGGAAGTGGTCCTCCAAGGGCTCCTGCACCTGGCCCACCTGGAAGTATAGTCTACCCAAATGGAGGACAAGTCTACCCAGGTGGAGGGAAAACGATCACAACAATTCCTGGAGGTCCTGGAACGGTTGGTCCTGGCCAGGTTCAATATCCCAGCGGCTCAGGTACAGCAGTTGTAACAGGACAAGTTCCTTGGACTTATCCTGGATTAGTAACTGGCTGGCATGGGATATTTCCAGGCGGTGTCGTGCCAGGACCCGGAGGAGCACCTCTTCAACAGGGTGGAGTTGTGTCTGGAACAGGAGTTCAGTTTCCTCAGCAAGGTGGGCTCGTACCTGTAACATCCACCGGTACGCAGTACCCTCAGCAAGAAAGACAAGGATATCAAAGGATACAAGGAATTCAGTATCCTCAACAAGGTGTGGCACCAGGAACTGGAGTGCAGTTTCCTCAAGGTAGTGTGTTCCCAGGAACAGGTGCACAACCTACTCCAGGAAATTTGGGCGTAGGTCCAGGAATAGGTGGACAGTTTCCCCAACAAAGTGGGATCGTTCCTGGATTTCCAGGACAGTATCCTGGAGGAGTGGTTACTTATCCCGGGCAAGTTGTCACAGGAACAGGAGGAACGATTTATCCCGGAGGAACCCAGGGAGGAGTGTATCCTAGTGGAGGTTTACAAGGTCCTGTTGGAGGGCAGCAGCTATATCCTGCGGGATCCGGAGGAGGAGGCGGAGGAGGTGGCGGTGGAGGTGGAGGGGGTGGTGGAGGAACCGTAGTCGGTCCTGGAGGAATCAGGCAGAATGTCCTGCAACCAGGAGGAGTTACAGGTGGCGTCGTTCCTGGACAACTGCCCAATCAGACGCCTGGAGGTGTTGTACCTCTAGAAGGTCTTGGAACTTATCCCGGAGGAGTTCAACAAGGAAGACAACAGCCTGTATTCCCTTCTCCCGGACTCCCAGGATATCCTGCAGGACCCATTACGTATCCTGGAGGCACAGATACCATCGTGCCCGGTGGAACAAGTACAACTGTGACGCAGCCGGCAATGATGGTGTACCCGGAATATCACAGAGGACCCGGGACTATACAACAAGGGGGTCCCGGTGGTCCAGGTGGAGTTGTTTATCCAATTGCGCCGCCAGGTACTGGACAAGGTATTCAATATCCAGTCGGAAACGTTGTATATCCCACAGGTATGCAACCCAACCTTGTGGGCGTTCCTCAAGGACCTGGATACCCCGCACTTGTTCCGGGAGTGCAGCCATTCCCGGGAGCTATCCTGACTCCGGGAACGATGCAGTACCCAGTGAGTCCTGTTGGCCAGTATCCCTCAGGACAGCAACCTGTAAATGTGCAAACGGGAGGAACAGTTCCAGCCACCGTTCCTGGAACAGGAGGAGCGATCGGGACCCTACAGTACCCTGGAGGTATCAGCCCACCAGGGACTAGTACAGGTGTTTCCCAGTACCCTGGAGGTATCAGCCCACCAGGAACCAGTACAGGTGTGTCCCAGTACCCAGGAGGTATCAGTCCACCAGGTACCGGCACAGGTGTTTCTCAGTACCCAGGAGGTATCGGTCCACTAGGTGTCAGCACAGGTGTCTCTCAGTACCCAGGAGGTGTTAGTCCACCAGGTACCAGCACAGGTGTCTCTCAATATCCAGGAGGTATCAGTCCACCAGGTACCAGCACAGGTGTCTCTCAATACAGGAGGTATCAGTCCACCAGGTACCAGCACAGGTGTCTCTCAATACCCAGGAGGTATCAGTCCACCAGGTACCAGCACAGGTGTCTCTCAATACCCAGGAGGTATCAGTCCACCAGGTACCAGCACAGGTGTCTCTCAATACCCAGGAGGTATCAACCCACCAGGTACCAGCACAGGTATTTCCCAGTACCCTGGTCCAACAACCGGTGTGCACTACCCTGGAGGAATACCTCCAACAGGTACAGGAGTCATTCCCGCACAGTACTATCAACCCCCTCAAGGTATACCCGGGGGTACCAGCGTTTACCCAGATCCAGGGTCAGCAGGCGGAGTCGCCGACGATGGTTCCGACTCCCAGGCCTCCAGCTCCGTCAAGCAGCATGGCTCCGACACCGAAGCGAGTGCATCCGCTCAGGGGATGTATGCAGGTGAAACCGCGCAATCTCAGGTAACCGGTACGTACACCGGGTCCGGGTCCTTCTCTGCCCAGGCGGGTTCAACCGACTCGAAGAAGAGTGCGCAGGCACAGGTGAACGGTGGCAAGGACGGGGCCACCAGCAACGCCCAGGGATCTGGAGGACATGGCAAAAGTCAGACTCAGGTGCAGCTGAACTCTGACACCGGGGCCACCTCCACCGGAGCACAGAGCAGCGGGTGGAACCATGGAACCAATACCCAGGTACAGGCCAGCTCCAGGGGGGGCATGGCGGATGCGCAGGCCAACGGCGAGGGTAACACATCCAGCCAGGCTCAGATAGGCTTCCAGCCGTACATGAAGAAGGAAGAGAACGTAGATAAAGGGTCTAGACCGTTTAGAGGAGGTGGGACAGCTTCAGCGCAAAGTGGAACCCATCGAGGCCAGTCCCAGTCGCAGCTTCAGGGTTCCTTTCAGTATGGGATCACGTACAGTGGCGCAGCCCAAGCAGGCTCTGGCTCGGGTGCTGCCGCGTCCAGGAGGCCCTTCAATTTTTCCAGCACCGACTCCGAGTTGTTCAAGAAGTTCACGCCAGTAGATGGTCCATCCTTCCCTGAGGGAGATGCAGGTAAAACATCTGCAGGTACCAGTCAGAATAAAGACAAGCAAGGCATGAAAACGTCGGAATCAAGGCAGACTGTTGTGACCGGCTCCCATATGGAGGACACCAGTGGAGTCAAAGATGAAGATATGGAAAACTTACCCACTTCTACTGCCCAATCTCGACCTGAGGATCCTTACGATCACGCCACTAATGACGATTATGACGATGAATATGATGAGGAAGACTACGACGGGTCGCCTGCAGCGACCTCCAGGGATGCCGTGGGACATCCTATAAGAAATCAGCACGATGATAGGACCACACAGACACAGTCTATTCGTATTGGGTCTGGAACTGGATTTGATGTTCGCGTGACACAGGATTCCAACATACCTCGAGAAGGAGATGTCCTTCAGCCTGGCCAGACGCTTCCAGGGTACACCGTTCCTCCGGGATTTAGAGCCAGGATCACTTCGGTTTCTGGAGGAAGGACCCTTGCCGAAGGCGACGGCAAGTCTCAAGCCCAGACGGTGGTCGTCGCTCCTTCGAGGAATGCCACTTCGGGGAGGTCTTCAGCTTCGGAGACCAGGCCTCTTCTTAGGAGCTACAATCAGCAACGAGTCTCCGGGGGTAGTTATGCTCCTACTTATTCGCAGTCCTCGTCGGTTGGGTATCGCAGACCTGAAGCGAATGCCCCTAGCAGACAGAATTATTATACGGTTACGAATAGCGTGGCTGGCAAAGTTGGTGACAGCAGAAACGCACCGAGGAAGTATGAACATCGGTACTACACGAAGAGCTCAACTTGTGGATACTTCACATTCTCCTGTAACGTCGTTTACGGGTCCAACGGACGCACCAAGATCTGCAAACCGAAAATGCCGACCTACCCTGACGGAACGCCCATGAAATGCTGATAATCTCGATCGATCATATTAGTATTCCATCGCCTCTGCAGTATAATTTTCCATTAAATTAATTTCGTTAAGGTGAAGTAAAGGTGACGTCAAAGGGGTATTTTTTTTTTATGAAACCTTTCTCCGAACTAGGTGTACCGAATCATTTAAAATTTTACGAGGTTAATACGAAAGCTATAAGGAAGGTCCTGACGCTCATGAAATTTCAATTTTTTTTTTTTCAATTTGTTTACAGATATTTTTAAAATGAAGTATCCAAAAATGAGATTTCATGAGTGTCAGGACGTTCCTTATAGTCTCTGTATTCACATTGTAAAGTTTGAAACGATTCGATAGACCCTGTTCGGAGAGAAACTGCATAAAGGATTGACTCCTTGGATGCCACTTTCACATCCCCTTAATCGAAACCGAAGAAGGGTCGCAATCACCTCGCGGGGAGAGAAACTCCATACAACCTCGGACACTTGAACGAATTGTATATTTCTCTATCGCGAAGTGTAATGTATCTTTTGCGATAAAAGCGACAAGGTCACGGATACTTCGTCTCGTTCTACTTACAAGTGGTCGCCACTTATTGCTTCGATTTATCCTTCCATTTACACCGAGAATTAACATTAGGTTTAAAGTCGTCAGGTATGGCGAATATATAACTTTAACGCGTCTCCTTTCGCTATGCTCGGGCAGTATGCGCAATCATAATTCTAAATGCATCGAGTGCAGACCGTGTATGTCTCGTGAACACATAAAGTGTACGGGAAACCATAGAGAGAGTGAGAGAGAGAGAAGCATCGTCCTCGGCAAGTAACGCAGTAAAAAAGGTACAAATGTACAAAACAAACGCAGTACGAGCACGCGATACGTGGCGCGGATGAGGGAACTAAAAATGTACAGTGCAACGCAATGAGAGGACGCAATAAAAAATAAATTATTTACACTAAACGAGCTCTGTGCACGGCGTGCAGAAATACGGAACGCGTTAATCGAATGCATCCCCGCACAGGGTGCCAGAACGCTGAACACAACGATCGTTCTTTTGTACAGTACGCGTCGAGCTTACATCTCTACTCGTAACGAGGAATACTTTAAGGTGAAGTGAAACCTCCCCTCAAATCAGTCGCCTCGAAAAAGACCCTTTTTTTTCTAAGGGCATTCGTTCGAACTGTTCGAAATTTTGACACATGACTCGTGATCACCTAAGAATTGTCCTGACACTTTGAAAATTTGAATTTTCAAAAAAAAAGTTTTGACTTAGTATAAACCAGAACCTAAACGGCGTCGAGCTGTCATATTTAGATCAATACACAAGTATTGAAGGCTCTGATATGAGAAACGAAGGTGTCAGAATAATTGTAGAACAATTTAGAACAATCTAGTAGTCGAGAAATTCGCATTTGAACGGGATAAAAGCAAAGAAAAGTGTCGACGTGTTTCGCTTCACCTTAAATCCACTTTTCTCAGTATACCGAGAAGACAACTCGTTCGGTAATCGCTATTTGTACACATTTACAGGGCCATCGTAAGAAGTCGTCACTTCGTCGCTTAAATCGAGGAGGAATGCTATCTTCGTTATGCCGACGAAGGGTCGCCAAAGTAATATCTTCTATCCGGTTCCCTGTCTAACTGATAAGAACGGCGGCATGGCAAGAGTTGCTGATCCTACGACGGTCGGACACTATGAATGTCTCGACTCGAAATCTGCAAGATCAGAACTTCTTGAGAACTTTCTGCAACGTTTCTTCGCAGCGTATGTTGGAACACTTACGTTCTTTTGAACCTTGCTCTGCTTCGACATCGAGTTCTCGAGTTTTGTCGTCCTTGATCTCGGCTACCACGTCAGGGGCGCAAACCTCCGAGCTGTCGATAAAGGTCGAGCGACGTTTCGCTCGTAGAATCCTTCAATTTAATGCTCATCTACAGTTCTACAATAGCCAAATGAAGGCCCTACCTGTTCTTGAAATGCTCCAGCTGGATGTTCGCCGACTCGAGCTGCTCGACCAGGTCCTCGTTCGCTCTTTGGAGTCTCCTCACGCTGTTGGTCGCCGCGTCCACTTCGTCCTGGGCTGAAGACAATTCTTTCTTCAGCTCGTCCACCCGCGAACGGACTCTCTTCACTTCTGCTTCGTACTGCTCCGATCTCCGGGATGCGTGAGACAACTCGGTAGTCTTCTCGGCCAGGAGTTTCTTCAGCTTTGCGTGGGAGTGTTTGAGCTCCAGAAGTTCCTGCGATTAAGCGATTGTAGAAGAAGCAAGAAACCTGCCTCTTTTAGATGACATTAGGAAACGAACCTTGTTGCGATCTAGCAATTCTTGCTGCAACTGTCTAGAATCTGTATCCGACGTCGAAACTGGTCTTGCTCGTCTCGAATCTACCCTTTCCTGAAGATCTCGCAGTTCGTTTCGCAGCTGCTTGTTCTCTCTTTCGAGAGAGATTTTCTCAGTTTCCAGGCGTTCGCGTTTTCCCCATTCTGCGGCGTTTTCCACTTGGAGTCTTTCCAGCTGAAGTGCAAGGGAAATTAGATCAACAATTGTATCCTGATGTTCTTATTAAGTACTGGTATTATGTTAATGCTTACTTCTGTCCTGAGTTCAGAAAGACGACGATCCATTCCTTCCCTGTTAGAAGCTTCGTCCATGAGATCTGCTTGGGCTGCACTCAGTTCACTTTGGAAATGTTCCTTAATCTCCATCAATTCTTTAGTCACGGTTGCTTTACTTTCTTGGAGCTCTTCGCACTGAACCCTCAATTGCACTACTTCTACTCGCAACTTCTCCATACCTCGATATAGAGATGATTTTTCCCTGTTTAAAGTATTAGTAAATGTTAAGATACGTTACAAAGCATATAAAGGCGAATGAATAAATTTAGGCTCTTACTCTCTTTCCAGGGAAAGAGTCTTCGTCGCTTCGTCCAGCTTCAATCGGAGCATAGAAATTTTCTGCAAGAGAGCTTCCTCGTTTCCTAGATCAGTACTGGCTTGACGTTTATCACTTTTCTCTTGCTTGACACTGACATCCGATACGGACTTAGAGGCATCCCTCTCCGATGAATTCCCTGAGCTTTCCTTATATAATTCTACGGCATGTTTGGGCACTGCACCCTGCAGTACGTACTCTTCGATGTCTTTGTCGTGAGCAGAATCATGACCATCTGACTTTTGACTTGGTTCATCGAGAGAACCTGTACGGGAGAACAAATCTTTTTGACCAGTAGGTGCCTTTTTTTCCCCTCTTTGTACATTATTGTACACAGCTAAAAGCTCATCAATACCTAAGGCGTCTCTCAATAGAGGATTCGATTCTAATATAGTAATAATTTGATGATCAAATTGACCTATATGCTTTAATAGAATCATATGAATCTTTTCCATTTCTTTCTTTAACTGTTCGTTCTGAAGCTCCAATTCCTGCAAGTCATGCTTGAAGGTGTTAGCATCTTTTACAGCGATTTCAAGATTCGTTCTCAAGACTCTTGCTTCTTCTCTGGCTTTGTTCCTTTCGTTGCGTACTTTGCTCCACTTCTCTCTCCAGTTTGCTGTACAGTCGGCCCACCACTTCATCGTCTTCTCCATCTGTGCAGCCCTTACCCTTGCCTCCTCCAATTCTCTCTGACGGAGAGCCTAAAGTAAACGTCATGGCAACTTAATATTCTATTAATTCGGTACAAAGTAATGGTTAATCTCGTACATTTTAAAATAAGCACACTAGTATGAAGAATGTGTTACAGTTCAAATTTATTTAATGTTTCTCAGATTTCTCATGCGAAGGGTGTATAAACTCCCTTAAAGTTAATGCTGTTAAAAACCTAAAAGTCTTAAAAACCTAAAATAAAAATAAGAGAGTATACTTCTTTGGTCTCCCATTCGCTATCCACATAGCGTGGTGAAGCAGAGGAACTAACATCGTGGTCCCTGATGTGCCTTCTCGAAGAAGTCCCACTGGCTGTTGATTGTGCCATAACAATAGGCGGAACTCCAGTGTCCACCTGTCAATTTTGATATGCCACTAAAGAAATAAATCCCAGAAACTTATCCAATAACCAGTTGCATTTTTCTATCTTCGTTCTAGTGCAGCCTTCGTCCCTTGCTTCATACAACTTATTTATTTATGGATAGTCTTTATTTTAAAATTATGTACAAGAATTGACAATGGTAGATACATTATCGCTAAATACAGCTTAATATAGCTGAACATCAGCCAGCACACCACCCAGTAAAAGGGGTAAGTCAAGCATACAACCTTTCACCGTCAAAGTTCCTGAAAATTCCGTTTTCATCAGGACGTTTATTACGTATTTTTGAGGAGCGCGCTCACTTCTCGCACTTCCATCTCACGTGGATTTATTCGCCGAATTACATATTCGCTATATAAAAGAACGAAATCACCAGCACTTCCGGTCTAGTAATATTACAAATAAAGGTATATACCTTCTAAATTGAACATTGAAATGAAGGAGGTTTTCCATTTTGAATTTTGGCGCCATCAGTCACTTCTAGGTTCGGCTCCATCTACCCACTAGTGAGCCTTATCTTCCTCGCTTGTTATTCCTAACCTCTTTGCCCGTCTTCGATCCGTTCGAAAGTCAGAGCAGAAAGACTTGGAAGGGCTGTTGAGCGATTAAGTAACCGGAAAATCAGTTCAACTCAGAAAAATGTCAGCATGGAGGCAAGCAGGTCTAAAGTACGTAATTTCATCGTGTCAATATATCTTTCCAACGAATCATAAATGATGGCAATAGTTAAGTCCTTAGATTATTCCGTTAGACTTTTTTCTCAGGTTATGTAATATAACTCGGCGTCAAGTAACTTAATTGAATAAAATTTATTGTAAAATGAATGTTTAAACAATTTTCGTTAATAACATGTTTTGGAAAGAAGCTTAAAGATATATCATGTTTTCAGTTACATCAATTATTCTCAAATTGCTGCAAAGATTCTTCGCCAAGCTCTGAAAAGTAACTTAAGGGCAGAAGCCCTTAAACGCGACGAATCATCAATTAGATTCACACAATGGAAAGATGGGAAACCCGCAAGTAAGTATTATCAACTACGAAACATCGTAATAAACATTTATCATCGTATGCCCATATTTCATAAACATTTTAATTCATTAAATCCCAGTACAAAGGCATTTGTTTTCCAAACAGTTTTCTTTTCCTTCTGATACATTGAAACAAGAATTTGATGTAATATTTTAATTTGTTACAGCTGAAAAAGAATAAGTAAGTTTTTTTTTAAAGGTGATGAAATGTGTAATAGAATGCAAACACTGACAATTTTAACGAGTTTATGATATGAATGTCTAACTTGAATGTACATCAGTTTTTCCTTAGCGATAACCAAATCATGCACCCTATAATTTTTTTGTGACTACTAACACTGTTTTAGACATGAAAGGAGATCAATTAAACTAATGAAGATGTTTTTATTTCAGAGACAAATTAGGTCACTGATATCACAATGGATAGGATAATCCGCTTCACAAATATTCATTTATAGGAAAGTAATTTCTGTAATGTGATTCTGGCCACCCATGTGAAATAAAACTCTTCATGTGCTATAATTAGCATTCTTTGAACAAACCACATGGAATTTAATTTTTAAAACGTCATCTCACAACCGGGCAGTGGGCCTTGCAGTGTACTAAAAGAATACATATATTCTATAAGTATTATTGTTCAGAAAATCTTCTAAACCTTTTCTTAAGTACAACTTACCAATGAACTCGGATACTAGATCGTTATCGCTGTCTCCTCGCATCGTTCCTGTAATTTCCTCATTTTCCACCATTGGTAGAAATAATTGAACAAATTCCGCGGTGTAAGGTGGAGCTATTGCTTCCAAAACCTATAATTAAGGTTCCAACTTAAAGAAAAATATTAACGGAAAGGATAAATATGAAACGATGGTCTAAATTTACCTCGGTCACAAAATATCTAATCAGAGAAACGTCAGTATCACCACGTTGCCAGCATTGCTTAATGTAACATACTACAGGTACTACACATCCCCGACTCAGAAGATTCACCATTCTGTCTATCAACATTTTTTTCATCTCCAACTAAAATTAAAATTAAATTTACATGAAATCCAACACCATTGTGCATAACATTAGTTGAAACCCACCTGAACAAGAATTTCAAGTTCATCTTGTTTACTTTCAAACAACTGAACAAGCAGCTGTAATACTTTCGGATGGAGTAGCGAATGACATGCCACAACTTCATCGAGTACTGCCAAATGAACTGGACAGTGTTCAGTGCATAATTTAAAGTATGAAGGTTCCGTTACAGTACATTGGACCCATCGAATGACACCCACGCTTACTACTGGAAATCTGTAAATAACGAAATTATACATGCTTCACCGTTAGAAAATACTTCCCAACAGTTCCTGCATAAATAATTTTAGGTATTGTAATTACCTGATAGATTGATAAAGGGTATTAAGTTCAGCAACAAGCTCTGTTGAACCCTTATTAATATTGCAAATATTGTGAACCTTTTCAATAGCTTGAATTGTTGTCTTCAGTTCGTCTTTATTAATCTTACGGGCACCTCCCTTCTTTGGCGGTGCCTCACAAACACTTGCAGCATATGCCAAAAGATATATGTATTTTGATTTGTGTTCAGGGTTGACTTTCACACCTGGCTTGAAGAGAGCATCAACTAGTAATTCTGAAAGAAAAATTTAAGATATCTGAACGATGCGATAATAAAATATATACCGTAATCATTACTAAAAGTTTACCTAAAAATTGCGGATTTCGAAGTAATTCAATCGGAGGTGGCTCAGCAGAGGAATAATTTCTGAATAGTACAGTAATATCAGCTGGATTCAGAGCATTACGAGATAACATAGATGCTAAAGCCTGACATGCAGCAGGACTGCCAGCTGCTCCATTCAATGCCATTGTAATAGGTGTTACGTCGTGTCGACTAAAATGTTACTTATTACATTTCATCCCATACTTTTCATTAGACGTAGTAAAGCATTCCTGTTTGACTGAATCTACCTACTTTTGTTGTGCACATTTTGTAATTTCTTGCGATAATCTTTTCATCATGAAACCACCTCTTGGTTCCTGTGCAAGGATTTGCAGCAGCACTTGACTGTAAACGTAAGTGTGCTGTCCATGGCACACCATTTTCTACAAACGAAAATGCTAGTAGTAATTTCTACGTTTTTAACCTTTTGTATGTAATTTCATGACTAACAGCACACTCCTGAATGCTCGATTGCCAGTCTTCAGTGTTCTGCAGAAAACCAGCTATTGCTGTTTTCAGCACCCTGGAGAACACTTCAATCTGTTGTGCTGCCGTTGAAATGCTCGTGATCTCTCCTTGAAACCCAGCATCTGATATTAACTACAAAATATCTTCATTACAGCTTTGATTCCTGCTTGTTAATAAGCAATATTAATGGAGATAAAAAGAGTACTTTAATAGTAAAATTCAGCATCAAGCAGTCCGGATATTCCTCCGCTAATCTATAGATAAGAGATCTCCAGGTGGGATGCTGAATCATTTCCGTTAACCAAGCAGGTGTCTAAAACATTAATTGTTGTCATTTCAGACTACTTCTAAAGAATTTCAGTACAGTACCTTATACCAATAATTTTACGTTCAATTGTTCAAATTCTGAAAAGCTAATTACCTCTCCTTCCTCTGTGAAGATCTTGTCAGCTTTCTTCGGATCGAATGTCTTTAAGATCATATCTTTTAAATTATTTTCAACCATAGCTTGAACATCGGTGACTTTAACACCAGCAAGAATAAGCCACTCGGCGAGTAGGTTTGCCATTTGTGCACAAGCTGTATAATTTTTGGATAACAATTCGATGACTTGTTCTGGATTTCCACCCGCTTGGAAGTATCTAAAACCCAATGATATTTGTAGAGAACATTTCATAATTCGTAGAGCAAATCCAGTTTTAAAATAACCTTTTTAACTGTGTAAAAATTCCTGGCTCCATTATATAGTCAGGCGTCTTAAATTTATCCAGACACTCGTTGAGCACTTCTGGAGGATTCTCCAGAGCATCTTCTCCGCCACAATCATCGGTTCCTCTGCCCATGTCATCTCCCCAGCCACCACGGTCTTCGTCGTAATCAGAGTCCATTTTTCAAGTATGTTAATGAAATATTCCTGAAAAATGGAAAAACATTGAGGTTAAGTCCCTACAGGAGGCTTTAATGATTCTTCTGCAGCATATAGCATCGTGTTATAACGACACGTTGGAAGTTCATCATAACAATCGTCAAAATTGTTTAATTCTTACCTTAGATAATTCAATATAAATATATTGTAAACAATCTTTGTTGTTGCCTTTACTTGTTACTTCCTGGTATTGCTTATGGCTCCAGAGTATTCACCGCGCAGACTCTATTGATCTTTATCTTTTTTGGATTTCGGCCTTTTCCTGAGGCCTGTATGTATTTACTCGTGATGGTAATACCATGCGACTGTTCGGTGGTGGCTTACCTACGCTTACCGACACTGCTCTCATTTGACGGTAAGGGAAGAACACTCGTGGTACCCTCTTTGACTTTAACCTTCACTTACATTATTTATTTTTTGCTTTCCTCAATTTGCTTTACGTAATAGACTCCCTGTTCTTGGTTGGCTGCAGCTCGACGGGCTAACGGCTGGCGCGCCGGATAGTCGCATGCAGGTGCGCCCTCTACCTCTCTTTCCCATACTCCGCGTCCGAGATGGCCGATAAGTCGCCCGCTCTTCGGGCCCGCAGGATTGGCAGACACGTTTATACCTGTATTCAAAATAACGCGTAGCGTTACGACTTCGATAATTTCCTTGAAATATTGTGTTTTATACAGAAAGTGTGCCAAACGAAAATAGTGAAAGAATCTTCTTAATAAGTCTGCTAAAATGACCGACGGTAAGTACGTATGACTTTCCCAATTATCTCAGAATATTATGATCGGCTTTCGTAACCTCTGTAGGCAGTAACGTTTATTTTTCGTAACCAATGCATGTTTTACTAATATAACGTATTTGTTATGCTGTAGTTTTCATTTCAACTGAGAAAAATATTTATTGGGTCAGAAATCCTGTGTACCGCCTTCTGGGTGGATTCAAATAAATCGATCTTGCTATGTATTTGTTTTTAACTTGTGCCTAAATTAATTATACATGCTGTTGCATCATGTATAGGTAAAATTTATCGTTTTTCTGCTAAATAGATAAAATGAATGGTGAGGACATGTGGACTCCATACAAAAAATTACAGAGTTTGATAGAGAAATACATAACGTCTGCCGAAAGTACAAACGATCCGCAGTATCATGAATTCACTGAAGCTCTACGTAATCATAGGCAGAATTTTCTCACTCTTTTAAAGAATCCAGTAAGTGCTACGAATGCTAATTTATTATATATACAATTTATGAGAAACACACCGTCATTTGATATGAATTTAAAGTCACCATATATGTATTTGATTGTATAATTTTTAAACTTTATTACTACAATCAGCCAAAAAATGCCAAGAGTCGTGAGGAAATACAAAAAGGAGCAACGGAAGGAATATCGCTACCAGGATTAGGACATCAAGTTTTATCTAAGGAATTAGTAGATGAAACGTTAATAATATCAGACATGTATGAACTCAACGAATTTATGTCACTGGATTTACTATGCACTGCGCAGCTGCAGATGCCTTATCACCCTGGTTTAACGAGAGGATTAACGGCGATTCTTCTGTATTACGATGGAAGAAAAGCTTTAACCTCTGCTTTAAGAACGCTGGTTCAAGCTCGAAACGGATACAGTTGGGTATTGGACACACCTGTTGCACTTACAAAACAAATTACAGATTACACCGATAAGATGCTAGAGGATGGACTACTTGACAGAGTTCTAACACTGCTGGAAGAAATGGATCCCACCAAGGTGGTATTCCAGTTTTATTTTCAATGCTTCATAAAATACATTTTATAATTGAAGCGATACGTGTTCGACAGGAACAAGAACTGTTACAACAAAACAGAGCATTAGGAGGTGCCAAGCATCACCAAATGGTCATGCAACTTTACAATGACACGAGACAAGATCTTGCCGACATTTTATACCTGTGGTCGGCTCAGTCATCCTTACCGAGCTCGACCACTTTTCAACTATTATCGTTGCTCCGGACTCGCCAACCGGAATCGGAAGCAGGACCTGGTTGCACGAGTAAAGTCACGCTAGCTCTTATCATGGCCCTACTTTATTCCCTTAATTTGAGTCCGCTTCACAGTCGAGAGGATGGAGAAGGTAATTATCGGATTAAGGAACATTATGCCCGTGAAACGTAATTCCTTGAGGCGTTATCGGTATCGGTTTTTCAAACGTTACAGAGATCATAAAATCAATGTCCCTGATTGCCGAGAGGGACATGCTGGAGCAGGTTCTGAAAAAAGTAACATCGGAAGAATCGACGTGGGAAAGTGCTGGGTTACGAGGCCTGGTGCAATTTGCTTTGGCCATAGCCGTGACTACGATAAAGTCGGCGAACAGTCTCTTGCAATCCCAAAATATCACTATGGAGGACGACATTTTGGTAGAAACCGCTCTCTCGAACAGGGCCTTCCACTTCATGGCCGACGTCGTTTTCGAGAGCGAATGCTTCCACCAGGAGGAATTTTACGTTCGCTACTTTCATACGCTTATATCGGACTTTATTCTGCTCATGCCATTAAAAGTTAAAGAGCTGAGGAACAGAGCTGATGAGTCCATGCGACTGATCCAAGCTTATCAGCAGGAGGGCATCGAACCACCGATGAACTTGGACGATCACTTCGAGTACTTGATGTTAACGGTGGCGCAGCTGTACAAGAAGGACCCGTTAAAGTTGAACCTTGCTATGGATTTCTGGTGCCAGCACACGGACTCTTCGCACGTTCCTCCTTCCCACCACGCCAATCGTTTGCCGTCGAGGCAGGTCGCCCTCTTCAAGTTCGTTCGGCTGGCCGGAGAGATACTCCCGGCCGGGTTGTTCGTGCCGTACCTGAAGATGCTGGCTTCCCTGGCTTCTTCTCCCCCCGCTGCCCGACAAGCGTTCAACTTCCTGAAACCCAACGGTGAGTGAGCGAGGCAATCGGCGAGACAGCGGATTAGAGTTCTTTCGATTGCAGGCTCGTCGGGATCCACGACGATATCCTGGGACCACTTTTTTGGCTCGTTGAGTCGATACTACTATAATCTAAGGCAAGAGCTGCCACCGAGCCAGGACACGGTCTATCGTCAGAGGAACCACCCCAAGGGAATCACCCCCCACGAAGTGAAGGGGCTGGAGGCGGTCTTGCGGGTCGTCCAGGTGGTGGCAAGGTACGACGAGATCTCGAGAGTGGCCATCTGCGAGCACCCCGGCTGGAAGGTGTTGCCCTCGCTGGTGGGCCTGGTCGGCTGCGCAATGCCGATCCCGCTGAAGGGAGCCCTCATCCGGACCCTTGCTGCCCTGGCCAAGTCTCCCGAGAGCTCCTCCACGGTCTGGCAGAGTCTCGAGGCCGCTCAGATCCTTTCAACCGTGCCGACGACCAGCAGCTATCAGCCGCGGGGCGTCCAGACCGAGTTGGAGGAGATCGAGTCGAGGAACGAGGAATACCCGCTGACCAGGGCTATGCTGGAGTTGCTCGACGCGCTGACCGACTTCCCCATCCCCAGGCTCCTGGGGATGGGACAGCGGAATCCAGGATTCGACCCTTACCTTCGTTTCGTCGTCGACGCCGTCTTCCTTCGGTTCAACGCGAGATCCTACAAAAACCCCGCGGAGAAGTGGGAAATCGCCGACACGTGTCTCAAGATATTCCATAAGCTCGTCAAGCGGTACGAGCCGACCGTCGAGGACTTCGTGGGCTGCAAGATAGAGCTCCAGGGCGGCGAGACCACCGCTGTCAATCCAGCTCCCGGCTACCACCTGATGACCCAACTCCACTCCAATTCGGAACTTTTGCACGTCCTGCTCTACATCCTCGACGAGGGTTGCCACTGTCTGGACACGTACGACCGGTTCACCGGGAAACGGAGTTTGGAGAACAGCGCCCTCCGGTGCTTGGAGGTGCTGGACCGGTGTCTGAAGGTGCAGCACCGGTACATGGCGCAGTTGGCCGAAGCCACGACGGCCACTAAGATATCGACGGGCCTGTCTAGGCTCCTGCTGGGAGTGAACCCTCGCACTGGGAAGCCGGACCACATGATTAACGTCGCAAAATACATCTCGTACAACTCGTGGCTCCGCAGACACGCCTACGTGGCCGTCGAGATCGTCCAAGGAGTCGCCGGCGAGCCCGGGGCCGACTCCGAGCTGGTGTCGACCTTCGCCTCCGCGCCGTCCCTCTCCGTCCTCATCCGGCACGGCTTTGTCGAGTGCCTGGACGCCGATGGCGACTACGACGTGGACGCCGACGCGGACGCCGAGCCAGAGATCGGGCCGGAGCCGGAGTCGGGAGCGGACGAGAGCCAGGAGATCGCCCGGAGTCACGAGAGGCTCCGTCCCGGTAACTGCAAGGACGGAATCCTCTCGTTGATGATGCAGAGCATAACGCGGCCCGCCCCCAATCTGGCACACTACCTCCTCGGATTCGAGATCGCGAAAGACATCGGGAAAACGATCATCCAGCAGCCGGGCATCCTGGGTTACCCTAGGACTTGCTTGCATTCCGTCCTCGGGATCCTGGAGTCGTCGCTGGAGCGCGGTCGCGACAAGATCACCGAAGCCTGCTACGCGTTCCTCCACACGCTCTGCGCGAATAACAAGACCTCGGGCCCGGTCTCGCGGTTCCTGAGGACGTCGAGCAACCAAGACTTCGTCCAGAGGCACCTCTCGAAGCTGCCCTTCCAGGGCGGAAACCGGGCCACGGAGCTCGCCTGCATGTCCTGGCTGCTGAAGGTGGCGGCCATCGAGCTGCGGGTCAGCGGGGGTAGTCCGCAGAACGCCCTGATACAGCGCCTGGTCGGCAGCTCGAGTCAGGACCGGGATCCCGTGGCGTCCTCGCAGAAGCTCCTGATGGACCTACTGCACTACATCGACTTCCAACTGGAGCTCGAGCCCCCCAAATCCTGGGAGTTCTTCGACCCCTCGCAGGTGGAGATGGCCCTGGGCAGGTGCAGCGCGCCGCTGAGCCGCTCCTTTGGGGGGCCGCAGCTCGTTGACATTAGGAAGCTGCACGCCCTCGTCACCGAGGAGCTGGCGGTCGCGCGCAGCAGCGCCACCCTGACCCAAAGGAAGCTTATGCAGCGGGAGCTGCAGTCGATGCTCGCCTACGCCCTTAAGAGGAACCAGACCAAGACCCTCTCCTACGCCACCGTCAAGTTCGTCGAGGGCTGGTGTCAGGCGACGGAGACGCTCTTCTGCGTGGCGAGCGCACAGCAGCTACCCCCGGCGCGGCGGCAGGTCCTCCTGCTCGATCTCTCCCACGACCTGCTCCAGAAGATGACCTCCTGCGAGGCCCTCGCCGAGATCAAGACGCTGGTCTCGGGCACGGTGCTCGTGCTCCTGGTCAACCTGCGGAATAACCTGGCGACCCGCGGCGGCGGCGGCGGCGACGACGAGCTGCCGCTGCCGTCCTCGGCGGCGCATACCACCATGACGAAGATCATCCTGACGCACGTCGTCCAGTGGATCATCGGCTCCGGTGCCTCTTCGCAAAAGGTCCAGTCGCACCTGTACGGCGCGCTCCTCAACTTCCTCTGCGTGGTGGGGCTGGACAAGGCCGAGCCTCGGAGCGGGGACGCCGCCGACGTGACATACGTCAGCCAGCTGGACAGCGGCCTGCACCGGGCGCTGCCGGCCCAGGAGCGCTCCCACCGCTACGCCACAGTCCAGGTGCTCGACGGCTTCGGCGAGAAGCTCATGGACATCGTCTGCCGCAACTGCTCCGGCGGCCACGACGTCTGCAAGATGCTCGCCCTCTCCTGCCTCGACAAGGTGCTCGAATTGGACTCGGACAACTCGTGGGTCGCCTACCTGGCGAGTCGCGGCTACCTGAAGCACGCGACGGACAGCCTGCTGGAGTCGGACGGCCCGCTGCGCCGCGTCCTACGCCCTGAGCCCGACACGCTGCGGCCCTTGTACCTCTACGAGGCGCGCATGGCCGCCCTCTGCCGCATGGCTGCCAGCCGGCTCGGCGCTGAGAGCCTCCTCGAGAACAAGGTGCTCTCCTGCCTCTCCGGCATGCGCGTCTTCGACTACCACCCCGACGCCCACGTAGGCTTCGAGTCGGGCGACGCCTCCTTCCTGCCCTCCGTGGGTCAGCGGTACCAGCAGGTGCTGCTGCCGGCGCTCTACCTCTGCGACGCCCTGCTCACTACCCTCGGCACCGAGAACCAGTCCTGCGCCGTTCAAGTTTGCGGTTTCCTCCAGAGCCACCGGGACGCCGTTGAGGCGGCCCTCGGCAACGCCCTGCCCTGCTCCAACGCCTCCTTCCTAAAGGAGGTCGCCTGCCTGACCGGAGTCATCGGCAGGTCCGCCAATATCGGTAGGCGCTCCTCTTCGCCCTCGCCCCACCTCGATTCCACCCCCTCTTAACTCGCTGACTTTCAGACGTCTACGACCTGGTCGAGGACGAGCTGCAGAGGGTCAACGGCCCGGGAGACGCCACCGGGATGAGGGAGCTCCGGGCCCACCTGTATCGCCTCCAGAAACTCATGCTCTCGCTCCTGCCTAAATTCCAGCTACAGGCCCCGCCGGCCGAGGGCGACGAGGCCAGGGTCTACTCGTCCTGCGTGCAGATAGTCGCCAACGTCATGCTCTACGCTCGCAACCAGGTAAGGCCGCCGTCCGCCGCTCGCTAGACCGACCGAATTAACGTCTCGTCCTCTCTGTTCTCGTAGATGAAGCACTCGGAGATGGACCAGAAGATCCGCAACGCCCTGTTCGAGCCCTACCACCTTCCCAAGCCCGGGGGCAGGGAGGCCTCCGGCGGCGACGTTCACCTCGGCGCCGTCGTCGCTCAGCTCACCTCCTGCACTTCCTTGATTCACGGCGAGCTGGCGTACGTCGACACCTTGATCAAGACCTGCGCGATGGTCGACGAGATGAGCACGGTGGATCTCAAGAAGGTAAGGACGAGGGGTAACCTTCGTCGAGAACCGGAGCAAGAGCCTACTTTGCTTTGCAGTACCTGTCGGACCGTGAAACGGAACTCGACGTGAGGAAGCAGCGCGTCATCGTGGAGCAACGATTGGGCAGACGAGCCCGGAGTAAACGGCAGGACATCAAGTATTGCTCCTTCATCATCGAACACAGTTTGTACATCCTGTGGAGCCACTTGGACTTCTATACCATGCAAATCACGTCTCGGCAGATCAGGACTCGCAGTACGCTTTTTGACTCGTGCCTCGGGAACGGCGTTAACGTCGCGAATATCCGACGAGGGACGATCGTGACCGCAATTTGTTTCGTTACAGTGCCACCCGGGGACATGGACGACGCCATGTCGGAGTGGAGGATATCGGAGGAAACCTTGTCCGATCTGAAGCAAAGCCTGGTATCGGTGTTGACGGATAGCTTTGTCGCGCAGTTGTTGGACACGCAGAGCGAGTATACCACGATAGACCGCAATTTCATCGAAGCTCTCGTGAGGAGGATCAAAAGACTGCTGCAGTTTATCGTCGTCAAATGAGATCGCCCTTTACTAGGGTGTTTCACGCATCTTTCAATGCTGCCTGTAAAATACCGTTCACAGGAGAAAGTGAGATTTTGTCCTTTTTTATTTATAAATAAAAACTTTCACTTTCGAGATGCACCTTTTGTATGTCTCGGGTATGATCCGATTTCGAGAACGCATCGCGCGCTTCATCGGAAACGATGCGTAACTCCCTTGTAAATGCATAACGATGTATTATAAATATATGAAAAGACTGAACGTTATATTCGTATCGCGTGACATGAAAGTTCTCGATGCGCCTTCGTATAAGAATTATACGAAAATGATACGATTGAGCAAGTACAAAATATCGTGCCTCGTTTTTCCTATACATACACTGCACGCGCAACTTATTAGATACAATGTCTTACAACTATGATGTAATCACAGCTTCGTCCCATGGTCCATAAATATTTTCTTTATATGTCTGCCATTTCACGTACCACAATGGACAGATGACGTAAAGAAATATCGTGGCAATGACGAATACCCAAGAAAAAGTTATGGAAATTGGATACAAAAAATACCATGTAGTGATAGCAAATATAAGTGCTACTAATTTTTTGCTCTCGATTTGAGAAAGCACGAAAGGTAATAATACGAAACAAAGAACGGCAATGGTGAGTAACGAAAAAGCATGCAAAGGGGAAGCGAGTCTAGATGTTAGCATCAACGATCCAAATAACGAGGAAGTTATCGACAAAGAGTCGGACAGAGAAACCGGTGGAGAGCCATATTTACTAAAAATTAAATGAGTAAGAAACATGGAGACAGTCATTACGTAAATGGTATCAGTGCTCACAGTTTCGGTAAGTGTTTTTAAGATCGGGGACACGATATATCCAAAAGTTAAGAAAATTAATACCGTTCGAAAATCTGTCGATATTCTATCCAACGTATTTGGGAATTTTAGGCTGTATAGAAAATATGCAAGTACGGTTAACATGGCGCTAACTGTAAAGATGATATTTGGTGTGGTCCATTCGTTGTTTAACCATACAAATACTATTATGAACAGGACAACGATACTTAATTGTATAGAAATACCAGCCCCGAGGGTGATTGCTTCATTTTTTAGCACATTGTTAGGTTTCACGTTTTTTCGTAATTCCTCCAGGAAAGAACTATGCGTGTAGTTGTCGGGCAAACCGTGATCATTGTACAAATTTTTTCGCCAGTACGGAACCGATGACATGGTGATGTAAACGTAAATTCCAATTTAAAATCCGAAGGTCATTCCATAGAAACCAATTTCTTCGGTTTATCTCTCGCTCACCTGCAAGCAATCCAAATGTATTAAAAAAGAATTAACACGGTAGTTTTCATTATCTTCAACAATGTTCCTACCTTGTTTCTCGATCAGCTAACCTCTCAATCAAAGGTGGCGCCAGTTTGCCAAGAATCGTGTACGTAAAACATAACCTAATTTCATTTTCTAACGTTTAACTGTATTGCTTCAGTGGGAATATCTAAAACGATCGCGGAAAGGTAAACGATTAATAAGGAGAATCCCATTAATTATGTTTTAGTCAACTTAATTGTTACCATTACTCCAGTTTGAATACTTTGTGGACCTTACATAGTACTGTAGTAGCTACCAGAAAACACAATTGATTTGTTAACCTATTTCTATAACGTATTTGGTTTTTTAAGTGTACAAGAGGAAGAAATGAACAAGTTTAAGCGAGTGCAAGCTCAAAATCGAGCGAGCATCGAAAGACACCTTGAAGAACACCCGGTGACAAGCTCGTCCAGCGAAGACGAAGACGAAGGGACAACCGAACTTTTAGAAAAAGCAGTAGGAAATGTCCTATCTTCGTATCGATTCAAAGGAGGAGATGCAGAGAAGATTCTGTCCTACCTCAGCAATACTTTCCAATCTGGTGGTGCGGTCTGCTTAATATGCATTTCCTCTGTCAAAAAAGTAGAAGCGGTACGTAACGCGTAACGTTAATAATTTTGGCTCGATCTTTCGAGCTATAGTCGGAGAGACAGGAGATGGAAATTTGAAGTCAAACTCTCCAAAGTTTTTAATCCTCGTAGATATGGAGCTGCATAAGATGTTTCTCCTTCATGCATTTGCCTTGCATTCAACATTGGATACGAGACAGTTTAAACTACAAACGCGAAAGGGAAATAGCTCCAGTATGGGCCTGGTAAGTATGAACGAAACAGAACGCAAACTCGCCGGGCTACGTGGTTTTAGGTGCGATGAAGACCCATTTTGTTTGACAGTCCCAAGTGTCGAGCCGAGTACCGAGACGAGGAGATTCCGAGAGAATACCGATGTTTCTGCGGGAAGACGTCAAACCCGCTTTACCAACCCTGGTTAATTCCCCACTCCTGCGGAGAGGCTTGCGAGAAGCCCTTGGAACCGCGTTGCGGCCATCGATGCATACTTTTGTGCCATCCGGGACCGTGCCCTCCGTGTCCGCAAATGGTCACGTCGTCCTGCTACTGCGGAAAACGGGCAGGGGTGTCGAGACGCTGCAACGCCAGAGAATGGAGCTGCGGAAGCGTCTGCGGGAAGCTCCTCGAGTGCGCGGAGCATCGATGCCGCGACAAGTGCCACCCCGGCGATTGCTCGCCCTGCTCCGAAACGGTGGAAGCACCCTGCCGCTGCGGGGCTGAGGCGGAGGCGCGAAGATGCAGCGAGTCCAAGTGGGTATGCGAGCGGCCCTGCGCGACGCCGCTGTCCTGCGGCGTCCACCGCTGCGAGGGCTTCTGCCACCGGGCCGGGGACTGCGGAAGCTGCCCCCTCGAGGGCAACCGGACGTGCCCGTGCGGCAAGAAGAGGTACGTCGTGTCCTGCAAGGAGGAGGACGTGCCGACGTGCGGGGACACCTGCGGTAAGCGACTCGAGTGTGGTAGGCACTCGTGCAGCATGCGATGCCACTACGACGGCTGCGGCCAGTGCCTGCAGGTCGTCGTCAAGGCCTGTCGCTGCGGAGCCTATAAGAAGGAGGTAGCTTGCGCCAAGGAGTTCCACTGCAACACCAAGTGCACGAGGATGCGCCCGTGCGGCCGACACCCGTGCAACCGGAAGTGCTGCGACTGCCAAGCGAGGGACGCCCCGACCGCCTGCGAAAAGGTCTGCGAGCGGATCCTCGGGTGCAGGAGGCACAAGTGCGCGGCGCCCTGCCATCCCGGGCCGTGCTACCCGTGCGGCAGGACCAACGTCGTCCAGTGCCGATGCGGCGGCAGCCAGCTCGCGGTGCCCTGCGGCACGAGGAAGAGGATCTCGCCCCCGAGTTGCGACCGGCCGTGCGGGCTCGCGTCGGGGTGCCATCACCCGCAGCCGCCCCATCGATGTCACCAGGGCCCCTGTCCGCCGTGCCGCGCGGTCTGCGACCTAGCGCACGCGGCCTGCGGCCACGCGTGCCCCGCTATCTGCCACGCCAGGGTCTGGGTGCGGCCGACGGAGGAGGGCGCGTCGCGGCCCGTCGTCGCGGTCGGCCCCTGGCAGCGCAGGCCGCCCAAGTCCGAGCGACGCGTCCTCCGGGCACTGCCCTGTCCGCCCTGCGAGGTGCCCGTCCCGGTAACCTGCTTCGGCGAACACGAAACGCTACCCCGGCCGTGCCATCTCGCAGTGCCCGACTCCTGCGCCCGGGAGTGCGCCCGGCCGCTGACCTGTGCCAACCACCGCTGTGCGAGGCTCTGCCACCGCCCGGGTGCTCCGGCCTGCGACTCCTGCGAGCGCCCTTGCGAGCTGCCCCGGCCCGAGGGCTGCACCCACGCCTGCGCCAGGCCCTGCCATCCCGCTCCTTGCGAGCCTTGCCAGCGGCTCGTCAAGGTCTCCTGCCACTGCGGCATCAACGCCCTGTATCGGCGCTGCTCCGAGTTGACCCTCGCCTCCCCGGAAGCCAAGCGACAGATGCTAGCATGCGGCAACCAGTGCCCCAAAAACGTGAGTTTCTCGGGACTGTCGCCGTCCAGGGTCGCCCGTGACGAATCTAACGAAACGCCCTCGTTTTTCAGTACTCGTGCGGGCATCGCTGCGTCGACGGCTGCCACGAAGGACCTTGTCCGAGGGAGGACCTCTGCGACAAGAGGGTCAAGGTCTGGTGTAAATGTAAGCGAATCAAGAGGGACTTCTCCTGCGAGGTGGTTCGCCTCGGAAAAGCGACGGTAGACTGCGACGGTGCGTGCCTGAAACGAAAGGAAGAACGGGAGCAGCTCCAGGCGATGGAGCTGGAGAAGCGGAAGGCGGAAGAGGAAACGAGGAACCGCATGGAGATAGAGAAGTTTGAGAGGAAGTTCAAGCCCAAGCGCAGGGGGAAGGCGAGAAATCGGTTCGACGACGGGACGAAAGAAAGTAGGAACTTCTTTTGTCGGAAGATTTGGTTACCCGCTACAGCTATCGTGGCAATTGCCGTCGCGACGGTTTACGTCACCGTTTACGTTTAATTTGCGGCGTCGATCGACTTTTTAGAGGGGGGGGAAAAATCGGCGGGAGCCTCTCTTAAAGGATAACGTACATGGTAGCCGTAGGATATTTTTAATTGTTTTAATTGAAAACGTTTATCGACGATGCGACGAAAATTCTTGGTCTTGGGACGCATCTTGCCGAAACGACGGGAATACCAACGGCGTACTAACTCGTAATCTACGATTTCGTCGAAACTGAATGATCGTGGCCGGGCGTCGAGGCAAATCGACAAAACTGCGCTTTTCCCGGCTTCTATAGCTCCGTCACGGTCCCAGGCCAATGTGTAACGTATTCGCTAGCAGCGAAAAAAAAAATCCTTACAAAAAGAATCTCCCGATAGGGAAGCAAATAATAACTCCTGGAAATGTTAATCGTTGGCGGATGGGTATGCTCTGCCATGGGGTGTAAATAATGAATTAACACGATATGAAACATGAGAAGGCTTTACGACGTTCATGGGATGTCCTCCCGTTGGACTCTCGATACGTCGTAAGCAGTTATGAGGCCCGTCAAACCTCCGTCAATAATTATAACCTCGAAGTTATCGCAATCCGAACGATTCGACATACCGTCCTATCCGAACGCAACGCTATTCGTGATTTCGTTTTTGTACGTCCATATGGGTTGACAAGGAAGAAGAATAATTAACGCTTCGTTCAGACGAGATCGTCTCTCTTTATAATCCGCGGGTAAAATCGTAATATCGTTGAGGGTGACGCCCGCCATCTGGTGAAGCGGAAGCGAACTGCGAGCGACGTTGCGCTGGATAGAGGATGAGCGTATCTTCGTAGATCGGGGATGTGAAAAGAAAATGGCGGCGTGCCGTGAGGTCCCCGAAAAGGGGCGCTACGTTAAATCGAGTTTCGCGTCGGTGGAACGTCGTCGGAACATGCCCACTATCCGCCTATGACGCGCCGTCGCCAGCGACGGCAACGCGTGGGACCCGAGTCGGCAGCCAATGAGTGAGTCGAGGTCGGCCATCTTGGTCTTGGGAGTGACGCCATTGGGCCGAGGGTCGAGGCGGCCGAGAGCGAGCCAATGGGAAGCGCCGTGACGCTTGGCGAGCGGACGGAGCGAGCCTTTTTCCGGGCTGCCGCTCCAAAAAATTCTCCCGTTCGACGTCGAATGGCGACTGATGGCGACGCCCGCAAACGGACCCGAGCCCGATCGAACCGACGTTGGGAGCCGAGCGTGAAAACTCCGAGGGATCTCGATTGGCTGAGAGGAAAACTCGGGCGAAGCGTTCTCGCGGGGCCGAGATGTGTCGAGTGGCGTAAGTCGAGGACAGCCGAGGGTCCGAGCGTACGAGCGTACGAGCCAGGAATGCGATCCGTCGAGTGAGGAGCCACCGAGGAAAACGACGGGCTGTCCCCGATCCAGGATGTTCCACCACGAGTACGAGAAGCGCCTGTTGAAGCCGTGCAACGAGAGTCACCAGGAGGCAGCGGGCAACGGGGTCGCGGGCTCGCCCGCGTACTTCTCTCCCACGAAGATGAGTAACAACAGTTTCGACCGGTTCATCCCCACTCGGTCGGGGAACAACTGGCAGACCACGTTCTCCATGATATCCGAGGGTGGCCGCGGGGGACCGGTGGCCAAGAAGACCAGGGAAAACGGAGAGGGCAGTCGAGATGGCATAGCGTACTCGTGCCTGTTGAAGAACGAGCTCCTCGGTGCAGGCATCGAGGATGCCAAAGGTCAGTGCGAGGAGCGCAGAATACTCTCCCCTCTGACGGGGAAGAACCTCTTCAAGTACGCCACTCCTACCAAGGATCGTACTCTGCTGGGCCAGAGTTCTCCGTACTCGCTGTCCCCGCTCAGTGCCAAGAGCCAGAAGCTCCTGCGCTCGCCACGGAAAGCCACCAGGAAGATATCAAGAATACCGTTCAAGGTATTGGACGCCCCGGAACTGCAGGACGACTTTTACTTGAACCTCGTCGACTGGTCCTCCCAGAATGTCCTCAGCGTGGGATTGGGAAGCTGCGTGTATTTGTGGTCAGCCTGCACGAGTCAGGTGACGCGACTCTGCGACCTCTCCGGAGACGGAAACAGCGTCACTTCGGTGGCATGGAACGAGAGAGGTAACCTCGTGGCGGTCGGCACGCATCTCGGATACATCCAGGTGTGGGACGTGGCAGCGAGTAAGCAGGTGGGTAAGCTCCAGGGGCACAGCGCCAGGGTCGGCGCCCTCGCGTGGAACGGAGAGGTGCTCTCCTCGGGCAGTCGAGATCGGCTGATCCTGCAACGTGACGTCAGGACTCCCGGCGTCGTGGGAGAGCGAAGACTGGGCGCCCACCGTCAAGAGGTCTGCGGACTCAAGTGGTCTCCGGACAATCAGTACTTGGCCTCGGGGGGCAACGACAATCGGCTGTACGTGTGGAACTTGCACTCGTCGTCACCGGTCCAGACTTACACGGAACATTTGGCAGCTGTCAAGGCCATCGCCTGGTCGCCTCATCACCACGGACTGCTGGCCTCCGGGGGAGGCACGGCTGATCGTTGCATCCGGTTCTGGAACACCCTGACAGGGCAGCCCATGCAGTGCGTCGACACTGCATCCCAAGTGTGCAACCTCGCCTGGAGCAAGCACAGCTCCGAGCTGGTCAGCACCCACGGATACTCGCAGAACCAGATACTCGTCTGGAAGTACCCGAGCCTCACCCAGGTGGCCAAGCTCACCGGGCACTCGTACAGAGTCCTGTACTTGGCGATGTCGCCCGACGGGGAGGCCATAGTCACCGGAGCAGGCGACGAGACCTTGCGCTTTTGGAACGTCTTTAGCAAGGCTCGCAGTCAGAAAGAGAACAAGTCTGTGCTCAATTTGTTTACCAGCATTCGGTAAAGTAGGGGTGCGAGGAAGATTTTATGCAATGTACATACGTACGTACGAATATATGTATACATATACATATATAGTGGAAGAGATAATCGTATCACGCGGCGGTTGATAGCTACGTATAGTCCTCATATGCATACATATACACCCCCGAGCAAGCCTATACTTACGTAGCGGAGCCCGCGCACCCGCGCGCACGTACACGAGGGTACGAACTTCTTGGACGAAGTCGATAAAGTCTAGGGACACGGTGGATGTTCTCCGACCCTCTCGGTGTCGCGGGCTTTCGCGAACGGGTACGCGCATCTCCGCGCTCTGGCACCGAAAGGGTCAAAGGTTTTTCGTTAAACCGCCGCATACGTCGACGAGGACCGCACCGTCGGCTGGCGCCGCTTCTCGCGGAACCTAGAGCGTAATTACTTAATCGAGAGCTCGACTCGATCGCGTTGCGCTGCGTTAATCGCCAAGCCGGAACGACGACGTGTCTTTGAAAGTCAGCTGACGTGTACAAATTAACGGCGAAGACGATTCGGAAAGCGCGTCGACTATTTATAAATACTATATATTGAGAAGTAATCTAATATATTGTACGTCGTTCCACGTCGCGAAGGGACGGCGAAAGGCTGGGGGGGGGGGGGCGTAGCGGATAGCGCGCGCTCCCCCTCGGGGGGGTAGGGCAGGGGCGAAGCGCCTTCCGGTATCTTAAGGTAGGTTAGGAGTAGGGGTGGGGTATAGGGCTCTCCCTCGTACCCGAGTGGACCGAATGTTTTGGGGCGACTCGCTATCGGTAGGACAGCATCGTGGAGTGGCTTGAGAAATTTACTTTTAATCCCTTCTTCCCGCTGGAGCATCGCGGAGACGAAAGGGGTACGTGTCGTATTCGTTTCGCGTCCTGTGGTTTATACGTGGCATGTGCAAGTGATATCACTAGGGATTTACAATTTATACATATATATATACTTTACCTTCGGTCTCGCGGGTTCTCGTCCACGAGGAACTTTCGTACCGCGGAGGGTCTTTTCCGAGGTCAAAAGACTCGGTGTGCTGCAATCGTAAAGAGTCGACGGGGTGGTAGCGTTAAAGGAAATCAACTGTAACGTCGGTATATGTATATTGTATCCTCGGATTTATTCGGATAAATAGAAAACCGCGAAATTATATATCTAGTTGTTAAGGCAGTCCTCGACGTGGAGCCGATTCTAGGGACGTCGGTTCCATCGCGAAGACCGAGATAAATCGCCCTGCACTGTGTTTAACGAACAAATCTCGGTATACGTTGTCACGCTCGTAATTCATTTTATTTCCTTTCCGGTGCAATTGCAATGAAAGATTGCCAACCTGATGGAAAAGGGAGGGAAGATGGATTCTCGGTCCGGATGGAGGCAATTTAATGATCGTGACCGAACCGGACTAAATCGTTGTGAATTGTACGTAAGATCGTTTTCCGTCTCGGTGTCGAGGAGCATTTTACAAGTTTGAGACCATTGCGACCGACGAGGTAGGACGGTAGGATTAATAAACGTAATACCGCGTCCTAGGTCGCGGAAGGGAATACGTTCTGCTGCAAATATTTTCTACGGATTTGATATACATACATACATACATACATACATAGACATCGTACATAGATACGTGTATATATAATATACATATATACATATAGACGTATACTGTCTTCGTGCCTAATAAAAGTAACCGATAAACGAACGATATGCTTTTAAGGTTTGTGCGTCACTCGTTGAATTAGGTAGCGAGGTCTGTCAGCGATCCCTCTGGGGTCCCTCCCGGACCCTCAAGGGCAGGCGTCCCTCACTTTTCTTGGAAATTGCGAGCTCCTATAAATCGCTTCGATGCTTCAAGGGTACCCCGAGGAGCATCGAGGAGAATCGATACGAGTATCCTTGGGCTAATGGAGGACTAAAATAGTCATTCGTACATGATATTTATTGTAGCGTGCTATTACCACATCGGGCGTAAAGAAAATACAAATTTAAATGATTCCTCGGCATCTCTGACCCTGCCGAGATTCGGAGGAACAACGTCGGCACTTTCGGTACGGATCTCTCCTCCGCGGAGATCTTATACCGAGTCGTTCGATTTCCTCGCGACTTGATATTCTCTCGAGAAGAACCGACTTTTAGCCGTCCGACTGCGACGCCTTCTTTTTCTTCTTCTTCTTCTTTTCGCTCGGTGGCGCTTCGCCGGCTTCCTCCAAAACTGCCGACTCGTCGAGTTCTTCGCGAGCCTCCTCCTCCTCCTTCTTTTTCTTCTTTTTCTTCTTCTTTTCGCTCGTAACGGCCTCGACGGCCTCCTCCGTGACGCTCGGTTCTTCGGTTTTCACCTCGACCTCTGGAAGCACCCTCTTCTTCTTCTTCTTCTTCTTTCCGGAATCTGAAAGACGAACGAGGTTAATCGCAGGCAAAGAGAGAGCTCGCGGTGAACGAAAAGCCACCATATCAAACCTGGAGTTTGTTCGGTCGACTCGAGATCTTCCGGATCGGTTTTTTCGATCTTGACGATGCCAGCGACCGAGTCCTCCTGGGGACCGGAGCTGAGCTTCTTCTTCTTCTTCTTGGAAGGTACGTCCTCCTCGGCCGCCGGGGGCTGAGCTCCCAATTCCTCGATGAGAGGCTTCTCCTCCTGGGAGGAGTGCGAGTGCTTCCGCTTGGCGCCCGACAGGGTCGAGTCGGCCGCGCTCGGATACTGAATGAACTCACTGGTGGAGTGGTATTTCTCGAACTTGGCCTTCGCTTTGCCGGTCCCGCTGATCCTGCGAAGGTTGCCCTCCTCGAGCACTCGCAGCCGCATCTCCAGCTTGGCCCTGTGCTCCGCGCCGAGGTCGACGTTGCCGTCTTCCCCGAGCGCGTCCACTCTGGTGGCCAGCGCCGCCTTCGCCGCGAGCATCCGGGACATCTTTCCCTTGTTCTTCGTCGAGGCCTGTCCGACCAGCTGGGCGTGATAAATCAGGCCGTACTTGGGCGTGTCCCTCTTCGTTTTGAGCGCTCGGAAGAGCGCTTTCTCGGCCCCGAGGATCTGCACCGTCGACGCCGGGTGTTTCGCCAGGTTGACTAGGGAACCCGCGTGAGATATCAGCCTCGCTCCGACGAGATCTCCGACCAGGACGGTCAAATTAGGCGCCATCGCCATCATTCTGGCTTTCAAATAATCGTACAGCTGCGTTCGGTACTGACTGATCTGTATCACTTGATCGCACAGGTGCTGTATATTGATTATGTCGTCCAGAGAGATTTCCGTACCCATTGAAATCTCGGCGGCTTCTTTGACCTTCTGCTCGACATCCTCCGGGAGCGTGTCGGAAAGGTCCGAGCTGCTCGCGTTTTCCCTGGTACCGATGATCTTGACCGTCTTTACGAATGCCACGTTGTCCGTTATGATTTTTCCGAGTTCCGGAAAGTGCCAACCGTACCATTCTCTGCAGCGCATCACGTAATTGTTCAATTCCTTGTCCAGATCGTCCAATAAGCATACGGCTTGTATTATCATGGTGTCGATTTTGTCGGGGGAAAATTTCAATTTGTATCTGGACAAGCTATGAGCCAATCCTAATGCCATCGCCGTCATTTCCTTCTTTGGGAAGCCTGCCAGTAAACTGTCCATTTGACTACGAATGCAGCGCATTAATTCTTGCACCGCCGTGTTACTGATGCACTGTAAACTTAGTTTGTCTTTGATGACGTTGCCCAACTTCGCATCTGCTACCGCTAATTGCTCCTGGAGTTCTGTGCAATGCTTCTTGAGTACTTTTTTCAACGATTTTGAAAGTTTACTTTCGACTGCCGCGGTTGTTGCTGCGAGTGCTTCGGTAGTGTCAGCGAATTTCTCAAAATGTTTAAGTTTGATGCTGGAAAGAAAAATAGCTTTTAATTTAAAGACCTAAAATCAACTTTTGGGAAAAGATTTTTTCTTCGTACACTCGTGGTGGATTTTAATTCATTGAAATTAGTAATTAATAAAATTACAGATGTATCTTAAGAGTTATCATATATAGATTAACTTACATTCTGCTGGCAGATTCTGGCGTCTCGAAGTCATTGTAAAGGTTTTCGGTCTTGGCCAATTTATTTTCATCGAGCAGCTGTAACATAACGTCAAGGTCACGTGATTCCAGGATTTTCGTCAGAATACTTCTATCATATTTTCATACCACACTTAATTCATTCTTTCTGACATTAATTTCGCGCGAATAGAGGTGTGTATAAATGACCACGTGTACTTTTCCGGATAGGTTATGTTTATCGACCTATGAACGGTATTTCCTCTTACCTTGAAAATCGCGTATCCCGCAGGGGTCTCAAATAAAACCAACATTTTTTAAGAGTTACTTTCTGCACGGAATAGGTTTTCAAATATAAAGACAATACGTGGAAAGTAACCCTAACATCCGGTGGTAGTGCACCTCATTTCGAAGAAAAATTCAGCCGCCGGTAATGAACTTACAATGCACTAAGCCAAAGACAGGGATGAGTTGGGAGATTGCTCACGGGAAGGATCGTGCGATCGCATCCTGTGCTGCCCTCTGGTTTCGTACGTTAGCTTTCACCGTTTTTTGCCCCCAAGGGCGGCGCAACAAATTTCTGATAGGAGCAAGCGCACTCGCGATGGCGGTACCATCTACCAGTCGCCGTTGGCGGCTCACGTATGTATGTGACAATCTCCTAACTTATTTCTGGCCACCTATGTTCAGAAGTAGTCAAAGGTGGTTGAAAATTACTGCGAAAAAGATGCACTTTCACAGAAACAATTTTATTTATATGAAACTACATTCACTGCGGACCTCGTAAACGTCATTGACAAGAACACAACTATGAATTTGACGGGCTTGATAAATGGTTTTGGGCTCTCAAAACGGTGACGAACGTCTGAAGATCGATAGTAAGTTGTGCTGCAATGGGAATAAATTTTAATTATTATGGCAGTAATTATAACTAATATGTTTTCTTGAATCTAATACAGGTGGATAAAGCGTTAAAGCAATGTCCATTTTTTTTATCTTAAAAATACGTTGAATGCATCCAAAATGATTTTATTAAGAAGTAGCAATATATGTACACGTTATATAGATTAGACATCACATTTGTTTCTTTATTCTGCTGATATTAGGGTGGAAAGTTGAAAAATTAATTTCAATCCACCATTACAGAGCATTACATGAATCCTTCTTAGCCAATTTAAGTTCTGTTTTTGCCAAATGTCATGAGTATTTTTTTGACTCTTTCAAACCTCTCGCTGGGGATTCTTTCTTCAGGCTTTGTCCTTGGATGTGTGATGTATCCGTGTTTTTCTCCTCCGTTATCGAAGGATCTAATTTTTTTTTAATTAGAGTACCTCCAGTGAATCCTGAAAATTAAAAATTGTCATTCTTATCTGTATCTAAAATTATTCTGTGCTTTTTTTTACAACGTACCTAGTATTCCTAAGCCAACTGCGGCAAGGCTTCCTATTTTTAACCCAGCTATTAAACCTATTGGGCCACCGATGCAGGTTGCAATAAGAGCTCCAGTCACTGGGTAGACAGTCATTTTATACTTTGATGCTTTTTTTAATATTTTTTCTCCCTCTGTTACATTTTCAGCTGCAACCTCAACGTTGTCTTCTATATCGTCAACTTGCTTCTTTTGATCCTAATGCAACAATTTATTAACATTCACACTGTACAACTGAATAAAGAATGACTAGTCTATTAACATTTTTCCTGATGTGGTGACACAAGGTGGAAAGGGCAGAACGATATACATACCATTACAACCTTATTGAATTCAATGTAAAGTTCGTGTAATTCCTGCATGTCATGTTGCAGAGAATTCCAGGTATGCAGACAGGCCTCTTCCCTCTCCAGTTTTTCCTTTTCTGCTTCCAATTGGATGCTGCGGTTATCAAGTGGATCCTCTGTGGATTGATCTTCATCTTCGGTTGAAAGCTGTCTCCTAAGAGGCAGATCGAATTCCAGTTCTACAATTTTAAAACAGCGTGTACCCAAATGCCGAAATAAATGTACAGTTAGTTAACTCGATGGTGTAGATAATTTCAAAGAGAAATATCAACGATTCGTTATAAGCATTCCAGAAAAATCACCTAAGCATTCTTCGATAGCTGTAATGACACTCTGTCTGGAGGTTGCCGTGAGTTTGTCAAATTTATCGATGTCACTATCTAACACTTGGCTCCTTAACATGTCTATCTCGTATAGTAACTGTTTCAGTTGAAGTACCAGCCGTGAAGTATTCACTTGCTCTTTGTACACACGGTCCCATTCTTGCGCTTGCCGATACTGCAAAAATAATAATGTCCACTCTAAACATTGTTGGTCAATAGTCCAAATACCTCTTTCTAAATCCAATTACTGTAGTCATACACAAATGACATAAGAATTGATGAAACATCCAGGGACAACTAACCTTTTTAATATTGCATTTATGCCTATTCAGAAGATCCAGGTGATGGGGTATTGCGACGTCGTTGAACTTATTAATAGGGATCTCTAGTCGCCTTATCGGTTGTTTATTTGCAATGTTTTCGCACGACAATGACATACTCATTTTGCCCCGAGCTGTTAACCACAGCTCAACAGATTTCACAACTGGTTACTCATGCGTATTCGGTCTTTTTAAATGGATCCATATTATCTACGGTTAACTCAGTAGAACTTAAACTACCAATTTTTCCTTCCTCTCGCCACGTAATGAAGTCGCTCAGTCGACATGTCTCCATGTCCGTTATTTTCGTCCTAATGAAAATACGCAATCAGCTGTTTACGAAATATCAGTCTGCAGCGTCCATCCATTGATACGCGTGACGTTTCAACGTTCGACAAGCCGTTCGGTTACCACGTGGGGACGTTCCGCCATTGGCTACGAGTTTCGGCCGTCCGCCCACAGATGACGCCATCGCCGGATTTCAAATTTCTCAACTGCCGCGCCGAAGCACTGAAGAGTGCCTGAACTTCTAAGCAATCTACACTCGCATCGAGAAATTATATCAAGGATTGACGACCATAGCACCTTACTTTGGATTCCTCGGTGTCACCCGTTTCATCGGAATGCCCCACACAAGTCACATTTGGAGTCCGTCCACGTCTATCAGTCGGGCGCAGTAAGAATGCACTGACGCCGACTGGGAAGCCACCGGAGCCGCCATCTTGTTTCTACTTTCTTTAAAGTTACCGCAAGACCTCCGATTATTTCTTGTAAATGACAAAGTAGCCGTTTAGGAACGCGAGGAATAGTGAGCCAGCTAGGCCGCCCACTAAATGTACCATTCGGAGCGAAGCCGGGCAGAGGTCCCGGTAATGAAAAACCGATTGCGGCCAAATAGACGCCGGGCTGCTCGTGACGTGTAATCGAGTCTTCTCTTCCGCCGTTTCCCCGTTTCCGCTTCCTTTCTCCCGTGTTCCTTCGGTCAGGCCGGCTTCCATTAGCTGTCACGCGGCGCGCGGGATGTGCGCTCATTCTCTTTTGCGGTATCATCGGGTTCATAACCTGATACGTGTGTGCACACGTATGCCGTAAGTCGTGCCTCGTCTATTTCGAGGCCGTTCAAAGGATTTATGGAGCCCGCGAGCTCAACGGTGCCCTTGATATCCCTGCGGAGGCATCGAAAAGGAAAAGAGCGAACAGAGGGGCTTTCCAACCCCTCTCCCATACTATTAAATACCCAGTCGCTATGTTTCGATGCATTTCGACCGAGTGGACATAACCTAGAAAATCCGCCCGCAGCAGTTGCGGACGGCGCGAGTCGGACTTATCAATCTTATCCCATCTTATCCGATTGTTTGTCTCCGCCGCCAGCGTCCATCCGTTAATTGGGCGACTCGAATTTCAAGCTTGCAAAGCGGAGTTTAGGTGTAAATTTCGATGCGGTATTATCTCGTAACAAAGCCACGTGCGTCGCATCCAGGATTTGCGCTATCTAGTGAGGGCTTCGAGTCGCGCCGCGCCGTCTCTACGATCCGAACAAGAGACGTCCTGTCTCTCCCTCCGAAAATAACACATCCATTCCGAAAATCCGCAATTTGGAGGAAGGAAAAATTACCTCCCCCTTAGAGACACGTCATCGACGCTCCTTACATATCCAGAAATCGGAGAAAAGTGGATAGGAGAGTAGAACGTTATTCGGAGTTTAGGTTTTTGGATTGGCTCGTATCAGAGGGCGTTCTTAGCCATCGCTCCGCCAGGATCCACAGCTAGTTAGGGGCTCTGTTCTGGTCTGATTGCAGACCAGCAGGCTGCATTCTAATGCCTGACGCTTCTTATTCGAAATACACAAAGGAGTTTGCGCACCCCCTCCCGGCGCCACCCCCCGCTGTCGGCCCTCTTCCTGGCGTTTTTCTCCCCCGCGGTACTAATTGCCTTATCGCGAATTCAATTCAATCGGTTTCCCACCTCGGTGACGACTTCCCTATCGAGAGTTTCACCCAACGTCGGGAGATTGCAAAGGAACTCTGGTAGGCGCCGAGAGTCGCTGGGATTTTTTATAAGCACTATTTACCACCCTTTATCCTAAGTTTTTAGTTTTTTAGAAGCTTAGAGACGGCGAACTTGTAATGGCACCGTTAATGATATCTAACCGTGGAGATTGTTCCCCTGTTTATTTTCAATTTCTCCACGGCTTTATTTCTGCCAGTATGTTTTCCTTTCCTTTTTTGTGATTTTCAATCGAAGAACGCCGGGAAACGGCAAAACGGGGGCCGCGGGCGCCTCGATAAAAAATCACCGTGGCCGTTTTTCATCGACACGAGTGCGGGGCGTCGCGACGCCGTCGTCGGGGCCGCGCGGTCTCGTTCGCGCATTGTTGCGTCTCGGCCCGAAGACGCGACGGGAACCGACGGTTCGTTTTGTCCGATGGAGATTTAATGCCCCGCGCAGCGGAAAAATGATACCCATTGAATCATGAATATCGAGCAATGCCTCGGTATATACGGGAGACTTTCTATCGGGTATCGTGTGCATCGCCAGACGTACTCCGAGCTCCCGATACCGACGTCGACGTCGACGGCACCGACCGTGTAGGTGTACGTACATTTTAAAAGGACCTCGGTAAACGAGGAATCACGGCAATGTAACCCGATCACTGTTTCGTTAATGAGAATACCACGTCGCTCCCTCCCCCCTGCGGATTTCGCGGCTACGCTGAATATGAGAAAAAGAGAGACGCGACAAAAGGGATGAAACGTAACGAATCGAGGAGAGAAGGAGCGAGGAAGAAAATGCCCGATCGATTTTCATCGAATCGACGAGAAATCCCCCCCCAAGTGGAACGCGACCACTGTTCTACGTAAAAGAATTCTATTTACCATGGAATCCGCGATGGCGTTAAATATGAGAAGCTCTTTAAAAGGGGTGGAAAGGAAAAAGGGTTGAAACGTAACGAATGGACTTAGACGTAAGAAGGGAGGAGTCGCCCGATTTCTGTCGAATTTATGTCGGTTTTTAATTTTTTTTTCCACCTTGCGGAAGGGGTGAGAAAAATTACCCACTCCGGGGGGGATCAGGAAGGGACGCGTTATATAAAGGGACCGCTTCAACGCGCGGGGTTGTTTCTTATACACCGCCCCTCTTTGTACCGAGGGTTTCCATCCCTCCTCCGAACGGGGGTGGGAGTCAAACGACCTGCAGGGATTTCCATTGAGTGCGATGCACCTTTTCTTTTTTTTCTCCCTCCCCCGCCGCCGTTCGTTTTCTCCCTCTTTCTCCCTCTCTTTCGCGGGTGTAACGCGCGACCCCCTCCGCGGCGGGTAACGCCCGTAAATTCAACGGGCCGTGAAGATCGGGGGTGAGTCCGCGCAAGGGTTGGGAATCCGGGCCGGTTCCACCGAGTAAGCAACTGGGTCGGCAGCCACAAGGCGTACTTTTCCACGTCGATCCTTGACCATTTATTACACACCCGGGGGATTTATTGCGCCCCCGCCGAAGGACTCGAATAAATTCGGGAGAGGGGGAATTAATCGGCGCAACGGGGCTCGGGCTGGCGGAAGTGCTCGAAATCAAAAGGAAGTCGATTAGTCGGGGGGGTGGTTTTCCGGGATTTCTGCCCCGGGATGGATCGCGGTTAACCCTTTTCCCGCAGGCAGTAAATTCCCGTCCCCATTTTATTGCGGCGTAGAAATGATTGTTTTTTCTCTTTCTTTTTAAATAATTATTTCAAATTCTTTATCCCTCCTAGGGAGGTGTACTTAAACATCAGAAGGCAATTGTGTAGCGCCTAGTACTATAATCTCTAATTATTGGTCTTACGGTGATATAAAAGTCTGAGGGGTTTCGTTTATGAAACTTTTCTCCAAATTAGATGTATCGAATCGTTTATGGTTTCACCTCGTGAGCGTGGAGGCATTAAGGTTGGATCTGACGGATGGAATTAATTTTTTATACCCTCGTTTATGAAAATTGTTGACTTTTTATGTACAATGAAATTCGACGGGGAATCCGCATTCACGTGGAAAAATGTCAAACGACTCGGTCCGCTTTGTTCGGAAAATAGTCTCATAAATGATTGACCTCTCGAACGACCCTTTCGGATCGCCTTAAATAGATATTAATTCGATGCATTATAAAGAAAGGTAGCATCCTACCCCAATTGATGTCCTACATTAGACCCCGAAAGCGGCAGATATTTCCAATTCTTCCACTTATATGCCAAAAGTAGGACTCGACTTGTAAGTAGGGCGTACAAGGTTGGGAGGATGTCAAAAATGGACAATTGGAGGAAATAAAATGGCCAACTGATACTCCACGGTTCGAAACTTCGACGTTCGAGAAGTGGCCGAAATCGGCGTTTTCCGCAGGGTGAGGGATTAACGATAACGGATACATTATGATAATGGAGTTCCTTGAGATGCTCACTTGGGCAAATGGCTCGGTGGGGGGTCTCTCCCCCTTTGTCAAGGGGACGTAATTAAATTCTTTGTCGGTCCGCCGTTTGCGGGGGTGCGCGGATCGGTTCCGCCATTGCGGCGACTCTTTATCGCCGCTTAATTAATGTACCTAGAAGCTATATGTCTAGTATTTACGCCCCCGTCGCCCTGTCCTTTACCGATATACACATATATATATATATATGTATATATATATACATATATATACACACACATACATACACGCCCTCCACTTTAACCCACTTCCGCGGCCCCGACGCTTCCTCCGCGGGCGAAATAGGAGAGCCCCGGTAAAGACCCCCGCGGTGTCCTCTTCCCCATTTCTCTCCCCGAGAAATCATGGCTCTTTCCGCTTCCGATCCCCCGGACACCCCTTCCACCTCGACGTCGACGAGGGAGCGAGGAAAGTGGCCGAGGAGACGTCGCGGACGAGGGTTCGATATTTTTTGATCGGCCGACGCCGAGGAAGGGGCGCCGCCCCGGCCGGGTGGAGGGCGCCGATTAAAGCGTCGAGACGTTCTCGCATGAAAGCGATATAAAGTCGAGAGTGTCCCGGCAGATTATAGTGGTGGAAGTGCCGCAGGAAATGGAAGATGGAGGGGGAGGAAGGAGCAGGGGTGGACCCGGGACGACATTGTTGGAAAGTGGCTCGTATTCGCGACCGTGACGCGTCGCCCGCCGATTGCGAGTCATAATGCCGCCTGGGGGTGGAAGGGGGGTGGACACCAGAAATTCATTAAGTACGACGCCGACGAGCAAAGAGGCTGCCCCCTTGGGGGATGCTCCGGGTTAAGGCGATATGAAAGTCCCACTCTAGGGGGTCAATCGTTTGTCAAACTTCTCGATGAAACCGGCTACCGAAACGTTCAAGAGTCTCCCACGTGGACGCGCAGGCCCTGAGGAAGGTCCCGAGAAATTCTACGTTCTACAAGGAAATGACGAGAAAGGAGACATTAAGAGAGAAATCTTGAGAATGACGAAATTCCCGAGCACCGGGACCTTCCTTAGGGCCTTTGCCTAGAGATGTCCAGGTCTCATCGAGCCCGGAAATCCCCGGCGATCGCGCTCGCCCCCGCTGGGCGCATCCCCGCGTAGGATTGTACCCGGGAAATAGTGCCGTCTGGCCGGGAACTTAGCCGGGGGAAGTAACTTACGTCGCCCGGAAGATTCGATTAGCCCCGACTGATACGTCGGGGGCTCGGAACTTCGGCGACCGCAGACGCGAGGCCCGCTGGGGAGGCGCAGTCAAAGTGCCCTGCGACGCGGATGTCTCCTAATGCGAGCCCGCCGCGGACGCTGATAGGTCGTGGTACTTGCCGCCGGTAATTACGTCTACCCCCCGTTGACGTCGGCCTCGTCTCCTGCGCGGCCATGCCGCCGCGGCATGCGAGCGGAATCGATTCGTCGACCCTAAGATTTCATTTTTTTCCCCGATAGACGGTCCCCCGCGCGGCCAGGATGATCCTCCCAGCACCCCTGGCGCCTTCGGGGTGACATCCCCCGCGCGGACATGTAGCCCCCAGGACGCGGGGGTGGCGGTCTGCATGCTCAATCCGAAGTTTCCGCCCGATTCCGTCCGGGCAGTGCCTTACGCGACCTGGCGAAGTTTCACCCCCCGCCCCCTTGCCGCCCCCCCCCATGTATCCCTGTCGTCTTTTTCGTATATATGTTAAGTGCCAGATGGCGTCGCACCCGTTTCCGCGCCCGGACCGACGCGACAAGTCGAGAATTCGACCGGGGGAAGTTTCCCCCGCGGTACGTGCGGGCCCCGGCGGAATTATTTTCTCCGCGGACCCCCCGCCACCCTCCCCGCCCGAAAACTTTTATCCAATATTCCGGCTGCGGCATCTGCCGCCCCCCCCCCCCCCCCCGGCGGGGCCCTTTGCTCTCTCGATTCCCTTTGCGGAACAATCCGAGGGCGAGCCGGCCCCTCGTTATTCCGCAGTCGCTCCGCGCGCGCGGAAGTTTCGCTATTAGCGGGGATTGGACGTCGAGGGGCTCCGCTCGGCGGAATCGGCCGCGGGATTGGGTGCGCGCCGGAGTCGGACATCCACCCGGGGGGAGGAACTCCGCACGCGGATTTCGCACTTCGGCCGCAACGGGGGGACCCCGGGATCAAGGTGGACCTAGGACAGACGCGACTTTCGAGATCCCAGGATCCGACTAATTGGAGCCGACCTATTACGCGGATTAATCGCGGCCGCGGATTGACGGGCGCCTCCGCCCGCGTTTTCGCATTAAGAAACGGCATCCGCGCCGAATGGAGATGGCACGCCCGAGGTGCTTTTAGGTTTATAGGTACTTATTATATAGCGGAACGCCGGCAACGAGTTTTAGTGCGATATTAAATTCCCGACAATAAAGGAACCCCCCCCCCCCCCCCTGCCCCTTTCCTTACTCTCTCCGATGAAACGTTCTCCTTCATTGTTCCTGCGACGCGCTACACTTCACCGCGGTATTTATTTTATTTCCGGGCAAAACGCTCATAGGCACTTCGCTGGCCCGCGACGTCGACGCGGCTATATACCCGGAAATATATATCTTGGGAGATGAACGGCGACGTACGATTTCCACCCCTTCCGCCCTGCCCTGCCCTCCCTCCGGGGACGGAAAAATTTCTAGAGGTGCCTCGCGGGGAAACGGAATCGCGACTATTCCGCGGTGAGGCGAGTTTAGGACGGATTTTGTCTTGGCGATTTAGCACCGCGATTTAGGCCGGGGTCTGACAGAGTCACACAGAGCGCGGCGCGTTAACGAGTAGAGGATTATGGACGAATTAGAACTGCGGTGGAAGCGATGCCGCGGGTTTAAGAATTTCAGACAAATTGTATACCTTAAATATCAGGATTAAGTTTTATACGCCATAAATATGGGAAATAACGCACGAGGTTAAACGCACGTCCTTATTAATTCATCCTCGACGCGTCCAGAGCGACACCCGGCGCGCTCACTGAGACACCGTCACGACTCGCCACGTGCACAGGTAGATGGAATAAATCATCAAATAGAAAATTTTGTACCTGGTGGAATCGCCGTTCAAAATGTCGCCGATGTGGAGACCCTCCTCTCAGGGCGATCGATCTCAGTGTCTCGCACCCTTGGTCCTCTCCCTCAAGGAGTCGATCATCCTCTGGGACAATAGAGGGCCGAAAATGCCCTATCGTATATTCTTCAGGGAATTTCCGGGGAAAATTGGGAGAACTCGAAATGTCCTCGAAGAAACGGAAAATCCCCGTTTTTCCGGCCGCCTTTCCGCAGCGGAGCTCTTCGCGCGTACCTGTCGCCGATACTAAACGCCGATATCGATCGTCCCCTCTTTCCTCCGCCCCCCTCTTAAGGTACCCGAGCCTCGGCACCCCTCTTAGAGATATCCGGCGATACCGCCGATACCGGGAGGGGCGTCTAGGGGTGCCCGTTAAATCCCGCACGGTGAGTCGGGTTTCCGCAAAGGGGGTGTCAGGGCCGCGCCCCAGGTGAATCGGGACTCTCGCGATCCTCCCCTGATGATCGAGTCGCGGGGTGGCACGGGGGGGGGTTAACGACGCGGGCCCGGCATCCGATCGGGTGGATAAGTAAGGAAGCCGGTAACCGAAGACGCCGTTATAAATCCCGTCGCGTGGCGTATAAAGTGAAGCAGCCGTAAAGAGCGGAGGAAAAGTGGAGGAAAAAGGCTCCGCGCGCCGGTGGCGGGGCGGGGGAGGTATGGGGGTGGGAAAAGGAGAGGAGAGGGGCGGCCTGGAAAGAGCGAAAAGATAAACGCGGAAGAGCGAGAGCCCGCCGTAAAACTGCTCGAGAAATAAAAAGGCCGTTCCTCGGCTCGTGGCTCGGATCGTTTCTCGCAATAGGGATTACCGCGGCCGCGTCAAATAAAATGTCCGACGGGGGCTGCCACCCCCACCCACCCCCAGCGGGCTAAAAGCGCGGTATAACCGGTGGGCCGCGTCCTAATTAAAAGTGACTTTTAAATACCCCCCCTGGAACCTCCCCGCGAAATCGTCAGGGTTTACGCGCCGTTCTCGAGGGTGCTCCCCTCGAGGGGGTGGCCGGGGGGGGGGCGCTGATCTTAAAGATGTTGCCAGTTAACTGCGGAACGAAAGCCCCACGTGGCCGGTAACCGCGAATTTTTACGTCCGCGGAAGGGCCACGTAGCGTCCATCATTAAATCCACTTTACGAGCGGTCCGTAACGAAACGCCGTGGCTCCGACATTAAATAGGCAAGGGTGCCCCGTGGGGGGAACGCCTCCCCCCACCCCGCTGGATTCCCTCGGCAATAAAGAAACCTAGAGGAATCGTATTCCACTTTCGCCGCGAGCCGCGTTTTTCTTCTTCCTCTTCTCGTCCTCCTCTTTTAGTGGAATAGAAATCCACAATCTCGAGCCCATTTCTACCGCGGCATTCTTCCTTGGTCATAAAAGCGGCCCTCATATTAAACGGGTCCGTCAGCTCCTAGGGATGGAGGAGATTATAAGGGGACACGGGATGATATGGACCGAGGAAGGCACCGGTCCAGGGACGATGTCGAAGCAGACCCTGAAGACGCGGAAGGGGGTCGGGAGTGGGACCGTCTTACTGGGGGACCTTTTCTGGGCCTGGAGAGGTGGTACGGCGAAAATGAGAATGGTCGAAGATGAGCGATCCTGAAGGCTGATCTTGAAGATCGGAGCTGAAGTTTGAAACCGAAGATCGACTTCAAAGGAGCCATCTCGAGCTCATGAAATCTTAAGAACAAGTACCGAAACAATGTCGAGGAGCGGTCCACCCTATAGTCTACATAGAGACTTGAAGCCGAAGGACTCACCCCGGGCCCGCGACGTCCTCTAAGGAAGAACCACCCCCGAGATTCCGAAAACCCCCTAGCTCGAAACGAAGAACCGCTCGCAGACTTTCTCCCCGCAAGTTCCCCGCCCTTCGGACGGCGGGACCTCGCGTCGGTTTCATGGCGTTGCATTTAGCGGACTGTAAACTACAACTTTATACGGAACTTTTTATAGTCACCGGCGTAGAGGCGGGAGGCCATAAATAATGTTTTATTACCCGTGAGCTTGGAACATACGAGAGGTCGGCGGTAAGGGGTAGATCCCCGCGGAATTGCGGAATTGCGGGGCCGGAGCCAATGCCTCCGCGTCCGAAAATCTCGGCCGCAGGGCTTCCGGCTGCTAGCGGGGACTTTCCGCTCCTCTTTTTGGCCCGGGAAGCCGCGTCCACGTCGCGGATCCCCCGCACCGGCGATCCCTCCGCGTCGCCGGGCGGGCATCCTCGTGGCCCACTTGGACCCTCCACCGCCCGGGCGGAGTTATCCGCGCCCCGGTAGACACCGCAAAATCCACGTTATAAGTATCCCGGCTCATGAATATGCATCTCGAGCCTCGCGAGGTCCAACGCCGTGTCCGAGAGTTTGGCCACCGGTCGCGAGTCGTTAAGTCGAGAGCAAGAGCCAAGGGGTGGCGTCCAACTCGCACAGGGATGACGACGAGGTTGGCGGATTCCGCGAGTCCTGTACCCGCCGTCCCGAAACACTCGTTGGAATCCTTCCAGAGGGTGAAAGAGGGGTAACATTTCCAGTCGAAAGCTCCTCTTCCATTTCGCCCCCGACCATCCCTTCTCGAGATATAACGCACCGAAACTGACCAATCCCAACGAGACTTAAAAAAAAAAGAAAAAAAAATTCCAGAGCCGGCTCAAAAAATCCAAGCGGCCCCCGATACCCTCATTTAATTCTCATGCTCTTCCCCCTCAATTCACGGATCCATCCAGTGAATTTTAAAAATAATCGAACAACAATCAAAGAAGAACCAAAATATGGGGCCCCCAGGCACCTGTTGCGCGGACCCTGGGAAACGGGATTGGTCGGCTTCGTTGCGTTATAACTCGGACGGCACCGGTCGGGGAACAAACCGGAGAAGGAACTTTCGACCGAAAATATTGCCCTCTATCGTTCTATAAAGGGTGGGGCGAGTATATCGGGAGGTTCGGAGAATAGGAGAACGAAGATCCTAGGGCGAAAGACGAGGGTCCAATTTCGGGGAAGAAACGTCGGGTGGGCGTCTCGAGGAGGGCGCATCGTCGTTAAAATTTGGCCAGGGTTGTCGAGGGGGTCCTCTTGCGGCAGGGCTAATACGGGGGCGTATTGAGTGATACGATAAGCGGGGTAAGTGGGGCTCTCGGCGGAAGCCTCGGAATTAATTCCGGGGAAGAACGGCCTCGTTGTGGTGCCCGGCGTCCTCCGGGCCCGCTCGGCAAACAGCGGGGGCGTCGCTATAGCCGGCCGACCTAACCCCTCCTTCCTAAGGTGTCTACATCCATCCGGGGCTGCACGAGCGACCGGGAACGAGATATCAGCCAGGGAACAATTCCAATCAATTTGAACAGCGGGTGCGCGCGGCTGCCGGCCGATACCGGGGTTAGGAACCAGCCGCCCCGCAACCGCGAATCGGAGACCCTCCGGCGTGGGAGCAATCGGCTCGAGGTTCGATTATTAAGGGCACGGCCAGGGGGGCGGCGGGTAGACCTCGCGGCGCCTAGGATCCCGGCGAAGACGCGACGCCCCGGGCGAGGTGTCTATATCCTCGGCGCGGGCGCCCCGCAGTCTGGCGCGACGGCGCGCCCCCTTCGCCCCTGCCCTCCTGTTTACCCGCCCCCTGTCCCCCCGCGCCCAAGATCGGGGGCCTATAATTCACGGGAGGCGAGGCACGACAATGGCGATTCCCAGTTGAGGGTGGCCCCTTTCAAATCGGGATTCGCCCCCCCTCGCAGGGGAATCGGTGAATCCCGATCCCTTTTGTCCTACCTCCCCCCGGGTAGCAAAGGCGACGCTGAATTTACAAATATACGAGGCCGTGCTCCCAAGACGAAAGGATTACGGGTCAGAGGGGACTCGGGGGGGCAGGGGCCCGGGAAAGAATGGACCGACCGAGGGCGGCAGGAAATCGAGGGCGAGGGTGGGCTTAAATAATCAATCGACTCGGACTCCACCGGAGGCAAAGACCCGCCAGGTGACCCCTGTCGAGTGTTTGCGATCCCTCTGCTCCTCTTTACTTTACTTCTCGGGCTCTCGCACCTCCGCAGGGTCTCGCTCGCCCCCCCACCCACCCACCCGCCCACACAAAGGGACCGTCCGAGTTCAGTTTTACGGCCGGCCGAGGTGCCGACCCCCGGTTTATGAGACCCCCACTCCCTGTAGGTTCTCTCTACTCCCTGGACCACGTGGAGGAAACCCCTTATCGAGGGTGGCCCTCCGAAAGGGTGATTTGCCGAAAGCACGTATTTAGGGAGACTTCTTTAGGGGTCTTCCTGGAATCGCGAGACAATTTGTATATCGATGGGTTTCACATCTAAGGGCAGACTCCATGGAGCGGGAATTACCCAGGGAAAGGGAGGGCACCTCGCAGAAAACACCCCCTATGACGTACACCGACATAACTCTCTTCTCCACGGTTAATAGGGAATGGCGCTCCCAGAGGAAGCGCCGGTCCAAAAACACCCCTAAAGTCTCGTCTCAATTAATTGCGCTTAGCGTCCCATCCCTCAGGCTTTATTTCGTCCTCGGTTTGCGGGGGTTCCCGGGGGCGCGACAACCCCATGGGCGGTCCGGCTCGTCGCGTAACTCCCGCTTCTTAACATAACAAATTGTCCCCCGGCGCGGTGCGTGCGCGACCGGTGATAAGACGTGCACCCTCTCGTCCCCTTTTCCGGGGGTGGGTGCATCTCCTCCCCCGCAAAAACGCCGGGTCTCGATCTCGGGGGGCGCCGACTAGGGGTGCCTATTTCGCATCCGTCAACCCCAACCCCTCCGGGAAACGCGGCGAACGACTTAATTTCCGGACAATTAATAATTTCGAGGCCGGTGCATCGCCGAGGGAAAAGACGGAAAAGAGGGAAAAGTCGGGAGAGAGGGTGGAGGTCGCGCCTCGCATGCCCCGGGAACCACCCCCGAGCGCCCGTCTTACGGCGAAGGGGAATACACACACCTCGACCCGGGGGTGGAAATATATTCCCCGGGACGGGAGACGGGGCGACTCGTCCCACGGCAAACTCCGAAACGGGTTTTCGACGCGATATTTTCTTCCGCTCTGACGCACTCGCGCAGTCGAGTCTCGCACCCCCCACGGGGGCGCGCCACCCCCGCGGTATTGGATTTTTGCGAGCGGGGCGAGAGAGCTGTAAATGGCGCGGTAGTCAAAATATTTGGACGGCACTCGGGCCGCGGTGCCGTTTAGGTGAATATTAGGTCCGGGGGTCGCGGCCCCCGGGGGGTGAAAGCCCCGGGACTCGGGGCGCGCCTTCCCCCAGAAGAGGAACCCGATTCACTAGGTGCGTTCCCGCCCGTGAAAAGTGTCTCCTTGACTTGCACCCCCCTATAAAATTAGGTTCGGGGGCTCAGCCACCCCGGAAGGGGGGATGTCAAACCCACGACTCAGGGCGCGTCTTATCAGCCGCGGGTCGCGACTTCCCCCAGGAGAGGCCCCGATGTGCCTTTCCGGCCTGCAAAATGTCCCCTCTATTCACACCCACCTCTAAATCGATTTGTCCCTAAGCCTAATCTAGCGACGCGCGTTCCGCGCGGACATTCCGCTCGCGTCGGCGGGGGGCACAACGCTGGGCGCGCGCTCGTAATATCCGGAATTAGTCACGCGAGCCGCGCGCGTGTCGGGGTTAAAAATGTTTTTCGGTATCCGCGGGACACGCGGCGGATCGATCGGCGGAATCGCGAGGACGGCTAATTGAAACATCGCGCGGAATGATCGTCCGATCGGTTAGCAATTTCCATTTATTTACGCCGCGCGCTCGGAAGGCCCGTTGCCCCCTCGTGGAAATACTCGTGTATGTGAAAGATATATTTCGTGTAAATAAAATATATCACTCGAATATATTTACCTTCACAAATACACTTAATTTACATAACGTTTCCATAACGCATGTATTCCACCATACATTTTTCAACATAAACAATATGTTCACCCCTTTGACGGGGGCGGGTTTCGGGGGGGGTGGAAACGCTGCGAGCACTTAATTAAGACTAATGGCGAGTGTTGGCCGCTTCTCGCGGGGCAAATGGCGCGGCTTCCGCGGACGTTTTTTGGGGATCCTCCGCCGCGCGCGGCTGATAAATGGCGGATAAGCGTGTATATCCGACGGAACGCGCGGGGCAAACACTCCGCTGGTATAATTCAAGGAACGTATTCATCTTGCGGGGGTTCCGCCGCGGATGTGCTTCTTATCTATCCCCCGATGAAAGACAAAGATGCTTTTTTTCGATATATATATATATGATACGATATATATATATATATATGTAACCAGTTGGTTTTCTTCCGCCCGCTGGCGGTAATATGGACGACGGGGCCGGGGATAATTCCGGGCAATCCTGGGGTGGCGGTGATAAGCGTTTTCGAGAAGGTCGCCCTCTACGCGGAAGGGCCGCGGATCGAAACCCACCCCCAGGTGTCTCGACGGGGTTAGGTGGAGACGCCACCCCCGGCCAGGGTTGCGGCACCGCAGTGCGCGCCGGATGCGGTGATTGCCCTCCCCCGATCCGCTACCCCTGCGGGGGGTACTGAAATCGGTTTAATATCCCCGGTCTTGCGTGCTATTAGTTCCTGGTCGAGTAATAACATAGGGATCCCGCGGAATCCCGGGCATCCGGGGGAACGGGGGATGCTAAGTGAAACATAAAACCCCATTCGACGTTAAGTTTATCCGGCCGCGCGGCCTTTCCACGCGAGGGCTGCGAGGGGCGTCTGCCCCCTCGCCCCCGTCTCGAGAAGAGAGAGAGACAGGTCGAAAGGACGGTTTCCCGGCGCTTCGGGGGGGTCAGAGGTGGCGAAACAATTAAATTAATACTCGGAAATTAATACTCGGCCGAAACTATTTCGCAAGTTCCCCCGCCCTCCTTCCCCTGCCCCCTTCTCTATCGTAACCGGGGATTAAGGGAGGCTTCGGGGTTTAAGGGAACGCGGGCGTCCCTCGCGGAGTCACCCCCGGAGGCCGTATCGCGTAACGTCTAATTACGTGCTCTCTCCCCCCCCCCCACCCCCTCAGTGGGGGAATATTTTCTCTCGGCCGGGAAACTAATTTCCCGTCGTTAGGGGTACGTCGCGACAGCCTCGTCGGCTAATTGCCGGTCGGCGCGGGAAAATCTCGCGGCCGTAACCTCGTTAACCGAGGTCGCGAGATCCGAGGGGTGGGTGTGGGGGTGGAGGCGCCCCCTGATAACGAGCACCTCCTGGCGATCTGAGGCACGCGGCGCTTTCGCCGATCGAAATCCGAATCCGCGGAGTCAAGACGGCAACGCTCCGCCCTCTCCGCGCGGCTCGCCGGAGGAGACTTATCGACGCGGTCGTTCCGCGCGCCCTGTTCCGCGTTTACGCGCGACTTACCCCCTTCGGCGTAGCCGGGGGCGCGCGCACACGTAGCGCGTCCCGTTTGCAGGCGCCTTTCGTTCACCCCCGGCGAAAGCCGCAAACCACTTCAAATCTGACACCGCAGTGGCGCACGTACGCCGCTGGTTAAAGTGGGTATGTTTGCGCTGGCAGTGTTCCGCTAACGAACCCATCGCGGTGGCTTTAGCCATCCTCGCCGTCGCCCCCGCCCCCGTCCTCGGTGCCCTGCGCCGCCTAACCTGTGCCGCCGTCTCGGTTCCTCCCTCGCCGCCCCTCGAGCAACGTCTCTCTCCCTCTCGTGCTAGGGACGCCCCGAGTCGGGCCGCAAATCGCATTGCTCGCGGTGGCTGCGCGGAATTCTTAGACCGCGTCTCCGGGAGACTGGCGAGACCCCAGGCCGAAAGAGACGTATCGCGCTAATCGAATTTACGAGGGCCGTTTCGGGCCGACTTTTACGCGAACCGAGCCGGACGTTCCGCGCGCGATCGGTCGCAGCCCCCGGCGCGGAATCACGTATCCGGAGCCGCCCCGCGCGACCTTTACGAGAGAGAAAGCGGCGGAGTAACGTTAAGAGCCCCAGGCTTTTATGGGCCGCGGGAGCGCGGCTAGCGCGCCGGCCCGTGCGGTCGTTCCGCGCGCGCGAAAACGTGCGCGGCCTTCCTTCCGAGGGGCTTATACGAGTTGCGCGGCCACTCGCCCGGAAACCGCTCGGGAATTTGTCAGAGCGGCCGGGTAACAGGTGTTCGCGCTTCCACGGCCGGGGCTCGACGTTTGACGCGCTGGAACGCTCCCTGCCGGGGACAGGCGCGGCCGTGCCGCGCGGAGGAATCGCCCGACACCTCGCTCGAGGATGTGCCGTTGACCCGAGAGCTGTGATCGCGAAAAGAAATCCCGAGGTGGGCCCGCCGCGCGCCAATATGGCGGCGCGCTTGGACTCTGCGCGTTCAGGATGCGCAGACCGTTCCTTTCGGCGCCTTGTCGAGGAAACTCTCGTTCGACACCTTAACCACCCGGAAGCCTCGGGTGACAGAAAAGCTCTGTACAATGGTCTCGGCTCTCTCTCTCCCTTTCTTTCTCTCTTCCCCTCCCTCCCTCTCTCTCCCTCTAGGCTCCGTCGACGAGCGCGAGTCGAGCTCGTTACAAACCTCCGTAACCTCCTCCGCTTCGGCCGCCACTTCCTTTCAGCCGGCTCGCGTGTTCCATCAGGCGGGTACGCGGAAACACGCGAGCGCCGCGTAAGCTCCGCTCTCGCGCGACCCCCGGGCATTAACTTTGCCCCTCCACTCGAGAAACAAGCCTTCCCCTTTGTCGAGATTTTTGCGCGTCTCGCTTCCGAGGCCGATTCTCTTCGGGATCTCTCCACGACCGCTCCCCACCCTTCGCGAACCGTTTTCCAAGTGAAACTTCTCGCAGCAGGACGCGTACGTGAAAAAAGTATTCCCTTCAATATAACCTGGCCACGTTTCGGTATTTTTTCTTCCCCTCTGATAAATCGCAGGAGACTTCCGGTACGCGTGTCGTTTCCGGGAGGACATGGTGTACCGATTTATATACGTACGGAGAGGGGCGGGTCGCGAGGGGGACCAATTTCCCCGCCGCCCTTGTCCTGACGCCGTCTTCCGGTTCGATGTACGGATTACCCCGACGCCCCTCCCAGGAAACGGTCGTCTGCTCTTCCGATTGCTATAAAAAACCTCGTTATTCTCGGCCACCCCTCGCCGACGTCGATGACCCCGGGGAGACCTATTTAACGCGCGGGACAAGCAATAATCAGGGGCGAACGTCCGAGGGGTAGCGATACAGGGGCGAGAGGGTGTTCACCCCTGGACCCGAGTTCCGGGTTGCCGAAATCGAGGCAGATAGAATTTCTTTTTTTTTCTTTTCGAATTTTCGATTTACCCAGAACTAATTCGCCATCATTTTCTCCCGCAACATTTAATGGATGACAATTAAAATTAAGTGAGAAATATTCAATGAGGAGGAACGAACGCATGGATGGGGATGATGGGACAACCGACGTTGCCTTGAATTTTCATTCCCGGAGTGGAAATTCCGGAAAAATAAATGAAAGAGGGAGGAGTCAACAGGGAAGGAGGGTGTATGTGTGCGATTTTTTACGAATGTATTAAAGGCACGAAAACTCGGAAAAGGGGGAAGAAAAATCGAAGAGGGAAAAGGAATGAACGCGTCGGTGGGATGACGGGGCACCGACGTTGCTTTGAATTTTTTTTTCCTGCCCAGGGAATTCCGGCGAAAGCAAAAGAAAGAGGGAGGAAGAAGTCGACGGGGAGGGAAGTATATATACGGGAAGAAGTCGAGCTTCCTCGGGAAAAGGACGAGCGAGGCCCTTAATTGCTGGCTCTCCCGTTCGCCTACTTTTGCGATTCAACTGCCGGGTTAATTAGCGCCCTCCGCGAAAGGAGGCTCGGTAAATAAGAGTGCCGAAAACGCCGGTCCGATTAATAATGTACCTGTTGATACCGAAAACGCGAGCTTTGACGCGGCGTCTCTCGTAGCGATCGCGCGAGTAATCATCGATCTCGATCGTCGCTGAACAGAAGCTACGATAGAAAATATTTTACAATTTAGGGAATTGGAGGAGACGCGAATAAGGTCTTCGAGTAATAAAAAAGGCGCGAAAATGGCGGCCTGTTTAACAATGTACCCGTTGATATTGAAAACGCGACCTTCGGCCCCCTCCCCTTCCCCGTCCGGCAGGACATCGATATTTAACAGCCTTTCGAATTCCTCCTCTTTTTGCGTGTCCTCCTCTCGCTCCGGTTCCCGGTGAAAAGTGTAATTTATGGAATTTTTTAAAATCCGCCGGATACCGCGGCAAAGCCGGTCGCGGCGCTTTAATTCAGCTTCGGCGGGGCCGCCATTTAGACTCCCTCCCGGAACTGGAAAACTGGGATATTGCGCTAGTTTCCCGGAGGTCGAGCCTTTTTCTTTGTCAACCGGGGACAGAGGGCCGGACGGCGATAGGTCCGCAGCAGGGAGGACCAAAACCCCCTTGTGGGGGTGCGATTTGCACCACCCTGGGGTCGCGGCACCCCTTTGGCCCAATTCCTCTTTTCCGCGTCGATATCACCCCGGATGACCAACCCTTTCGCTCTTCCATTCCCCGAAGACGGGGTCGAAGATGCTCCCCACGATGTCCAGACTCCAATTCCGAAAGTTGGACCCCACGGCAGGGCTGCTTCCAGTTTCCCTCCTCCGGAAAGGACAATTAAGGAGCCTGAGAATGCCGAGACACGGACTCCCTATCGATTCCTCGATTCCTCCCTCCGGAAGGAGCTTAACGCGCCAAACGGAGCGGAAGGGAGAGAGAAAGAGCGAACCGGGGGCGGGGGCACGAGTTATTCCCCGACACGCACCTGTATCGATTTCGCGATTCTCCCTCAAATCCGCAAGAAGACCCACTTGGCCTGGGACTTATGCCCGGACATGCCCTCGCATCCCCCCCGGGGTCGGAAGAGTCCGACTAAGTCTCCGGATCCCGAGGGTGCACGTTCCCCATCTGGGCACTGACTTGGGAGCCGCTCTCGATTGCAGCATCCCGCGCGATTTGCATCAAGCACGGAGCAGCCTGTGGAGGAAACTTAAGAGATCCCGGATCCCCGACTTCCCGCGCCCCGAACAGGGATTTTTCCATAGTTTTATTCTATCCAATTTCTGAGAGACACCCGGGACAGTGGCGGACAGCTGATCGGCCGATCCGAGTTTCGGGGAGACATCCGTCACATGGAGATCAGCTGATCGCCCCTGCAGCGCGCTGAATTTCCCTGCAAAAAGGAGTGCCGCAATTCTCTATCTCTTCTTTTTTTCTTCCCCTCCCTCAGGAGCGGGCCGTCGTACCCTATATCGCGTTTATTGTCCCAGGAACGTCGGGCCGATTAACCCTTGTCGCCGTCACTTTGGGTGATCGATGAAGCCCGTTTACACGGGTAAATCGCACCTCTGACCCCCGTCGCGACGCCGTCGCCTTGTTTCCCGAAGCGCGCGACCCGGTCCGCGGAATCGAACCTATCCATCCTGGACCCTGACTGTCCTCCTGCGTTTCCGCACGCGACATAGACGCGGAAAAAAGAATCGCCGCCAATCTGGCCCGCACCTCTAATTAAGACACCTTCTGTAACCTCTCTATATATATTGGTACCTTGCGGATTACCTGTCTGGAATTTTTATTTACAGTTTCCTTCTTTAACCGAAGTCCTTTAAAAGCCCGACCGGACAGTCCCGGGGAATCTCCGGGAAGAGGGGATTTAAGTTTGACGAGTACGGGGATGGCCGGTGAGTATAAATCCTTCCGGCGTACATGTTGGCGCATCGGGAGGATAGGTCGGGGATTCCTTGGCTTATCCCGATCCCGTTATCCTTCGTACCTTCATCCTTCGGAGGTTTTATTTTCGTTCCAAATGGACCGTGACACGACGTCCCGCGAACTTGCTCCGGATTTCTCCCCGGGACCGACTCGGCTCCGATTCGCGTCGACTCGGCGTTACAGATTGCATCCCGAACGACGCTCGACGTCGAGTGGAATAAATACCGGATTTTTTATTGCTACACTTTGTTCTTCATTTTTCAAAATTTCATATCTCAGGGAAAGCGCGATCGATTTCGCTCTTGTTCCCCTCCATGATCTTCGTGAATGTTGAACTTGTATCCCTTTTATTTCTAGTTCTTGGTAAAAATTTTTTATTTAATTCAAACGTGATATATATAAAAGCGAGATAGATTCCGCACTTTTTCCCATTCGCGACCCTCTTCATGGGTATTGAACTCTTGTTCCATTTATTTATATTTCTCTTCTAAAAAATGCACATCTAATGGAAACATGATACATATAAAAGCGAAGTCGATCTCGCTCTTCTTCCCATTCATGATCCTTTTCATGGGTGTTGGACTTTTATCCCCGAACGTGTCAGGATTGTTTAGGGGACCGGGGAGGAAGGAGGTTGAAATCGACGAGAAATCTCGAGGTTCCTGAGGGAACACCAGCTGCTGCGACGGTCCAGCCATTTCTTATTGGTCACCGGTGGAGTCTGAGATTCCACGCATCGATCTGCTCTCTTCCTGAGCCTCCCCCTGTTTCAGAGCCCCTCTCCTGGCAGGGTTTGAGTTCTCACCCTTGACCCTCCCTCAGGGTCTGGGAGGAATTTTGTTTCGGTCCAGGCCGATCTTCTGACCGCCCTAATTGGCCGGTCGAGAAGGCTCCTCGTTTCTCTTTCGAGTGTCCCGAGGAAAGAGCTCGATGTACCGCCGAAGTGGCCGAGGAAACGAGATATAGAAACTCCGTTATGGGTCTAGGGGAAGGAATGATAAAAATGAGGGAAAAAAAAAGGACACCTCGGATAACGAGGCGCACGTTGAGGAATCCTTCCGCGTCCTTTTTACATGCATTGAAAAGTCACGGAAAAATGGCACTGACAAGAAACGTACTTGTATACAGTTTCCGTAGTCCGTTGCGAGGAATATCTTCTTCCCCCCTTTTCCCATCAAGAGGTGGATCGATGGATCGATTCGTGCCCCTCAAATAGATCCTTTGTTCCCGGAAGACGTCCTGCTGGACATCGACCAGGAGGGAGAGGGTTCGATTCTCATTCAAGGTCACGTCTTCGAGGTATGCCCCTGAAATATCGACCTCGCCGGTTCAACGACCTCCTCCACCCCTCGCGCTGGAGGTGCGCCATCCCCGGGGGTGGCGGGAAAGGAGGAGAAATAAAAAAAGAGAAATTCCGAACGCCGAGATCCTTCCGCGCGATTCTCAAGGAAGCGTCGGCCGAACCGGCGAAACTTTTCTCGCCTTCCGGTGGAAAACTCCCGCCCGGGCGGAAGGAGGGGCGGGATTTCGCCGGGCTACTTCCCGATAAACTATCTTCGAGACACTTAATGATCGCCCGGGGATAAAAATCTTCGGGAGAGGAAAAAGGGGTGGACATTTAGGGGACGATTATTAACATCAAGAATGAGGAGGTGAACCGAGCATCGTCAAATTGCCGCCGCCATTTTGGAGAACCTCGTTTTCGATGGACTCCTAACCGGGTTGTTACCACTAGACACGGCCCTGAGAACGATCCGGTCTATATACATATTCATGAGGCAATAAGCCCACCGCTGATCTTCCCGGGGAATGGAACAACAAGGGAAGAATGGAAAGTAGGGATGAGCGGTCGCCACCCCCTGCGCGTCGGTAACCACCGGTCGTCAACCCCTATCCGGCATTTTCCGAATTCTCGCTTCGTTTTATTCGGGCCTGCATTATTTTACAGCCCCTCTTAAGGCACACGTGCGGCGAACGAGGATGCCCGAGGAAGCAACCCTTTCTTTCCAGGGGGTTTTATCATCCCCCTGATTCGTCCAAAGTCGATCGCGGAGCCCCCGGAATCCCGAGTCGCCGACTGGTAACGTCCTCGTCGTAATGCTCGTTTATGTAGCCCCTTAGCGGGGTGTCTGCCTCCCCAGGGGGTGGAATCCTCCCCCAAGCGGGAGGGGGATGCTCTCAGGCTCTCCATCCATCTCCGGGTACGCGTCTCGGATCGATAAATTATCTCGGAAATCTCGAAAGAAATGCAACCCCGTCCGGTGTGATTTATCTTTGGTGTGGCGAACCACCCCTCCAGGTTGCCTCTCATTCTTCCCTCTTTCGGCGAGTCATGTAACGACCCATGAAACAACGAGTCGGGCCTTCGATGACTCTTAATGCACCCCGAGAGCCATGACTGTCGGCGCACCGAAATGAGGGATGGAAAATCAACCCCCTTATTTCCTTCCTTTTCTTCTCCCCCCATCCCTCGGGCGACGCCTTCGTAATTTAAGGACCATTCCCGAGAGCTTCGCGAGTGACGAGTCTCTACGCCCCCTGATTTATTTATTAGGCTCCTGGAAGAGGCACGTATATACGCGTATATGAGAGAGATAAAAGTGCACGGTCCACCCTTTCTTCCAAGCACCCTCCGACGCCCCAGGTGCGCTCATATTTATTATAATAAATGCATCCCGGGCGTACATTGCGCCACCCATGGAGGTATACATAATAAATAGGACTCGTCCTTGCACCCTGAGCTTTACGTCTATTAACACCTATACGGGACTCCCGAGGGCGGGGGGCTGATTAATGCGTGCTTACCTCGTGATGGGGGGATGGGAAATTTGGGAGCAACCCTTAAAAAAGAAAATCAGCGAGGAATTATTTCTGGGAGTCCTTCGGCTCGGAAGTGGCCCTCGTCGGAAATTAGCGAGCCGGGTGGCCGGCGAGAATTCCCGATCGGGATTTCGGGATTCAGGGATCCCGGATTAACACCTCGAGTCCTGGCGGACGCGTCGGGGTGGGAAAAAAAGGATTGCGATTTTATTCACGTAGGCGAGAATATCGTCGCCTCCCCTCGCCGGCGGGAATCGATTTCCGAGCGGTGCGACTTCCGCATTAGACCAGCCGGCTTCCGGACCGGTTCAAAAGAGTCCATTCGATTTATTTGCCGCGCAAACATCGCGTTTGTCAGGCCTCGGTCTCGTCCAATCGTCACGCCGCGCGAATACCAAAACGCTAGCGGACTGCAAGCTGAATTCGAAATTCGCCGATCGATAGCTACTGCCCTGAGTGGCTCCTTCGCGGCCGACTTGGATGGCCTGGGGGGTGGCGAGCCACCCCCCGATATTTCCGGATTTTTCCGGGATTTTTCAAAATCATCAGACGGACGATACGGTCTTCACGGAGGAGGGGTGGCTGGCGATTACGCGATGCGGTTCGGGCGCGGAAATATACCCATCCCGCGGGAATTATTCCCACGAGCCCTAGGGGAGTTTTAATTAGTTTTGTCCCACCACCCGGACAAAAGAAACCACCTGACATTGACGATGACAAACAACAGTTTGGTCGAGGACCCCCGTCACCTTGGTAGAACGCGAGAGTACTCCAGGGCGAAGAAGAGTGGAGTTTAAGGGAGGAGAGGGTCGTTACAAGTTGTGACGCCCCAGGGCCAGGGGGGCGAAACCTACCCTCGGCAAGACTGCGATCTCGCGACCCTCGGGTTTCCACTCGAAAGGCGTTTGCGAGCCTACGAAGGGGTGGCTTGGACACTTCAGGAATTTCGGCCGTTCAAATGACGCGCCCTAGCGACCTCCACCTCCCCGGATTTTATCAAAGCCGGAAGCACTGATATTTTTTAAGTAAACTTCTTCACCCCCGACTCAAATGACCCCGAATAAATTGTATGCAATGTTTCTATAGAATTCTGACAATATACTTGAGTTAATTTCAGTGTAATAATTATTTATTGCATTGACAAAATGTTTCATTGGCGTTGTCGCTATGCTTGTTCCGTACCGAAATCCAAGAGTTTGTCCTCGCTCTATGTATCACCAAGGAAGAAGGGGGCTCCTTCCACCCCCAGCGGGGTAAAGGAGCCTCTCGGACGAGCTGGATGATTTTCCGGGGCGTTTTTGCCCCCTCGATCGCGATCCCCCGACGAGTGCAACGTGCATTTCCAATCAGTCGCCGCCGCCCCTCGCCGCCCCTCGCGCCGCGCACAATGCGACGTCACTCAGCCGGGAACAATATCCCAGAAGCCATTGATAAACGCACAATACTCTCGCATTTGGATCCCGGGGCAAATGCCTATCTTTCCTCAACCCCATCGTCCTCGGCCTCCCCTTCGTTTGAGGCACAAACGAGCTATCTCGCAGAGTCCACCAATTCCTAATCACGAGTATAATGATCCCCGTGCCCCCAGTCGGAATTCTCCAGTGACGGAGGACGTCGCTGCGGAAAACGCCGCAGCGGAGGAGGCCGCTCGCCCCCCTGCGAGATGATCTCCGTAATCGCGGATTCCGCGGGGGGTCCGGGATGGCTCGCGCACCCGGCGATAAGGCTCGGGGGGGTGGAGGGGAATACTTTTATTGTCGCGCCATTTTTAAATTCAAGGAGAAGAAAGCGCGGCGCGGGGGCGAACGTAGGGGCTGTAAAATGAATTTTCGATTCCGCGGTCCCAGCCCCCGGGTGAGCCGATCGTTCGGCCTTACCCCCGGATTACGACCCCCCGCGAAATCGCGGTCGTAACGGCCGGGCAAAGTGGAAAATTGCGGGGAACCCCGGGATCCTGAAGAAAGTACGACACCATGAATACGAAATTAGCCGATGGACAGGGCACCGCCCCCCGTCGCCCCTCGGGGGGCGGCCACCCCTTTCGCGCCGACTCGGCGGAACGGCGGAATATTAGTATTCCTTTTTCCTAGCTTCTTTTTTTTTTTTGGGGGGGGGGGGGCGGGAAAGAAATATGGGAAATCAATGCCGAGAACTGTCGGGCTCGTCGGGGTCATTCGACGACGAGTGACGCAATTATGGCGGCGACTCGGCCGAACTTGGCGCTGGGCTCGGGCCGAGGGTGCTCGGCCCTCTCTCGTCCGTAATTGGCCCTCAGCGAGGGGTCTCGCTGCTTCATTACGCAAATTGACCGGCCGTTAAGTGGTGCAACGGTTCCAGTCCAAAACCGCCACTTAAGTCCGCAATTCCGATCGCTCCTTACTTCGTTACCTTCGCCCTCGCGAGTTCGCGTTCCCCGGCGGTCCTGCGCGGCCGCCATCTTGAATCTCATGGGGTGCACGTTCGAGTAGGGGGTTGCTTTTCCTTCGCCCCCTGGTCCCGCGGCACGCGAGACCACGTCCCAGGGCTCATTTTCTCCCGGGACCAGGATCTGGACGCATCTCGCGGAGGCGCGACCCCGACGAGCGGGACGCGCGGGGGGTGCTTAGAAAATCGTAAACCCCCCTTCCCGGGTGAGCGGCCCGTAAAAAAACTTACTTCGTAAACGCGATTCCGCATCAACCACTCGTGGCTCCGGGTATTCTCAACTTTTCTCATATCGTTTTCCGCGGCCCCGTTATTACCCCCCGCCGCGGGCCGGGCAATGAATGGGATTAATGGCGGCCGTTTCGAGGGTGGTTCTCGCGGTTAAGACGGCCTCGGAGCTTGGAGCTCGAGTCTCTTTATCCCCCGGCTCGATGCCATTCTCCGGGGAACACGTGGAGAACGCTGGAGAACGCGTCCTTCGCCCTCGGGGTGGTCTTCGATCCCGCTCCTGGTCCAAGTGTCGATCACGCCGATTGACCGACCCCGGGCTCAAAGCAGAGCTTTACGATCGGACTCGGGGCGGAAAAGTCGGAAGGGCGAGTTTACGAGGGGTGTCCGAATTCGGGGCTCGGATCACGTAGCCTCGTCTGCAGGGCGGCGAATTGGGCGCCGAAGGGGCGGGCCGACACCTCTCGTCACGTGTACTTTGTTAATTCGCCCCGGTTATGGTATCTACGTGCAAAGTGTCGCACCCCCCAGGAAAGGCTCCTGGACAAAGTTCTCAATCTCCGAGGGTGGCCTTCCAGCACTCCCTCCTTTCCATTCGGACCGCAATTCTCCTCGAATTACGGACGTCGACTCTCCCCGGACTGACGTGGTCGCTCTTCAGGGTCGCCGGACAGCGGTTCCCATCCGGCTTCTCTTCTCCCCCATTTGTCCTTTCCCTTCCCACCTCTTCCTTCCTTCGACGGAGGACCGCGGATTTTCTCATCTCCGTTATCCCACCGTGTTAATGGTGCCGCGATATCGCGAGTTTCCCGTCGAGACATCCTGCTGCTTCTAAAGGGGCATCGGTTTTCCATCTTCGATCCCCCTCCCGGTGAGAAACGGGACTGCCAGTTTCGTCTCGAAGTCGGAAGATAGATCCTCCGGATGTCTCGTCCTTACGATTCTTTTTTTACCCCATTAGGTCGAGGAATAAGGTCCCGCCATTTTAATTACGTTAAAAACGGCGGGTAATTTTTAATTTAATAGGTTTTCGTTTAGACGAGGAAAGGGTGGGGTTTGGTTTGGAGGTTAGGGATGCCTTGGACCTGACGAGGGCTGTCTCGAATAATTTCCCGGATATTTATGGAGCGGGAGATCGATATCGATCTCGGGGCGCGCTCGGCCCTGTTAACGCGACGCGTACGTAACGCGGCCGGTAATTACGCGTTAACGGCCCGTTAAGCGGCGCTTCGTTCTAATGACGTCATAACGTCGCGTTAACGACACGCCGGCCGGAGGGCGCCGTGAAAAGGGCCGCGTCCGCCTTCTAGATTTCCTCCCAGAAATCCGACGGACTCCGCGTAGAAAGTCGCAACTCGAGGGGGCTTGACCTAGGTCGCGGACGTCTACCTCGACCTAACCGCCCAAATCCCAAATCGTCAGAGTTATCGTCACGTGTGTCCCCACCTTCTCCGCGTAAATTCCCGATGCAGGTCCTCGACTAAACTCCCGAAGGACAATTTCAAGCCGAGGAAATAATTCCGCCAAGACGGGGACAAAGCCGTAGTTAAAGGCTCGTTCTCACGGCACGGGGATTCCGCTCGCGTGACAGAGCCGAGCAGGAGTCCGCAGGGCGAGCGTTAATTGATGAAATTAGAGGGCGGCATGTGGAGGGCGCGAACTGGATCGAAATTACCGCTCGTCAGAGGACGGATGACCGGAGGAAGAGGGTGGTCCTTACGGGGGGATTTGGGTGGAGGCGCCCCCGAATGGCCCCCGGGGCTGAAATCGGCGGTTTTCGCTCCTCCCCCCCGGGCCCTTAGAGACGCGCCCTACGCCGTCCGAGGTCCGACCGGTCAAGTGTTCATTGCCGGTTCATTCGTGCAAATCCCGCTTTTAATTAATGACTACTCCAATGATTGATCGACAGTATCGCTGATTGCCGGCCTGGCGGCCGCTCCCTCCCTCCCCCCGCCCCTTGCAAGCCCTGGCGGAGCCGCGTTGATTTGCGGCTGAATTTATCCCGGAATTCTATCCGGCTGGATGCGTCCCGGACATACGCCACGGTCCGGGGTGCTCGGCTTGCCGGCTCTCCCGGATTTTCGTGCGTGTGCCCGCGGGACACCCGACGACGACGCGGATCCGCCCTGCGGCCGAACCGCGGCGCACGTCGCGGGGTAATTTACAGAATAATTAGCAATCGGGCGCACATCCCGACGGTCCGGCGACCCGAAAGTGGATTTTTCTATGGATAGGAGCCCCCCTTTCTGGTTACCCCCTTTCCGATCGCGCCGATTTTGTCACGAGCCACCCCCCTGGGGGGGGTCGCTGCGCTCGGGGCGTCCCACCTGTACGCTTTCGTCATATCTCGTCGTGCAATTTCGAAAAATTCGACGTTTCACGGGAAACTCGAAAAATACACCCGGTTAGAGCACCAAGGGTGCTCGCTTATGGTGTGTATTGCGACCCCCCCACTTCTCTTCTGTCCCACCAGGGAGTTTGTGTACGCGGCGCCGCTTGTTTGGGCCGCTTGGCAATTTTCATGTTCATTTTCCTGGGAGCGTATCCGTGGCTGAAATCCGAGGCTTCCCGCCTCGGGGCGATCGGCTCTCGCGTAAACGCGTCGAAATCGCGCGTTGAAAAACCATTTGCAGTCGCGAACGGGCTTAATGACGACCCGCTGCGGAGGCGAGCCGATCCAGAGGGTGCCTTTTTGCGACCACCTGGACAATATCCCTGGGAACGCGGCCGAAGCGCAGCTTTGAAAAGGAAGCCCAGAGTTTGCGCCGAGGGGGAGGCTCGAGGGAGGCGCCGCATCGATTCCCAAAAACGCGTCGCGGTATCGCGTCAACGCACCCTCCATGGATTGATAACGTTTCGCTCGTATCAACGCGCACCTCCCCTGCAAAACTGGGTTTTGTATCCGGGAAATGCACCCTCCCCCTTTAACACCCCTAAACCCTCGCGGTGTATTTTCGGGGCGCGCCGACACCTTCGCGCACCCGCGCCGAAAGTCAACGAGAGTTTGAAAAGCCGTCGGGGGGGTTGAATGGGTTTTCCGAAAATGCGGTTCCGCGCGAACTCCTCGTAGTTTGACGCCTTTATGTATATGCATGCGTAGGCACCCTTGGAAAGGGGGTTGAAACGCGGCCGGTGCACCGGGCCGCTCCGCAGTCAAAACAGGCCGACACAAAAGAGGTACCGGGTGTTTTGGGGATAGTGCATTTTGGATAAAATGCGAAATGTCCGGGAAACGGGGGAGGGGTGGAGGTCAATCGGGGAGGCCAGGAGGGGACCGAGGGAAATCTTGAGAAATCGAAATTGCAGGTTTTCCTAGAAACGCTGCACTGGCCGGACGTGACTGGCGTCCCCGAAATCCGGGGTTCCTTTCCTTCGCTAAGATAAATAGGATATTCCAGGATAAATGCTTACCTACGTGCTTTCGAAGGGTATCGAGTTCGGGGACGGACATCCGCCGACCTGGAAGTTCCACGTCCTGGCCGCTTTTTTTACCTCCTCATCCCGCGTCGGTAATGAGAGATGTCGAGGTTTAGGAGATCGATCTTCTGGACCTGGATGCTGCGCGTACTCTGACACGTCTAGGACACTACTGTATACAGTCGCAAAGGTGATCCTAGATTCGGCAATTTACCTCCACTCGTCCTGGGAATTTTCTGTTGCTTAGGAGGGATATGAGTGTTTATTCTCCGCTTCTTAGGCCGCTCGTTGGACGGAAGGGATTTTATCATGGCGTCATCTTGTTCGGAAGGCGGCGCGAACCGCTAATTTTTTTCCCTGTTTTCTCGGGAGGAAACCGAGAGGCAAGAAGTAGAGGACGCGAGATCAACCGAGGGCCGGCAATTGGATAAACACCGGGAAAAAGGGGATGCCAGGGGGCACTGCAGGAATTCAGTTAAGAAGCGCGGTGGAGTCGCGCCAGTTCCACCAATTAAATGACGCGAATAATTGCGAGGCGCCGGAAATTCGAGGTTAGCTCGCACGAGGTGCTTTCGGGGCCCGAGAACCCGGCTTCCGGGTTCGGGGAAATCGGAAGGGGTGACTTCTTCTCCAAGCGGAAACTCCGTCTTTCGGAATGAATTTATGTGTCGCCGCTGAATCTCGAGAGTCCTCGCGGATTTTTGGAACCGCTTTCGAGAGAGGCTCTGGATTTTCCTCGAGTTTCTCCGTTTTCGTATCCTTGGAGGTGTTTCCACAATTCAGGGGACTTGGAGGTACTAGGTTCGCGGGGACCTTTTAGTGAACCTAAGAAAAATTTCAGGGATCCTGCCTTTGGGGCCTAGCAGCAAATTTTTAAAACCCCTTTCGACAGGGGTTCTTATAAAAAAATTCACAGGTTGTGAGGGTGCTATGTGCATTTATTTGAGCCTGATTTCAAGGGTGCAAGAGCCCCTACTTAACGCAAGAAAAATTCTTGGAATCCCGCGTTAAAGGTCCAGCGGCCACAGGGAGGTCCTGGATGGATGGACGTGGTCCGAGCGTAAATGCTCCGGACACTGATGGATTAATGGACTCAGGTGGGCGACGACAGGGCGACCGGAAGTGGAGGCAAAGTAAGTAAGATTAAGTCACGTCGGCATGCCAGGGTGTCGCGGGGGAGGTCGACGTGTCGTGTCGCGGGGTCGTGAACTTCGCGTCCATCCCTCGGTAAGTCCTGTCGCCATCCTGAAGTCGGACAGGCGGAAGGACGTGGGCTCGCACGTGGAAAGGAAGGCCGACAAATCGGAGATGTCCCTCTCTGGTATTTTCAAAAATACTATATTTGCCTTGAACTTCCTTTCTTGGAGGACGGAAGAGTTTTCCGGAAATTCCTGCGAATCCCGGGACCCCCGCGAGTGCGGAAAATCGATCGTCGAGGCGATCGACGTCGGGCGGATCGAAAGTGCAAAGGAGGGCCCCTCATGGAGGGACGCATTAATCAAAGGAACAAGTTGAAATTTCCGCCCTCGCGGGGTCCTTTTTCCTTTCTCTCTTCTCGCGAGGGCTTGACAAAGGTCAGGCCGACATTAATCAAACGCTCCGATACTCGAGCCCTCGGCCCGGAACATCGCAAAAAGTTCTCTCGTCCATCATCCGACAATTACGCGGGCCTCGGGTCGATCGGAAACCCCGAATCGGCCCCCGAGAAACGATCGATCGAGTATTTCGGCCGATCCAGGGGGACCGACCTTGGCAGGATCCTTTCGTGGGGTAGGTCCGGGCGTCAAGGCCGCGAGTCCTTCATTAGGCTTCGCAGCCTTAACGAAGCCATTCCCTGGCTCGCCAACTTCTACTTTTTCATCCATTATAAACAAAATTCGTGCCCATCGTTAATACATCGCTATCCATGTCAAAAATGGAGGGGAAAAGTCTGGGACCATTTTAGCCTACGGTGCATACTTTACACGTAATAATGAATTGAAAAATAATCAACCGGACGCGTCGATTAGAGGAATGCAAATTAAAAAGCATACAGAAATACTTTAATATAAAATTGCAACGAAAGTAAGGTTTGTGGATGGAACGGTCACGATATCAACATCAAGCTTGCACCGTCAAGGGGGCATTGAAAAATCAATTATTGCTACGACTTTTCAATAAATCATTTCTTACCTGTGTTTACAAACATTATTTTTCCGGAGAACGTATTGGCGCAGTTCGATTGTTTCGTTTGGAAACACCCCCGTATAGCTTCCCCTTGCCGAAGACGCCCCCGGGAAGTTCCTCCTCCGAGCATCCCTCTCGAAAAAGAGAATCGCCGAAAAGAGGACCGGTCCTCTCTCGAGCGCTCGCACGAGAGGCGAGTCGCGAGATCGGAACATAAATATTTAACGAGAAACGGGTCGACGACCACCTACCGGCTTGAATAATCGATCCCAGCTGCGATTTAAATAAACGTTACGTTTCCCGGCTCTGCGTTGCGTCGAGTCAATTAGGGGGAAAATGCGCCCAAAGCGGCGCACTTTGCGCGAGCTCTCTTTATCCCGCGACCTCCCCCAAATTCGCTCCCTAGAGCCCGACCACCCTCCCCGAGGAAATGAATCAGGAATACACGCATCCCAAAAATGTCTCAAAGCCACTCCAGGGATTTTTCCCAATTTCCCCGTTTTATCTCGCTTCTTCCTCGGGGGAGAATTTTCACGGGTAATCCTTTTTCGAGAAGCACCTCCTTTATCTAGATTCATTAGGGTAAAAAAGAATTCCGTTCGCGGGGGGTAAGAACGATCCGCGAAATTCTTACGATTAATCCGCGGAGGGTTTGATAAGGGAAGAAGGGTGGCAGAAGCCGCCCTCCAGGGCGAGATGCATAAAGAATTCCAGATCGCCACCCCAGGCATCCCAAACTGTCTTAAAGCCTGCTAATTCGGCATTTCTCCACTTTATTTCGCTTTTTTTCTCGGGTGGGGGAGGCAATTCGCGAGTAATCGGTCGGGAATTCTCTAGGGCACTTTTGGGTTCCTTTTTTCGAGAAGCACCCTTTTGTTTAAGCCTACTGGAGTAAAGGAGAAATCCAGCCGGGGGGGTCGGATCGATTCGCGAAATTCGCGCAGTTAGTCCGCGGAGGGGTTGGAGGGGGGAGAGGCAGGAGGCAGAGATCGCGGTGTCGGGATATACAAGGCATAAAAATTGAAGGGTGTGATTTGCTCTCTTTTACGACGACTTTATATTTCCGCGTAAAAAGTTCGCTTAACGACTGCAACAGCAACGAGCGCGTCGGCCCGCTCTCGCAGGGACTCTCCGCCCGGGCGAGAAGCGACTCCACTTCCGGCCGTCCGGCCCAGACCGGACGGCGTCCCGGATTCCCTAGGGAGAGCCCGGGAGGACCGCCGGAGCCCTGGAGAAACGTTTTCCCTTGCTCTCCCCGGGGTTTTTGCCTCCGTTCCCGAGGGATCTCCCCTGCCCCTCGTGCTCCGAATTTCGGCCGACATAGAGATCGGGCCGAACTTTCCCCGCAGCCCCTCCCCCTCGGAGAGGACAGGTGCGGCCGTAACGCGACTCGGGAAATTGTTTGCGATTTTCCGGACCAAACTTCTGGCGCTCGCAGACCGGATAATGGCGGCGTTTCCTGGCCGATTCCCCCGGCTCGCGGTTCATCGGTTGCAAAGTGGCTCCGAAGTTGGATCGCTTTTTTTTTTCCTCCCCTCCACCCCCTCGCCGTTCGATTTGTTTTCTTCACCCTTCCGGGATTGGGTTCTTTTTTCTTTCCGGAGACAGGAAGAATGTGGGAGAGGCTGGAGGGCTGGAAAAAAAAAAAATTGAGAGACACTGAGAGCCGGGGGTAGTGGAGAGCGCGATTATTTACGACACGCGTATCACCGCGTACCCCGGGGTGTCTTTAGTGCCGGGTCGTGACTGAACTTCACTACACTTGGCCGAACAATGAGACTCGAGGTTGCCGCCGGGAGAGTCCATGACTAAGGACTAAAAGGTCCTTCCGGGGCGGAATCACTGGACCCTGATCCGCATCGCGAGAGCCGGATTTTCCTCGTTTGCGGGCCCTGCAGATTTAATGGGTTTACTTATTCTCGCACGAGGCTGGAAACCACCCCGTATTGTGTTTTTTTTTCCATCGCACTTTTTCGCTCCTTCTTGTCTTCCGGTCCTTCGGGCGGAGAAGACATTGGAATATTCAAGAGCCGGAAGGAATTTCCTGCGAGCGCGACGCGATCGTTCGGAGCCGTGTCAAATATTTAGAAACGTAGGTAGGAAAATGGCGCCTGTCATTTTTTGAGGGAGCGCCTTGGGGAGGAAAACTTTAAGAGGGCGTGATATCGAGGTCGCGATAGGGGGAGCTCGAAGTAGGGGAATTAGACGTTAAATATTTGGAAACGCGTATCAAGAAATGGCGAGGATAATTTCCCGACCCCAAATGAGGTTCTTTAACGAATAAACTTCTCAAAGGATGCGAAACTAAAGTCGCGATCGAGCAGGACGAAGAAGGTGGAGGTCCAGCAGAGGGTGGGCGAAACTCGCGCGCGGTCGCAAACGCCGCCGCCGGTGGTCAGCAATCAGTTCCAACCCCTAGCGAGGGGTGAGCACATTTTAAAGCGGGACCTCGAGGGAATAAATCAACGTCGGGCCGCTTCTTGGCCAGGACCATATCCGGAGACATCGGCGGGATTTTTCCTCGCGGCCCGCAATATTTGGACCGGGCCGTCGCGGCGCTCGCCAACAAAGGGGGCAAAGACGCCCCGGAGGCCGCGTTTCGATTACGAAAATCCGGAATAACGTCGCGAGCAATTAGCAATTTCTCGAGTGACCCGCGAAATTAAATTAGCAATTAGTCAGGAGAGCTCGCGTTATTGCGACGGCCCTGATTACGACCCCTTCCTGGGGGCCTCAGAGGTGGAGGGCCCACAGACCAGGGGGTGGAAGTGGACTTTAATCGAGTCGTCGAATCGTCTGGTGGCAATTATCGGGAACCCCTTAGCCGGGTGTACGCGCGGCTGTTTAAAAAAAAAAAAGAACGAAGCGTTCCATTAGAAAAATTGCATATTCCGTGGCTTGCCAGGTTCCCTCCACCAGGTGGAGGCGCTTGAAGGGTCCTATAACATTTCTGGCAGGATCTCTTCAGGGTCTCGGGGAAGTCATGGATCCCAAAACGGCCCGCCACCGGAGGTGGTATTTCGGAAACATCCCCCTAACTCTGCGGGTAAGACGTATCAGGGTAGTTTCCCTGGGCGAATCGGGCGAAAAATGGTCAAAAGCGGCCCTAAATAATGCATGAGCGACTCGTTACGCTCGCGAGCGCATATTTCTCCGTTTCGATCAAGATTTCAGGAGGGAATTTGCAATTTAGATACCTCCGACTTGCTTCTCGGAGGCGCCTCGCGGGGGGTCGCGGTGCCCCGCGCCCCCTCCTCGGCCGAAGGGCCGGAGACAAATGTTTAGGGGCTGCTAGGACGCCCAGTGGCGTAGGGTTGTGTTAAATAATCGCGTCGCCGGCACGTTTTCGCTTAACGAGGCCGTTTATCAAGCTCCGAGGGCTGATTTGCACCCGGGGGTTCCCTTTACCCTGCGCCCCGTCTTCGAGTTGTTCTCCCATCGACGGGTCGTTTGACGCGAGGGCGTTCGCCCCCGGTGTACCCTCAGCACTGACCACTACTAACAAAGATACCGAAATATAAAAAAAGGGGAAAGGAATCACAAATCACGATTCGAAATCATCCCTGGTGTAGGGTACGAGGGACGGCCTCCAAGAGATTGATTTTTTCCCGGGTCCTAATTTATGCCCCCCGCGCTCCTCGCAACCCCTCGCAGAGAGAACGTCTGGAGTCTCCATCGCGGGGGACATTTTATATTCCTCTCGCATTTCCGGGGACGACGACGACGATGACGACGTGGAAGAGCGCCACGAGGAGAGACGGGGCGCACTTCGTCGGGGTTGCGCGGCGCTAAAACGTAAAACCATAAACGCAAGGCCGACGCGCAACCCTCTCCCTACCCCCGGGGAAATCATTTTCATTTAAGATCACCGCCGACAGCGCCGAAGAAGAGCTCTCACATCGAATAAATTATTTCCCCGAGCTTTTCGCCTCCTCCCACCCCATTCCCCCCATTCCCCCGAAGAGAGAGAGATCCTGGGGAGGCTCGGAAGGACGTGAGCCATCACCCCGGATGACTCGCTCGCGTCTCTCCGAAAGGCCGCGGTCGAAAATGATAAATCCACCCCCGGGATGAGTTTGCCTCGATTTTTTTCCTTACCCCACCCCCGGTCCCGTGTAATATCTCGCGACCGGCCGGAGCCCGACTGGATGGCCGCATAAATAATCCGCGAAAAAGCGGCAATGGCCCGGTTGTAAATTTCGGCCCCGAATTCGGAGTGTCTCTCACTTTCGGGGGTGGTCTAGCTGGAAGGACGTCGTTCCGTCTCTTTGCCATGGAAATGATTTCGTCCTGCCGGATTCGTCCCGGGGGGAGGTCGGACGGGGGGAAATAATTTTCATTTTTCCCGGGCGGCTGCGAGCCCGGCTCCCTGACCATGACTTTCGTCCAAGGGGTGGGACCATAAAGCTCCAGAGGGTAGAACCAGGCCAAGCCGGCATGTAAATCTATGCATAGCTTTTGTTCCCCCGGCGTGGTCCGCGCGGTCTTATCATGGGGCGCTCGTGATGGGGGGGAAGGGGGATTTTTTTACACGGGAAAAACGGTCCAGTGAAATTCTCCCGATTTCTGGCTACCCATGGCATTTATGGTCCCCGCGAAAGGGGGCACTCGGTTAAAGGGTGGATCCTAGGATTTCGGTCATGGGGGGGGGGAAATACCCCTGGCGAAAAATCACGGCCGAGCTGGGAGCTCCGCCCGGGCGGAAACCTCCCGTTTGCCGGAACGAAACTAATCGAAGACCGCGACTTGGAAGCCCTCCCCTGGTCCCGGGCTCCTATTGACTTAGTAAAGTTTAGATTGCCGTCGGGATAAGATGCGGCGGAGTCAGCAGGCAAACCGCGAGCTTCCGGATACACACCCCCACACGTGAATCCACACTTTGTTGGGGGAAGTTGGGGGTAGAAGTCGCGCGGACGACTCGCGAGGGGGGCGCGAGTCGCGCCCTGATTCCGGCGGAGAGGCACCTCCACGGAATCCTCGACTAATCCCACTGTCCAGCGACAGTGGAACCGATATCCCGGAAGGAACTCCTTGACTGGAAGGGATTTTGGGGATTCGATTAGGGGTGGGGAGTCTCGGGGGCGGGGGAGCCTCTCCCAATTACGGCACCCGCGAGCCCGAGTCGCGGGACGGAGGCGCTCGCGATTTTCCCGATTTTCCCAGTATTCCCGATATCGGGAGGCGGGGGTGGGTGGTGGATTTTTACGCCGGGGGCTCAGACGACCTCGAAGACGCAAAGCGACCAGTTATACCCCATCGACCGCTGGCTCGAGATCAAAGATGCAGGCTCAAAGAGAGGCGAAGAGGCAGGGGTCCTTGAGCCGGTATTAAGATGTAGAAAAAATCTCTCTCTATATATATATATCTGCACCCCCCGGGTGGGGGGTGCCGATGCGTCGGCAAAGAATACCCTCACGTATTCCACAGACTCGTTAGGTAGGATCCTACTTTCCCGGCAAAAAGACATGACTCGAGAAAGGGACTAGGAGGACCACGGACAGGGAGTCCCGGGGGGAGGGAGGGGGTGGGTCTTTTCAAGATGGCAACTCCATTCAGCTCGCGGGACACTCGAACCTTTTATTCTCCTCGCGAGAAGAGCCACCGAGACGACGTCCCCTCGCCCCTCTTCTTTCTCTCTGAACCTAGGGAATACAAATAGGGAAAATGGCGGTGGCGAGTGGCGTTGGGGGAAATAACGACGTGCCTCGAGCCTAGGAGTGGTTCCGACTCCTCTCTCGCGACCATCCCTCGCGGATTCGAGGAAATTACTCCGAGTGTCCCCGTCCCCCCCAGCCTCAGGTGGGGGGGCCGTTTACCTGGGGAAACAATTTCCAAATCCTGACTCGATGGGTGCTCCATCTGCTGGCCGTTAATTCTGGACCTCGAAGCCACCCCCAATGGCGCTAAGTCCTGGCGCTCGTGAAGTTTCATTTTTTGGGGAGAATTTTTAGAAATTTCTGTAGATAAGTTAACAAAAAAATTTGAAATTTCATAGCTGTCGGGACCTTCCTCGTGGCCTGCGTCTTCGTGTCGTAAATCTTGAAAGGATTCGGTACACAGAGTTCGGAGAAAAGTGTCATAAACCGGAACGCCATGTTCCCATCGCCTTAAGGGATTTACCAGAAAAGATACAGACGTCAAGGCGTTATGGGAAGACTCGTCTAGAAGCGGTTTAGGCCGCGATGCTGAAAAAAGGGGATAACTCGATTTTCGGCAGAGACAAGTGTCCTGCCTCTTGTGGGGGGGGGCACGTTAATGACGATGACAATGTCCCCCTGGGGCGCAGATTGCGCCGCCACCCCCGGGAGCGTTCTTAAGACCGGATAAGTGTCCTTTTCTTCATCCCAAGGGACCCTAACCTGAAATGAAAAAACCGCGGAATTAAGTGACGCCTCTTATCGCCGGGGAAACGGGCACTGATAATCTTGACGGCGCCGGAGTAGACGTTACCTCGGTTATCGATAATCGATAATCATGGCCGTGGATGACTTTCGCCAGCGTCAAGAGCCTCGCGCCTTCCGGGCAGCCGACAAATGGCAATCGATCGGCCGTCGTTAAATTATATGGGGCAATTATTAATGCCGCTTACAATGGGAATCAGCGCGCAATCACGTACGAATTTCATTGTTTACCGAGCACAATCGTCGGCGGGCATTAATTTATGCCATCCCCCCCCCCTCCCCGATGCATACGCATGATTAGCGTTATTAATGCTCGATCGGCGGGGGCGCCGGGTGCGAGCAATAAACAATTTCTAGGAGGGGCTCCGCCGATCGGGGGTGATTCGCGGGGGGTCTTCGCCCGAAGAACCCACCCCCCGCCATGAGTGACTCGATCGCATTTCCTTTCGAGTTTGAATTCGCAAGGAGTTCGTCGGCTGGCTCGAAATCGATGGACCAATGGCGACGACGTGCATGCATTAACTCGGTCAGATTTGAATGTCAGAAGTGGTCACGTGACGATTTTCCCGAAGACGAGGCTCCCGTGGGGGAGCAGGGGCAAGGGGGCTAAGGAGGCGGAGGGTGGCGCGACCCGGGGGGGTGCGGTTTCGAGAGGGCAATTTTGTCGCATCAATTTCGAGAGGCCATTACGGGACGAGAATCTCCAGGATGGCGTCTCTTCTAACCAATGCCACGACCTAGCCCCCGAGGAAAACGGGAGACGCGCGAAATGTCTCCATCCCCTAAGATCTGGGGGGGGTGGAGGGGAGAAGGATCCACCCCCGAGCGCGCACCTTCCCCTATCATTTTCTCCTTTTTCGGTTTCTCTTTCTTCCTTTCTTCCTTAAGTCTTCCCGATTTGTCCGCCGTTCGGAGTGCTTCCCTCGGTTCCTGCTACCTCCCCCACCCGCCCACCCTCCTCGGGAGAGACAGGAGAGAGGAAGGGGCCGAAACGACGACGAGCGCGGACAGGGAGCATGTGCGGCGATTTCATTATGACGCATTGCCGGTACCCGAGGGATGTAAAACGGGGGGGGAGGGGGAGGGGGGGGGACTTTTACGTCTTGGCCAAGCGGAAATTGCCGGAGGGATTTGGTTTTTTGTGCGGGCTAAATTTGAATTTATCGTCTCGGCAACGACGACCTGCGTTTACTCTCCCTTGCGGCCGATGTATGTTTGCCGTACGGCCTACATTTTCCGCGCCTCCACTTTCCCCCCGCCGGGGGGAGGTATCTCCCTTAGCCGCAATATTTATCACATCCAACCCCATGACGTCTGCTCGCCGGCACATAAACCGAGGGGGGCGCAATTACCCTCTTCACAGGGTGTTGGGAATCCAAGGGGGGTGGAATACTAGGGGGTGGAGGGCCCCCAAGAAAAGCTTAAATAGAGTTGGTCTTCCAAGAGAGGAAGGAGTGCTGGCGTTTGGTTCCTCGTAAACGCGGCACCCCCTCGTTGGGGTGCCCTCCCCCCGGTTCCCAGGAGCGCGTGGCCGTCCTCTCCCTCGGGACCCGGGGGGAGCGTAAAGTCCGACACTGCATCCCATCCCCCTCCCTCCAACCCCTCGCCAATAAGACCGGATGGCGGTCGCTGCGGAAAGAAACTCGATCGAAAGCAGTGCCACGGGAGCGGGTACGTGACTCCGCGGTTCCTGCGGGATGCACCCGGGACTTCCGGCCAGTAAATATCGCTATTCGACTGATTGCGTTCAGTCCCCCCCGGGGGGGGGGGAGGAGAGGGGTCCCCGGAATCCGCCATCTTGGCCCGGGAGGAACCCACCTTCGAGGCTGGAAAATTCCCTCGGGGACTCGCCTGGGTGTACACGAGGCCGCTTAATTACTGCGCGAGAAGGTCCCGAGGGAGGACCCTCCTGGTCGCGGGGAACGGCGCCAGGGTGGCTTTTACCCGGCCACGCGAGCCACCCTCGGGAGGGGGTCGTCGCGCCTCCGATCAAAAAGCGAAACGAAGAGGGGGCGGCCGGGGGAGGTTAAGCCGCTTCTCGGCTCGAATGTCTCTGACGGGCCCCGGACGAGTAGTTAATTAACACCTCCAGCTGCCCTTACGCCGAGCGGTTCACGTTCCATCTCAATCCCTAGCCGAACTACGGAGGGCGCGCCGCTGCTCGGGTCGCGCTCGTAATTAAGACGCTCTCCGGAAGAAAGGGGTGGCGGCTAGAGGGGGGACCTCATGTATTTTTAATTTAGATAGTGCCCAGGCCCCGGGAACGCTCAAGGAGGAATGAGACAGGAATAAAAGCCCACTTACATCGCCGGATGGGGGATGAGGGGGGGGGGGTCTATTTTGTTAATTCAACTCGACGACCCGGGCTTCCTGGACTGCTCGGGAAAAGGACTTCCGCGGCCGCGTGGACTCCTTTTCTTTCCTCTCTGGAGTTCAGGGCGAGGGGGAAGGTGGAGAAGGGGTTTCGACGAGTTCCCGCGGACGGATCCACCCCCTACTCGGCGCGATAAGCGGCCGGGATAACAGGTGATAACCTGGGGCACTCGAATACGGAAACCTGGATGACTCGATTCTATGGACTCGCGACCGGGACTTTTATCACCCCTCTATCTAAACCACCCCCCGAGGCCAGAAATTAAAGCGCCGGTTGCGCGCGGTTTCCGGGGGCGGTTTCCGCCCGCCGACGAGCCTCCCGTAACCCTCGGTATTTCATCCCTCGGTCGAATCAATCGAGGCCCTCACCCCCCGAGGTCCTCCTCCGCCATCGACCGCAAATTCCCGCCACAAGCAGAATAAATGTAGAATTTATTACCGACCGGCGCGTCCGGCGGTCGACGCGCGTCGCCCCCCTTCTACCCCCCAGGGTGGGGAGAAAGGGGCCGATTTTTTTCATTTTAAAGTAAGCGCGGTACCTGGTGATTGGTGAGTGCAACACCAAGTGCATGACCATGGTAATCCTTGCCTTGGTCTTGTACCCCCGAGTCTTGATCTTTGTCTTGCTGTCATGTTCAAGTGTCAAACATTTCGCAAGACCAAGATCAAGATCAATTTTCGTCATCACGAACGACACCTCCTCCGGTTCCTCGATTCCTTTAGTGCCTCGTCCATCGAAGGGATCCATTCTCTCCCGATTTTCGGGGGGGATCCACCCCTAAGAAGCTTTGGGGGAGGGGGGTCAAGGTCATTCGACGGAAATTCCGAGACATCCCGGTCCTGTCTGGCAATTTGGTTTTGCGCGTCTACCGTGAGATTGCGTTTGCGCTGCAAAGAGCAGGAGGGGGGGTTGAGGTTGGGGGGGGCAACCCTCTCGCGTCGGTATTTGCACCCTTCGCGCGCCTCGGCTAACGAACCGTCCTAAGAAGCGGTGCCTCTTCTTCGGCGCATCCTGCACGGCGCAGACGTGCCACCGCCACCCCTTCTCACTTTCTGCGAAAGGGGGTGAAGAGGGACGCGGTTTGCGTCAAGCGGCACAAGGGGTGTCTCGGGGAGCTAATGAAGCGAGATGCGGGAATCCTGGACTTTTAACGGGGTCCGGACGTTTAACGAGTTCTCCAGAGGGAGGGGGACTTTCCGGGAGGGTCACGTATGATTAGCATTCGCGCGCCCTCCACCCCCCAGGGGGAAGGGTCGTCGGGGCGTTAAAAGCCGTCGTCGGTCGTCGGGAGTGGAAATAGAGGGATATCGTTAACGGGCCAATACGAAGCCGTAACCGGAGTGGATACGAGAGCTCCCTCCACTCCCACCCCCGGGCAACCCTCTTTCCCGGGTGTCCCGGCGCGCGTCGTCGCGACGCAGGGTCCCAGGGTCCGCGTCCCGCAATTCCGCCCGCGGGCACTGTAATTTGCTGTATGCATGCATCCAGAGATGGATGGACACGGCCGGGCGGCCCGGCAGGCCCGGAGATCTATGGATTTATGCAAATGCAGGCAGTTAGAGTCCCGAGCAGCCTCCGTTGCTGAATAATGCGTTGATAAGATAGGAGCCGACGCTCATATGCCGCTACCTACCCTACCATCCGCCATTGATTTGTCACCCTTCCGGCCAGGACGCGGTCTGGCCCTCCTTCGGGGGAGACTCGAAGACGACTGCGGATACCTCAAGGGTCTTGGAGAACTGGATGGAGATTCGCCGCGTAAATGAGAACCGCCACTTCTGTGACATGGCGAAGGGGGTGTCATGTGGGGGATGTTGGGGAAAGAGGGTTGGACTCGGAAAAAGGGGTCTAGGGATCGCCGTAACACCTTTGAAGAGTCGTTAATTGTTATCCAGCAGGGTGGATTGGGTCTTCCGGCGTGGGCAAGGGGTGGTCTTCGTCGCGAAGGGTTGCAAGCCTCCCGATGTTCTTTCCTCGCCTTGCCGTTTCTTTCCCACGGGGAGGAAATTTGCTTCCCTTGTTCGGTCTTCCGGGGGTGAAGGGCGATATAGTCCGGAGTAGGAGTGCTCGACCACCCCCTGGGCGGGCGTAATTCCCACACGTGGGAAAGCGCCAGGGTGGCGCGTCAGGGGTGGCGGAAGGGTAGCTCGGGCAAGACGAGTATTACGGGCAGCGCGATCGCGCGGTAACGCTATTACTCTCGTTCTCGGAGCGTTACTTCCAATTTGCAGGAATTCGAGGCAAAAGGTGGGCTCGGGACGCACCCCCGTCGGAGGGGAGTGGAGGCGCGTAATTGCGAGAGCGCGGAGGGAAACGATCCGTCGACACCCCCGCGAGTGCTCGCGAGGAGGTCTTTTTCGATCGCGTCCATCTTTCTCGAGCTCGCGAGTGCGGGAATTCCTTAAACGGCCGATTATCCAGTTATTAGGTCGGCCATTGCACGGAGATTCGAGGCTCCCTCGGCTCCCTCGAAATGGGTGCAGAGGGAATCGACCCGCGTGGAAACTCTCGTGCCATCTTCCTCTTCCCCCCGAACCCTCGATCATCCCGATCGGAGTTCCGTAGGATCCACGATCGCGCGAGGAAATCGCGAGGTGGAGCCCGCGCCCGCCATCTCACGGCGCGCCGCGGATTCAGCCCGCACGGGTGGGGGGGTGAAAGTCATTATTTCTTGCCGTCGCCTTTGCGCCGCTCTCTTTCGCCTTTATGTCGGTTCGTTTCTCCTCGTTTTTTTTTGTCCCTCCCTCCCCCGCCTTCTTCCCGGGCGGCGAGCGACGCGGAGCGTCGAATCTCCGGGAAAAAGGACGCCGGCGCTTTTCATTATTCGCCTCGATCGAAACTCTATTAGGCGTCGGGATTCGGCCCGTTTGGCATCGACAGGTCGGCGCGGAACAGTGCTTTTCAATTACAAATCGGTTTTGAAGCCGCTCGAAAACAGCGAGGATGCCCGTCGACGCCGGGCCAATGGGGTGCCCGGAAAAAGGGGGAACATCGCGGCGAGAGAGGGAGTCACGCCGCGTGCGGGGGTGGGACGCAGAGGGTGGGGGCCGGACTCAGGCATCGTCCACATTGCAGCGGGCCGATATAGGCGGTCGGGTCACGGACGACAAACATTGCTTCGGGATTACACTTTCGGCCCTGGGATTACATCGGGCGGGGGTGCACCCCCGCGATCGTTCCCTCTTTCGCCCCCAAGAGAGTTCCCGAAATTCCCCACCTAAGCGTTGGCGTTTTTCGCCCGTGAAAAATCTCCACCCCGCGAAGGTCCCCTCTTTCAAGATGCCCAAATTTCGATATCGCAAATTAGAGGAAGTGGGAGGGATACCCTCCTGGAAGTTTTGCGGGGACGGTGCGAAAGCGAAGCGGCAAAATCCGAGGGGGGAAGTTCCCGAAGAATTTCATTTTCGTTTCTGGCCCCTCATGGGGGAAGCCATCCCCTTGATGTCGCGGGAGGGGGGGCGCGAGGGTTTCCCGCCAAGTTGGCAAAATTGACCGTCTCCCTTTCCATTCGACAGTCCATTTCTGGGAGTCGTGGAGGGCCGTCTGTCGCTGACAGTCGGGGAAAGTTAAGTTTAATCAAGCACTTCGTTCCATCCACTGCCACCTCGAGTTCTTCCACCCCCTTCCCATCTTCCCCCCCTACGGTGGTGGCGACACCCCCGCGCCTTTCGGCATCTCGGGGATTTACAAATCCCGCGGGCGAACTTCCGGCCATATAAGTTCGGCCCGCCCGCGAGTTCTCGGCTATGAAATTCACCCGACTTTCCGAGGCGAGGTGATTTAAGTTTAACGAGCGCGTTTTGTAAACGCTTAGAGGCACTCTCCCCCACCCGCACCCCCGCGGGCCGGTCGCCCCCCGTGCCCCCAACCTCTCGCCGCGGGTCGTTTCCCGCGGTTCTGGCCCGATCGCCACCACCCCACGCCTCCCCCCGGGGTCACCTCCCCCCGTATTTAATATTCAGGCTTACGTTTCCGCCGCGATTCCCCGCGACCGCTCAAAAGAGTCGAGTTCAAACAACGCCGGGAAGAATCCGATCCCCCGACCATTTTTATAACTTTTTACCACTCCCCTCTTCCATCCCCCCTTACTTGCGGCGACTTGGCGCCGCCATGTTGGATTTACTCGGATGAATTTTCCCCGCTTCCTCGGAGAGAAAAAAAAAAAGAAGAAATAAAAAGAAGAAATGTCCCAGGTGAGATTCGCGAGTCTGGAGTCTCGGGGGTGGACGCCCCCTCCCCCCGCTTCTCCTCCCGGAGGCGAATCAAGGATGCGCCCTTTAGGCTTAATTAAAAGCCCGCCGGCAGAGGGCCTAACTGCGGCCCTCTCGGCGGATAATTCGGTCCGATTGGCTCGTAAAGCGGAAGTCGGTCGCCTCCTCCAATTAGAGGCCGCGTGCTTTGTTGCCCGGTCCAATTGATTGTACCGGGCAATCGCGGCGATGCCCCCCGCCAGGGCGGCGTTTACTTCGTCGCGGAAGTCGTAAAGTCCCGATTGTCTCCGCGGACGAGAGGAACGCGCCCCCCCGCCCGCTTCCCCCCTCTAGGCCCATCGAAGTTCGCGCCCTCCATAAAGGCGGAACTGCACGTAAGACGAGCACTTCCTCTTGTCCCTCGCCCCCAAAAATCCAGCTCCAAAAGTCCTTTCAAATTTCAAGCGCATCCACCCCCCTCCCCTCAACTGGGGGACATTCCCCCATTTTTCATCATGGTCGACGCAGCTCGTCGCTTCCGGATTTAATATCGACGCCGGGGTCATAATACGATAACTTCCGGCCCGGCGACCGTGCCTCACGCACCCCCGCCCTGTTGGGGGAGTTTTTAGCCCCCTCCCCCTCGAACAAGGACCCCCCCGGATCTCCGGTTTCGTTAGATTAATTCACCGGATACCCGTCAGGGGTTGGAGGAAAGTAGGGGCGGAGGTAGGGGGTTGAGGCCGATTGCGGCACGAGGGTGGGTCGTCAACCTTTAAGGCGTGTTCCCCACGGGTGGAACGACGTCGGCGGGGGGACCAGGGGGGAGGGAAAACGCGCGGCAAAGAGGCGAGAGGGAATTAATATCGACGTCCGCTCCTGGGCGAGCTTTGGAATCCGAGGAATCGCAAGCCGCGTTCCCAAGGCTCTCGAATCCTTCCCTCTCGGGGGAAGAAAGGAGGGAAAGAGCGCGCCGCATTGTCGGCCCAAGGGGGTGGAGGGAGACGCACGTATACATACCTATACGAATATATATACGGGGGGCCGCGACGGGGGGCGGGGGCGAAGAGAGAGATAGGGGGGGGGGAGAGGAAGTAGACAAGCAGAGGAGAGAGCGTGCGACAACGATATTGAAAATATCTCGCTGAATTGGAAATCCGTATCCCGGGTCCTCCTCCACCCCCCCTCCCCCCTCTTCAGCGGAGGCCGATTTTCCTACGGCTTCACATATGTCGAGCTATTGGAAACGCAGAGAGAGGGGGGGGGAGGGGGGGCTCTTTTTGCCTTCGTTTCACGTCTAATAACTAACTCCTCCATAATGCATGAGGCAAAAATGCTGAAGTTTCCCGGTCTCGCGAGTTCTCGTACCTATCCCCCACCCGGGGGGGACGCCCCCTCCCCGCTTCCGGGCCGGATTACGTCCGGGAATCGGGGAAACGCTATTTACATGGAAACGCTCGCGACGATTCGCCGAGTTAAGCGACGACACGCTTCCAACGATCGGCGGCTATCCCTGGGATTCCTGATGGGGTTGTCGGGGGCTCCTATGGGGCACAATGGGGGGGACGCATGGAGGCAGGAGGGACGCCAATTTCCTTCCGGGTCCTGTCTCGAGGGGTGCGTCTTCGCCCGGCAGGGTTTGAACGAGAATGCGGACGGAAGTCGTTGTTCTCGCGGAAGAGCTCCGCGAGGTCGCTCGGGGGGTTAATATTCCCGGTGCGATTCTTGCCTCCCGAAATATCCCCTCGGTTTACCGGGAAGAAACGTTCGAGGGCCTCGATTGGCTCGGCTGAGTGGTCCGATGAAATAATAAGCAGCCCGGTCTGGCAAGTTTTGCCCGCAATGCGACGATTTAATAATTAAGGCGGCCGCCGGTTTCGGTGAATCGCGGACGAGCGGGGTTATCGCAAACAATTCCCGCCGGCCGCGGATTCGCGGGAATTTCCGAATTCCACGGGGAAGCGGTTCGTATGTATCGAGGTGAACGGCTCGCTCGACGACGGGGTCGGGTCGCGCGACCGAAATCGAGGAGACTCCAATTTATCGGGGAGAAATCGCTTGATTAAAATCGAAAAATGGCCGCCCTCGCTCCCGCCCCCGATGGAGGGGTCAGGGGTCAGGGGCGCTTCGCGTCCAGCTTTTGGTCCACTTTTCGTGTCAACCTCTGAAAGAGGACTCCTGCTTTCTCCCCCGAGCCCCTCCGCCCCCTGAATCTCCTGGCCCGATTTTTTCCAGGAGGGCCAGGAGACGGCGCAAATCCACCGATATCGAAAGGGTGGGCGCAATGAGTTATGGGGCTGCATTACAATGCCGGCACTTAATTGGCGCGCAGATAATGCGCCGGTTAAACGCATCGAGGTGAGTTATAGTCTTGTATTCCCTGCCTGGGGTGGTCCCGGGTGGTCCCCGGGACGCCCTGTGGACTCGCGGGGTCCGATGCTCTGGAATCGAGATTATGGGGGGACCATGAGGTTCGGGTATCCCTGTGCTGGGCGGGCAGGGGGGGACGGGGGCAGTCAGGATCGGGATGCGAGGAGGGTCCAGGATATCCCGCCAGGATACCGGGGTCGGCTTAGGCTGGCGTAAAATAAAGATTGGACGAGGCCCCTCGGCTTTACCGGTCCAGGAATCAATTTTCTTAGGGGGCGATGCGGACTCGCGCCTCTTCGGGTACTTCGTGTCCTCGCGGAGGTATCGCACTCATTTCTGAATACATGAAAAATTGAACAAGGCTCGAGAATCGGTTTCTTAGGGTGGTCTCCACATTCTGGGCTCCGCAAAGACACTCTCGAGGGCGCGGCGCGATAAGCGAGCCCGTTGACGAGGCGCAATTATTCCGGGGGGTGTACAAGGTGTTTGAAGCGCGGCCCGTCTTTCGCGGGGGCTCGGGGACGTTACGAGCAATTCGGGCTTTATGACTCCACCGAGCCAACCCTGCGCGGCGGGGTGCACCTCCCCCCGGCAAACACACGTACCGGCCTGGAAAGCGCATGTCTGCCTCGGCGGACGTGCTCGCCCCTCCCCGCACGCGTGTACCTCCGGCTCCGCGTGCACATAAGACGAGGACATCCCGTGCCACCGACGCATCCCTATGCAGATGCAATCGTCTCGGCCGCGGTAAAACCTACCGCTGTATTCTCGGCTCGTTACCTCGCGCCCACCCTTGGCGGAATTTCGCGGGCGCTCTTATCACCGATACCCGGACCCCCTGGGCTCCTCGTCCTCGCGGACCTCGGTATTGACCCAGCTTTCTTCACGGGACGTAAGCTCGTCGCGCGGAATTATATTACCGGAGAAAAGCGATCGCCCTGGCGGCCGGCCGGGCACGTATTGCCCGCCCACGTTTCCTCGCCCTTTTGCGGCAACCCCTTTTAGCGCGCCACCCCTTCGTTCTCGCCCGAGAGCCGGAGGACCTCGGGGCAGGTCCTCGCGCCCGACGCGTGCTTGGGTACGTGTACATGTACGATAGAAAAATTGCGAACGCGTTTATCCAACGGGATATCTTTCTCGAAAATCCAGTCAAAGAGTCCTGTACCGTGGTTTTTATTTTATTTTATTTCATGGGGTGTAGTTTATTTAAAATGAGTAATTGAAAATTGGGAACGACTCAACGTCGATTCGGTTTTGCTGTGTGGGGAACCGAGGAAAACTGAGGCGATACGAGTTATGATAACAATGTTCTTAACAGCACCCAATGGGTCACTTGTTCAGGTTGTACCGACGATATTTCGGTTGTTGCAAATTGATGTGCTAATTTTGGAATTTAATTGACATTTCCTTGGGCGTGCTTGATCGCGGGTTTTGTTATCAGAGGGCATGTATTTCATTGGATCTGAAAATCAATGAGCAAAACTGTGCGAGATATTGTTGGAGTACAAGGGTCTTTTCCCTCGTACACCCGTGCATGTAGGTGGGTGTACACGTAACCATGTGTAGGTACATCCACGCGTCTTTACGTACATGTACTCGTGTACCGAGTCGGTCGGTAATACGGTCGGCGCTTTCTCTCAAGTTTCGCGCTTTATGCCGGATTAGGTCGTCCTGGAGAATCGTCCTTGCCCCGTGGATCATTTCGCGCGTTGCCGCGAAGTTCATTCCTCCGGAGAGAGGATTCCCCTCCTTCGAAAGGATCCCCGTGTCCACGCGTTCCCCCTGCCCTCCTCGTCCCCCGGAGCTCGAGTGTCGAGCCACTCCATAGGAAACCAAATAACCCGTGAAATCTCTCGTGGGATGGCTCTGGGTCCGCGAACAAAGTTCCCCCGACACTTAATTTCAATATCGTCCGCCAACTGCGCGGGGAATCTGCCGGGACCCGGGAAATCGTCGGGCTTGTGTCCCCCCTGATCCCCGGGAACCTGTATCAGTTTCCCGTATGGGATCCTCGTCGATGCATAAATCCCTGCCTGGGTGATTTTAAGCCCCGGGTAAAGGGGAAAAATATTTTGAGCGCCCTGTGCGGCCCGGCGTGTTTTCCACGGCGTTTCGGGGTCCCGGGATCCCGGGGGACCCGGTCGCAACAAGTAATCCCTTTTCCAGGACCCGCGACATCCAGCATCCTTTCGCGCTCGGGTCTCGGCAAGGAGGGGAGCACTCGAAGGGAAAGAGGCTCAGCAATAAATAGCGGGATCCGGATGCAAATCGCTTCTTCAGACCTACCATCCTGCGAACTGCTTATCCTTGCGCACCAAGGACCTCGATCCTGCCGGGATCGAAATTCGAAAATGGGGTGGATCCGCGCTTTCAGGACCCATTTTTCTTTTTTTTTTTTTACAGCGCAGGTCCTCGATTTATCGCGATTAATCACGGTCGAAATTTTAACGACGATTTAGACGAAGCACCGATATTTGCCGAAGAAGGTCCTGGGGATGATTTTTGATCCGCAGGTTTCCGAGACGGAAACTCTCGATGTTTAGCTCGCGCCGCGTTAGGAAGCGAGTCTTCCATTTCGCGCCCTCCCCCGGGAGACTTTTGAGAAATCGTCCTCGTTTCCGTCTCGGAAGGCTCCGGTAATTACGGCCTCGAGCGTAATTACGCGTTTTAGCGGGAATTTTAATTCCTCGCGCCAGGGATGGCCGGCGAGACACCTGTGCCTAAGTGACTGCAACCCTCTTCAGGGGGTGCAGCGCATTAAGGCCTACTTACGTTATAACCCGAATTCCCGGAGGAATTAAGCGAGTCTGGAAGGCATAATTAGGGGAATTAACATCTCGCGAGATCTCCCAGGAAAATTTTCTGATTTTCCCTAAATGAAATGATTTTTTCACATTTTTGTTTGGCGATCCCCGTTTGAGCACTGCTTTTCTGTCGAATAAACGAAGCAAAGCTCCTGAGGAGTTGTTCCCTCAGGAAATCGTGGATTTTAATGTTGGAAGTTACGTGTAAATTAGCTGGAAATCGTAAATCACCGGAAATCGTTGGAACTGGTCTCAGCGCTCCTCGAGGAGGTCGTCGGCCTCGACTTCTGACGTCTCCGAAGACGTTCTTTCTCCCCGAAGCCACGACGAACGGAAAGGGACACCATTAATCTGGCCTTCGGCCACCAATCCGGGGACATTAATTATCCACGGGACGGCGATAAAAAGCTCAAGCCTGACGCGCGGTCGCGTCGCGACGCCGAAGTGCGAGAAATGAATTGAAGGGCCGAAAGGGCCGAAGAGCCTCAGGAAGGCTCGGTATATCGCGCGATTTCGATGAGAATCGGGCTTAAGATCCCGGCCGATATTTACGAGCGTTCCCCCCAGGTTTTATAGGCCCACGGGATAGATCCTATCCCTCGGGACGCTTCCCTAACCTCTTCTCCCTCGTGAGGCGGGATGCCTCAGGAATCTACCGGAAACGCGACCTTGAAAATTTCTGGATATTAGAGGCGTCGCGGAAGACGCCCTTACCTGTTCCCAGGAACTCTTGTGGAGAGGTGGATTTAAGGTGATATGAAAGTGGGGTTCGATGAGTCTCTCGTTCATGAAACTTCTCTTCGAACTGGATGTATCGAATCGTTTCAAGCCGTACCCTATGGATGTGGAAGAGCTCGTTATAATTGGAGGTTCCTCGTTGTCCGTACCTCGACAAACCTCGATGTACCTCGATACACCTCGATACCCCTGGATATACCTCAACGAGGCGTCGTCCGGTATCCCGGGTCGTTCTTCGGCAAGGTCTTAAGGTCTCCCCCTAGAGCGGTACCCCCTTTCGTGAATTCCCCGTCATTTCCGTGTAATTTTCCGCGACACAAGGACGTACTTGTCCCGCCTCTAATTACCGGGGCCTTTGTCCCGGGAATACTTGCGCCCTGTATCCCCGCGGTTACCAGGGGTATCATCCCCAGACGATGGTCGGAGGGCAGACCGATGAATGCCGCCATATCCGAGCAACGAAGATGGCCCGATTTCCTGATAAGAGAGGCCTCTCCCGTTTCCCCATAATTTTTCGCCCCCTCCCTGGAGAGACCGTAGGGGAGGAAAAAGGCCGTCGAGAAGTTCCAGAGTCCCCTCGAGGGGCGGCTCCTCCGGCTAGTTTTCCTCGGGACTCGAGGACTCCCAGGACGAACCGTGCAGACGGGAGGATAATTCGATTTCTGGTACCCAACCCCGGCAACCCCGTCAGGAGCACGTATCGCGATCCTGCAAGGGCGAAGGCACCCTGTCGATGACAAAGCGATTCGCTCTCGTCTGGCCTCGCATTCATTGGGGGAGGCCGCGTCGTCGGACCTCTTCGTGGTCGGGACCCCGAAGAAAACGCGCGTCCTTCGGTGCGGAAATTCCAAAAAGAACGCGTCTCCAGCCAGGACCCCCCGCGATCCGGCAAAATGTCCGCCACCGATCCGCGTTCGACCCTTAAATTATTACCCCGGTACCCGGGGGTTTCATTGCGCCAATAATAAAACCGGCGATACCGGGCGGTGCCACCGTGTGTGTGACGTCCGCGTATTACGGCCGCGAAATATGGTCGTTACTTATACCGGTTCTAAAGCGACGCCGTGGAGGAAAAGGGCGTAAGGGCGGCAGGGAGCGTCTTTAATGTCGCGCGGCGTGCCCGTCGCCATTGGCCGAGGCGCGAGCGGCCGATCGTATTCTTTCGGAAACGATCGCGAGCGGAGGAAAGTTTTAACGCCGTCCGTCCGATTCTCCTTGCGTTACTCTCTTTCTCCCTTTCCCCCTTTCCCTGGGCCGCCGTTACGGCTTACGGCCTCCGGGCGTTTACGGGGCGACGCGGAGGAAATTAAGGACCGAGCGAGCGTCCCCGAGGGACCCGGGACCGATTTTTCAACGATTCTTCCCGCTTTCTTTTTTAAGCGGAACTCCTTCAACCATGCCACGTTACCAAGAGCTACGGGGCGTTATGGGACGTTTTACAGGGCTTGGGAGAATTCCGGCGAGCCTCTCCCGTAGGGTCAAGGAAAATTAGGAGATGATTTATAAATTATACCGGACAGGGATAACGCGCCATCGGAGAGAGATAACGTCCCATTGCGGAGAGTTACCCGAGAAGTCTTGCCAGGAAGACCGACGAGGGGCTCAGGGGGGGCGTCTCGGCCCTCTTCTCTTCGAGTACTCGTTTCTCCCGGGCCCGCTCCGGTTATGGCGGGGTCCGGACTCGGTAGTTTATTGACTGAAATCCGTGCAGTCGGTAGTGCCAACCGGAAGCTCGCCCGGTGCCAAGGGTGGCGGCGAAGGAAAGCACCGGACGCGGCGTCGAATCGTTACGCCCGAGGAGGGCCACCGGAGAGATCTCTCTTGCTCCCTCTCCTTCTTCCAGGATCCCTTCTCCCTTTCCTGGGCACCGGCACATAAATACCGAGGAAATACCGGGATCGGTTCCGAGGGTCCGATCTAGTGCCGGGACTCCTCGGGCTCGTCTTCGTCATCAGTTACTACGTCGGTTCCCTCCTCAGCGGGGAAGTGCCAAGATTAGGACGCCTCGTTTCCCTCCCCCAAGTTCTTATACTTTTTCAAATTTTCTTTCCTCTACAATCCCATTCTCCGGAAACCGAGAGGAACGTTTCTGCGTCGCGCAAAGTGTTTCCGGGGTCCTTACAAATCAATATTTCCGGTCCCCCTCCTCTTCGCGAGGCCGAGGGACGTCGGGTGCCCGTTTGTTCCGGACGTTATCCGCGAAATAAATGGACTTTTAAATTGCACCGCGGATTCTGGACGCGCCTACGCGCGAGCGAGGGGAAGAGAAGGCCGGCTCTCCCTTTTCCCCCTCGATTTCTCCCCTAGGAGCGCATGGGGGGGGGCACCCGGGGAAGAAGGTAATGGGTCCGATAACCGCCTACCGGTCGGCCGTGGCGAATTTGTCCCATTATATTTCCGTATTTACTCCGGGCAGGAGAGAGCCTGCTGCGCTTTGTCCCGCAGTAATTACGTTCCGCGAGTTTAATGCCCCCGACAATTACTCCAGTGGTCGCCGTTAATTTTCCTGAAATAAAGGAAGGAGAAAGAGAGAGAGAGAGAGGGAGGAAGGGGCATTGAGCGGGGGGGGGCCGAGGAAGCCGCCCTCCTCGAGATGCGATCTCGCGATTTTCCGGCCCCGCAAGCAGAGCGCCGAAATCCCCCCGCCCTCCCAAAGTCCTAACAAAGGGGCAATTTCCCGGGAGTGCCCCTCTAGGCTTGAAAATCGGGAAATCGGCGACGATCGGATCGCCTCTAATTGGTCCCCGAAATGGCCGATCCGACCCACTGGGTCCCCTCCGGGAAAATGGACGAGCGATTTCGAAAGTTTCCCGATCTCGTCTCATCCCCCTGTTCCCCGGGGGGGATGAAATATTTAACACCTGTTCCCACCTCCCGTAATTTCGCTCTGTGCAGAGCCCTCCTCCACTTTCCCTCGTCGCCGTGTCAATGGAGGCCGCGTTCATTAATTCCCCCAGACGCACCCTGCACGGTGGAGGTTAGGGGTCGGGGGATGGCATGTGTATTTTTTCCTAATTTTCTTTTTGGCGAGGGCGCACTTCAAACGCGGCACGTACGCCGCGCTGAGAGCTCGCGAGCACGTACCGCAAGCGGCGGTATGCACTGCGGTATGCACTCGCGTAGGGTGGGGCTGGGAGGGGCAGGCGGGGCAGAAATGCACAGGAAGACGCATGCGAGGCTCGGCTTTCCGGGTTGCATTAAGGCTGCAGTTAAACGCCGAGCGATCGACGCGATCGACAAAAGCCTGGCTTTGCGACGTCATCCGGAGGTGCGATTTAGTGGCCTCGTTTCTAGTGCAGTTTGCAGCCTTGGATGCACAAAGGAGGCGATGCACCGAGGGGGGGTCCCCGTTGGACGATGGGGGGCCTCTTGGGATGACGGGGTCCCTTGGTCCTGGATTCGAGAATCGAGGGGCAGATGTGGAAATGCCACCTCTTGGCTTCTCCAGGGCGAAAGTGATTAAGGGAGGGTATATCTAATTAAGTTATCGCAAGCATATCGGGAACAACTGGGCAATGGAATTTTCGAAGTACGTCACCGTATTGTGCTTTATGGTGATTGTACTAATTGGCCGGAATTGATTAATACCGAGGGTGGGGTGTACTTTCTGAAATTTGGTTGGCTGGTTGTCACCTTTATTTCGCGTTACTTTTAAAATAAGGTGTGTGTGACGGATGCAAACACCGCGGATGTGGGTGCAGCCTCGTCGTCGCGGTTCCGCGCCTTCCCATCCGCTCTTTAGAACGCAGTTTGGGGCCGCGGATCGCGCGGCTCGGTCGCCGAGATTTACGAGGGCGCAATCCGTTACCGGGCTTATCTTCGCCGGGCGCAAGAAGAATGACGAAGGATTCGCGATCAGGTAATTGGGGGTTGGGATTCTCGCCGCGGATTTCCGCCCCTGGTACCGAACTCGGCCGAATTAATTGCCCGGGGGAGGGGCCGATTCTCGGGTTTCTCCTTTTTCCCTCCGGCACCTTTTTCCGGACATACGTGACCGCGCGATATTCCGGATCCCCAGGTGCCCAGGTGACCCCGCCGGAGAGGGAGCACTTGGTGGAAGGGGCAGGCGTCGTCCGGGTTCATCGACGTCCGAATTTCCGGTGCACCCTGTCGCTGGCCGATCTTTCCACGCGGGGGATGATCCATCGCGGTCCATCGGCCAGCGTCGCCGTCTCGAGACGTCCCGCCACCTCCGGGAACCCTCAAGATTCCGGTCACGTGACACCCTGTCCGTCGGAACTGCCTCTGGACCCGGGCCAAATGTTCCCGGCTCCAGGTGAACGTTGTCGCGCTGCTCTCCCGACGTCGCATCAACCCCTTTCCGCCCCTTTGACGTCTTGCCGGCCTCATCGATCGGCTTACGCGATTTCAACCACCCCCGACCACCCTCCGCGACGACGGTCGCCCAGAGGATGCCGGCTTCGACTTCCTCGACCAGAATCCACGGACATTGATGCACGACCTTTCGACCAATTCCCGGATTACTCCAGTCTTCTCCTGGTGGCGGCCATCATAGTGTTTTCCGCGCTGCTTATCTTATATGTGCGACTGATGGATAAGACTAATTACTAAGATTAAAGAAACTGTTTAGAGACTCCTGAATCTGGTAGTTGGAACCGACCCCCTTCCTGGCCCGGATTTTCTAATTCCGGAACCTGAGAATATGATCACTGCTTATGTTGCATCGGTGGGATTTATGTCCGAGCAAAAAATTAAACGAATCCTTAAAAAAGTGCTGGGTCTGGAAATGAGGATTAATTGTGATGACGTTCACCCAGATGAGGCTAGACCTGGTCTTGAGCCTAGAGGTCCTGATGCACCCAGGGTGCACTTTTCGATCGATCTCGGTACCCGGATTAATAATGTTCCCTATACTAATTATTTTATTGATGGGACTTCTGGGTGGAGGTAACCAGAAAGATGAAAGAAAAAATCCCCCCAAAATTCCAGGTCATTGTAATCAGGATCCAAAGCCGTCCACTGGGCGACGGCCAGAGACAGGAGTTGATAGTCTCATAGTGACCAGTGGGGTTCATCTTTCCGGGGTCTATGGGGGTGGGTCTGGATATCGGCAGGGTCGGGGGAGGAAACCGAGAGGACACCCCATGCCGCTCGCCACTAGGGAAATTACCGGCTGAGACAACACGCGTCGGCCAGCTTTTGTGTGTCCAACTAAGAGATAACTAATAGGGTCCACCGGACATCGGGTGCTCCTCGCCGGGCTCGATTAAGCCGATACATGTCGACTCCCTCTGCAGCCACCCCCGCACCCTTATTCGGGGATTAATGGAAGGCAAGAAGGAGGGGGTTCCGGCAGGTTGGCGTGGACTTTTATTCCCGATCACTATGGGATCACCATGGGGCACCGGCAAAAGGGCGGAAGACAGGGTGGACCCACCCATTGCGGGGTGTTCGGCGCATTGTTCGGAGTTGTTAATTATTTGCTAAACGAGTTATCCCTTTAATGGGGAAACTTGGTCCCGGAGCGGCGATGGCGGGGCGGGGGAGGGACGGGTACTGATTAAAAATACAAAATTCATGTCAGTCTTAAACGCGCACCCCGGAGGGAGTGAATAAGCGGTCGAGTACCCCCTCGCCAAGGGATGAGTCGAATCCGGAGTTCGACACGGAGCCGAGGAGTGTTTGTTAACGGCTGCCGGCAGTTAATTACTTTACATGCAAACAACTTCCAGCCCTTTCGCTACTCGGGACCCTCGTCCCCAACCCTTTCGATCCTTCACGCTCTAAGGACCCCCGTCACCTGGGCAACTTTACGACACCCCAGCTCGCCGCCTACTTTATGTCCTACATTAACGGGGGATCGCCGTCTCGGGCTGCTTCAGACTCGACGAGGAAAAATCACCCCAACACCGGAACGTCGATTCACCCCCGTCCGTTGAATGCACCCTGGAATTACGAAAATAGAGAAATTCTAAAGGGAATAAGACAGGTCTCAAGGGCGGATTGTACCTCCAAGGGGTGCCGGAAATAGACACCTGGATGCGGACGAATGGACAGGGGATGGGTGCTACTATTACTTATTCAGAAAAACGGGGTCTAAGCATTACCGTGATTGCGCCAAGAGGAACTTCCCTCATGAACTATTAGAGCGCCTTTTTCACCTGCGTCGCTTTTAACGCCCCGACTGCAGTCGAAAGGGCGCCCTCGGATGCCGGGGGTGGAGGCGCCACCCCCTGAAGAGGGCTCCGAAATACGAGGCTGGAGGAATCGCTTCACCGACGAGGTTCGATTCACCCCTTTGAGGGATTTTTCGCGAAGAAGGGGCGCGGTGACACCGTGCGCGTCCCGAGGGCCTTATCAAGCCTTATCAAGGGGCGCCGAGGGGGCGGTTCGCGGCGTTCATTCCTGGAAAGTCCTAGTTTGCTTAACGATCACCCTCGGCATTGTATCAGCGGGACAATCGCCTAATTGTATTACTTATGAATGGCCCGTGGCCGGGATCAAAGCCCCGCGTAAGCCCGGGGGCGACCGCCCCCGACGCACGTACCACCCCCGGAACTCTTTCCACAATGCAATCACCGGTCCAGGGGGGCCTCCAAATTGTTAATTCCAGACGGTTATGTGACGAGAATGAGCTGACCCGAGCCGAACCCCAATTAATGGCGCTTGTCTCCTACGTCCTTGCTCGATATCCCTTCCCAGCTTTCGGCTCTCTGGGTGGGTCGCGAGTCTCACATCTACATACAATCAACACTTACAATAATTATTAAAAAATTTCAGAGATTATTAACGAAGTGGGAGATTTTTTAGGATAGGACAAAATATTGGAGGATTATTATTATTCCGGAGATTCGAGTATTTTTAGGGTCAGGGATGTACCCTGAAGACGGAGGAGTGTTCCCCAAGGATCGCCTGGATATTTCCGATATTTCTGATTTTTCTGATTCCTCCTCCGTTTCCGGGAAGAACCGGCGGGATATCCCGGCGAGACGTCGCGCGAAGGGGTTCCCGGGGGAGCGCAGTATTTTCCCATGGACGCTTATTCAAAGAGACGCGCCATGGCGATATATCACAATCGCGGCCGAAAGCTCACTCGCGATCGCAATGGCGGCAAGCCGCGCGCGATACATCATTCATACATGCTCAAATCTCATATCGGTTTCTGATCCTCCGGCTATCAAAGGCGTTTCGCGGCCCTCTCCCCCCCCCCGCGCCCTATTTATCGTGGGGCTCGTATTTATGCGTATCATTGTCGGGGGTGGAGGCGCGCATCTCCTCCGTCTTCCTTTCTTCGATGGCTCTTCATTCGTCTCCGATTCATTGACTTACGACCGGAAGAAGCTCCTCGAGAAATTCAGGCGATTCCTGAAGAGAACTCTTAACGATAAAATGAAACTAAAAAACTAAGCACGGGATAAAACTATTTTATTCGTACCTTTATTAAAAGGACGGGCATTACCGATAACTTCATACAAAACTTGAAATTTCGTGGGTGAGTTTAATTCAATACCTCTTATTGGGTCTTGAACCATTCTCCTCTTTTTTTTTAAACTCATATTAGAACGCAGTTAAAATTGAAGGACTAAATATTAAATTAAATTGGATATTATTTCAACAGGAGAATGTGTTGGGTCGGTCTTGTAACGATACAAGTATCTATGGAAATTAAAGATGGCGTATTTGATATCGCTATCAAGGAGGGTCCGATTCCCAGGAATCCTGGAAGTTTCTCTCGTCGCATGTTCCTGGGGGAGAGCAAGTTCTCCTGGAGGTTAGGACGACGCTGTAGGGTATCAGGAGAGCCCGGGCGTCGGGACGGCGAACGAGCGCCGCTAACTAGCTCGGAACAGTCAGGAAACGAAAGACGCCCCCGCTTGGGGGCGGGGGAAGAAGCACCCCCGAAACGAGGTCGTATCTGGCCGCGACTTCGACGAGGTCCCGACCTTATCGCGACAATTGGATGGCCCTCTTCGCGGCGAGGTTGGGACGACGATAAGCCTTGGAAGCGGCCTTTAATGCCATATCCAGGACGATTACACCCGCTACCGGAGATGGTTACGTCTTCGCGAGAACTCCCCCGGGGGGGGCGGGAGAAGAATGGGCCCCGGAAACGCCGTCTCGGAGCGGCGCCATTGGCAACTTGGCTTAAGGTCTCTTTCGGCGGGGGATGCTCCTAGGTTGCATCCCGATGGGGCATCGGGGTGGTCCCGGCTTCCGGGGTTACTTCGGGCACGGTTGGGAAATAGGGGATGGTATGGTTTCGTTATTTCTTGGGGGGGCGTCGATAAGTGGGATTCTTGGATGGGGTGCAGGAAAACCGGAGTCGAAGGTAGGGGCACGCCTTTGTGGTCGAGGGTATGGATGGAACTAGTTTCGTTATTTCATGAGAGTCGTCGGTAGATGGGATTCTTGGATGGGGTACAGGAAATCTTGGGTCGAGGGAACAGGGGGGAGCAGGTGCCCTCCCAGGGTCGAGGGTACGCGACGTCTCCACGAGGGGTCGGAGTCGGGCCAAGTCGGAATCTGTGCTTAAGCGTCGGCACAGGACGCGCTTCGTTAATTTCGACGTCTCCCAGAAGGAGTGGCCGCGCTCCTCTCCGTCTCGGCTCGCCTTGATGGGGCCAAATAAGATTTGGAAGGACCTCTCGTCCTGGAGGTCTCTCCCGGAGCCGGTAGGCAACCGGCGGCAACCTCGTTACCGCGAACTTCCTCGGCGAGTCGAATTCCCAGCGTGAACGGTTAACCGGGTTGACTCGCAGCCAGCGACAGAGGGGCCAGAGAGAGCCGGCGCACCCCTCGGCGGGGGGGGAGTTTGCATAGCGAAAGTGCTCTCGAATCGATCCATCGAAAACATCTAACCCTCCCGCGCGTGGAGCTACCCTATCCCTCGGGAGACGGTGAAACGTAAGGACCTCTCCTGGTCCCGGGAAACTCGCGAAAAACCGGAACTACCGGCGCCCGGAGGGGAGGCCTTGCTTTGACAGGGTGGCCCAAAACCACCCTCCAAGTTTAGCTTCTCCTGGCCGCCATCTTGGTTCCCAAAGGGATCCAGGAATTTTGTGAATCTGGAATACTTTCGAATTACTGATACCCTAGGTAACGTTCAACGAGGGCAAGACCTGACTTTCCAAAGACTCACCCCCGGAGCGACTCCACACCCCTCTGGCCGACACCCCTCGCGACCTCTGACCGCGTCCACGGGTCCGAGAGACCGGGCTGATGCAATTATAATGCGGACGGGACTCTCGATGCTCGGCCGAGGGTGCGAACGGCGCGCGAGAGGGTGCAAAGCGTAATGGTGGAGTAGCCCTTGGCGGGGCTGGGAAACGCACCCTCCCTTATCGATCCGCCGCGCGGCACTAATCGCGTTCCGCGGATAACTCGGATCCGCGAAAAATTACCAGCCCATTTTCCCCGGAACCGAGCCACCCCATCAAATTAGGGAAATTACTGTTATTCCTCGGTTTGTACCCCGGGATCACTTTTTATCTCCGCGGGATCCTCGAAAATGTCCCGCCCCCCTCGAAATTACCCCAAGACGGTACTCCGGGCTCTCTTAAAGGGGAATCGACCTTTCCTCCTAATCAAGGGATTTTGCTGATTATCAACATTTACGACCTTCTCTCGCGAAAAGAGTGTTCCGTGTTGATAGTGCCTCGTCTCTGCAGCATCCGCGGCGTCCCTTTAAATCTGAAAAGTACTTTGGGGGATAGCCGCGGTTCTCCGAAATGCAAAAAAGGGTCGGCACGGCTTCGTCGAGGCCTCTCGGTTTCCGGCGTCGCGAGCCCGCCGGAAGTCGAGGCTTGGCCGCTTGCACTCGGCGCGGCCGTAATTTAGGAATATACATCCCGACATCAAAGTAGCAGCGCGATGCATTATATGGCAACACGCGGGAGGGTTTACCTAGTCGCGCCGCCCGCGGAGCACACCGCCCGGGGTCTAACCGTGTAATTACCCGGCGCTGCGTTTACACGCGTCCGCAATGCGGGGGTGACTACCCCCTCGCAGGCACCGCCGACGCCGGCGACGACGCCGGATTAATTAATTTCGAATTCGGCGACGGCCGCGTCCAGGAGTCGTCCGCGACGTCTCCTGTACGGCGGGGGAGAGTCGCCACCCACCCGGGCGGGAAAGCATGGCCACCCCAAATTCTGACCACCCCGCGATCGGCCCTCCTAAACGCACCTCCGCCCGCAATTCTAATCACCCCCTTCTATATTTTGTCATGATAAGACAATTTATTCGACGGTTGTACAGAAACAAAATCGTGAAGAATCCCCCTTAGGGTGAATTCACTCGCAATGGTGGTAGTCTTAGAATGAAAATTTACAGGGGTGAGTTTTTGTATACAGGTAATACGCTCCTTCGATTCCGCCGCCTGGCGGGGGAGCATTGAACGGTGTTTATTTTTCACCCCCTGGTTAGCCTCACAAAAGGTGGAAGAGGGCTACAAGTTCCTGAGAATTTCGAGCCAAGAACAATTAGCTCCCGGGGGTGGGTGGGTGGACGCAGACCCAGGGTGGTCTTCTCGGAAAGACTTTGACGCCAAATGGCACCCCTTCCGGGGGGTGGAGGTTCTCGAATTGGAAGTCAAAGAAGACCACCTCGGGGCGAAATAAGGTTAGTTTAGGGGTGTCATCTCGGGGGCGTTAGAAGTCGACTCGGAGTTAGCTGTGACTTCTTCGCCGCCACCCTCCGCGGCCTCCCTCCAGGGTGTCCCCGGGGGTGCCGGGCGCCGAGGCAGCTAGGCGAGCAAAATGCGATAAACTCCCTTGAATCCACCCTGAGTGACGGGCTGGAAAAAATATTTACACAAATTCTATTTACATGAAATCAGGTGGGCGCTCCGCTCGCGTGCTGGTTCGCGTTTTGCGGGCCCCAGGGGTGGCGGGGCTCGGGAAATTATGGCGGAAATAACACGGCGGAAGGAATTCCTCGCGCGGAATTTTCGAAATTTATCGCGGAGACGTCGCGAGGTGTCTTTAATTTCCTTTTGTCAGGGCCCGGTCGGTTAAATCGGGGTGGGAAACGCCGGGTTGGGACTTGTGTGCGCACCCACCCCCCGCGAAGTCAGGCTCTCCTCGGAAATGCTGAAGGGAGTACACGGCTCCGTAAATACGTCTACGTCCTGCGTTTACCGTGCGTTTACCCCCCGCAAGACGAAGACGGGGCGGCTCTTGTAGGGCATTAGCGAAATGGCTTTCGGCAGCCCCTGAAGTCGCGCACCTTGCCGCCCTCTCGCCCCTGACACCCCTTCGAGGTACTCCTCCAGATTCCCGATCTCGAAAAAGCACTAATATATCCACGGATATTGATATTGAAAATTCAAACGAGGGGTCGCGTTTTCAATTTCGGGCAATCCCCTGAAGAGGAGGCGCGAGGGCGTTTTCGGGCTTGGAATCGCCGGCCCTCGGGGGTGGCTTTGATGTTACTTGAAGAGCATCGCGCGCAGGGGCTCGGCACGCTGGAACATTAATTAATCATGAAAGACAAACGGGAGGTAACGGCATTCATTCGATTATTAGCGGAGGGCCGGTGAGTGGTGGTCCAGCCCGCTAGAGGGACCCTCGAAACAGGAGAGAGAGAGACGGGGTAATTAATTGACGAAAATCCGGCCCCGGTTCTGGACCGTTTTTCGCGCCCCGGAAATCGAGCATGTTGCCGCTGCTTCGGAATAGAATCAGCTGATTACATATCAAGGTGAAACAGGCGTGCCTTGTGCGATACTTTTCCTTTTTCAAGAGAAACTCCAATCTCGAGGTAGCTTCCGGGGGTGTAAATGCAATTTATATGTGGATTTTGATTTTTTTTTTATTAACAAATCTTGAAACACCACATGGGCAAGGTAGGGGAAATGTCCATCCGTAATGGGCCCCATGTGAACCCTGTAACAGATTTTTCGCCACCTACGATTGGACCCGTGCCACCCTTCGCAGGCCTCACCCCTCTCCTCGCAAACTTCACGCCTCTATGGGGTGTCGGTCGATCCCAATTAGACTGCCGGGTATCCGGGATCGGAAGCGAACGATTTTCCGTCCCCATACACCGGAAAGTCCCAGCCAGATGGTTATTATTCCAGCCCGTTCCGCGGATTAAGTTCCCGTCGCGGAGAGCCCTCGCAAATCCGGATTATCCGCGTGGAGGTGAGCGTCGGTAAATGTACAGTGACAATCCGTTCGTGGGGGCCCGGGGGATGATCGAACGAAGGGAGGATACCCTTGGAACTTGGACAATAAATTCGGCGCTAAGTGAATCGCGGGAGGGGTGCATTGTGCCCAGGTGCCCGCGGTCCTCCTTTTTGTCAGCCGGTCGCCAAGGAGTTGACGCTTAACTCGATTACCGAGCAGAAGAAATAACCCCGAATAATCTCGTTAGGGGCGTCCTCATCTCGCCTGGGCGTCTTAACAAGGGGAGGACCCCCCGCGGACGGTCTTAAAGTTCCCCTGTTTCTTGCACCTTTTTTACCCTCCTCCCTCCGTATCCGAAATGGCCAAAAATTTGACGCGGGTATCCGGCCGTCCCGGGGAGGGGGCTTACAATTTTCGCCGCGGAATCGCGTCCGGTTTTGACGGGTGGAGGGGTAGATCAGCGATATGCGTCGCTATGCATATACGAGATACCGCGTATAACCGCTTGCACGCGAGGCGGAGGAAAGCTCACGGGACCGTAGGAGAATTTCGGGGCAGACAATCGGCCGGCACTCGTAAACGCAGCGGGCGAGTGGAGTCCTCCTTTCTGGCCGGAGTTGCCGAAATAATTCCGCCCGAAATCCCCGCGGGCGCGGCGCCCTGACGTTTCGCCGGGCGAAGTATTACGGCCCTGATAATCCGACGAGAGTTCGTGCGAGAGGATTTTGCAAAATAATACGAAGTAACGGGGGAGAGTCCCCGAATGGCGGCGGAGTCGGGGAGCCTGGGGGTGGCCGCGCCGGAAACGGGACGGCGTATCGCGAGCCCGCGTTTTCCGCGTGCGGATAATCCGCGGGGGTGGCGCGAGTACGCGCCAGGGTGGCTTCGTCCGACCATCGAGACCGTGAAATACCTGATAAAATGACGAGTCAATTCCAGCCTCCCCCTAACTCCGAAACCACCCCCGCGTTAAGGCGACGCGATACCCTAGGAAATGGTTGACTCGATCGAGACATCTTTTACAAAAGATATTCAATATAGCGCAAGCTTGCGGGCGCTTAAGGGATATTTCGGGATTTTCAAATGAAATTTACTTTCGCATCACCTCAGGGTCGGAATAGAGACCGTCTCTGTATCGATCGACCGGAAGAATAACCTCGAAATCCCGGCGGGGGTGCGCGCCCTTCCGGTTCCCACGCTAATTACACCCCCGCGGGGTCTCGGTCGGGGGTTGCTGACTTTAACAACGGCGGCATGACGGCGAGCTTCGAAATACGTCACCCCTCGTGGAGGGTGGCTCTTTCGGTGAGAGTCGACGGCCATTGACGGCCGTATCGGGGGTGGAAAAAAAATCGGGCCGTTGAACCCCCGATCCCGACTTCCCGTCTGGCGCTACCCTCTTCTCGAAAGGGTAGTAGGGCGTATAGGGTAGTTCCTGCGCCCAGCTAGCCGGAGGATTATGTCTCCACGTACGTCCTCTCTTGAAGTATACCCGAAGGACCGGGAAGAGAAAGAGGAGCGGGACGGTGCGCAAGGGGATGAGGCCATTCCGCTTTCGCATGCACGCACAACATGGCTGCATTATTGCGGCTTATCCAGTATTACGCTCGTGTGACGCCGGCAGCGTCACGGCGCTCGGGCGCGCCGTGGTGTATCGAACATAGAATTACCCCATAAATTCCCCGGATCGAAGTTCCACGGCACAATGCTCGGGGCGCCATTCAAGCTCCTCCTGCTCTCCTCGACGTCCTCCTCGGCTCGCCTCGGCTTTTTCCCTGGGCCCGCTTTTCCGCTCCTCCACCCTCTCGCGATCGCCACTCCGCGACTTGGCGACTCGGCGCTTCGTGGGAATTCTTTTTTTTCCCCATTTCTTTAACATTTTTTCACGAGCCGATCGCCACTCCGACTTGGCTTTACCGACCGGCAAATTATCAAGTAAATGGCGGCAACGGATATCCCAAAACCGATTAATACGCTTCCGGTCGGTAAAGAGTTAAGCAGGACGCACAAAATCGAGAGTGGGGCATAACAATTAAAACAGGACGCGATGTCATAGTTTATGCAAAATAGCTCTGACATTTCGACTCGGAGGGAAGGTTTTTCGGGGATCTTCTCCTAAGTCGAGCACATCCCGGGTTGCTCTCGAAGACGACGCTTGATATTCCGCCGGTGGTCCCCATTATGGCATTCCGACGTCACCCGGAGAAGGAACGCGCGAAATTCACTCATTCGTCGCCAGGACGTCTAAGGGACGTGTTATCGATGGATTCATTAGGAGTCCCGTCTGCGCTCCTCGGGGACCACCTATCCCGGTCTCGCGGGAGTCCCCCGGAAATCCACCCTCGGCGGTCCTCAGGAGCATGACAATAGGTCGCCCCCCTCGGAGGAATCCCCTGTTCCACTCCAGGATCCCATCTCGTATGGATTTCCACGGCCCCTCCCCTGACCACGTGGGGGTCTCCCCCGGCTCGAATCGCGCGACGAAACGCACCCCCAACCCAGGGGTGGCGCTCGTTAATCGGCGGAAAGTAAATAAGTAAATAAGTAAATAAGTGTAATTTCATATCGCGAGTCGCCGTCGGTGCGTCGGCGTCCGGGTGGTTAACGACGTAACCTCGTTAAACGGCGACGTGATCCGCGTGCAAATCCGCTCCCACCCTGGTGGGAGCGGAAGGGGGAGCGAGAATTAGCGAAAAAGGAGGGAAATGCAACATCGGGGTGTTTCGAGGTATTTCGGAATATTTTGGGGTGTTTCGTGGAGAAGTCGACCACCATTTCGAGACTCCGACTCGTCGATGGTCGAGTCCCTCTTCTGAGGGCCCTTAGCACCCTCCGGGGTCCTCCTCGGAGTCCTCTTTCGGCTCCGCAAAGTGCGACCCCTTTCACGGCGCCGGGCGCAATAATCGGGCCCCTCGCTCGAGGAGGGTTTTCCTTTTTAAAGCGTTATTAATCGCCCCCCGAACACGCGCCGCACGGAAACAATTTTGCGGTCGAGTGGAGGCGCAACAAGTCGCACCCTGGGAGCCTTGTCTCGCCGGGGTTTAGCCGCCCTTGGCGACGATGCGGCCGTGCTCGACTTTTTCTCCCCTCCGCTCCGGAATCGGAATTCACCCCGGAGGAGCCACCGAACGTCGAGGGGCGTCTCGAGCGGGTCCTCTTCGAGATCAAAAAATCCCCCGGATGAGCCATGATAAGGCGACCTGATAAGCCGCGCGCCCATTGACTCTCACGGCAAGGTACGCAATTGCCCAGGAAAAAGTCGCCGTTAGCCCGGATTTGCGTATATAACTGTACATATGTACATCTGTACATAAGTATCCTCACAAGGGGGGGGAGGATCCCTCTTCGAGGCTTCCAGGAGGGACCGGGTGGAGGAACGGTCGCGTTTCCCTTGGAAAATGATATTTCCACGGCGTGAATGAAATGAGTCATCGCGCAGGGGAAGTTGATCCTTTCTCCCCCCATCCCCCGGGACCTCGGGGGCGAATCGCGCCCCCGGCATTTGACTTTTAAGCCCGGTAAGCGGATCGGTCTATCAGCAGGTTCCTAAATGTCTTCCTCGGACGAGTTAGCCGCGGGCCATTTTACTTCGGCTTTCAAAGGACTCGTCCTCGGAGCGCCTCCACCCTCTCCGGGTCGAAAACGAGTCGTCGAGTCCTTGCTGCAGGAGCCGCCTCCCGGACCTGTCCCAATCTGCATGCCGGGATTTGCATCGGACTCGTTAATCCCATGTAAATCTGTCGCAGCTGTCGCGACACACGCAGGCCGGCTGGGGTGGCGCGCCACCCCCCGCGACGCGGATCGACGTCGACGCCGAAGAGGGACCGGCGCCACAGGTCGGGCTCCTCCTCCAGGAGCGACATTGTCCTGGACCCGCAAGAAAGCCCGGAGAAGGCAGGAAAGATTTAATAATGTAGAGAGTCAGGCTAGACGTTGGGTACACATTGGGATTGGTACACACCGCTTTCGGGCGTCTTCAATATCTAAGCAGCTCAGGACTCGCATTGTCTGGGGGGGGTTAAGGCCGTCCGTCCCTTTATGGCGGTTCCCGCCGCCGATGATGGGCATTATGTGCTGGATAATGGTGCCTCCAGTTTGGCGGCCCATTCAGCAGGCCGCGGGGAAAAGAAATTGACTCGGCAAACGTTGGCGTGGAAATTCAATTACGCGGTGGGGCCTGATGGGGCCCACCGGGTTCCACTTGTTACGGGGAGCCCTCTTGATCGCTAGGGGTGTAATTAGAAAAATATGGGGGAAGGAAGGCGCGTCCGGCCACTCCTCCGGAGCCGGGGTCGCGCACAATGCGCGACGCCGTCTGCGGGCGGACGGACGAGTCCTATTTCAATTCCAGCAAGTTAATTGGAATTGTTTGCCGCAGACACCGCGAGAGAGCTTGCCCTCTGCCCCGGCCTCCTGGGCGGGGGCGGGGACGGCGACCGAAACCCAATCCCACCCCCGGATATCTTCTTGAGTGGAATTAATTTCGCCCGGGCGGCGCCACCCCGCGGAGAGGAGACTCCACGGAGTCCTTCGGCCGAAGGTCCTCCGACAGGTACGCGAAGAGGTTTCCGAGATGGTCATTGGTACGTTCTTTAGATCATGGCCAGGAGGAAGATCGGAAGGTGATTCTGCTTCTTCTGGATCGTGAGGTGGTGGAGGTTGGGGGCGGAAGTTCCTCCAGAATTTGCCCGGTCGCTGTGGTTAGTCCTTCAAAGGTGACGGTGGAGTCCGCCTTGACGAAGTTTGGTTACTAGTGGAATTAATTCCACCGGTGACCCCAGACTACCTCAGATCCTCCGTCAGATAGACGAAGAGGTCCCTGAGGAGCTCCAACGCGAAGGTCACTTCGATTCCTTGTTCCCTCGCCCAGAAGTAGTGGCGGTGTAAGGTCGCGTTTCCTTCGACGGCTGCGCACAGTTCGGCGAAGTATTCCGAGCCCAGAACCCGGAGAAGGGACCGGAAGCTGCGAGAGTGTCTCTTCTTCTGGACCAGGAGTTCGTGCAGCTCTTCCAGGGGCAGCTCCTTCAGGATCCGGCTGACCATCATGGTCAAACCTCCACAGGCGATGGACGGATCTGCCCTGACGAATTTTGGCTTCGATGCCCAAGCATCTTCGATCCTGCTCTGCCATCGCTCCACCTGGAGGCCGTTGCATCGTAGCAGGCTCGTCAGGAACTGCATCCAGAACATGTTCCGGAACTCCTGCAACAGGAAGCGCTTCTGGTCCTCGATGAAGTCCACCGTGTCCGCGATCTGCTCGTCGTACATCAGGTAGTCCTTCAGGATGCGAGTAACCTCGTCGAGGGGCACGAACGCGACGATGTCTTCCAGGTCCTCTTCCAGGGAACTCTGGTCCTCGACCGAGGACTGCACCTCGACGCAGTCCCCGGGTTCGTCACTTCGATGTGCTATGAAGCTCATCAGACAAATCGACGCCACAGCGACTCCTAGAACGACCAGGGCGCCATTCATCTTCCTGAACCAAAAAGAAATTACATTTAGCTCGGTCCGGAAAATACCCCGAAGAGTCCACGAAGCTCTTACTCGAAGACTTCGACCGGGAACCCTTAGCTTCTTCGGTATCGAGGAGGAAGGCCGAATGTGGGTAGATGAAGAAAACTCACGAAGAAAGCAGGCCCTGTCTCGAAATCACCATAGACATTTTTTCGGTACATCTTCCCACCCTTCTTGGTCGGTATAGGTTACCTTGAGTAACTCGTGGGATCGTTAGCATGATTGACTCATTTTTGCAGGAAATTTTGAATGACTTTTGCCAGGGAACTTCGAAAAAGGGCCGAACGATGATCATGACGCGGAGGTACCGGACCTTCCGGTTACATTTTCCGAATTTTCATGGTAGACCGAATCGAGTGGTGACAACTGTCATGGCCGACTTCTCGGGGTGAAACAAAGGAAGGTGAGGCGAAAAAAACAATTAGGGCGGGATTTTAATTATCAAAAAAATATTTATTATTGGGTTGTAAAGAGTGCGAAGCAGGGGCGAGGCGAAGGGTAGACTTGAGATGATATTTAAATTATCAAAAATATATTTATTATTTGGTTAGCGGCGAGAACAGAGTGGCAAGGAACCGAAGGTCAGATTTAGTTGGTCGTGATGCCGAAGAGCGTGTAGAGGAGGTCGATGACGGCGACGAGGTCGACACCGGCCTCTTCGGCCTTAACAAGAAGCGAGATGAAGATCTCGTTCTCGAGGAGGGCGTCAACGATGGCCTGGAAGTCCGGAGACTTCATCTGCTCGACCAGGTCGACGAATGCCTCCGAGGTCTTCAGCTTCTGGTCGTAGAGGGCGGCGATCTCATCAAGGGGCAGGAGAGCCTTGACGTCAGCGAGGAGTCCTGAGAACCCTCCGGTGATCTGCCTCGAAGAGACGACGTTCCTGTTGACGGGGTAGATCTGTTCGATCCCGAGGTACCTATAGAGCCTGTTGATCCAGAAGTACACGTCCATCCCGGCGTTGTTGAGGTAGTGGACGAAGTTGACGAACTCGGGGATCTCGCTGATGGAAACGACGAGGTCCTTGAACTCCTGGGACTTCAGATAGAGGAGAGTATGCTGGACCTCCTTGTCGGAGACCACGTAGTCGATGACGAGGGGGAAGATCTTGTCGGAAGGGACGAGGTCCAGGAACTCCTTGAGGTCCTCTGCTAAGGGACCCGAGGAGGACCTCTTCGGCCTGGAGATGTTGATGCCCAACACGGTCTTCAGCAAATCGGCGACACCCTTGAGGTCGATGCCGAATTTCTCGATCTCGTCCAGCAGGTGTAGGAAGCTCTTGTTGGCCATGAGAGTATCGACCAGACGTTGGAACATGGGGGAGCTCAGGGTGTGGATCAGCTCGGCGAAGGCCTTCGAGGTCTGCATTTTGTGCTTGGCGAGGGCCTCCAGCTTGGCCAAGGGGATGATGGCCTTGATGTCGAAGATCATGCCAGCGAACCCACCACCGCTGATCTTCGCGACCCTGACGGGGGCCTTGAAATTGCCGGGTCTGTTAATTGGCTCCATGCCAAGGATTTCGTGCACCTTGTTCAGCCAGAAGTAGGGGTTAACTCCGGCGTGGTAGAGGTACTCCAGGAGTTCGCCGGTTTCAGGGGTAGCTTCGATGTCGCGGACCAGCTGGTGGAACTCCTGAGACTGCAGGTATTCGAAAGCTTGCTGCACCTGTGCGTCCTTGCTCAGGTAGGTCAGCACGACGTCGACGATTTCCTCAATGGGGATCAGGTCCAGGAACTCCTGCAAGTCGTTGGCCAGGTCGGAGGCCCTGATGGACCTTGTTGACTTATCTGGGAAATTCAGACCGAAGACCGTGTTCAGAAAGTCGGCGACGGCCTGGACGTCGATCCCGTGCTGTTCCGCTGTCAAAATGATGTGCTGGAACTCCGGGTTGGCCTCCAGGGCATCGACGATCTTCTGGAACTCAGGGGACTCGATCACCTTGATGAATTCGGCGAAGGCCTTCGAGGTCTTCAGCTTCTCCTGGTAGAGGGCTCTGATTTCTTGAATGGGCAGCACGTTCTTGATGTCCTCCAGGAGCCCGGTGAGTCCTCCAGTGATCCTAGGCTGGATCTTTCTGCCCGAAGGAGGCTTCAGTCCCTCCAGTCCCAGGATTTCATGGATCTGGTTGATTCCCGTGTAAACGTCTATCCCGGCGAAGTGCAGGTAGTTCAGGAAGTCGATGTACTCGGGGAGGGCGTCGACGGCCAGGATGAGCTTCTTGAATTCCTCCGACTGGAGGTACTTGATCGTCGCCTGGAACTCGGCGTCGTTGGCGGCATAGTCGTGGACGATCTCTATAACCTTGTCCTGAGGGATCAGGGCGATGAAGTCTAGGAAGTCATCCTCAAGGGACCTCGAGGTGTCCTGGATTTTGTAGGAGAACGAAGTTTGGGTCACGGCCAGAGCGGCCACCAGTGCCAGCAGGAGCTTCATCTGCGAGACAAAGACAACGTCACCGACCTCGTCAAGAACGCCTTCACCGTCAGCACCTCTTACAAGGCGTTTCGCAATTACCGAACAAGTGCGCTGGCGGATACTCACCCTGTAGCTGTTGTCCACCCGACGAAGTACCGAGCCAGTGGAGTAGTCGTTTATATACCGAAGACTCGGTTGAATTATCAATCCACGGTCGGCGCACCTGATGATCGGATACTGTCCGGTCGATCTCCGATAGACTGTCAGTCAAGTGATAAGATTAGTGTTTCTATGCGTGAAAGAAACCGCGGCCCAGCTGGCCAGCAACGAGTGATAACCGCACATCCGATCCCACGATTGCAGCCACTCGGATCTGATACCCCACCGATTGGAATCCCGATGATAGCATCTCCCCGATATTCCAAAATACCAAATAAAAATCCTCGCCAGGAATATCAAGATCGCCTTCGGCTCATGAATTTTGACTAGAGGACCTAGTGACCCGCTTTCCCCCGGCGGATTTAAATCCAGCCTTTCCGACATTGGGCAACCGCATTATCGCCGGTATTTCAAGAAACAAGGGTCGTGATTACATCTTTCGCGGAATACAGGGAGTTTCCAGGCCGAACTTTAGATTCGATCGGGCATCGATCAGCGGCTAATCAGTAGCGTGATAAATCTCAACATCCTCGTCCAAAGTCAACGCGCTTCCCCGGGGGGAAACGATCGCGGAGACGCCATCTTGGGGCGGTCGGCGGCCATCCTGGAGAACGGGGTAAAGTTGGGGAATTAAATGGCGTCGGTTTCGGCGTCTCTTCGGGGCTGGACCCACCCCAGGCATCGTCTCCAGATCCTTAGGCCGGCAAGTTGGGCTCGCGGGACCGAAACTCGGAAAGTTTCCGCCAATTGGAGGCGAAAGCAAAGGGCGCCGCGTGCTGCGAATGGCCTGGCTGCTCGATAAATAAGAAGAGGCGATGTTCGAACAGGTGGCGCTAACTTTTAAAAGGAAAGTAAGGACTGGCTGGGAGCACCTACGGGGTCGGTGCGGGCTGCGTCTTCGGGTGCCTCTTCGGGGAGGATCCTCCGGGAGGCGGGGGAGTTCTAATTAAAATTGTTATAATTTAATAAGCCTGGGGAATTTCGCCGGCTCGGCGGAACTCGAAGACACTTTATCGCCCTGGCAATGCGACCATGAAGAATCGGCTTTGAGCCCGGTCTCTCTCCTCTCTCTCTCCCGGTGCTCTTAACTTTTCCACTCAATATGGAACACACCGGGGAAGCGGTACCAAGCCCGGCTACCGAAGAGCCACCTCTCTCGCAGAAGGCTTAATGCAATTTCAGCCCCGCGAAGAAGCCTTCGGGAGGTGAACGGACCCTGGACCCGGAGCTGCTCTTTATTATGAATTCCAAATGACGTTACGCCACTCCCTCCGGCTTCGCCTTTAAGGCGAGACCGGCGATTTTCGCGACTCCACCCTGCCCGCTATATTGCTTTTCCCTTTGACCCCGCCACCGGGGACGGCTACTTCCGACACGTAATCTAGAGCTATCGAGGGACAGTGCGCAACTTTATTTAGAGACCCCCGGATAGTCGCGAGGAAGAGGAGGACCGGCTCTCTGGAACTCGCAGAGCCCCCGAAGAGCAGGGACCACTTTGGAATCGCCTTAGAAATTTCGCCTTCGCCCAAACGATCGATATCCCCACCTCGGGTGACCTTGCCGAAATCTCTTATCGAGCCGCATCTAATATCTCATGATCGCGCGATAACGCTGCGCTCTATTCCGAGATCTCGATGAATTATCTTCAAATTCGGAAGACTCTCTATCTGGGGAATTCGATATAAATTTGATATTAATTTCGAGCCAGAAAGGAGAGACTGTTCGTAGGGTTCCTGACAGGTTCCTGGGAGGCTCTTCAGGGTCGACCGAGAAGCGAGGGCAAAATCGGAAAGTCTCGCAGTTTTAAGATTAGGACCAAGACTTGAATCTTACCATTTTGCCCATCGCCCCCGACCCTCTTCAGGGTCTCTGCAATCTTATCGCCATCGGAAGAGGGACCCGGGCCGGCGAGTCGCGAAGTTTCGATCGTGGAACTTTAACTCGGGCTTCGATCCGGCCTCCTAATTCCCGAAGAACACCAGCCGAGCTTCGAAATTGGCGGGGGTGAATCGTATCAAATTATTTCATGTGAACGCGTGGACGAACTTTTACCGATATTGCGGAGCGACACGTGGCGTTAACGGCACGCGGCCGTGGGTCGTTGGGGCGGTAATGGCTTCTGCGGATCCTTCGGCGCGAAAGGGGTGGGTGGGGGGGTCGCCCCCGATTGTCGCGAAAGAGTCGTCATCGCGGAGTTTAGCCGCGATCGGGAAGTTCCCCGGAAGCCGCGGCCTAAGGGTGGCCTCGGCCAATCGGAGGGTGGCCGCCCCCTGCGGTGCCGCTGCGGGGGGTCCGCGAGGAAAGAGGTCGCCGCGGTCCGCGGCGTCCCGGAAAGGGACAGCCGTAACAAATCCTCGGCGAGCAATCGAGGTCGCGCCTCCGCCGGGTTTCACCCCGGACACTTAACTCTATTGCGATTGGATCCTCCACCCCTTCCGGAGCTCCTTCTGGGCCACCCTCGAGGGCGCCCCAGACGCGCCCTTCGGCTCGGCGCGGCTTCCTACGCGCGGAAACCTTATTACAAGCGACGCGATAAAACACCCCTCCGGGGGTGGTTCCAGGAAAGGGAGACCGCCGTTTCCGCGGCGCGCTCCGGACCAGCCCGGGTGGACGCCTTCGGGGGCGAACAAAGCGAAACTTCCGCGAAGTGGCGGACCCACTTCAGAGATTTATTAGTGATATACCGTCTTCGGGGAGGCCACCCCTTCGCGGATACCGCCCCGATGCGAGAAATCGATCCCGGATACGAATCCCGGTCTAGGGGCGCTCGGATCGCCGCCGGTTTTCCCGCAACCCTTGGGGAAGAGAACATTTTGGAGTCGACCGATCCTCTGGAACAATTTATGTCGGGAGGATCGAGGTCTCGGGTCTATGTTGCGGGTACTGGGCGTCCTAACCCTGCAGACAGGGGAGTATTCCCCGAAAATAGGAGAAACTCGGTCGAAAATAATTCCAGAAAAATGAAATCATCCCGATCGAGGTCTGGAATCGATTTCATGGATCCGGGGTGAGCGCGTCCTGCAGTTCGAGGACCACCCTCGAGCCGGGGATGCAGCCTCCCCGCGTTTCCGGCAGAAACGTCAAATCGCGGCGCGGCCGGGGTTGCGGGTCGCAACCCCCGGAGGAAGAGGGCCGGGGCCGCCGGCAGCTCTCGCGGTCGTTTATATTTCACCGTGGAGGGTTGCCGGTTGACAGACGAGTGATGTGGTCGGCTCGTCCCCTCTCGCATCCGGCTCGTCGCCAAACAAGCCGAAGCCGTGTTTGCACGAGGCCGCCGCGCTCTGCGAGGTGCGTAGGTGGCGAGCCCGGAAGGGTGACTGGCTAATGGCGGCCTGCATCGCTAAACGCCTCGCGGACCGGAAACGCCGGCCGCCCTTAACCACCCTTAACCACCCTGGCCGACCCTTATCCCGGTGGAAACTTCGTTTGGGACCCAATTACCGAGTCCCTAGGGACCGATTTCCCGCGACTGATAAACGCCCCCGCGGCAGCGTCGGCGACTATCACCAGAAATTTCGGAATCCCGACTGCCAAACTCCACTGGACTCTGCGTGAGTGTCGCGGAAAATTTTCAAACTCGACAAGAACTACTCATAAAAAATTCGAGCGGTCGCCCCTTTCCGAATTCCCATATTGCCGGCGCCATCACTCCGGTCAGGTTTTTTGATAATTCATTCGATAAGAGATCCGGGTCACTCCGTTTGCCAGCGCCGCCGATATCTCGCGGAAGTCTGTGGCATTAGAATCGAGGGAATTAGGCTTGATAAGGGGAAGGGCCTTGTGTCGTTATCAGGAGGGCTATCGGACCCGGCGAAGTCTCATAATGGGTCCGAGGCTGCAACCGCTGATTAGGATCGAGGGACCCGCGACAACGGGGTGGTTACATTAATACTAATGCGTTACACCTCGCGGCGGAGGTAACAGGATAATCGATGCAACCCCCACCCCCCATGGGGCTCCACCCCCTGGCCGTATGTATTTCCCTCTGTCGCGGCGCGATAACGAGCAAACTTTCGGCTTCGGGCCACTCGAGCAAAGTAATTATGCTCTCGTATTCCGTTAGTCTAGTTACATTAATTAACGACGCAACGAGCGGCGAAACCTTAAGTTGGGGGATGCCTGGTCGGGAGCAAGGATCCGCCATTGTCGGGCGTTGCTCGCTTTGTGGCCCCCATCCCCCCCGGGGGGTTGTCGCGCCCCCGGCTCGGATTATAGGTGATAATCCGAAATCGCGACTTGGGCGCCGTTAGTCACCCCCGACACCCCTCGGCCCTTAAAGGGGAAAATAATTAAACACCGGGATTCGTTTCAAGCGTGATTTTCGCGGGGTGGTGCAACCACCCTCTAAATCGGGGTAGCATCCCTTAATCGTTTCTCGGTCACTTCCAGAAGGTGGAGGGAGGAGAGGGGGCGCGTGGGTGGCCGGCCGCCATTTCGTTATCCCGCAGGAAACCCCCGATAAATCAGGCTCGGAACCTCCGTGGGGAGGGGGAGCAATGAGAAGATCGTTTTCCTGATTTTCCGAGGAGATCTATTGGGGCAGCCAGCGACGCCGGCGACGTCGTCGCCGCAGATTCCCCAACGGGTGGAGGGACTGACTTAAGGGCGGCGGGACATTAACGATGCAATTTCCAAATGCGGCGCATCCCCCTGGCCCCGATTCACGAGGACGGTCACAATTAAATTGCGAGCCGCCCCTACCCCCTTCGGCTGGGATTTAAGTGCGTCCCTGGGAACCGCGATTCGCGAGCCACCCACTTCCTCCCCCTTCGTTCGTTCCTTCGGGTACGTTCTGATGGAAAATAAGGTATAGGCAGGAAAAAGGGAGGAAAGTCTCTTCGTAGGCATCGGACGGCCCTCATTTCGCAGGGGGAAAATGGGGAAAATTAATATTCGAACCTGGGAAGGGTAAGGGATGCTTTGAGGGGCTCGAAGGGGAGGGGATCTCCGTAATAAATTTATTTCCGCGCTTAAACCCTTAAGGGTTTGCAAATGGGCCAACGATGAAAGGGCTGCGAACGGGTTGGGCGAATTCGAGCGGCAAAGCCGCCCCTCGCCGTCCGTTTTCCGCCACCCCTGAGTCCGCACCCCTCTCGCGACGTTCCGAGGTGCGAGGGCTTTCCTCGGGAAATTTCTCGCCTCCACAAATTTTCCCTGACAGCCTCGGGGACGAGTGCGCGCCGGGGACACCTCGGGCCCCTAACCGGGCGATGCGCTGGCGAAAAGGGTCCCCGACCCCGGGTCCTGAGGGACCCCCTTCCGAAATCGCATTTCACCTCGATACTCTCCTGGCTTCGCCGGAGAACAATTTCCCCGGGAGCAGGCGGGTCGAATCCTTCGAGGATGTATCGACCGATCTCGGAGTCCTGATCCGGGGTTCAAGGATAGACCCCAGGATCAAAGGTGCGAATCGGTGATATCGAGATGGGCGATGACCCCACGACCATTTCGGGAATCCCAGCTCCAGGAGAAAGCCCAAGGCTCGCTCGAAACTTTTACCCCTTTCATTTGGACGGTTTCGTCAGACCCGGACTCTCATTTCGGCTAGGATGCGATATAATAAGCGTCCCCGACAATGCTTTAATCCAACCCTTCCAAACGGGCTCCGGCACAAAAGGTGTGAGCTACGGAAGTAAGCTGATTAGGAAACCACCCCTTCTTCGAGCTTCGACTGCCCCGCCGGCCCTTGTACCCCTTTCGAGGTCCACCGTCATAGCGGTGGCGATATTTCAAGGCATTATGTCCGCCCTCGCCCCTCGCATCGGAGAGGTGAGGAACGACGAGGATAAATAACGAGAGGACCAACCGACCACTCCTGGGCACCAGAATAGGTATCCGATTCGGGCCCAGCATTGGGTCCTGGCACGACTACCGAGGACATCCTGATTCCTTCTCATTCGAAATGAGCTCGAATCGATCCCGGGCTCGATCGATCCGAGGATCGAATGCCTATTTACAAGATTTCTTACTCTTTCCGGGACCAAAAAAAAAAAAAGAATCCTCGGAGAGGATTCCTCCGCGTTTCTCGGGTTTCAGGTCCAGGACCTTTCTCTTTCGATTTTGCTTTATTTATTCCTGCCGGGGTCCCGACGAGCGAGTGCGCGAGTTTACAGCCCCCGGTGGATTCAGACGGTCGTTCCTCATCTTTCCCCCGAGCCGGGCCACCCTTTCCGAAGGCGTATGTACGTGTGTACATACCCCCGGCATATCCTTCCGCATCCCGGGAACCTCCTGACCTCTCTCTGCCGTATCGCCCGGCAACCGATGGTCCCCGGATCCTTTTACAGCTCGGGCCAAAGCTTAGACAGCTGTTCCCCTCGAATCCCTTTTCATTCTTTTGATTCCGGCCGGTTTATTGGGCCCTCTCGGAGATTCGCCCCCGCGGCGGCCATCTTGCGCGCCCTCGACGTCGACTTATACTCTTCCGGGCCCCGGACCCTTCTCAGGATTTACGGGTCGATCTTCCGCCATGGCACAACTAATTTCGCGGGAATTTAAACCCGCGGGCTCTCTCGACTGCCAACTATTTACCGAGGGGGTTCTCTCTCTCGAGGGCGCATCCTTCGAATTTGCGGTGTATTCAGGCGGACGGTAATTAGGTCGTCTTGAGGGGCCGGGGAATTAGCAGCGAGCCTGGGATAAGTTAGTTTCGAGGTCGAGTCCTCACGCCGGAGTGCCCCTCGGCCGAACTTTTAAATTGGAGGATTCGATCGCCGCCGGATTCGATGTGCCTGTGTTTACGGATCGTCCGGGGCGACGAGTCAGAAAAAGGAGGCCTCCTCTATTTCGAACTCCCAGAGGGAGGATCACCCCCCGAGGGAGGCAGCATCCCTCTCCAGAGATGAAAGGACCGAGTCGGTCACATAATTATCCCAACGAAGGGCTGCTCTTCCTTCCTGGCGATGCCGAAACCTCGTGGACGCGCCTCGCGTGGGGACCACCTCGTAAATCTCCCCGAAGAAGAAGAGGAACGGACGCCTGGATAACGTACGACGATTTCCCACTTTAAGCCGCCGATTGCGAAGAGACCGGTCCCCTGTATTTATTGCTCGATATATCAGAGGCCTTGGGCTTCTTGCGTCGACTTAAGATGCGCCTAATGAACCGGGGCGTCTTAAATCTCCGCGCGCTAAGCGGTACCGCGGCCGCCATCTTGGATCCACGCGGCGTCGCTTCTTCTTCTTCTTCTTTTTATTCCCGGGAGGGGATGAAACCGGTAATCCTTGTAGAATTAATTCCCCCGCTATAAGGGAATGTCTATTATTAATTATCAACCGAGGATTTTGTAACGGCAGCCCGTTTTGCGCCATATTTTTAAATGTTTAAAGAGCTCTTTTCCCGCGCCGGCCGTCGAACTTACCCGGGGACGCGGACGTATGTACCGACGCCGGGGAGTTCCTTTTTTCATTTCCAGGGAAGTTTGCCGAGTCTCGCGAGAGGATGTCCGACCTCTCCTGGAGGATGCAATTTGCATCGTTCCGAAGTTTGGCGACGCCTCCGCGAGGGGCGCGTGAAGTGAGAGGGTCCTCCCGGGGTTCCCGCGATACCAAGGATTTCGGGAAGTTCCCGGCTCCTTTTGGGGCCTGGCGAAAAGTTTTAAACTGGAAACATCCAATTAGGATGCAACGACTGCCAGGGCTCGAGGAGGACCCCCGTCTGGAGGAGGACATCCCCGAAACTCGAATGAAGGAGCACTCGAAGAGTCTGAGAATCGGAGACACGGGGAATCGAATTCAGGGAGTGCCGAATTCTCCAAAGAGCTGGTCACCGGAAATTTGGAGGATCCCTTCGGACCCTAAAACATAATTAACCTTAATATAATTCCGTTCATAATGGGCAGCAAGAGATCACGGAAGAGATACCGTGAAAAAATAACTAAGAATAATATTTCTTTTCAATTAATTTCGAGGGCTCCTACGGACGCTACTCGCGAGGAAGCCGGGATCGCCATTGGGCTCGCCCTAGTTTATTCTAATTGGCCTGATCGAAGGAGGCAGCGAAGAGACCAAGGCCGGGAAAAAAGGGAGAAACCAGCGATCCCGGCAGGAAGAGGGTCCGTCCGGGGATATCTTCGTCCCGAGCGTCCCGGCGGCTCCCGCTTCCTCCAGGAATCCCGATCCCTGTTCTGCCGGGACTCCTCGGCTTCCGGCGGGCTCTAATCGAGTCGGTCATTCCCGAACGCGGGCGGGATGCCCGTCCCGGGGAGTCGATTCAAGGTTTTTGCTTTTCCCTCCCTTATCCCGAGGGAATCCACGGTGGGTCCCAGAGATGGGCCGAAGTCGACCCCGCGGACGATCCCTCTTTATTTTCCCCCCAATTAGACCCTCCTCCCCGGTCGGCGTCGATCCCGGACAATCGGGAGACGGCGTCCCGGCAGTCGACCGGAGCCTGGGGGTCCCGAAGGCGCGGCGCCCTCCATCGATCGGCACGCCTTATAACGACGTTTAGCGTCTCCATCGCGCCACTTTGCGAGAGGCGTTCTTTCACGCGGAAACCTCCCGTAATGAGAAGCGCGAGCTCCGCATTCGCAGCTGAAAAGCGCCCTCTCCTCTCGTGGAAATACGCTTTCCATTTCGCGGCGTCTCCACCTTCGCCGCTGCCAGACGGCGCGGCGCCCTCGGCTTCTCGCCGGATCGTCGACAGACCTCGACAATGGGTGATAGAGGTGGGCGAAATCGATCTTGCTCGTTGATTTCATTTCATTTGCTGCGTCGATATTGGTCTAATAGCGTCACTACGCATTCGGCATTTGGCGATTACCGAATAGCCGTCATTCGTCGAGTACTTAATTTTATGATTTTTAAGTAATATTAATTAAAAATTGCTAAGAGGAAGAATCTACAGGTAATAATTATATGTTTTAGGCAGCTAATCCTCGGTTGGTATAGAGATCGGAGCCCCCTGGGAGGTACTTCGTCTTCTGTTTCGAGACTTCGAAGATGACACCGGAAGTCCCGATGTAGGCCGCGCAGCGGTGCCGGAAAATGCATTTTCGTCGAAAGCTTCTCCCTCCCCCAGGATCCCGTCTTACTAGGAAAAGCGGAGGCAGGAGAGGCAGGAAAATCGAGAGCGAAGTCGAGGCATCCCAGGCAAAGTCGGGGGAGGGCCAAGGAACTTCGGTCGCCGCGTCTGAGGGAACCCCGGGAGGAGAAGAGGAGGCATTAAGGATCCCAATTTTGATTCCGCAAAGTCGTTCGGGATCTCCGAAGGGTCCATTAAATTACACTATCTGCTGCCGGGAGACCACTGAATTACGCGACCGGCTCCCTAATCGCGGAATTACCCTCTTCCGGGCTCCTAGGAGGGAATTCGGAAGAATTCTGGACGAGGAAAGGAGAGGGTCCCGCAGGACTCGCGCCACTTCGGGGCCGGATTTGGTACCGTTGAGTCCCGGAGACCGCGAGCGTCTTCTTCGGGTACCTCTTCGGGTACCTCTTCGAGGTAGAACCTGACGAGAAAAGACACCCCGGCCACCCTTTCCCTCCTCCACCCTGCAGGAGGTCGCTTTAACGAGCTTTCCGATGTTTTCTGTTTGGCCACGCTTATTTAATTTCTCTCCGGTCGCATCCGGCCTGCAGAAATTGAGACCGACCGGGAACCGGGAACCTCTCGCCGGGGCTGATCCCGATGGTAATTCGATTTCGCCCAACGTCCAGGGAAGGGTATCCAGGATATATCGCTCGGCAACCTCCGCGGGGTTTTCAAAATGAAGACCATTCAACTTGGATCTCCTCCTTAGTGTAGGGGGTACAGTGGTAGAGGTGGATGTCTTCCCTGAAAATATGGCGTCTCCGTTACCCGATGGAAAGACGTTCCTGAGCGAATATCCTCTCGAGGATGCCTCTTCACCGTTTTCAGGTATCAGGAAGGGGAAACAAACGAGTCCACGGGGGTCTCTGGAGCGACCCGGAAGAGGGGGCGAGGACGCACCTTCGGAGATATTTCACGAAGGAGCAGTCCTGGTCGAAACGTACGAGGTCCACGGCCAATCCGGGCACTTGCACTACGCGGACTTGGCGAACAACAAGTATCTACATAACTCGAAACAGGCCGCCCTCCGGAGCGAGTTCCTGGTCCCCACTAGTTGCTCCCGAAACTCGAATGCAAATGGCCGAAGTTCCCCGTTGTTCGGCCGCGACGTGGATGTTTGCAGCTGCGAACTTACATCCGCGGTCGCGGGACGTCGATACGGAATGGAGCCCGAAGGACCCTTCCCCGGGTCCTGGGTCTAGGTCCTTCAAAGCTTGGAGGAGTCCTGGGGTGCGCCGAAGAAGGGATTCCAAAAATCCCCCTCTAAAATTGGAGACCATCGCCCGAAGAGGACGACCCGGGATGAAAAGGAAAATACTCGCAGCTCGCGTTCTCCAGGACTTTTCGACAGTCCCAGGACCCGCTACCGTATCCTGCATCGTGAGGCACCGATAGGATGCGCTCGCGGACAAAGGAGGCAAGAGGGTCAGGGATGAAATAAAAATGAAATCTGCAGGCAGAATCCGGATGCAGAGTTTGAAGAGCACTCCCCGAAGAGGATGCCGAAGAGCGGAGCCGGCGCTCTCTCGGGAATCCTCGAGTCGCTCGGGAACCAGGAGGAACCACCTCTCCCAGGGAATAATCCTGATTTTTCGAGACTCAGGGGACGTCCTTCGACGCGGACCTCTATTAGCGACTCGGGGAAAATTTCAGGACTCCCTGGTGGCTGGTCCTCTTTTTCCAGGACCTGCCTCCGCGGCGTGGCTGCGCCAGATGAAAGCAAGGAGCAGGGGAGGGCCGACGTGTGGTACAAATTCAATTTCCCGTCTGTGCCGGATGTCAACGCTTTGGGGAAAACAACTGTCAGCCAATACGCGCTCTCCCGTCTGGAGGGCGCAGCCTCCCGGGCTATTTGCTGGACCGTTTCTCGGTAACCCTGGGTTATACGCTCGCGATCAATCCGGTTACTCCGGCATTCGAGTCGACAAAGAGGATGCATCGGGAAACGACGCGGCCCGGCCCCGGGGCTTCTTCGGGAACGCGAGAAACGTTTTCTTTGTTCCCCAAAGCGGAGAGGTTCCGGCGGCCGCCATCGACCGCGTTTAGAAATCCTTCTTATTCCCTCCCTCGGGAAATGTACCCGGTATATATTCTTGCAAATCGGGGCGAGGGGCGGTTAATTGGCCGGCGAAGACGCGAAATCCTCGTCTCGGGGTGACGGGCGTGCTAATCGAGTCGAGGAACGCCGCGACAAAGTGCGCCTCCAGGACGCCGTGGCGCAGACTTTATTAAGCGATCGGTAAGGGACGGTATAATTAATTTGCGGAACAATCGTTCCCGGGAATTAGCGACGTCGGTTTACCGCTGGGTAATAAACTTCCACGGTTTCGAGCCAACCTGGGGCACTCCTATCGTCGGCGTCGCCGCCGACCTTAAGGTGACATAAAAATGAAGGGCGGGACCAAGTGAGAGATAGAGTCGCTCCGGGATAAAGGAACCCGAATTTCTCATCGATCCTTCATATTTAGGAGTCTAGTCGATTGATCTTCGAGCTTCCCGCGTAATCCATCCTCCGAGTTCGAGCAATCATCATACGGCCAGGGGTTAATCGTCGGCGACGAGGTCTAACTTCCGGCAGGAATCGAGAGCCTCTTAGCGGGCTCGCCGATTTCCAGGGGTGATCCCGAAAGATTCGCCGGCGTCGACGGGGAGCCGTCCCTCCTCGGGGATATCCTTCATCCGCGAGTTATCCTCGCGGCCGGGTCGACAGTTCCTCGGACGAGTTTCGAAGTTTCCGCGAGGGCGCTCGACAGCTCGGGATTGGAAAGGATCTCCTGGCGATCGATCGAATTAATCACGGGGCCCGCGATGCCCCGGCGTCGCCCGGACGGTAATCCGGCAGTTTGCAATTCAGATTCCGAGGGATCGATCGCCGTCTCGGGGGGCGGTGCCGAGGACTCGAGGCCGTGTCAAATGGACATGTAAGAGTGCTTAAAAGATTCCCGGGGAACGTCATTATCGCGCAATAATATTGTTACGAGGGTGGGCCTTCTCGGCCACCCCTGCACTCCTGGGGACACTTTGCCGCCCCCAGGGCGGCCTGGAGTAACAGACGAGAGTGTTTTTAGCGACCGATTTCAAGAGAGTCCTTTTTCCGGCCAGGAAGGCCATCGGCTTCGTCGGGACCGAGAGCAACTAGGTGGAGGCGCCGCATTTTTTATCAGCACCCGGAAAAGCCCCAAAGAACGCTCAGAAACGGTACAGACGAGCGCGAGGTTCTTGTCACGCCGAGATGAAAAAAAAAATTGATCGGCATTGTAAAGTACTCCGCGAAGGATCTCGTCCTTAATCCAGGCATACGGTTCTTCCCGAAAACAGGATTAATATCTTTGCGTGCCCGCGCGTGCCGGCCGCCACTATCTCGGGCGAGCACGCGCCCGAAAGTCCTACTTCGAGGTGGGAATCCTAAAGCTCGCCACCGGGAAAGTTCCTTCTCCTTAATTAAGGAATCCCCTCATTATTATTGCGGCGAGGCCGCCGTCGTGGTAATATCGTTGCCGGGCTGGATCGAGGGCGGAATAAAAAAAGGCCCCTTTCCAGGGTGGAAATTATTTTCTCCGCGGGCTCCTTCGGTAGGGAACTCGCGCCCGATGACGCACGTGCCGTTAACAGCCTCACGTACGGCATCTTCCCCTCGAAATCCCGAAGGAGAGAAAGGAGGTCCAGATGTCGATATGGCATGCGGATCGCGGCGATTTTAAATCGTCGATCGGCCCGAGGAAACTCGACTCCTCGATGGGCCCTTGCCCCCGATTTATTCCGGTCGGTCTTGCGAGGGGGCCCTAGGAAAAATGGCGGCGATTTCTCGGGGTTAGATGTGGCGGCGGGTGGCTTGGGTCAGGTGAAAAGTTTTCCGCAGAGGGGGGAGGGAGGCGTTTAAGCCGCGGTCGGGGCGACACTTTCGTAATTTCGGCGCGGCTTCCCCTTTTGTCAGGCCGGGCGCGTATGTCGTTAGGGGATGGCGGGGGGGTGGGAGAATGGGGGGTAATCCCGGCGGGGTAACCGGGCCGTAGGCGTCCGCGGTCCTTGCGGCCGGGGACGAGACGCGCCTGCGAAATTGGTAATTTTCTTGCCCCCAAAGGGTGGGACGCGCCGGGCAGGGTCGGAGGGGGGGGGGGGCAAAAAAGAAGGATCCGGCTACGCGAACACCGGGGCGATTTTCTTACGGCGCCTCCGGGCCTCCCCCGACCCCCTGCTCCCCTCCGAGCAGGGGTAGGGGGTAATCAATACACGCGTCTACTCTTCCACCACCTTTCCGCGCCCATGGGGTTCCCCGGGCTCCCTTGACTCCTGAGTTTCGCCTTCGAGTTTCTCCCTTGACTTTTTTTTTTTCTTTCGACACCCCTGGACCTCTTCCATCCCCTTGTCGAAATTTGAATCCACGGGTAAAGATGTCGCGAGTCCCGTTTCGAGTGGTTTAATCGCCGTCAGGTTCCCGGGACGAGATTCCACCCCGATTGCCGCTGCGGGGATGAAACGGCGCTCCTCCCGCCGCAATAATTCTTGCCGAGCCTCCCCCTCCCGACGAGGACTCCCAGTCCTGCCGAAACAAGCCGAGTGGAGGAGGCGGGAGCTTTTTGAGGGGCCAACTCTCGACGGAAGTGCCTAACGAGGCCCATCACCGGCAACGGCACTCTGAATAACAGAGTGGATCGTGCGGACTAAAGGGACCGGAAATGTTTAGGGCGGCTTAAAGGCGGGATTTAAGGCCGACTTCGAGCCCCCCACTTCCGAGTCTGGACCGCGCGGCTATCGCGTGATAGTCATCATCCCCTGCCCCCTTTGGGGGGCCGGGAATTATACGCGATGAATGATTTAAACGTGCCGATTGCGTATGCGTCTCTCCCTCCGTAATACTCGGGTCTCGGCGGTTTACACGAGGCGGTTCACCGATTCCTCCGGAGTGCGGTCCCTGAATAATGCAGAATTTTCACGGAAGCCCGGTAATCGGATGACTCCAGGCGAGTCCTGGGGGAGGAAGTAAGACTTTGCGGGTGGAAAGAACTGGGGGGTCGCGACGTCGACGGGAAGTCGAGTCGCACCGACGCACGTCGGAAACGCGACGTCCGCCCCAGGATCCGGCTTAAGGACGGCGCGGCACGTCGGCGTCCCGGCGACCCCCCGCGACGTTCCCGGGTAAAAGCAGGATTTTCGCGGAAACATTCGGCCTCGATGCGTGTCCGACCTCGCTCGTCCCCCGGCCCTCCCCGCGAGGTCTTGTGAACCCGAGACATCCGGCTCCATCTTTAGCTCCGGAGATTTTAGGAGCTTTGCGGCGGAGGATCCCATCCCGTATGCATTTCCCGTGGAGGGACGCCTCTGTAAACACGGACTCCTCTCCCGGTCCCGGGAGATCCGAGGGGACACTCGGGATACGGGATCCCGGGGCTCGATTTGGGACACGGAAGGGATGGGATCCCTCCTCGGCTCTTTATTTCGGGTAATGGGATGCCGGATGAAAATTAGGAGCGGGACTCCGGGTCCAGATTAATCTCGTATTAAGGGTACACGGCAGAACGTGAATTGTTTAACACGGGACGTGGGACTGGGAGGTGAAAATCCGGAGGATTGTTCCTCGGGTCTTTATTTCAGCCGACGAGTTACAGCATGGAAATCGGTACTCGGTTCTACGGGTTCGGTATTCGAGGTAGTATTAAGGGCTTAACGTTAAAAAGTGACGAGTACCTACGTGAAAAAGTAATCGTTGCGGCCCCAGTTGGGAGGGTAGGGGAAAAACAGCGATCCTTCTCTTCTTTATTTCCCGGAACGAGATGCGAAGAATCGGGCAGGGTGTTCCTCGGGTCCAGGATAAGGTAATATCTCCAGATATAGAGGCGGGGGTCGGGCGCGATAAAGTGATTTTGTCTCGTTTGTCCGCTTCGTTGGTTACGAGCCGAGACCCGGAGACTTCCTCGGGGAGGGCCTGGAGTCTGCCGGATATATCGTGCAAAGTGAATAAGGAGTACAGGGGTGGAAACCGCTGGAAAACGGCCGAATCCGGGATTGAAAGGTTCGGCTGGAGTGGACGGGACTGCATTCACCCCCGTGGTCGGCGGGCGAGAGAGGGTGCGGAGGCTGCGCCACGCTTGTACACCCCCTGGGTGGGGATGGGCGCGGGGGACGGCGACGGAAACGTCGGTGAGCGGCGGTCCCCTTGTAAATTTATGTACCCCGTAATGCGCGCGAGCCGTAAAATGCAATTTTGCTAATCTGAATTCCGCGGGCGCCAGTCACAAATTCCCCGGTTAATGTATCGGAAATATCCGCGGAGAGGAACTTTAACGTCCTTTAAGAGAATCGTCGCCGTTTCTCCCGAGGTGTTTCCCCCGCTCCGGCGGGTCGGCGAGCATCCCTTAACCTACACGCGCAGCATCCCTTACGGAACTCTTACCTGGTCACCTCTATGACGAGAATCAGAGTCGCAGGGGGCCAATACCACGATGAAGAATCGAAATCACCCGCTTTGTTAGAATCAACACGAAGCATTTTTTATGGAATTATTCCATCTGATTAATTCAACGAAGTGAAATTGAAACCACCGCCAGGACCAATTGAGACGAGGCCGAAAATTGACGAACCTCCCCTTGGGGCGATTAATCTGTTCCAACTAGAGGTCTCGGCGGAAACCGGGAACCAACCCTATGTCGGTAGAGGGTGCAACCCCAAAAGAGGAGCAATGGATTCTCTCCAACTTCCGGCAGGAGGGACGCAATCGAAAGGCGGAATCGATCGTAGGAACGGTTTCGTTATTCGAGGGTTCCGGGTGTCGCGAAAGGGGTTGTAAGGTGGCGCAAGCGGGGCGGGGTTGTACAGAGAGGAAGAGGCAGGATTTTCGACCGAAGCTTAGATTGGCTTTGCATAGTTTCGTGTGTCGGGAGTTGAGTTATAATTACCTTAGCGCCTGTACCGGGAGTGTCGTACCTTCGGCTACACGACGGGGATAATAAATTAATGCGGCACGTCGCGTAAATGTAATACGAGCCTAACTACCCTCCCGGCCAGGGGTGCGTCGTGGCGCCGATAATCGTCCTTCGTCAAAGTCCAAGAATCGCGAAGCGACGCCTCCACCATCCGGTCTCTCCCTCTTCGGGAGATGGACTCGTCGTCTTCGGAGACGATGAGCAAAATGTGCAAGTACTGCAAGACCAAAAAGACCAAGACCGAGTCCTAACTACATCTGTAATAGCCGGACCAAGATTACATGACCAAAACCAAGATTACACGAGACCCAATTCGCTCTCTATCTTCCCCCCTGACCCTGAAAAACGCGATCCGGAATCCGCACTTCATCCATTTGTCGCCCCCAAAAGCCCTCCCGGCCCCCTCCGCACCCCCAGGTCCTGATCAAAGGAACAATCAGCGGTGTGGATTATTGTAACTCGATTTGCAAGCCTCGTCGAAACTCTGCCGACCATTCTCGCCGGGAATTTCGATGACAACTCGCGGCCGCTAATTAAAACTGCCGGCTTACGTATATGGGGGGCGTACCGGGAAACGGGGCCAATTTCCGAAAACGAGGTGAAATCTGAATCGAATGCATTAATATTCCGCGGGTGTAGGAGGGTGGGGGTGGGTTGGGGAGGGGAGGAAAAAAAAGAAAAAAGAGAAACAGCTGTTACAAATTTAGTGGACGCGAGCGGGCATTCGCGGGGGGCCGCAAGCCGATTTCCGGCTTAATTGGCGAGCAGCAAAATGGCGGCGCCCCGTGGGGCAGGGGGTGCAGCGGGGCCGATTAATAAGTACCCAGTGGATTGCGGAATTAACGCGAATCTCGACGCGGCTGACGTATTAAGTTCCGTCCGGTCGGCCGGGGGAATCCGGCGAGGCGGTCTCGCCTTTCGGAATCGTTCGTCGCGTTAATAACGCAGGTCCGGTTTCCACGGGGCGAAGCGCCCCAGCTCCCGATGTCTGTTGAATGTTCCATGCATCCCCGGGGTGCGGTAGGTTTGGATCTTTCATGCGGTCCAACCGGCGGCTCTGCAATATGGAGGACCCGCGGCGCCTCGCGCCCGGGAATCGCGTAAAGGGAAACCTGGAGAATGCTACCCCGACAGGAGCGCCCGTTCCTCCGGGACGCCCCCTGGAATTTGGGAGCCTCCCCTTTTTCCAACGCTTCGTTGCCCAGGGTGCATCCCCAGGCAACGTGGATCCCCGATAAAGCTGCAAGAGCGAATGCCAGAAGATCGAGACCTGGACTTGATCTTGAACTTACATGTTCGAGTATCGATCTTGCGAGGGTGGTTAAGCTTTGGCTCGAATTTGTTGCAAGACATTTCTGAGCCCCCTTTCTTTCCACTCCCCAGCTGCCCGTGCAGCCATATTCAGGGGGTGGATTTTCAAGGTGACTGGGAAGGGAATCCACCTTACCCAGGCCCCCGGAAAATTTCACCGAGAGAGGGGGGGAGAGTTACTCTCGAAACTCGCAGGAATTTCGGCAGTTCGCGGATTAGCCAGGGTCTCGGCCCGATCCGCAAAATCCGCCCAAGGATTCTCACGTAGAGGGTCCGCGGGGGTTGGACGGGGGTTGCAGACTTTCGGCGTGGAACCGACCGACGGTGGAGGGTCACGTTCCACGGGGGTAACTTGGCCCGCAAAGCCGTCGGGGGTATCGAACTTTCGGCTTGATATATCGGCCCAGAAGTTCCCGCTTCTGGGGACTGTCCGCGTCAGGGTGGCAACTGATCAGGACCCTATTGTGACGAGGGATCGAGTCGGTCCCCGGACTTGTGTCGTGTCTCCGACGTCCCCTTCCGCACCCTGGCCCGAGACAATGTCGACTTCCGGTTCCCCGGGACCGGGTCAGGAGTCCAGGGTTCCTGGTCCTAGGGAGCTCCCTATCGTCCTCCAAGGTACATCCAACTCGGTTCTCCGGGATATCGGGAACGAACGCTCGTCGAATCTTCCCACCCTGGGACGAATGGTGCCTCAAATTATTCCAGAAGGGCCGAGGAGGGATCATCCCTTCGCGAGGGTCGATGTGAAATGGTTCGTGCGTTGTCACCCCCGAGGGACCCAAATCGCATCAGCCAATCACCTGTGCGTCAGTCGAACGATTACACGTCGTGTAATCGTGGCTTAAGACGGCGGGCTCCCCTTAAGCGTGTAGCCGATTGTACGTGCGAATCGGCCGGGTTGTCGCGCATCAGGCGTCGGGGTCCCCGACGTCGCCGACGTCGATAGGACGCTTCGAGGCCCTCGTTCGGTCCAAATCTCGATTTTGGGGATATGAACTGAAATTAAGAGTTCATTTAGCTTGCTACAAGCCCTTGGGTTCCTTTCAAGTGTATGTCGATTGTACGTGCGAATCGGGCCGGGTTGTCGCGCATCAGGCGTCGGGGTCGCCGACGCCCACGGGACGCTTCAACGTCCTGGTTCCCTCAAATCTCAATTTAAATGAAATCAATCGAAACGAATAGCTTATTTACCCTTAGAGCAAAATCTGTTACATTTCCCTCGACCTCGCCTCATAAGATTCTGTCCGTACTTCAGGAATCGGATATCCTCCCCCGTCTCATTATTCCTCGATCCATAGTTCTCCCTCCCCCCTTCCGCCCAATTCCTCCCCCCCCGGAGAACCGTTTCACATTTCGTTCCAGCCCCTTTTAACCGCTGACTTCCATTACCGTGACGTAAGAAGTGTCTCCCAAGAAATTCATTCGGGGTAAGAATTCCACCGTCAGAATTTAGGATATCCACCCTTCCGTTTCCTTCATCCCTCGTGGAGACGTGGACGTTTAATCGGGAATCTCGCCGAGGGTGTCCGGGTCTGCGGCTTCCCGGGGGGAGGAGGACCTCCTCCTCGACCGCGCACACCTACTCGGGGGTGCGCCGCGGCTAGGGGGGGTGGAAAAATATCGGGTATCAAATACCGGCATACTAGGTGAGCCGAGAGCCGGGCTAGAATTAAATTCCAACGAGACACTTGAGTTTGGCTTTCGAGGGGTGAGCTCTCGGCCGGCTTTGGGCGCCGACGGAATTCTCGCCCCCTTCCGCCCCCCCGACTCGTCGGGGGTGACTCCCGTGTTTTCCTCCGCTCTTCGCCGCGTCTTTCCACCCCCCGGCCCTTACATCCCTCGCAGGATCGATTTCCCGGACCCGCCGAATTTCCAAAGGTCCCCGAGTCCGTAGGTACAACGCGGAGCACATTTGAAGATATCCCACCCCCTTTCGCTTCCGGCCCGCCGAAGAAGTCTAGGGGCTGGTACCGGGGGGTAAGGGTGAGGGCGACTGGACGTGTCCAGGATTAAGCGAGGCCGTCCTGCCTCGTTGCGGAGGATACTCCGGGCTTCCTCCACTTTTCTCTCTATCTCGTCGAGGAAGGAAGCCGTTTAAAGGTTTCAGCTCTGCACCAGACTCGGCTATATATCTCGCCGCGGTTGGCTTGGATTTCCTCCTCCTGCCCCCCCTTTCATCCCCCTCCGTGCCCAGAAATTCCCACCGTTCACCAAATATCTTTTCGGCTCCTTCCGAAGTCACTTACCGGGCCCCCGCGGCCTTCCCCTCCGATCAATTTTTCCGCCCGTATTCTCTCTTCCCGGGAAATCGATTTCCACCCCTCTGAGGAGAGGGAGGGAGCCTCCGTGATTCCCAGGGATGGCTTCTACCCCCTTAGAAGGCCGAGCCAGCACGGAAGTGTGATTTAGAAAATAATCCTAAGCGACTCCCCATGTAGGTCGCGGGCGATTTATGCGAGCGATTAGCGCGCCGCGCGAGTCTCCACGTCGAGGCCCTGCGGGGGGTCGTTCCTTCACCCCCCCCTGGCGACGGAGACCCTATCTGCTGGGGTAGTTTCGCGTGCTCCACCGTCGGGAAGGTCGCTTTTCCCGGCCGAACAAGGTTTATTGCTTCGTTGATATGCTACGGGGGCCTCCCGGAAGAAATTCCACGATTAAACGCGGAATTCTCACCCCCGGTTCCTCGCGATCAGCTGACCGCCGCCATCTTTGGGGAGGGATCCCTCCCTCCGAGATGCCGATCGCGAGAGAAAATCGAGAGGTGGGAAACGGGAACGCGGCCGGGGATATAAATCCGATAATAATCTCGAGTTAGCCCATCTGGGTCACGGGGGTGAGATTTATGCGAGCGATTAGGGCGCCACGCGAGTTTCCACGTCGACGGAACGCCGGGCCGACGGCTCCGTCGACGGTGCCCCCTGTCCCCCCTGCCGACGGCGGGTATTTCGTGTGCTCAACCGCCGAGAATGTAGCGTTTACTGGGCGAGTGCAGTTCACGGTTTCGTTAAATTCCGCGCGGCTTCCAGGTGAAGTATTCATTCCTTCTAGTCCCCATCCCCCGTGCGTCTCCCGGGCGGCAAAAGCCGGGGATAAAAAGAGGCCGGAGGGCCAGCCAGGCGGAGAAAGAGACCGCTCGTTCTTTCTCAGAAGGTGGAGGGAAAAGCTGCCCCCCCGCGCGGACCGGAAGTCCGACCGGCGTTTTCCCCCGTCCGCCGTGTTTATAATGGCCAAGCTCCCCTTTCCTTCCCCCCATGGTTTTTGGAAATAAATTCTACGCTCTCTTATCTCCTGTCCACCCCCGCACGGCTTTCGGGGGACGCTTTAGCTCCCGGGGCACGGCCTCGGATTTTCGGGATTTGGACGCGTTTGGGGCGCTCTACCCCTCGGTAATTTCTCCGAGATTCCTCGGGAATTTACCCTAGGTAGACCGAGGTTATCCTGGGAATTGAGGAAATTCGAGTCGAGGGGTGGTTAGGGTGCGGAGGCGGTGGTGGTCTTACTGTGTTTAGGTCAGAAAATGGGGGGAGGTGGGGAGAGGTGAACCTTGGGGGTTGATCGGATCTGAGGAGGGGGTGAGGTGAACAAAAATGGGTCTATAGAGGAGACTTCTTTATATTTCGCGCGGGGTGGCTTTATATATTTCGGACCCTGCGAGGTACCGCGGCAGCGCATTATAATTCCCCATAAAATGGTTTACGATGACAAAACGCTGCGAATGTCCTACGACGCCTATCGGACGAGGTTATGGTTTAGGGCGAACTCGCAATAAAACCGATGCGTCCGTATATGCACCCCTCAAGAGGAGAGCCTGTGGTGACTCGGAGGGGGTGCTTAAATTCGAGTTCCCGGTCGAGAGGAAACCTCTTCGAATTTAAGGACACCCCCCCATTGATCCGAAACGTCGCGATCTGTACAACTCAAGGGGAAAGAAAGAGGAAATTCGAACTCGAGGGTGTCTTCGATTTTAAATTTCATTTTACACCCCGCAAGGGTGGATCCTCGTTAGGGCAAGCCAGGGAGTGGAGAAACGTCCTGTAAGCGGTATCCTGGAAACCGGCGATTTTTTTCCCACTCCCCCTTTTGCAGCCCTCGACCCACCCCCTAGTAGCACCGGAGGAAGTTACATTTTTGCGCGCGAGTTTGCGGGGCCACCCTCGCGACCACCCCTCACCCTCCACCAGTTGCAAACTGGATGCTGACTCAGCCGGGACCTCCTCGGGAACGACTTGCCCGCGAGCTTGCGAAAACCTCTGCTGAGACATTCACTTACACCCCTTGTTCGACCGCCCCGACTCGGGGGTTGTTCTGGCTCGATCAGTTTACGAGCCCCTCGCCCAGGGGTGGATCCATTTTCGGGGTAAAGTCGCCGCCGAAAACTACACGGAGGCCCCAGAAATCCACCGGATTGCTGAGACCAAGAATCCAATACTAAGGGATGCATTCTCGGGAACCACCCCTCGGACTAAAAACAGGACTAAGGGAGGAACCGATGGATTTCGGGGGAATAAAGAATCGTCGGGATTTCTTCTTTTTTTTTTTTTCAACAGGAACGTACGTTTATTTTGCACTGAGCAGAAATACAAGCTATTCATGAAAGATGAGGTTACAGCGGCCGCAAGCCCCCCTCCCCGTCCTCCCTCGCTCATCTCTGTCTCGATCATCCCTCTCCTTCTCTCGACACCCCCCGAAGAGGTAACCCTCGCCCACCGGCTCTTTCTCCTCCCGTCCGGATGTAGAGCAAGATAATAATCGTACATGTACATATAATTACATTTTGTGCATTATCATAATTTAATATACATAGACAATATATGTATATATATATTATATCTTAGAAAATAAATATATATATATGTATATACTTCAATATTACTCCCGTCCGCCGGTCGGTCTCTCGCGCGCGCGCGCGCTCCTATCTCTTTCTCTCTCTCTCACTCACACTCGCACCGCTGCGCCTCGCATTGTTATTCTCTCTTTCACTCTCTCTCTCTCTTTCTTAAAAAATAACGATATTCGGAGTACGCCACCGTACAAGAGCCACCGTCGGAGGAAAGAAAAGAAGAACGAAGGTGAGGAGTAAAGGTACCGCGAGGCGGATTCGAGCCGGCTTTCTTGTCTCTCTTTTTTCCCTTTTCTCATTCCCGGTTCCGAAATCGGGACGAAAGACATCTCGGAGGCTGGGGGGCTGGGGTGGGGGGGACTCGGTACACTTAAGCATGACCACGCACACATATACACGCACGCGCACCCTCGCTGTGAGGTTACAGCGCGGTCCCGCGCGTCCATCTTGGCAACCCTCGAAGATCACACTTTTTTCTATTTTCTTTTTTCTCTTTCCATTCCCCTCTTTCGTCTCTCAGTCGTCCCGACGAGGCGGCGCCGCGCGTCCAGGGGGGGGGGGGGGTTCTGTGAAAAAAATGGCGCTCGCAAGAAATGAAGGGTCCCCGTGGAAACGCCGTGGATGAAGTCAAGAACCCCGAAGAGGGGGCGAGATGTCGCGGTCGACCTTTCAGGGTCGACTTCGAGGACTCGGTGCGCGGGAAAAGCTGTGGAAAAATCAGGGACACTGAAAAAACCACCACGAAGCGTGTACTTAAGTTTATAAGTGAAAAGACACGGCCTGCTACCCTCGTTTCCAACCCCGAAGTCGGTCGCGATGCGCCCTCTCTTCGGGACCCCCGGAGTCTCCTCGGGGGTGGTTCCTCGTGGGGGTACGTCGACGCGAGGGCGGCGGCCTCGTCGAGCCCTTTCCCCTGGTTCCTCTCCCGAAGGGTGGAACTTCTCTCCGTCTCCTCCCGGTGATCCTCTCGAGCTTTAAGCGTAAAGCCATTTTTGTCTCCGTTCGCATTTCCCCTCTTCTCCCTGCCCCCTTTTATTCGCGCCCTCCCTCGCGTCTCATTCGCCCCGGCACTCGTCACGGAGGGGTGTTCGCTTAAAATTATTGTTTTCTCTCGTTTAGCCATCCCGGCGGAAAAATGGCCGATCGAACAACCGGCCGGTGCTATCACGGTTCCGCCGGGCGGAAGTCACCGACGAGGGGGGTGGAAATATTCCGCTAACGACCCTTGACTCCCTCCGAGCCCCGAAAACGATAAATCGAGCCCTCCCCTCTACGCACCCTCTCTCTACTGGTATAAATAAAAATCTTTCCCTTTTTATCTAGCCCCTCCAACAACAACAACCCCTTCCAGGGGTCGACCCTCCCTCCCAACGGGACGAGAGCTCCGCTTCTTTAGTTAATTATTTATTTACTTCTTTTTTTTTGTTTTAATTATTTACAACCGACCCGCTCGCTCGATCGCGGAAGGAGTCGACCTAGGATCCCACCCTCTTCCCTTCGGATAGCGACTTCACCCCCTTTCCTGGAGCACCCCATAGGGAGGAGGAAGGAGGCGTCGTGCGGCCGCGTTTCCGAAAATAATTTTTTCTTTCCTAATAACAATCATTAATCTCCCCACCGTTGGGTCCGGCTCGGGCTATTCATCAGGGCCGACAAGCCCAGGACGATAAGGACATTCAAGGACCCCTCTTCCGCACCCACTGTGCAGGGGAGAACTTCCCCACCCCCGAGCCGACATCGGTAGGGCAATATTCATAACAATTTTCAACTGCTGCGAATTCAACGAGATTCTCGGAAAAAGTAATTTTCGCCTCCGCCCGACCCCTCCCCCCGCGGCGTCGACGAACGGACTCCGCTCGCGGAAAACGCCGAAGGACGAATATCCTCTCGATAACTCGCCGTTTACAGTGCTTATATCGATAGCCAGCGCCGGCCTCTCGCAACGTTACAAAGTAATTCATTTATACTCGTTACACCCTCCAGGCCTCTGGCGCTCCCCCTCCCCCCCCCCCCGCGAATTTGTACAATGAAAACGATACGACTGCAGTCAGCCCGATTAATGGATAATTAATACTATATGTAATTTACAGGAAAATAAAAAGAAGCGCCGAATCGGAGCAGCTCCCGTCCTTCACTCGACGGGTCTGTCTCTTTTTACATGCTTTGATTCCGGGTTTCGCCCTCTTTCGCTCCCCCTCCACCCCTCAAGGGGGAGGGAGACGTCCCCCACGTGCTCCTGGTACACTTAAAGCTTTCCACGACCGACTCGCGAGTCCTTTGAGATCTCCTTCGGAGATCACCTGGGGATCTTGCGATGTCCTGTCGCTCGGTAGTCGGTTTAAGGACGGGGGGAGGGAAAGGTCCCCCGGTGGGGCGATTTGCCCTCGGATGGAGCCCTCGCCCGGCGGGGCGGGGGGTGCGGCTCGCGGGTTCCGCAAGCTTACAAGTCGCTAGGAAGATGTCTAGGAAATCTAGGAAAAGGAAAACCAATCGGAAGGATAACGATTTTCTCCATCCGCTCTCCTCTCTGTCGCACCTCCACGCACGCACTCGTTCTCTCTCTCTCTCTATCGCACACACTCGCGGTCTCGGCGATCCTGTCGGGACGTCGGGACCAGGGCTCCGTTTCCTCCTGTTTTTATCCTCCTCCTCTTATCCTTGCGATCCGCTGAATTTAGGATTTTTCAGGACCTTTTTTAATTTATTTTATTTTTTTCTTTTCTCTTGAAAATGGAATTTTCATCTCGAGTAGTCGTCAGGTGGGCGGAGGAGGGAGGACGAAAACCCGGGATAAGGGTCCTGGTCCCGAAGGATGCTCGGGCACGGCTTCGCCGATGCCTTAGTCATCCTGGCCGCACGAAATCTCCGCAGCCGCGGAACCGCAGGGCCGGCAACGCTCCCGCATGCGTCGCACCGCAATCGACACCATACGCGCCACCTAATGTCGTATTCACAATTATACAAATATACGGAGATATACAACGAGGTACAGAATTCTGGAAAAAGAGTTCTCTCTATCACGAGCCGGCCGTCCTCCACGGCCGTTCCGCGCGCGTCCCTTCCTACATCGTTTCCGGGTTGTTTTTCTTTTTCTTATAAAAAAAAGAACAGTTTTCTTTCCTACCTACTTTCTCGGGCTACCGAATCTCTCTCTCGCTCTCTCTCCTTTTCTTCGTCTCGCATTCACCCATTCGCGCGTCCTCCTCTCGCCCCTTAGAACTCTACCCTTACGTACAAGGAGAAACGTTAGTGTGTGGGGTGTGTGTTTTCCTCGTTATCCCTTAATCGTACATTGTTTTATTGATTTTTTTTAATTTTCTTTAAACGTGGCTAGAACGTAGAGCGCGCTGTCGCATGCCTGTATAAAATCCCTAAAAACACTAGCCTACCATGAATCGTGGTTGTCGATGACGTAGTGACTATGACTCGACTTCCGGGCCGGCGAATCCGGGCCCGGAAACCCGCGCGACCCCTTTACGCCGCGGATTCCGCGCCCCCGCGGATGCTCCGGGCCGACGCGGAATTCCGCGTACGTCTCGCGCGCGGAGGCGGCGCGGCGCTCCGCTCGGACCCGCGCCCCCGGCCTTTTTAGGCCTCGCGGTATTCCGACGTCGTCCTCCGCTTCCGTCCCCCGATGGCGCGTGGAATGCATTTCGCTCGCTCGTCTTTCCATTTTGGTTCGTGCTGACTCGCTGGGGTGTACGTGTCCGTCTGTGTGTACGTGTTTCCTAATGCATGCGCATGTGTAATGAACGCGTACGCGGGCGTTTCCGTGCGCGTGCGCGCGGTGTAAGGTGCACGGACGTGGGATTCATAAATCCTGCTCGACGCAGCGGTTGACATCCTTCCGAAGGCAGCGAGAAGGAACGAGAGCCAACAAAGGGGCCATCCTCTCCCTCCCTTGCCGTCGTTTCGACATTATCTCCCTTGTGCGGGGGTTTTACGCAGAATCTGTGAGATAGAGAGGGAAATAGAGCCCCCTTCCTCTCTCCTTCGCGATCAGGCCAGAGTTTATATATTCCACGTCCACGCACGGGTGGCAATCGAGTGTGCGCATGCGCGCGGCGATCCGCACTCCGAGGCGGTCGGGCGCGCACTGAGCCGCTCCTCCGTCGAGCTCCCCGTTCACCCCCAGATCTCGCGCCTCGTGGCGCCCCCTAGACTTTTGATTCTCGTCCGTTAATCGCCTTGTCCTCCCTCAACAAGTCTTTAGTCGCCAAAGGTCACTTTTTAAAAATATATCTCATCTCGGCCCGTGCACCCCTCCCCGCCCTCGAGTGCCCCTGCTTGCATCCCCGCGTGCCCCCGAGTGTTACATCGGGGGGTGCGGACGGAGCACACGGTCGGCCATATGTGTCGGGGTGTCAGTGCGTCAATGCGCGGGTGCAAGTGTATCCCGGGGGTGGTACCTCCCTCCGCTCCTGCGCATGCGCTTGTGCGTGTCTCCCATGTATACATGTGTGTGTGCGCGCCGCGCGGTGAATCGCGCGTCCTCCTTCCCCCGGCACCCTCTCTCGTCCCGTCCCTCTCTCTCCCTCCACGAGATCCTTATTGTACGCGAGTATCGTAAACACAGATTATACTTATCATACCTCGTACAACGATGCGCGCTAGAGCTCCTTAAAATCGCGCGTTAGACTTTACCTTATACTCCCTAGCCAAGTCCTCGCCTCTTAATCGCCGCCTCCCTATCTCATATCTCGTTCCGTCTATCTATCTAACGTTCTATCCATCTACCTATCTACCTATCGACCTAGCTACTTACCCTATCTACCTATCCATAGTCTCTATCTACCCCTTCGCCCGAACTCGGTGTGTACATCCGCGCGGAGTGGGGGGAGGGGGGGTTGTCTCTCTCTGAGAGTGAGTCCTTACCATCTAGTTAATTACAGGTGAGTGTTAATATCGAAGACGATCGCGCCCCGTCCCCCCATCCCCCTTCTCCAGGCCCCCTCCCGCTCATCCCGCAGGACTCGCCGGTCGAAAGCGACTCGGCGCTCCGAAACGCTCTCCTTCTCTCTCTTTCTCTATCTCCCTCGCTCTCTCTCTCTCTGAGCCGACCGGAAGCGACGAATGACAATTTCCTGCGGCTTTGTCGCGCGAGCGGGTGTGCGCGGCCCCCCCGCAAGCGGGACTCCTGCCGGAAATTCGCGGGAGGGAACGCCGGTCGGGAGAGGGGCCGAACGCGGGGAGAGTCCCTCGGGACTCCCGGGGAGGATCCTCCGTGGGAAGCCCCCGGCCCCCGCGACCCGCTTCCGGGAGTCCCAGGTGTCCCTCGGGAACCCCGGGGGAGGGGCGCCTACTCCCCGTATATATGGCTATCAAAAGGAGACGTCATTCTGCTCTATCTCTCTCTCTTTCTTTTTATATATATTATACATAATATATATCTTCGATATTTCCTCCCGAAAAATGTCCGAGTCCCATCCACGCTGATCGCTCGGCCACTCGCGCCATCTCCCTCGCTCTCCCGCCGCTCGGTATACCTCTGTCTCCCTCGCACTCGCACCTCCGCCCACTCCGTGCCGAATCTGAATCTCTCTTCTCCCTATCTTTCTCGCTCTCCCCCGCGCTTATTCTAGAGTCGCGTAAAACTCGATAACTAATGCGAACGTGTGGTAACAAACAATGAAACACTGAAAGAATTGCACGATATACAAACTTAGCGCTCTCTCTCCCTCTCTCGCTTTCTCTCTCTCTCTCTCTCTCACGCACTCTCACGCAGTCTAAAGATACATCGTTGGGTCGCCTACGCGCGTAATCAATTAATTTATTTGGCCACTGAACATTTAAAATTTAGGTGCCTCACGCTCTCTCTCTCTCTCTCTCTCTTTCTCTCTTCGCTTCGTTCTCTCCCTCTAGCAGTCTCCCCTGTCGCTCGGTCGCTCTCGCGCTCCTTTTTTCTCAGGTAAGGTCAGGGATTAGTCTTCTTAAGAAGTTAGTTTTGATGAGTGCGCTTGGAAGGATCGCTCGGCCGTCTCCTCCGCTTGCCTGGCTGGCTCCTCTCCTTTGTTCCGCCCCCTCCTCCCCCCCCCCTCCACCCCTCTTTCCAGGACTCCAGGGTCCTTGGACGGAGGGTCGCCGCCGAGAAACGACGAGCGTAGGCCTCGGGACTCGGCCGGGGGACCAGGATCCGCGTCCCCTTGTTCGGGTCCTCGGTCTGGACCGGGACGCAGCATCCTGAGCCCTGTGGACGAGTCGGATGACGGACCTGGTGGGGTCCAGGGTGGCTCCACCGATGGCGGGTTCTAACGTAGTGGCAGTGATGGACGCCTACGGCAAGTCGGATGCGGAAGGCTCTCTATTGGGCGGCCGCATCCCTCGGAAGTCGGGGGACCCCGGGGAACGAGTCCTCGAGGTGGCCTAGTGGACCCCGGAAACGCGGAGTTCCCTGGAGTCCATGGCCGACGTAGGTCCCTCCGGCCTCTTCCTCGGCGTCCATCGAGACCCGGGGTCCACGGCAGCGATCCGGATCGTCGTCGGGGGCATCCCGTTCCTCTCCCCTGCCCCCCAACGACGCGACCCTCCTCGGCGCGACGGCCTCTCGCGGGAGCCTCTCCGGCCTCCGGGAACTCGGTCTCATTAGACGTGTCTCTTCATGTGGAGGGCCAGGTGATCGCTGCGGGAGAAGCACCTGTCGCAGTACCTACACTTGAACGGCTTTGCCCCCGTGTGCTTGCGGTAGTGGCGAGTCAGCTCGTCCGATCGCGCGAATCGCCACTCGCAGCCCTCCCAGGTGCACTTGTACGGCTTCTCCCCTGGAACAGAGAAACGAGAGGGTCCTGCTGAGAACGTGGCCGATTAGACGGGCCCCGAGGAGAAATACGAGAAAACGCTTCCTACGAAAGTTCTTCCCCTCCGCGAGAGCTCGAACTTTCGTGGGAAGCGTTTTTTCGTGCGGGGTCGGGGTTCGCTGGAAATCCGTGGGGAAGGGGACGGGGATCGATCTCGCGCTCCTGGGACGCGGGCCTATCGAGGGTCGCTCCCTCAAACCCTGTCGGCGGGAGGTTAAATATTTTCCCGCGGTCGAGAGCGCATTATTAATCCATAAATAATCCACTCGGGCAATATGGAAGATGGCTGACGTTGATGAGGCCGACGCCGAGGTCGGGAGGAAAGAGAGACAATGCCGGGTCACCACCTGTGGCGTGATGTTGCGGAGCTTAACAAGCCGAGGGAGTTGGTTGCCCGGAAGAGGGCGCGGAGGGAAGCTGCGAGCCGTTAGGGGGGAGCTGCGGATGAGGAGGCGCCTCCGCCGTGGTCGTATCGCTCATCGACCTCGCGATAACGAACACGAGGCCGCGGCCTTTACGATCCGCGTCTCTCGTTTCCGCCCTTCGGTTACTCCGGAGCGGTTTGGCCCCTTTCGACCTGGTGCCCGGTACCTTTGACTTTGTCCCTTCGGACTCGAGATCCAGGAACGCCTTGGATGATGCTAAAGGAGACCTTGAAGAGGATCTTGAGGAGAATCCTGAAGAAAAAACCGAATAGGAGGTCCAAGACTGACTCGAAGGAGAACCTGAAGAGGGATTCCCGGCATTCGGGAGACACATTGAGGGGATGATAACGGTGGATCTGCGAAGAACTCGAAGAGGGGGCGAAATTCCTCCAGGGGAGGACGAAGACGCACCTTGGACCAGCTGTCTCCAATTTTTCACGGGTCTCACGCACGACCAATTTCCATCCCACCCTGAAGACCCGCCCCACACGTGTAGCGACGCAATGTACCGAGTAGATGCGTTATTAGACCCTGGGAGACGGATGAATTCCCGTTCCGGGCCAGGCTGGGAGCGTCGCGACGCTGCGGCCCCGGAATTTATGTCGCACTTTGTCCGCGCGCCATCCCGAAGACGCCAGTCACCGAAATGGCTTAAACAAAGCGCCCGCGCTTTTTCGTCAGGGGTGTCGCTCGAGGAGGCGTCGAGGGACGGCCCGGCGACGGCGACAAATCCGGCCAGGACGTGGCGACGCATAAGCAAATCCATGACCGCCACCCCTCGATCTTCAGGGTGCACGGGGGTGCACGTTCGCCGGGGAGATGGGTCACATCCCCTGAAGAAAAATGCCCCGGGATGGCGCATCTTCTCCGCCGGGAGAAGATCGGAAGAGAATCGCGGGAGATCAAGAACCGGCACTCGAAGAGGATGACGAAGAGGCACCTAAAGGGTAAACCTGAATAGTCCCCACAAGCCAGGGTGCGACCTTGGACCGATTAGAGGCACCTGAGATCGTAACCATCTCCAAAGAAATAAAAAACCCGACCATGAAGACGAGGGCCTTCCTTGAAGTAACCACGAAGGAGAGTGTGGATCTTCTCCTGGAAGAGTTCGCGCGAAACGAAGAATCTCTGAAGAGGTGTTCAAAGAGGTACCCGAAATCGACCTCTTTCCACCTGAGCGACAAGAAAATCCCGACGGGGGATGAATTCACCCCCGAAGAAGTCGAAAACCTCGCCCACCGCGCCCGTTCTCCAGGAGGCCGCACGTAACTCGGACACGTCGGGCATTTTATCACCGCATAATAGCCACGGGCGGTTCGTTGCCAACCATGTAATAAAGCCGTATTAAACAAGACGGCTTAACGGATTAAGCCTCCCCTTCCAGCCTCCCCTCCCCCTGCAGCCTCAGCTCCCGCTGGACCGAGAGACGACTCCTGGGCGACCAGGGCGCCGACGATAATCTCTCTCTCGCGGATATCCCACCGTGGTCTAGCTCGGAGACGAAGGGGCCCCCGAGGAGGGGGGCCCACCTTCCCCCTGCGGTATTTACGAAGACCCTGGACGGCGGTAACGCGAGCACCCACCACCCCGGGGAATAATGGACGAGGTGTTGGGTTCTTCCGGGTGTACCCTGAAACGGCACACTCGGCCCTTCGTCACCGGATCCTCCTCTTCCTGATAACGGAGATAGCGGCTGGCGAGCGCGCGTCTTAATTGGATCGATTTTAATTCCACCCCCGTCCATCCCCCTGGCTCCCTCATGGCTCCCGAAAATCCGATTTGGGATTTTCTCCGACACCGGCGTAGAATTTTCTGCCGTCTCGCGGCTCCTCGCGGCTGGATAATTGATCGGCGGATTGCAGGGGGTGGGTGTGGGGGAGGCAAATCCCGGCCCGTGCCGGGAGCGTCCCTCGGGAGCCGGGCGACCGTGCGAGAAGTCGTCGCTTCGGGTTGTCGCCGGGGGGAGGGTAGTCCTTCCCCCAGGACCCCCTCCGGGTCTGAAATTGCCTTATAGCCCGCGCGATCGTGCGCGGCAGGTTTTTCGTCACGGGACGCTCGACTTTTCCTCCTGGAAGGGTGATTTCTCCTGCGCCCGGGAACCACCCTCGGGAACCCCACCCCACCCATCTCCTCCCCCTCGCTTGCACACGGCCCAGGGTATTGCGTCGATATGTCAGTACGTCGGGTGCGCTACCGTCCTCGTCTTTGCATTTTATTAAGCGCCCGTCCGTCGCGACGACGACGCACCCTTCCGTCATGGCGATGGGGAACGTCCTGGGGATCCGCGATTTATGACGCCCCCTTAGGGTCAAGTATTGACTGTGCGCGATGCGCGGTGCACAGAAATTCGGTATGAGCTTGTTCGGTAGACCAATTTGATGGATGTACCTTCCCCGTCGAGCTTCAGGGAAAGGAGGTGAGAAAAAAAGCAGTAGAAAGACGTAGGGAGACATAGAAGCGGGTACGAGCGGGTCGACCCCATCACCTGGCGGCGCCATATACACGAGGAAGCCATTCATGACCGCCAGGGTACACCCGAGTGGGATTCGCAATCGAAACCGAAGAGGACCTTCGAGTCCTGGAGACCGCATCATCCCAGGACCTAAGTTTCCAAAGACGAGGGTAAGGATCCCCGATCGATAAGACCAATAAGATCGATCGCATCGATCGGGGCGTCGGGGAGGGCGCATCGCCGCTGGCCGCGGAAGGACCATCTTCGCCCGGGAGGACTCGATCTTCCACCACCTCCGGGGGACGAGAATGGCCGGGGTATCCTGACCGCAGGCGCCTGCGGTTATCCCGGACTCAGACTCTTTTGCGGTCCACGGCTGTAAGGGGAGACGCGCTCAATAGCGCGGATCCGCCGTACCGGCAACGACCTAGCCCAACCCTGAAGAGGAGGCGAGCACCTCGACGCTCACTTTCTCGGGGCCATTATTTATAAATCGCATTACCGCCGCCCTCCACTAGGTACGTGCCGCGCTTACGTATAGGTGAATACGCAGGACCTCGCAGGACCTCCACGGCGGTCCCCAATGGCGGTCATTCCGCGCGGCGAAATGTAGCGACAAATTTTCCACCGGGACGCTAAGGTCCGTTTTGTACAGCCGCGCAATTTACCGGAAAACGTTACGATCCCGCAGGATGAGACGACGGGACCTCCTGGATCGAGCCGCGTCCGGGCCGTTTGCGGTCCACGCGACGAAAGATGAATGATCACTGGAGTCCTTGGCCAGGATGTGCTCTTATCTCCAGGAAATACGTCAGTTTATCGTATATCCTTAAATCGAGGAAACATTAGACCGATGGGGGAGTCCGCGTAGTGTTCTAGTAAGGAAAAAATGGATTTATACGTCATACGTCGGTTTAGGGATGTATCCTTATTTTGAGGAACACGTCACGTTTAGATGCGGGGAAAGATCGAGGTCGTCCCGGGTAACGCCTGGCGCGTCCTGCTTGGCCGGAAGAAAAGCGGTCCACAATGGACGTGGAAAAGGGCAGAGGCGTTTGCTCCTGGGGTAAGTCGGTAACTTAACACTCGACGGGATAAACGGGCGGCCCCCGGTCGGTCCCCGAAATGGCTAAAATATACAAAAGGCCTTCCTTATCTGGAGGGCCACTTTTCAGGGCGCGTTTGCTCGGCAAACAGGAGGGGAGCCGGTGTTATTATTTTCCCCCGTGGGGCGCAGGAAGAGATCGCGACGCTTCGACCGGTACATATCTCGTCCGGTCCATCCGGTCCCGGAGGAACCGGGTTTCCTGGGGTTGCCCCACCCCCGCCTCGAAGAGAAGCGTCTCTCCACGATTTTCGGATCCCTTGGAGAACGGCTCCTTGTTCCAGGAACGCCAGACGAACGGTTAATTATCACGGAATTAGCGCTCGATCGGGTCGCTTTGATACCTCGTGCCGGAGGAATTGGATTCCCGATTTAATCGGATTGGGCCGGGGCTGATCCCCGAGGAGAACTCCGGACGCCCGTAGGAGCGGTGGCGGTCCCGCGTCTTCCGAAATCCGCGACGACGCGATCGAGGATTTTCCGGCTGGACCGAATCTGGACCGAATATCGGATGCTGGGCTCTGGCGAGGGTCCTCGTAAAAATCCCAACAGGGAAACTAGTTTCCAGGTCTCTCCGGGACGCCAGTTCCCGGGGGTCCGGGGGTCTCCTCCTGAGAGGACCCTCTTCGGAACGAAACTCGATTCGCCGGAGATCAAAGTACCTCCCAGGCATTTCCATCCCTCCTACCCCAGGCGGACCCCCGCGAAGATGAAGGTCCCCTTTGGCGACGCTCCATCAAGGGTCCCTCGCGAGTCCGAATCCGCCCTCGGTCCCGTTTTTTGCGCCCTCCGTCGCCATTGCCGCCGGCCGCGAATTCATAACAGAGTAATAATTGCTGGAGCGCGCGCCGCGATATGCATAATCCCGTAGTTAGCAGTTCTGCTTAACGATCCGCGAGAAGTAATCCCGACCGCGAGCTACAGTGCCGACCTTACCCCGCCCCATCGGGGTGAGTCGCGACGAACCCACCCCCTAAACCCTGGGAACCGGGAATCCTGGAAAACGAGGAGATCGCTAGAAGATCCCACCCCCAGGGTCAGAGGGAGGGGGGCCAGGAGGCCGCAAGTTCCGATAGCTTATCACCCCTGCAGAAGTGGACTCTCGAATAGGAGGAGTTCTTAATCTCGCCCCGAAGAGGAGAAACTTGGTCTCGTTTAATGCGACTCTTTCTGCGAGGGGGGAAGACCGACCAGATCTGCTCCCCACGTGCAAGGGGTGGAGGAGGGGGTGACCATTAATACGGCATTTACTCGGGCGCGCTTCGGGGTTCCTCTGCCGCGTCGGCGCCTTCCCGGCACAACTTTGTCATTAATTATGCATTATTATTCCCGCAATAAGAGGGACGTGCGCCGCGGGGGATTCCTCCGGTCGGGTCTTCGGGGGTAATTCGACTAATAGTGACTCCCAAGGACTACTACGGGGGTCAGAGGGGGGGAGATTGCGCGAGCTAAACCGATTATCCTCGCGGAAGGATCGCAAGGATCCCGGTCTTTGGGGGGGATATCCCCCGGGGAGCCGTGCCCCGGTCTTCCTGGCTTACCCGTGTGCGTCCTCTGGTGAGCCTTCAGGTGGGAGCTTTTCGTGTAGACCTTCTTGCAGCCGAGGAACTGACACTTGTGTATCCTGCGCTTCGTGTCGGGCGGACTGTGCTCGTGGCTCCGGGGGTGGTGCCTGTTCGCCACCCCCGACTGCACCACCGGCGCACCCTGGTGCGCGTGTTGCGCCCCCGTCACCGCAGGGAAGTCGTTCGCGGTCACCGAGATTAGTCTGGAAGACGAAGAGCCGGAGGAATTAGGTGGGACCGTCTCCTAGTCACGTGGCGATGAGCAAATTCGGTCTTGACCTTGCAAAACGTGCATTATCCTGGGAATCCGGCACCCAGGTGAGACCTAGCCTGGCCACGTTTGCAAGACCAAGTGCATGACCGATTTTGTGCATCGCTGATACTTGGCAGTGTCTCGATCGGGCATTTTCATGGTGTCGATTCTTGGGAAAATTACCTCGCAACGCCTTGCGCACTGCTAGCCGTGACCCTGACGATGGCACTCCTTCCGCCCGCCCCGTGGAGGTTGAGGTTGTGCACGTCGACCATTGAACTTCCGCTCGACGAGTGACTGGAGTTGGAATGGCCTTGGCCCGATTCCGGACTCGAGGGTGGCGTGAGGATCTGGCCTTCGCCCTCGCAGCCGCTGTCCTCCTCTTCTTCGATCTCCTGCAGATCGGAGTTTTGAGGATAGTTAGACAACGTACGTCAGGATACATCTGGCGCGAAACTCTCTCGAGTCTCCTGATAGGACCAGGGTCCACCTCCCGGGTGGACGGCGCAAGGGGAATGAACCTACCTCGTGCTCCTCGTCCTCTTCAAGGTCCTCGCTGGGCTCCTTCTTGAGGATGAGGGCGGTGCACGAGAGGGAGGGCGAGCTGTCCCAGGAGAGAGCCGAGCACGCCGAACTCGCCGAGGACATCGACAGGGAGTCCAGGTGCCGGTCCAGCAGGTCCCTGTCTCGGCCGTTGTGGCTGTGCTCGCCGGGGCCGAACTTGATGTCGTCCAGGCAAAGGGGGTCCCTGTCGTCCGGCGACATCGTCACCTGGAACGCGGAACGATCGATAAATCCTTGACTCTTCGTGCAATTTTCTCTATGGTCCTTGAGAAAAGAAAAGAAAAGAAAAGTGATACGAACCTCCATTTTGATGGGCGATTCGAACTGCGCGGTCGCAGAGCCGGTGGTGGCGGTCCACGAAATCGGGGGCGCCCTGAAGAGGTTCCACGGTGCCGTGTCCAGCTCCGTGGGTAGCTTTTTGTACGACTGCAGCTTCGGCTCGTCCTTCAGGTACCTCTCCATTTCGTAGCATGTCTGGAAACGGAAACAAAGGGGTACGGATGAAACCCTTGGTACTCGGAGGAGAACCTGGAATCGGGCGCATAATTCCTGGAACCTCGTACGAGGCACCTAGAGCAGTGGGACCGCCTGGAGGAGTTGGAAAAGGCGCCGACGATTTCTGGACCACGCGTGTCGGGCAAGGAGGAGCTTTCCTTCTGGGCACGACGCGAGGACATTTGGCGAACGGGGCGACAACTCTGGTCCAGCTCTCGGGGGGGGCGAAGTGCCGGAACGCGGGAGTTGACGCAAACTCCGTCGAGTTAGCCAAGTTGGCGCTCCGGTAGGCTCCGCGGCCGGAGAGTTGGCTCCTCGGAGGGAGAGTGCAAAGTTGCGCCGCTTACGACGTGGAAATTGTGCCCGGGCTCTCCCCCTTCCCGAAATGAGATTATGCCGCCCCGGCGGATCCGCATCCGCGCCCGATCTCGGACGGGCGGGCACTCCACGCTAATGTGTCATTATCGCTGCGCTGGACCGCTCGGCACCCCTCGTCGCCCTCCACATCCCGCGAAAAATGGCAGACGATTAATTTCGCCGACATCGCGGGACCAACCGCGTCTCGATCTCCGGGTAAAGTCGGTTTTGGTCTTGGTCCAACGATCCATGCAAGACGCAGATCTGGATATACTTTCCAAGGCCAAGATCGATTTAGCTCGTCACTGGGCTCTATCGACGACAACGAGGGATTCTCCCTCCCGGGAGGCAAGAGACGGAGACTCCTCCACCTCACGGGGTGATCCTAGGTCAGGAATAATCGCCGCGGAGCCGCTGGGTGCACCTAGACCCCGTCCATTATTCACGGTTAAAAGTTCGGCCAGGCCAGTGGGTACAACTAACGGCCGTTATTATAACTCCGGCGGAATTTTATCGCCCTCCCAGGACCTCCGCCCCCAGGAGTCGTTGTCGACGGCGTCGCGTTAATAGGGACAAACAGGGACCCCGGAGTTTCGGCTGGGTCAGCTCCAGGACGTCCAGGGAATCCCGATGGTCCCAAAGTTGGCTGGACCGATGGGTCCATCCATTCGCGCCGGAAGAGCCGATCGTTCCAGGATTCCCGTTCGTCTTCGAGGTCCGCGACGCGGTGGGCATGGAGGTCTCGCCGGGGATGTTGCCGCTCCTAGGGGAACCCCCGAGAAGAACGGTCTCCCTCCTCGCGCCCGCAAAACGGGACTCCACCGTGACCGTGGTCAGGGTCCCGAGGGGCGACCAACACCGGAGAGTCTTCCGAGTAAGCGAGCCGGAGGTTTACGACTTCGCGAGGACGTCGGCAAACTGCCCCATGCCCCATGCCCCCCTCCCCCTCCTTTTCTGGCCCGACATTGGCTCCATTAAATTCGAAACTGCGTAATAATTTAAAAGTTCACGATGCCGTGCCTCCTCCTCGTAACCGGTCGTCGGGTGTACCCGTTTCGCCGGCCCCCACGAAAGGGGGAACGACCCCGGGGGGCGAGTCCCCCGGATCGCCTCCGAGATCCTGCGCTTGCATGCAAATCCATCGGGCGAGGGTCCCGTGGGCTCCGGGATTTAAAACGGGAACTACGGGACCGTAAACATGTCCATGGCGGCATTTCGGGGAGGCATTAAGCGACCCTGAAGAGAGACCTCCCCCAGGTTCTGGTACTACGGGATGCTGGAGACTGGAAGAGCACTCTAAATTTGGAGAGGACGAAGAGAACCGGACACATCTCTTCGAGGTGTTCATCGACATAGGGTGCGTTTCCAAGATTCAGGATCGATGAGTCCCTAAGGGAAGAGAGGAAGAGAGGTGGCGAAAGCGGAAGGAGTCACGAATAAGGAGAAATTCCATTTTTTTTTTTTTTAAAGCCGAGCCGGCATAAAATTGAAAACCGCGCGTAATTAGCATCTATAGGGTCCAGAATGTTGAGACAGAAGAATTGTAATTTTCAAAGTATTACATTTAAATGACCAGTGCCGAGGACACACGTGGGAGAGCGCCGAGACGCGTGGCGTAACGCCGCGTAATCCCCGCAGCGGGGGATACGGTGGGCGTTATTAATGCCTCCGGTGCGTGCGACCGACCCGGCGCGGAAGCGCCGCAGGCCGGCGCGCCGGGCGGATATTAAAGGCTGTCGTTTAACGGAGGGACAACGAGACGGTCTATAGGGTTGTTTTCTGGATCGGGGACCAGGATCCCCCCGAGAACCCCCTGCGGATCCCTGATCAGGGCGCCATTCCCACAGGAGAGCGGAACACGGAGCGGGTGGAAGAGGACCGCATAAACCGGCCTCGGCGGAGATAATCCCGCCCCGGATGCTGCGCTCTCCGCAGAGGGGGAGCGGCCGGAGAAGTTTCGCGCAGTAATTCCGGCCGACTGTCATTAACAGGAGCGCGGGTTCGCCGCTCCGCGCAGAATGAACGATAACCGCGGCCGCTTCGCCGCGGAGGCCCCGTCGATGCCTCCGGACCGCGGGGATGCCGCGCGGGGGCGGGGGCGATGGCGCTCTGCCAGGTCGTTAAAGAGATTCCCAACTTTAAGGGCGCCGTAAACCCCGGGAATTTATCTTGTTCTTCTCGCCGGGATCTGACGGCGGCCGCGGGTCATCGCCGAGCGCAAAGGGGGCGAAGGGGGCGAGCGCCCCCCCCGGGCCCCGAATTTCCCAGCACGGCTGATAACCTCCCCCGAGATCCAGGGGGGAATCTTTCGAATCCGCATTTGCGCGGCCCCCTGCGGAACCGCGGACTTAACTCCTAAGGGGCGGGGGCCTTCTTGGAAACTCGTTAAGGCAACCTGCCTCCGCGTCCGGATGCCAAGGAGGGACGCCAGGAGGGAGCGGAAAAACCGGAGGAGGAGCGACGTCCTAGATACCGGACGACGCGCAACTAGACCGGGTTAAGTGGCCGAGCGGACGATGGCCAGGTCTCGCCTTTCTCGCAAGACCAGCATCAAGACCGCAAGATCGAGACCGATTTTGCTCATCGCCACAAGGAGGCCCCATCTCGGTCCCGGCCACCGGGGGGAACCCCCGACCATGCCCGAGGTCAGGGTTAACTGCGCCAACGAGGCTGGAGAGACTTACGGCCAATTCAGCGCGGACTGGCCGGCTCGTCTCGGGATGCCGCGGGACCGCGTCCCGTCTCTCCTCCGTCCCGATAACGCGGATACTCCGCGTTCACCCCCTCCCGGTCGTCCCTCGACGAGACGCTGCAATTGTTTGGTATGGTCGTGACGTCATCTCGTTAAGGACCTTCATACGGCCACGCTTGTTAGCGACCAATTTGTAGCTGCAGGCCACTCGTGCGCGGGGGAGGACGCAGGGGCCGACGCATTCCGCATGCATTCCGGATGCACTCGGAAGAAAACTGCACCGCGGATGATGAGAACGGGTCAGTGCCCATATATAGTCCTTCCCTTAAACGTCGCGTCTCAATTTTCCCCTCCCCCCGCCCACTAAAAAACACTTTCCCAGGATTGTAAATCAGGAAAAGCGATGCCACCCCCCTTTCCCTCCCCCGTGGGGGTGCCATCCGTTAAACGGGGGCCCTTCCTCCCGAGGATGCTTTTACCGGGAATGGCCCGCCAATTGGCCGGAAGTGGGTATTCGCGGGATCCGCGGGAAGAGACCCCCTCGTCCCCTCTAACCCCCTCTTGGAAGGTTATTTCCGCGAGAACCTGTTAACCCCGCGTTACGGGGGAGTTGCCGCGGCACTCGCGGCCGTTTACGGCGATCGCCGGCCGCTTCCTGAGAGCCGTTTCCCCGGCTTATCCCGGGAGGGAGGTTCCCTCGGGAATTTTACGCCGGGACCGCTCGCGCGGCTTGGATAAATCCCCTGGATGAGGGGACGCCTCGCGACCCCGGGACCGGGGGCGCGATTAAGACGGCTAAGGGCGTCCCGAGGGATGAACCGGGAATCGGGACTTCCGGCGCGGTGCTGCCGGGTTAACATAATATTATCGGGGAAAACGTCAGGGCGACGACAACTGACGACCCCGCGATGGACGTCGCGTCAGCTGACGTTGACGCGAGAACGATAGTCATCGACAGCTCACCGAACAAAGAAAGAACGTGTCCCGGGGGCTGGGGGGGTGCGCGAGGTCGCGTCCATGGGGATATGTGGGTGTAGGTGCGTGTGGGTGGGTGGAGGCATACATCCCGGATGGCGTAAGCTCTTTCGACCGCTGCGGGAATATCCGAGAGCGAAAAATACACGCCCGCCCCCGGGCGGTTTCCTCCCTTATTCTCCCCCTTTGAAACCCCCGTCGGAGTAATAGAGAAATACTTTTTTCGAAAGCGCCCCGACGGTGTCGTCGAAGACGGCGGATGGACGATCTGCACCTGGGAGATTTCGGAATATCCTGGAACGGGGCTAGCGGGTATAGGTTAGGGTTGAAAATTCTGATGATCACCTTGGTGCTTGGGGTCCTTCTACTCCATCGGACGCGGAAGACGACACGCAATTAGATTTCTCATCTCGCAGCCGTCAACGGAGGCTGCCTGGTCCGCGAGATAGGGATCGCTCCACATATCGCTCCCTGGGGGAGGTGGGAGCTGTCGATAATGAAAACACCTGTCAGACTCGTCGCGAAGTGGACGGTACACATCGGTTACCTACCCCGCGACAGGGCGCACAGATTCGCTGTCAGAGTCTCTGGATCGAGAGGGTGACAGGTGGGGGTGGAGATTTGCGGGAGGACGTGGGGGTGGAGAAAGGTGTCGGGGTGGTCCACGTTCCCCCTGAAACGTGCATCTACAGGGTGGAGGAGGCAAAGGAGTGGAGGAGGCTGGGATCCTTGCTCCACCCAGGAATAAAATGAGAAGAGAAGAGGGGAGGTGTCGACACGTTCCCTGGACGCGCCGGGAGATTTCAACGCCAGGTGCTGCATAAGCAATGTGCGGATCGGGAGGACCATTTGGCACTCCAAGATATCACGTAACTAAAGAAGAACCTGAAAAGGTACCATGAAGTGGACCTCCACCAAACCTCCTAAAAGAACATTCAGCGCTCATCTTGGAACAAAGGTAGAATTTCAGGGATCCCCTGCAGATTGCGGATCTCTTCCAGACCCCAAAGGGAGACTTCAACGCCAGGTTCCAGCAGAGGCGACGTGCGGATCAGAAACGAAGATCTGGTATCCCAAGAGTCCGCCGGACTAACCTTGAAGAGGAACCCGAAGAAGTACCCTTACAATGGCCTTGTACAAACCCCCCGGAAGCTTCTCAAGATACCAGGACCCTCGAAGACCACCTCAAGACAAAGACGGAGATCCCTCTTCCAGGGAACAGGGTGAACCACCCCGAGGCGTGCTGCCTCCTCCACTCCCACAGAAAAACCGGGGCAGTTTTCCCTGCGGATCCTCCGCAGGCCCCGAGGGGTCAGAAACCGGGATGCATGGATCCTTCGGTTCACATAGGAATGCGGCAAAGACGGGAGTCCTTTCAGAGCTGCCGAGCCAGAGGGTCTGAACGTTTTTCCCGGGCGATCGGTCGCCACTCTTGGTCCCTTCGTTCCTTTTAGTTTAAAGGTTTCCACATGACGTGGGGCGACCCGCCGTTATGCAAAGTCAGGTGAAGCCATTCGGAAAACATGCATATACGTGTACATAAACGTACACGCATATATGTGGATTCTCAGAGGTGACTGGTTCCCGCGTCCGCCTCCCGCGCCTCCTGGGGCCCTTTAGCTTCGATCCCGGGGTTAGCGCGAGGATCTTCTCGGGGAATACCCCGAGCCGAGAACGCGGCCCGCTTGAAAGGGACCATTTAGATGAATGAGCGGTAACAGCGGAAGGATGTAATTAAGCGACGCCCGGCAGGATTTTCCCGGTGTTTGGGAAACGGGAGGAAAACTCCCGGCGTCGGGGGCTCCTTGAAGGAGTCCGGGACGGCACCCGGGGGCTGCGCGCGCTGCAGCAGCCGCGCCGCGACGCCGGGGATGAAAGATGGCACCCCCCGAGCTGGGAACCGCCACGAGGGGGGCGGACATTATTAAATTACACCGGGGAGCGGAGCGGCGAGGGCCTGTATATATTAATTTGGCGCCAACAATACATATTCGAGTTGGAATTCATACGCTGTCAGAGGCAGCGCTCGGTCGAGTGAATAGATAGACATTATGGATGTCATACGAGAGCCGAGAGGAGGCCTCGACGTATGTGAACGTACGAGCGAGAGGAGAGCCAGAGAGGGCGGGGGGGAGTTTGCCTCGCACGTTTGCTTGACGTGACATCCTACGGGAGCACACGGGTCGCATACGAGCCCCGGGTGGAAAACATGCCCTGAAGAATTGCGGAAGAGCGCACGGAGAAGGACCCTGAAGAGTGCCCTGAAGAGTGCCTTGAAAAGTTCCTCCAAGAGTGGTCACCTCCATCCGCGGGATTCAGGATGTAAATTCGATTTGCGCGAGGCAATGACGTATCGACTCTGTCTTTGGGGGGTCCAAAGCCCCCTGGTCAGGGTCCTTCGTATTCCTGGTTCCCGCGCAGGATGGGGCAGTTGACCTGCAGGACCGTGAAATATGGTCGGCCGAAGGGGGCGGAATTGTCAAGCCGGGGGGCCCCTGGTTTAACTTTCTGTACACCGGGGAAAGGAAGTGACAACCCGCGCATTGTATTCCCGTAAAGCACTTGCGCGCGCATAGTCGTCCGCGGCCGGCTTTATCATTCATAAAACACGCGGGAGCGGCACTTTAATGAGCCCGGGTTACGAGAGCGTATAATGCAAAATACCCTTTGTTAAATGGGTGTTAAGGGTCCGGGGTATGAACGTTAACCGGCCGATCATGAATCCGTTATTGTCCCGGCGGCCCTCCCCGGAGGTGGCTGCTACCCCGGTCGCCCTCGGGACTCCCGGGATTACGCCGACCTTGGAAAGCTACTTTATGGACTCCCGATCGGGAGGAACCGGGACTCGGACCCGCCGACCGGGACCGCCGCTCGTTACCGCCCTCGCGCTCGTTTCACGGAGTCTACTCCGAAGAGGCTCCCCCCACGGATCCCCTTTCACGCCCTGGCTATCAATCCCAAACGGACCTCCCATGAGATGATCGAGGGCGATCCCTTCCCGGCGCGGCTGTCGTAATCCCCGCGATTTATCGCCTCCGCGTCGAAAATGGAGGCTCCCAGCAGCGCTCCTACGTGAGCTCAGGGCACGGACTACGTTACCGGGAAGAATCCCCGGCACGTAACCGCGCTCCTATCACGACCGCCCCCGGCGGTGCGGCTCCAGCCGGGTAGCGAATGAAATATTAATTCCTGGTCCGATCGCGGAACCTCCAGTGAAAATTCCTCGACCAATGTAGGGGAAGTCGCTCGAGCGGCGTCTGCTGCTCCGCCGCCATCTTGGTCCCCGCTGGAAGACGCATTTCGCGTTTGGAGAACGCGGGAAAGTCTCTCCCCATCCCCGGTCCTTTTGTTACATCTCTTCGTTCATATATGATTCATCTTGTCGGTTCACAGACAACTAGGAGTGACCGACTTTCGAAAAAGACGACCGCCGCCATTTTGGTCCCACTCTGTGTGGTCGTCCCGAGAGCCGGGATTAACGAGCGGGGAAAAAGCCAGCGACCAGCGCTGCCGCGTGTTCGGGTCCGAAATTCAGTCCGGTAATTTTAATTAAAATATGGCCGGCACGCGCGGCCACGCCGCGGCGGAACGCGCGCGCGTGAAGCGCCGTGACGAGCGGCAGCGGCAATTACCGGCCCCGCGGCGGAAACGGACTCTGTACTCCGAGCCCGAGCAATTTTTCCCACGTAATTTATTTCGTTAAAAAAATCGCGCGATAAATCCCACTTTCCGCACCCCTGGCCGCACGCCTCGTTACGGCCTCCACCCAGGACTCGCCCCCTCGCCGGCCGGATGCATAATTCACGTCCCCGGGTTTGTCGAGGTCGAACCCGAAGAGGACCCCTGCGTAGGCCCGAGTCGATAACACCCTTCGTCCCTAGGGAGCATCGAGCGACCCTGACGAATCCTCTGACGAAACCCACGACGAGGACCGTCGAACTCTAAGACGCGACCCAGCCAGTCCGCCATTCCCCGGGATTGGAATTAAGCCCGACTGAAGTTCATCGGATCCCGTGCAATTAAAACGCACAAAGGGGAATTCCGCGTCGCCCGGGAGGGAGCAACTTAACAGGGTCTTCTTCGAGGCGCGGGCAAAGAGGGACCTCGCTCCTTCCGCGTCGCGCAAGAAGAGGGGACTCTTCCTCTCGATTCTCGGCATCGACCGCCCTCTTTTGCCGTCCCGACTGGTCCCCAGAGTCGGGCGAAAAAATTCAATCTACGCCCCGGCTAAACAGCCTTTCCAACATCTTTATAATGCATATTCTTGTCGCGCTTGGCTCCAGGTCGAGGGGTCCGCGGGGCCCAGGGGTGTCTTGGGCGAGGGGGTGCTCCGTTGTTCGAAGGTTTACCCGGCCAATCTCGCTTTGATGTGTCCTGGATCCCCTTCGCTCCCCTTCTCTCCCTCTGGACCAGTGATTCCCGGGAAGGTCCCGTCCCTCCCGAGGGCTCAACCCCGTTTGCAGGGACGTCCCTCCATCTCGCTTCGTCTCTGCTTTCCACGCTGCATTTCCATGACGTACTCGTCATATTCTTTCCCGTTCGCCGGAAGTGACTGGGCGAAGTCGGGCTCCGTTTTGCAGAGTTCATAAAGACAAGACCAGGACCGAGGACCCCGAGGAAACGTAGGGATAAAAAACTACCACTACCAGCTGAGAAACACACTTCGAACCCCTGTATCTCGGGTGAAAAAAAATCCCAGCCCCTCGCGCCGAAGATCAACTTGAAGGGAAGAACCTTCCCCGTGGGGTTGAAGTGATGGCAGGTGCGAGCAAAAAATTCATCGGGGGCAGTCCGAAAACGAGCCGAAAGTGTCATGGACCCCCTCGAAAATCGCTTCGAACCATGGTACCTCTCCTGAAGAAAGAAATCCCAACGCACGTTCGATTGACCGATTCGAAGCCAATCCTTTGGGACTATCCAAAGAAACATTTCTTCGGTTCAATGGCACTTTTTTATTCTCAGGGTACTCTTCCCAAGGTACTCCAATCGCCAGGAATAGTTCCTCGGCCGACCTCCCGCGAGACCAGGAAGGGACAAGCGTTCCGGAAAAGCCGCCGAAGGATCGAACGGACGTCGAAGAGGGGTCAAGGCGGAGGTGGAGGAGCCCCAGGAAAGACCAAGGCTCGCTCCCGGAACCGCTCTTCAGGGTAACGTCGCATCCGGCCATGGTCGCAGCCCCATGGCCTGGTCGTAACAAGCCGATCGAGAACGCACGCGTATTTACGCGGCGACGCGGGTCGGAGGTCGCCTCGTAAAGACCGCTTTACGATCCGCGCTCCTCGGCGTCCCGCGGCGGAGACGCGCCGGACCGGCCGTCGGCGGATGCGGATATCAGCCGAGGGCACCCAGGCGACTTCGAGCGGGCACCAACCGGGTGCTCGTAAAGCGCAAGAACGCGCGCGACGGGACGTTAAACCCTCCCCAGGGGGTAGGGGGCTCCCGCCCCCAAAAAGCCGGGGACGTTTACGCCCAATTATTTAATTTAATTATCCCCGACTTTAAGCGCCTCCTTGCCCCGAAGAGTACGAGTCTTTCGAGAGGCCTCGGTCGAGATTAGTCCCTCCTCTTCGGGGCTTTACGAGGGGACTTCCGGAGGGAACTTCCGGGACGGACCTATGGAAGGACTCCTTCAGGACGGGGTACGACTTGGGGTCGGTAAAACTTGCAATCCTCGAATCTGGGGTAAAATGCAGGATCAAAGGAAGCGAGCTGGCATCCTGAAAAAAAAATGTCGACCCAGAGAATGTATTTCTTTTTAACGGTGATAATGAAGTATTTGCTGAGGCTGTGGATTTGGTTCTAATAAATTCATTGTTCTGGAAGCGACGTTTCTTCGAGCCGAATTCTGGGACGTAAAAATATATTTCTTTGCTTCGAGGGGTTGTTTTTCTTGAAACGTTTGATTTACGAATCTAGGTTAAGGCACGGTGTTTAAAGTGACGAGTGAATCTGGATGAAAGGATGCGGATGGGTCCAGATTTCTGTGGAAGGGCATTAAGATCGGCATAAAGCGTTGCTACCCTCTAGGGGGAGAGGAGCTCTCTTCAGGGGTTGTTTCGTAGGGCCGAAATAATGCACCGCGGAGCGTTCGTCGCCACCCTTTCCCGAGGAGAAGAGGAGATATCGGCGAGGCGGGAGAAGCCGATATCAAATTCTTTTACGAACGATTCGGCTCCGCTCGGCGGAAGCTGAAGAGAGCGAGGGGGAGGCAGGGTGCGGAAAGAAAAACTGCGAGAAAGAGAGCGGCGCGGAAATGCCCGGGAGGATCGAAAGAGAGGAGGATATTGCTGCATTCCTCCGATGCATAATGAGCTGTGAAATTTCAAGAGCGACGGCCATGACAGTCTCATTGGTCGCGGAAATATTCCCGGAGGAATCCCGAGGGTCTGCCGGTCCCCCCCAGCCAGGAATGTCCCGGGACTCGTTCGCGGTCCTATAGGAACTCGAAGAAATGGCGCTGAAAGAAAGGGGGGCTCCCTCTTATCCGCCCAGGAACCGCTCGAACTTTCAAATCAAGCCATCCTGATAAAACGGGAGCAGAGAAGGGGGAGAGTCCTTCGACGAGACGTGTCCTTCCGGCCCCGCTCGGGGTCCTTTGTCGCCGCGAGGACGATAATGACGATGACGACGGGCCGCGGTATCTCTTCGGGGCGTCGGGCTCATCCTCGTTTCCCGGCCACGGGGAACCCGATCCTCTTCGCCGTCGTAATCTCCTTTCCGGGGAATCGAGCACCCGACTGGGCGTCCCAGGACTCGGTCCTATCGATCCTCGCGATCGGCGTCAAAGAAATCGCGGCAGGACGGCCGATCGGCGGTCCAGGATGGACCCGGGTATCCGATCCGGGCGAACGACTTCGCGGCCGGGAGGGAATCCAAGAATCGAGGAAGACAGGGGGAAACGATCCTGGCAGGCTTCGGCAGTAGTAACACATTTTTATGGGAACGTTAAGGTAAACTATGGCGGTCCCGCGGCCCTCGGTGCACCTCGATATCCTTCGAGTGCAGCTCGAGCGGGACCTCTTCCAGGTCCTCGCCGGTTAAACGTCTCGAGACCTGGACCAATGGCGGAGGCGTTTATGGCCCGGAGATAAACGAGCCGGGGGGATTCGTTTCGGGCCACCGCAGGACGACGCCGGGACGCCTCGCCCCCCGTCGATCCTTCACAGGACCCCCGCTGGAGGGGCAGATATTTCAAGGCCTCGCATCTCGAGGTCGGAGGCAACCTTGAATTCGCGTCCTGAGAATTAGGGGAAGAGTCGAGGGGCGCCGTAAATCCGGCCCTCGTCCTCGGCGCCGGGACGTCCTCCTGGTCCTGCTGGTGGCGTCCTAACGGGCCGGCCACCCCAGCTGGTGCGCTCGTAAACCTTCTTCGGGGTCTGGTCCTCGGCGCCGCCGGGGACCCGGGTCCATTTTCCCGCCCCAGGACATCCCGCTCGTATAACCTTTCGGGGCCATCCCCGAAATCGAGGGAACGCGTTGATCAACGGTGGCCGCGTTAAACCGATCCACGTCCAGGTCTCGATCTCGAGGACTCGTTCTCCAGGATTGTAAAGGACATTGATCTAAGGGTTGGAAATCAGCCGCCAACTCCTCACCGTCGATCTCCCCTCGCGCATCGAAATTCCGAAAAAAAATCCCGAGGGTTCTCACCTGGAGCGGAAAGAGAAAAACCATCCGTCAGAAAATTCACCCCCCAGGAGTCGCTCTTCGTTCATTGATAACGGGCTTGAAGGGTCGTGATAATTCATTTTCGGCGCCACCCCCCATCCCCTCTCGTCGATGCATTTAATATCCCTTGGATTTATGCAACTCCAATTATAATCCCGGCGCCGCTGTTTGCCGACCTTTTCCATATTCGTGTTTTCTTCGGGCGACTTCCGGCGCCGGTTCCGCATTTATTTCCACCCCCTCTCGCCGCTTCGGCTCTTACGTTTATTTCACCCCCGCCGACATCAACAAACATCTTGATTATACCGTGAAAGCCGCTCCGACTCGAGTTGACTGGAAGCCCGAGGCCTCTCTTCCACCCCGGTGCTATTCCTCTCTCTCTCCCTCGGCAACCCCTCAAAACCTACCCTGTTTCTCCTCGACCCGACTCCCCCGCCCTTTCTATTCCCTCGGCCCCTCCAGCTCTCCTGTCTCTCTCCCGGTCGTCCCGGAGAACGTGGAGGGGTGCAAGTCGAGCGAGAGAAGCCGGCCGCCCTGTTATTTGCATGCGAAATTAATGCCTTTCTATTTCGCCCTTGCCCCCCCCTACCCCCCTTCCTTCCACCCTCCCGTCCGAGGAGGGCGGCCGAGGAATTAAACGCAAGTTTGCATAAAGAAACGCCGATTTATTCGTTTATTCTCCGTGCCACCCTCTCACCACCCCTTACCCTCCCCTACCGCGGGGGTGCGATCGGGACCGCGACAATTGCGCGGGATACTTCCAGCCCGGCGGAGATTTCTTCCCTCTTTTATGTCGGGCCACTGTGGACAAAGCCACGGGTAGGTGGGAGGGGGGCACTTTCGGGGGCTGACGGCAATTTAATGGAAAAAGGAAAGGGGGCGAGCAGCCCCTCGGGTTCGACCGACTCCATTTCGGCCTCGCAGTGCCAACATTGACCGTGCCGACTGGCAATTACGTTTCGTCTCGGACGAAGATACGGACTGCGATCGCGCGAAATGGACATCTCGAAGAAGGGGCACGGGGGGGTTGGTAATTGCCTTCCCCGAGGGGAAACTTTCTCGGGGAAGGTTTCACGGATGTAAATTCGATTTTAAAGAGTTTTTCGATCTTGGGTCTCTTGTTTGGGGCAGTCCGAAACTGATTTTGCGAGGGTAGGGGGCGGCTCGATGACACCCCTCGCGCCGAACGTCGCGCGGTCGCGCTATGACGCGACGGTAATTTATTAAGTGACGTCACGCGACCGCGGGGACGAGCGGCGGTGACGCGAGTCGGACATTTTGTAATGTCGTTAAAACGTCAGGTAGAGGGTTTTACGAGTTTAATAAAAATTACAACACTCCCGGCGAGGGGGCTCGCCGGTGGCGCGGTGCCCCCCATCCCCCATCCCACGGCGGGCGGGATGCACCCCCACGCGTGGGGGTGGCTACGACACAGCCGCCATGGTAATTTATTACGAGCCCCCCCCCCCCCCGCTCGCCCTCTCCCGCTCTTGCTCTCATTACTTTTATTTCATTTTACCTCGTTAGCGAATCCACGAGTGGCGCCGCGCGAAAAGCCATTTAGGGCATTAACACGCCGAGGGGATGCGCGCACCCCGGGAAGACGCGGCGAACCGGTATAGACCTTGGGTCGAGGAGAGAGAGAGGGGGCGGGGGTGAAAGTGAAACCTGGACCTTTAGGGGGAGGAACTAGGCATGGTTTTCTCCCTGGTCCACTTTTCATCCCCCTGGCCCAGGCCGCGATAAGGCGCGCCTGCCTTCGCGGGGCTGACGGGGGATAACGGTTTCTTTGTGGGTACGAGGGGAGGTTTTTAACCTCCGGGTGGAGCGGCTCCCCTGGGATGCTCCCGCTACCCTGGAGTAGTCTTGGAACGTGTCGGCTCGCACGGCCAATAACCTTTCCAGGCTTTAGCTCGCATCGAGCCCCGCATCCCGGATCCACCTGGCTGTAAATTCCAGCTACTCCACCCCCCCGCCACCCCCTGAGTGCATCGTTCACACGTACTCACCCCTGCGCTCTCCGCTCACGGATGCTCGCGGTGGGTGTACGAGCGAGGGGTGCAGGGGTGCAGGAGCGGGCCCAAGAGGGGTGCACGCGCGAGCGGGATGGGCTTGACTAAGAACCTATTGGGGTAGGTCGGGAGAGTGCAAGAGCACTGACGTTGGACACGTCTCGCCATCCTTTACAGGGGGGTTACAGTGCCGAACCCCCCCCCGGTTTGGTTCGATTTTGGACCGAAAGGGGTGCCGATTAATCCGGGGGGTGGATTTTTCCAGAATTTCCTTACAAAGCAAGGGAGGCTTCCCTTTCTTCGAAGCGTCGCGCTTTCTTCGGATAGACGCGCGGCCAGCGAGTCACCGATAAAAGTCGATCGAGGGGGATGAAAGGGAATAATTCCCGAATAAGTCACCCCGAGACCGCGGGAGGCAGATGCCTTTCAGGGGTGGCGACAGTGTTTTTGGCGGAACTAATTGCCGGAATTGCGGAACTTCCGCGGAGGAGGGTGATCCGGCCCCTCGATCTTCCTCCACCCCCGATCGACGTCGAGGGCGAACTTTTGCCGGGGCGGGGATCGATGGGGGGGAGGCAAACACAGCTGGCCCCGGGGGTTGCTCCCCCTCGCGGAATCCGCAAGCCCGATCGCGGAATCGATTCCTCCTCGAAACCGCGTCCCGCCTCTCGTGGGCTTAATGGATCCCTCTTCCCCCCGCCGCCCCACACTCATCGACGACGCCGATCCCGGGACGAGTCCCTCGGGAAACGGGCGCCGACGAGCGGCCGCATTCCTGCGTCGCGGAAACTTTTCGACGGCGTCTCCTGGTCCGCGGCCGAATTAATGAGATTCCTTTATTCCTGTCGGGGAGATATCCCCGGCCGCTGACTTCCGAAGTCCCGAGGGTGGAAAAGGGTGGAGGGGAGTCCCGACGACGTCGCAGGATTCTTCCTCTCCCCGCGCTCGCGATAACGTTACTTATTAATTGACTCCCCCAAAGCCAATCGCCCCTTAATCAGAGATGGGGCCATTTTAACCATACATTCATTTATCATTATTCCACAAATCTGCACTCTTCGCATCCAATCTGGTACTTTACCAATACCCTCTCATAAATACTACCGATTAACTGTCGAAGTGAAAAAAAAAAAAAACGCTCAATCCATTCATCGAAAAAACGTACATTTACATTTTCTTGCGCACGTTTATGCATGAGCAAAAACCACCCCATATTCATTTAAGGGTTAACCCTTGCCCAACTCCCTCTCCCCACATCCCGGAATTTCAGGTCGAGAAGGTACGCGAGCAGCGCCTTCCACAGGCACCCTTGTTCCCTCCGAAGGCCCCCCTGCCGCCCTCCTCCTGCCGAGATTTATCCCTCGGAAGTCGAAAGTTTAACAGTCCATCTTGCAGAGGGTAGTTCCCCTGCGCGACGATTTAAACTCGTTTCGAACCGGAGGATTTACGCATCGTCGGGGAGCTAACAAACTTGGCCGAAAGTCTCGGGCAAGTTGCCCCCGCACGTATCCCGAAGGGAAAGTTGGGGGTGTAGGGGGTGGGTGTGGAGGAGGGGTGTGTGGAGGTTCCAGGAGGCCGCGAGGCGACCTCCCGGAATTAACCGGACGTGCCCCGTCTTCCTGGAGGAATTCCCGATCGATTCCGCCCTTTGAAGGGGTAGAGGGAGAAAGATCGGGGGGGGGGGGCGCCATATTGGGAGGACTGGGCTTGTTATCCGTATCCATTATTAGCCCGTCGTCTCCACCTCGGGCTCGAGCCGACTTCCTCTTCCGACTCCATCCCCGCTCTTCTGCCGCTCGGGAAAGAAGTCCCGGGGGAGGCGCTCCTCCCTCCCCCCCCTCCCACCCTTGCAGAAATCTCATTAATTTGCCCCGAACGGAGACGCGAGCCGCGCCGGGCGACTGTCGGCAACTTTTCAACCGAGTTCTCCAGCCTGTCACGGATCGGAACGCGAGCTACCCGATAATTCCGAACGTAGCAGCCAATCGCCGCAGAGATGCCCCCCGCCCACCCCCTCACGCGAGATCTCTCGGGGGATGCTGCGGCCGCTCCTTCCGGTTATTCGCCTTGTCAGGACGAGATCCCGACTGGAGTGGAACGCGGTAACTCCTGGAAATTTCAGGATTTTCGAGGAAACGAGAGGAAAAGGGCGTAAGGGGGAAAGGGGTGGAGAGGGGGGAAAGGGAGTTTGCACCGGGGGCACGTTTTTCGGGGATTAGCTCGGGGGAGGAATGAAAATATCCAGGGAAGTATCCGAAGTTCTAACGAGTCCGGGACTTTTTCCGGAGGCTGGGGGACCTGGTGAGCCCTAGCTAGGGGAACCAGATCTTCCTAGGGGTCGTTTCCAAAAGCGACCGGAAAACTTTCGGCCGATCTCCCCCTGTTTGAGGCTCCAGTGGCCCCCAATCGATTGCCGAGCGACGCTAATCGATCGCGACCTATCGGGACCAACCCGATTCTTTACGGCCGGCCGTTTCCCGGCCAATCGGCTTGCCGCGCTTCCCCTGGATCCGCCGAGCCCCGGAAAATCGCCAGGCCGTTCCCGTAATTAACCCAAGTGCCCGGCCAGGAAAAACGGATTTCCCGAATCGTGGCGTTAAATTAATGTTTGCCAGCTTTGATTGGCCGGGCCCGGTTCACCCGGCCAGGGCGACAGTTTCCGACCATCCGCTGGGAAATCGCAGGTAAGCTCGATTAATCGAGGACTCGTTCGCAGCCTCAGGTTTCAAATCGTTCCTACCGACCTTCCCCGGTGTAGGGGTGGAATTCTACGGACTACCGCGAAGACGATCATTTTTATTTCACTTAATCCTCCATTTTTTATGCAAGGGACCTGGACTACGGTCGGCCTGTTCCTTCAGGACCCTCGCGATTGGTCGGCTGGCATGCAACGCGTGCTCCGAAATTGGGCAAAGGGATCCTCGAGTCTCGAGGCTCGAGTATCGACTTCGTTTGGGCTCGAAACGAAGGGTGAAGGGACGATTGCTCTACGTGGGCGGAAAACGAATCGTGTCCTTTCGTAATGGCTGATTCAATAACGAGCTTAGGTCGGGTCCTTCGCCTCCCCTATCCCCCTAGCTGGGGACGGATCGGATAGTCCGGACCGACTCTCAGGAGCGAGTCTCCTGAAAAAAAGTCGCAGTAGGTATCTATCTCTGGTATCATATCCCTGGATCAAGGATTAAACGTGCCAGAGGACGATAGGGCTCCTAGGACACCCTGTCGGAATCGCAGGACACCCCCTAGGACCTTTGGCGTGGCAAGCGGAAGACAAGGTGCCATCAAACGTTGCGGCGACCTACAAAAAAGTCACCCCCTATCGGGTTATCGCGCCCTCCCGATATAAGGGCTGCTGGATGCATCCAGCTACTTTAGGGCAGAGGCCCGACCTGCGGAGAGGTGAGCCCTCGGAATCTAAAGTAGTCCTCCCGGTGGCAATCTTCCTGAAAGGAAAAAAACCGGAGGAGATTTCCCGGAAGGGCGGGCGCCCTATTGTGCGATATTCCGGAGGGAGCCTCGCTAGGGGTGCCCGAGACAACGACTCGAGCCCTAAGTGCATTACCGGGAGCTGCGCCCCGTAAAACGGCGAGGTCCGTTAACGGAGACAAGTTGCATGCCCGGGACACTAGGGCCCTTTGTAGGGCCGAGGACGGGGAGTTCCGCGGCTCCCCTAAAGTTGGCGCGTGCGACGCCGAGCGACGTCGAGGAAGTCGGGGGCATTGTATCCCAATTCCATTGGGAAGTTTACGGGCCAGTACGGGATCGCGTTCCCCAGGAGCCCTATGGCCCTACGTGCACGCGCGAATCCTGTTATCAAATTGGACCGTCGATCGGTCCTCTTTAAACGTTCGCCCTTATCGGGCCGTGCCGCTCGCCGACCCCCTGCGGAAAGTTGCCGCCATCCGGCGAGTCGAAGAGTCCGATCGATGACGGCGATGACCCGGCCGAGCCTGTCCGCGCGTCCGGGTCGATAATCCTTTATCGGGAGTCCGCGAGGCGTTGTAATCCGGGGGCGAACCGGGAAGAGAGTTTCCCGTGGACGTAACCGTGGGTCAAAGACCAGGCGGTTGCCCACCCTGGAGCAGGGAGGCATTATGTCGGCGTTCCCTCGCCATCCCTATCCGAGCGGTCCGCTTTCCGGTTGACCCGCTCGGCCGGGAAGCCCCTCTTCCCTCAGGAACGAGAACAAGCTCGGGACCGCTGCGAGTCCTGCGAGGACCTCGACCACCGGGGGCGTCAATGGCCCCTGAGCCCGGAGCGCGGTCGAGAGCGGATGCCTCTAGGAGCCCTAGAACCCGTAGGAACTCTAGGAACCCCGGACACCCTAGAAACCCTATCCCATCGAAATCGTCTTCGCCAAGTTCCGCCAAAGTATCCATCATAAGGGACGTCGAGGGCAGGGGGAGCACCTACGACGCGGATCGCTTTGTTCGAACGGCGCGTTTATGACGTTTCCCGGCCGCCGTCGACGCGCGGCCGCAACGGAATCGCACCACGGGAGATTAATCGCGCGATACCGCCTTTAACGACTGCCGCTAGTGCGGCGTTTCCTCTGTCTCCCCTCCTCCTCGAGGTTTTTCTCGGTTTCGCCCCCTTTTTCGCCTGGCGGCGGGCTTTGTCTCCCCCTATCTCCCGAGCCCTATCTCGCCCTATCTGCGAAACCGTTCGCGGATCGCTGACGTTCCGGCCTGTCGATTCCTTTCCGCGGCCCTTGATTTCGGTTCACGAGAAGCAGCGCGGAGGAGGAACGGGAGGGGCGATTCCGAGAGAGACGAGAGGGCGGATCGACGTCGGGACGCCAGCGTCGAGTCCTGAATGCGCCCGAGGCCCTCGGGGGCGCAGCCGCGCCGCCCGTTAATGATATTCGCGTGTAAGGGATTTAATTCGGTGACTGCAACCCCGAGCTCAGACGGTACGCGACGACGTTGTACCGCACTTCGCCGGGGTACACAAATGAGGATAAACGAGAGCAAGGGACTGTAAGGGGCGGGGGAGGATGTTTGCATTTTCGCAGCGGGCGGAGACCCCGGGAGAATTTTCCGCCCTCCCGGACCGACCCGACCGGGTACATCGGGGGGTTGGATTTCCGAATCGACAATGGGGCGCGATTACACGGCGCGCGCCGCGTCGATTAATCCTTGCCGACTGAGGAAAAACGGGAAAACTACCCCTCGCCGGCAAACTCGGGAAGGGTCGCCGAGTCCTCGACTCCCCCCTCCCGGGAATGAAACGCGATCCTCGCCCTTCGCCGCCACTTTGCCACCCCGAGACTCGACCACGTGGGGGAAGGGGTGCTTCGCGGGGGTCGCGTTCGCCCTCTAATTTGCCCCGCGCCGACTCGTTGCACCCTTGCAGCGGGATTGCATCCCGTGCCGAGAGGGAATCCGGAGGCTGCGTGATTAATCTGGACTTCGTTCCCAGCCTCCGGAGACGATCGGTCATTCTCGTCGAGCTGTCGCGGGCCCTATCGAGTTCCCACCCCCCCAGGGGTCGAGCAACCCCCCCGTCTTCGGGAGGGTGGCTTGACTTCCGGCGTCCAGGGAGTCGCGCGACGTCGGACCCGCGTTTCCCGACCTCGTGTCGGACCGAACGCGTTCGGTAACCGCTGGGGGGGCGACCGCCCCATTGTGGACCCTCCGGATTCACGTCCCCACCCCGACGAAGAGGACCCCGCGGGCTGGCTCCATTCATCAGCCGGCGGCGACTAATATACACGCGTGCAAACGCGAATGGGGAGGCCCGCCGTCTTGGGGGCGAATCCCCCTCCCCGACCCCCGGGGTGTCTTTTCTCGGCAGAGGCGTCTTTCTTCCAGGAGATACGCGCCGAATCGAATTCCCCTCGTCGCGGCCTCCCCGGAGAATGCCCGGAGTCCCCGGGTGGTACTTCTTCAAAAGATGAAAGCCCGCAGCGCCGTTGAATACATGAATACACACCGTACATCCAGGAAGAACTCTCGGGGAGGGGGGAGAAGAGCGAGAGACTGCGAGGGTTCTTCATTTGTGGCCGGTGGACGCGGTCCCGCCCCCGCCGCCCCAGGGAACTCGTTCCCGGGACTTCGGAACTTCCGAAACTGCGGGACTCGTCGCGACATATCTCCCTCTCGGTGGCGCCCCCCCCCCCATTCACCCCCGAGTTCCTCTACCCCCACTCGCGCGCGAGTGCACTCTCGCAAATCAATCGCTCTCCTGCACTTCGACCAAATTTCCATCAGCTCCTCGACGTGTACCCCTCTTCCTCCACCCCCTTTAGAGGGGCACATCCCGGGACGTCAAGCATCCGCGACCCCTAACGAAACCTCCTGACACGCATCTCATTACCGCTCGTTCCGGCGACCGGGGAAAATCAATCGAGGCAAGACGGGGAAAAAACCACTCCCTGTGCATATAAATAGGGAATCGGGGGAATTTCTCAATTTCCACCCCCCGGGGTGGGCGGGATAAAGTGTCGAAAATGTGCCGGCGAGCGGCATTATCAAAGGGAATTATCGGAGCCCCCGCCTCTCCGAAATTGGAAAAGTAACCCCCCCCCCCATTTCGAACCAATGCAGGCGGATCGCGCTAATTGCTAATTCCGCGGTGGTCCCGCGGGGCGGAAAACGCAAAACACTTGACCTACCACGCGCCGATCGGGATTTTTCCTCGGGTGGAGGCGCGCCCTGTTTATTGGTCCTTTCTGGGGGGCATCCGGGGGGAGGGTCGGGGAGAGGGGAGAGACCCCCCACGAGTCGGCGGGTTTATGAGCCGGGCGAATTGCCGCGTTATCGCGCCCCGGAATTTTCAGCCCGCGGAATTCTCGCGAGGATTCCCTTGAGAGATTCCGCGGAGCGGAGGGATTCCGCCGCCTGGCGAGGCGGAGGCCTTGAAGGGTGCGGACTCTTCTCGGTTTCGTGCACCCTTTCGAGGGGACGTTTACTGTGTCCCTTTGGACGTCCCTAGGGGCGAGGGGGATCGATCCATGGTCCAGCTGCGTTTCTGAAAAAAGAAGGAAAAAAAAAACCCGCGGCAGCCTTTTTAATTGAGACGGCCTGAAAGGCGCGGTCTGGAAAAGCGGGGCCCATCAAAAGCGGCCATTCCGCCGGTGAAAAGAGGGGCCGCGTGTTCTCTCGAATTAGGCCGTGAATGCGGCCCGCGCTGATTAAGTCGGCGAAGAAAGAGCGGCTTGTTGCGCGGCCACCTTAGGAAAGTGTCGGCGAGAGCTAATTGAGGACCTTGAAGAGGATGAAGAAGTGGAGGAGGAGGAAGGGCGCGTTTCCGCGATGCCCGCCTCTATTCCGCGGCGAGAGGGGACTATGAGAGGAGGACCCCGGGGGACGCCCCGCGCGTCAGCGACAAGAGCCGCCGGAAGACGTCGGCGGACCCGGAAGACCCGAATGACCCCCACACTGATATCGACTGATACGGACCCCCGGATATCTCCGGGCTGATAGGGCTCCGGATTGCCCGGCGACCCACGTCTGGCAGATTTATACGTCGGGCTTGATAAAGCGTCGAGATTAAGCCGAACGGAAGACGCGGGCCTCCCTTAATCCCCCATGAAAGGGGGTGGTGGTCTCTCCTCGACAACTCCCGAGGTCCACGCGCGGTGGAGGGGGTGTCCCCCCCCGGCTCGAATTTAAGGGGCGCCCCCGGGAATTGACACATTTTTCAAAACAACTGCCGGAGGGTGGGTCCTCCCGCCCTCCCGTTTCGGGGCCCTGGGCGTCGCGACGGTTTCGGCGATGGCTACAACGGGACGTCTTCCTCGTCCTCTGGTAACGGACGGCGGCGTAACGACGTCGTTACGGAGATATACAGACGTCTTTGGCCTCTTGGCTCACCTTCCCTCGGCGATTACGGCATACCGCCCCCGGGCCGTACAGCAGGGGGGTCCTGCGACTTCATAAGGCGCCCCCTCCCCCAGGATGCCGCGCGATCCTCGGGCTGATCCCGGGTCCCGGCGAGAGTATCGGCCCTCCTCGGGACGCGCACGCACCGATCCCGGGGAACCTGGCTTAAAGAATCGGCCCATTAGAACGATTTATGGCGGCCAGGGGACCGAAATAAAGCCGGCGACGCCGGACACGTGGCTCCCTCGCGGGCGCCGCGGCGCTTCCGACGCCCTTGGGCCGTGCCGGAATTTCGGATCGATCCCTCGTGCGTCTCGAAATAGGTGGCCGGCTGCTCTTCCGCGCGGAGGACCTCTCAAACCTCGCGCGGATTCTTCCATCCCTCGGGTAACGCGTCTCCCAAAAACTCCGAGTTTCCGCTTTCCGGAATTTTTCCTCGACTTCCTGGCTCTCTCCTGAGGTGCCTACGCCTTATATCGAGATTTCCTTCCCTCGGTTTTGGACTCGAAGCGTTTCGTACGCGGACCGATATGGCGGTCCTCCTTGGTGCTCCTCGACGAGGTCCAGGGGATTTAATCGGGCCCTCGTCGCGTCGCCGCCGCCGTTCGAGCCGCAAACAAGCTCCGGGCGTCCCGACGCCGAGATTCAGTCTGGTGGGAGGGGTTGAAGTCGGTCCCGGGGGGTGGGGGGTGGGGGCGGCCGGGACGGAAAACGACCAGTCGCCGTACGCTGGGGAAATAACATGCTTCGTCAACAGTGCTGCTGTAACTAATGGATATATTCCGGCAGGACAGAGAGCGGAGGAGCTCTTCGGACCACGTGGAATCAACCTTCCCTCTCCCGAGGGGGCGTCGGAGGCCTCGAGGGGGTTAAAAATGCATCCCCTCCCGCCCCCGTAATCCAAAAGACCCGAGACGTTCCCGAGAGTGAAACTTGGCACCACGGAATCGGGAATTGGAAAAATTGCTGAACCGCTTGATTGCGAATCTGCGAAATCGTAGAAACGTCCAGGTCTCCCTCCCCCCGAGGGAGACATGGGGTAAGACGTCCACGGGGGCCTTGAACTTGCCGGGGACGTCGCGACGTCGTCTCTCCGCGCTCTAATTAATGGAGCTCGCGCGTCCCTCCCCGAGGTTTGGGGCGCGTCCGCAAGCGAGCCTTGTGGACTTTGCCTTTGGCCAGGCAGCCCGGAGGGGTTGGAACCGGGGGATGTATCTCCATGGAAATTCGGATTGCCCCCCTCCCCCCTGCCACCCCCATGCCCCCTCGTCCCGGGAACTTGCCAGTATTTGGCTGGGATGACGTCGCGCGGATATCTTCAGCGGGCCCCCTCGTTCCGGGGGTGGCCTTAACGAGTCGGCCAATGTTTAACTTTCGGTAAGAAAAACACGTATCAGGGTTGGACCTTCCCCCGGTACGGGGGGATTCGCGACCCACCACCAAGTGGGGTCCGGCAGACGACGATCCACGCCATTCCAGGATTCGTATTCTGCATTTTCATCAGGGACGAAAGTTTCCCGGATAACTTATTTCCGTTGTAGGAAGAATGGCGGCCACCCCCTACCCACCCCTCCCCTTTCCCTCCTGGAAGAAACCTCGACGGGAAGATGATCGCCAGGGAAGAATGGAGCAATGAAGAAAGGAGCCGCGCTCGCTGGACAACATCGCATTGTCCAACTTGGACCGCGGGGGATAAATAATTCTGCGGGGGAGGGGTGGGGGTCGTCTTTTTTCCGCCCCCGAGGATGGCTTATCGGGGTCTTTTTCATCGTTGGGGGTGACTCGGGGGATGACCGAGAGGCGGGAATTCGGGATTTCGGGCGACGTCGGTGACGTCGGTTCCTGTAGGGGGTGCTTAGCGATAGGACCTTTAATTCCACCCCCAGGGGGGGGGCGCCTCGGCGGGGGTGCGGCGATAGCGGACCTTCTGTAGCCGGCAGGTGGATAACGCGCGGTACACACGCGATTTTATCGATTTCGCATTCGCACAATGGGGGCGAGCTTCGGGGGGTGGCGCGGGGGAGGCGCGGCGCGGAGAGACGGATGCCATTCAGGTTCCCCGCGAAGGGTGGAGAGACACGAGAGGGGCGAGGTACGATGAAACGGGGGAAAGCCCTGGAAAGTAAAAGTCTACGGCTTCGTTCACACAGCCCCGCCGCGGCGACATTCTCCGGTTCCCTTTCCGGGATTTTTCCGCCCGTGAGGGAGGCGCTCTTCCGCCCGGACGGAATACAGCGGCGTATTGCGGGACGAGAAGTCGATAAATACCGGCGAGGCCGGGGCGCGATATTAAACTGGATTTCATTCGGCGAGATCGACCGCCGACGCGAAGTCCCGTGCGAATCAGCGCCCTTCTCGCCCCCCATTTTCCGGCCCCCCTCGGCGACTTTGATAGGGCTGAACGAGGAACTATCCTCGAAAGATCGCGTTGGAAATTCACAGCGAGGATCAGAATCTTCTCAAGGACCTCCTTCAGGGTTACAGCGTTATTCTAAGCCGACGAAGGAACGCGTCGACCCCCCAGCCACGATAACCAATGCCATGATAAGGAAGCGAAAAAAAAAACAAAGAATAGAAAGGGGTCAGCGAAGTCGGGCACTCCTCCAAGGAATGGAAACTCGAAGCGAGACCCGCCGAGGGTGAACGCGTCCGAATCCCCCCGTCGTGGGGCCATCCCCCCCTCCCCCACCACCCTCGTCTCGCGGTAAAATGGAACCGCGGAACTTTAAAGCGTCCGCCGAGCGCTTTTCTATCCCCCGGTTGCGTGGCGTGTTGTGCGCAAAGGAGAAAAGTTTCCCCGGAAAAAAGTTCCCTCGAGAGGGCCGGCGGAGCTCGAGGGGTTGCGCCGTCCCGGGGTCCAGGGGGTGCGCACCCTCCGGTGACGACCTTGTCCTCAGGGTCCAGGGGTGCGCATTTCGTCTTCGAGATCCTGAAGCACTCGAAGAGTACTCGAGGATCGAGGCGCCACCGGCGGAGTCATCGGACGATGACGTAGCGTGTGGGACCAGCGCCGATAACGACTCGTCTTAACGGCCCCTGATAACGACCGGCGAGATGCGCGGCTCGGCCTTAAGGCCCGGGTGGTCTTCCTCTCGGTCACCCCCCCGGCGTTAAACGCGATACGGCGGCCGTATAGTGACGTCACACTTCCCGAGAGGACCGCTCGCGCGACCTACCGCAACGGCGACCTCGCCGGCCCCCCACGGCGAGGTCGTATAACGCATAACCTATAAACTCATAGGAGCGGTCTCATCAGCCGGGTAATGAAACCACGAGGGGGTCGAGGGAGGTCCTCTCGAGGCACTTCGAATTCCCCCCCTAGGGGCAGGGGCACCTAGGGGTACGCGTTTTTCCTAGGACTCCTTTTCCGCTCGATTTCATTGGACGTACGCGGTATTTGTCGGCCCATTTTCCGCGAACGACTTTTTCATCGGTGCATTCGAGATGCATCCCGGGTGAATCCCGGTCGCGCGGCCCGTTGGGGCGGTAAATCATGCGCGAGAAATTGTGCGGCCGCGTAATCAATACAAAACAGCCGCTACATCAATGATGACGCTGTCACGACGCCGGTAACGCGATCGCTTAATAATGCAAAGTGCCGAGCGGGTTTAATGCGCGCTCTTGGACGCGTTTTGTCGGTCGCGAGTCGGGTGCCTTTTCAGGGGCGATCGATCGCCATCGGGGGTGGCCGCGTCGAATCGTTTCTGGAAAACAATCCCATTTGTTAATGCCCGAGGGGAGCCTGGCTAATATTTGCCCCCCCATCCTCCCTGCTCGCCACGTCGGGCGATGCGCTATTTTCGAAATTGTCCTACCTCCCCGAGGGTGGGTCTAGTCGCGCGGGGAAAGCGAGCCCTATCCTCCACCTAGGGCTTGAATTCGGGGTCACCAGGGGATGCACCGCGGGTGGGTCATCTTGGACCCTCCTTCATGCGTCGATTTTTCGCAACTTCCCGACCGTCGGGGAGAAGTTTCGTTAGAAGGCGTCGCCGGGTTATCCTGGGGTCCCCCTAGGGCTACCCTAGCCTCCAGGGGCGGCATGAAAAATGCATAGGGCCCGCGCGGGGTGCAGCAAAGCGGCCGATCGAAATTACGATTACACCGGGCCGGGGATGCAGGCGTCCACCCCCCTGCGTTGGGCAAACACGCGCCCCTGTGGGGGTTTGCCTGCGGCGCACGCACCCCTTCTGGCGGCCGATTTCCCGGCGGCCACTCCGCGCGGCCGAGTACAGACCGTCCAGAAAATCTGCAAGGACCTACATAGGGTGAGGGCAGTCCCACGCGGCCCCGCTATCCCGCGAATCCCGCGGCGGGAATTCGGCGGAGTCGCGCGGCCGCCGGGGGCCCGGCAACCCCCGCGGAATGTCCGCAATTTATGGGCCAAGTTGCAAAGTGAGAAAAATTACGTTAGTTCGCCCGCTCCGCCGAGACAACGGTGGTTTATGTTAGTGCCCGCGGTGCGGCCGCGTCGCGCGGAGGGCCGCCCGATATTTACGAGGGTTTCCGCCGCGATTCGACGCGGCGCGGCGATACGCGCGCGGGGGGCCTGCGCGAGCGGCCCGATTTATCGGCCGCGAGGGGTGCACCGCCGCGAGAACAAACTTCCGGACGTCTCCGTCGGCGGAGAAGGGTCGGCAAGACGGCGGCCGGGTCGACGAAACCGAGCAAGACGGATGCGTCGGACGACGGAGCGGGGGGATCCGGAAAAAGTTCCAGGGGGAGAGAGAGCCACTCGCGGCGCCCTCAAACTTCGAATAATTATGACGGGGTGGCGCTGCGGACGGCGTGAAAAGGGGGGGGAGGCAGGGAGAGAGTTACGTCATTAGCGGCCGCGACGCGCCCGGTTTCCATGGTGACGACGGATGCGTCGCTTTGACAACCTGCACACCCCGTGGGCAGGTGGCGGCCGCCGTCGTTCCGCCCTGCGGAAGCGGCCGTCCGCCACCCTTCGGCGGCGGCCATTTTGGAGAACCCCTCGAGGCCCGAGTTCCTCGGGCCTCCCGCGCGGCCTCGCTCTTAACAACCGGCCTGCGGAAAACGCACTTGCGGCCCGCGACCACCGCACTCGAGCGGAGGGTCGTCACGCGGCTCTCATAACCGAACCGGGCGATAGCAATTTGGGGTTTGGAGCAATCCTTGGGGGAAGAGGGGTGCTGCGCGCGGACAAGTAGGTACGTACCCAAAACCGCACTAATTCTAAGCCGGGCGCGGTATGGCCCTCGGGGCTTAATGCGATTAAGCCCGAATTCACGCGGCGGCTCGGTGCTTTTAGCCAAATGGCCACGGTCAGGGAAACGACGGCTCGCCGACGCGCCGCCCCATTGTGCCGGCAAAAGGACCGCGATGGGGCTCGGCCGCCCCCCCCCCTCTCCGCGGGGGAGGGATGTTATAATTAATGACGTTTAACCCCGGCGTCCGGGCAAAAGTGCGGGGGTGATTCCGCCCCCGGTCGCTCCGCCCCGCTCCACCCGGGATTCGGGGCGATCGGCCGCCACTTCGCTTCCCGCGGATCCCCCCGGGACCCCCCGACCCCCCGGCGGAGCCTTCGTTGAAAACGAACCGGCACTAAAAATAGGGGGCGCACCGAAGAGGCGAAGGCGCGAAGCGGCCGGGCGATAAATCGTGGGGTGTATTTTTGCGCGCCGGCATGCCCCTGCCTCCGCCACCCTCCAGGGGGAGGGATGGCGAATTGAGAACTCGGCCTGATGGGAAAATCAGAGTTAATTCGCTGGGGGAGGTGGGGCGCGCTGCGCGGCCGGGACGGGGGGGGGCGTCGGCGAAAATTGTAGCACGTTCTACGGGCGCGTTGCAATCCTCGTGGGAGGTCGGACCGGCCGTTCAAATTCCGCGAGAGATCTCCTTCCTCCCCCCACCCCCACCCCGTACACCCCCTGGCCCCACCCCATTTCATCCCACCCGCGCAAGGTCGACTGAAAATACGCTTCCATTAACTCGAGATGTAATTAGAAATAAAGGGTTGTTGGCCAGAATGCCCGGCAATTCTCCTTCCCTCCGCCCCCACGGAGCTCCGACCCGGCGCGCCGTTTTCATCTACTTCTCCCGACGACCGGCGGACCGACCCACGGGCGAAAATACTTCCCCTCGATTTTTCTTCCCGGCGGGGTCCGGGGAAAAAAGAAATTTCATTATGAGGAACAAATCTCGGGACTTGCCACCCCCCATGCTCTACCTCCTTCCTGGCCACGGCCAGCCCTCCCAACCCCATTTTTTCTCCGCCCTTTGCGCACGGAAACGTTTCGACTGTCCATAACTCCGCCGCCGACATTCGGGGGGGGGGGGGCTTCAAAAAATTCCCCCCCCAGCCCCCGTGTCTCACCTAGGGAGCCAATTCGGCTAATTGCAACTTCCTCGCGAAACGCAACCCCGCCGATTGCGGGCCCGAGGGATGGGAAAGGGGGGATAACGGGGATCCGAGATAGAAATCGTTTAAAGTTTCCCGGAGGACAGCAGGGGACTGGGAGGGGGTGGCAGGGGTGGAAAATCTTGGTCGAGGAGTTTCCCATAAACGTCGGAGAATGGCGGAAGAGTGTCTTCTGCGTCGTGGCGCCTCGATTATCGCGTAATTAGTAAGACTCGAGGGGGTGGTCGGGGGGNTGGGTGGGTGGGTAGCACGAAGAGGGGGAAGAGGCGGTAAGGGCGTCTTGACGCTCAAGAGGGTGAAAGAGCAAAGGAGGTCTCGAGACCCGGGCAGCAAAGGTCCCGGGGGCTTCGGGGGGAGGACACCCCGTGTTTAATTATCACTCGCGGAACCCTCCGTGAAATCCGCTCCTCCCCCCTGCCTCCACCCAGCTCCCCGTTACGTAAATTATTGCCGTACAGTTATTAAAATCCTCTTTGAGCGGAAGAGAAGTAAAAAAAATCGACGGACGGTCGCGGACCGTGGGCGAAAGTTGGGGGCGGAGGGACGGCGGGGAACGTCGTCTCGGATCGCAGGGGGTCTCCCCAGTGACCCGGAAAAAGGGCAGCGGAGGGATCCGGACGCGAGTCGCGAGTCGTAATTAGTGAGATCCGAGAGAGGCGTCGCGACGCAGAACTCGGCAAGGGAGGCGACGGGGGGTGGGGGCGGAGTCAAAGGTCCCAGCCGGATCTTCGGCGATAATTATTAATTCAAAATTGAGGGCTGCAGCCCTTCCGTGGGGAGGGAGGGAGGAAAGGGAATCGATCGAGCGCGATCGGGTTCGATGAGAGGGGGCACCCCCTCTTCCCCCCGCGCCCGGCCGGGTGGAGCGGAGCACCTTAATTAACGCCGACTCGATGAGAAGCACCGCCGTTTTTCGGACGAGGCGGGAGAAATGGGGGGAGTTTCGATCGACGAAGACCTCGGCACAATTGGACGTAACGATAGGGCGTTTAATTATTATTTTGCCCGACGGACCGTAAGGGCGCGGGGGGCGGTACCCGGGGCGTCCCGGCGATCGATTCGGGAAGGACGTCGCCTTTTTCCGCGAGTCCGTCCCGTCATCCTCCCTCCCGGGGGGGCCCGGGGGTGGCGGTGACTTCCCCAGATTCCGTGAATTCCCCGATCCTAGAGGGCCGCCCTCGAGATCGATTCCTCTGGAGCCCCCACGTGAAAGTCTTCCCGCGGGGCGACAGCGCCCCCTCCTCCCCCCCGGGGGGGAGGGGGGCTGACGACTCCCCGAGGAAAAAACTGACACGCATTCTCCATCTACGCCCGGACCCGCACGTAATCCGGCTCGTCGTCGTTTTACATGGACCCTGAGCCTAAACTCGCGATATGGGGTGTGGGGCTGTGGGGGAGGTCGCGGGGTTTATCTCCGTGTAACGGCGAACGAGTTCCGGACTGACAAGCGCGGGGCGACATGTCCGACCGGGTGCACAGGCCCCAGGGAAAAAACTCGCCTTTCCGCCCCCGGAATCGCATCCGAAGGAGCCTCCCCCCTATTTTTGAGCGGCAATCCCTCCCGGAGGAAGCGCTGCATATAAAGGCGCCCACGCCGCGGATCCCGGGAACACACGGGGACTCACGGCGGGCAGGAAATTGCGGATTGCCGGCGGGCGAATGCGCGACCCTGTGTCATTGGGGTGGCGTCGAATAACCCGCCGAATTGAAACCGACCGGCGAATTAGAGCGCGGTTTCCGATGGCTCCGGATGGGGGAATCCTCCCCCACGTCGCCGATTGGTTCCCGGAACGTACTCCGAAACGTCGCCGCGCCGATGGAAGGAGCGATCGCGAATTAACCGCGAGACATCGATCACCACCCTCGCGGTCCCCGTTCGACACTCGCGATCGGGGGCCCCTGCCACAATTCCATAATCAGCGTTATTATAAAAGTATACACGGGTAAATTGCCTGCGCCCCTCTATTTTCCCTGCGGGCTGTGCCGATCCAACCGTCCGGAGTTAATTTAATTCGGGGCACGAGATCGTATCCGAGAACACCGCGCACTTTGAGGGGAGCCATCAGCCCCAAGACCGCGTCGATGTGCGCGGAGCAACCCCCGGAAGCACCCTTGGAAACGGACCCCCCTCCCGCCCCCGAAAGGCCGTTTCGACCACGTCGTTCGCACCGGGGGTTCCCCTTTGTGGGCGGCTTGTCGCGGCCCGGCCATTCCCTGTCCGCGGGCAGGGGTTCCCTTTATGCGCGCCGAGGGGTGGAATTGGGGTGGGAAATGAGGGGCAGGCCCCGATGAGGCCCCACGGAGGGTGCGTCGAGGTGACACCTGGCGAAGCCACGGAGTCTGGTCCCGACCCGCGGATAGAGGCCCTCCACCGCCCCTCTCGTCCACCCCCCATTCCGCCCACCTCCACCCGGGCGGATATCGTTGCGGGGCGCGGCTTTAAGGCCGGCAACAAAGTGAAACTCAATCATTCCCGGGTTTAGTATTACTCTTTAGTCCCGCAGCGCCGGTGGCTTCGCGTCTGTACACATCGGCGCGAAACTCCCGCCGGCTGAGGTTTTACCGAGGTAAGGCCGGATGGGGCGTGGGTGGAGGTGGGGGAGGATAAGCCAACAGACACAGGGCCGTACCCGGGGATTCTCGAGAGCCCCGGGCCACGGGGGCTCTTCTCTTCTCTGATTAAACAAAACTGCTGCTAGATGCAGCTGATACCGCGGCTTCCGGTGTCCTAACGGAACTCCGGAAGCTGCGGCGCGCGACACCCCGACCTCTCCCTCGGGGTGCCCAATTTCCCCGGTTTCCGACCGGGGGGCCGAGAAGCCCCACGTCCCGAGCCAACGACCCCCCCGATTGCCTCGGGATACCCGAGGCACACCCTGAAGAGCACCCCGAAGAGGACCTTCAAGAGCCTCCGGCGGACCGGTATGCTGATTTTCTCCATTCGGCCCTCATTAAAGGGCCGATATGTATCTAAAGCTCGATAAACAGTCGTCCATTACGACGACGCGCGGTATCGCGGTCGTTGGCACCGGGATTGTTTGGCGGCGGCAAACAAGCGGCTAAAATATGTACGATATCGTCCGGGATGGGTCGCGCCGGCGCGTGGACGGAATTGTAAACCGAAAATTGGGTCGGGCAAATGGACGCCCTAATGGAGAAGCGAGACTCGGGGGTGGAGGCGCCGCTGAAGAGGGCGCGAAAAAATCCACGCGACGCCGCCCATCCTCTTGCACCCTCGGGCGTCGGTTCGCACGAAGCGGACAAAGCGGTCCATGTAATGACGAAAATCTGCCGAAATCGAGGAGATTAATGGATCCATTAACACGATAAGGAGAGAGCGCCGTTACGCGCACGATTAGCCTTGGTTTCTTGCCCTGATGAGATGTGGGGGTGTTTCTGGCTCCTTGATGGCGAGGGCCAACGAATGACCACCGGGACCAAGGAGGACCACGAGGACATGTAGGTACCTGACATATGCAAACACTTTCGGCCATCCTCGCCGATTACACGGTGATAACGGCGGGAGGGGCGGAAGCGAGCTATCGAGGCCGTTGGCTTAGCCGCAGTACGGTACGCGATTACGCCTAAGTGTATTTACCCACTCGCCTACACGACTGTTACACCCTGGTCCACACACCTTGGAGGGGGTGCGGGTGTGCGGGACCACCTGCGAATGGACATCCGCGGTCCAGGTCGCAGGGCGGGTCAGGAGGTCACGGGCAGGGTAATTTTTCCGTAATCTAGTGTGAGGTGGAAATTACCAAGATTTGAGGGTGTCAATTTGCATCGGCATTTTTATCAGGGTGTGCGGTAATCCAGGGTCGTCGGTTAAACTCCACCACACGGTGACGCGAGTAGAAGGGTTACTCCACCCGTTGCAGCCATGCCGTCGAAGTGAGGTGGACTTGCGAAATTACCGACATTTGAGTGTGTCAATTTGCATCGGCATTTTTATCAGGGTGTGGGGTAATCCAGGGTCGCCGGTTAAACTCCACCACACGGTAGGACGACCCGGTGACACGAGTAGAAGGGTTGCTCCACCCGTTGCAACCATGCTGTCGAAGTGAGGTGGACTTGCGACCCCCTCCTCGCGATCAAGGAGGGAGAAATGGTTCCTGGTTCCCGGTTCCCGGTTCTCCAAATCCCGGTTCCCGGTGCCCCGATTGGCGTGTGGCGCCGCCTGCCTAGGTTCTAGGAAGAGGCATAATCATTTCGCGGATGGGTGGATAATTTATGCTCGCGAGTAGGGGGTTACCTCGAAACCCTCCTTTCCGTTGGAACCACGAGGGTGAGTGAGTCATGGTGGCGTTATGCGCTCGCGTGTCGACCGCTCGCCGGAGAGCGGACCCTGCGGGAAAGGGCGCACGCCACGCGGGACACGCACGCAGGGTCCCGGGCTGCACGGGGATATTTTTATTGCCTGTAAGAAATTTCGGACGGCGGGGAAAAATTGAAAACCACCCGGCAGATCGCGTGACAAAGTCGGCCTGGGTTTTCGGGCCCGAGCGAATGATCGGTCGAAAAAGTCATACCGGTCGACGTGCGACGCCGGCGACGTCTAGGCGACCGTCGTCTTCGAAATGGTTAAGGGGACGTCAAAGGATATCCAAGGGGTCAATTTTTCCTTGACTTTTCTCCGAATTGGTCGCACCGAATCGTTTCGAACTTACCAACGTGAAAAATTGTGTTAAAAGGGACGAGGAGATGAACCACGGACCGATAGAGGTTTACAAGCCACGCGACGAAAGCAAAGTCGGTCGGATTGCCTGCGACTTGCTGAAAGTCCCGGCCCGTACGATTGCTCGATGATAATTAATCGCTCGTTACCGCGGCACGAGCGATTAATCACTGTCGGGTGGGCTTCATTTTTGCGACGCGGCCGCCTAGGTCGACTCGTGGTCGCACTCTATCATGTGTGGTTCATTAGGTCGGACGCGCGTCGCGGCCGCGCGGCTCGCCGCCGTGTCGTCGAATTATGGATATGGACAGGGGATGTCCTCGGACGTGTCAAGGAACGTTGACATCGTGCAGGGAAGAGGGAACGAAGAAGCTGAAGAACCCGAAGAAACGTTCCCATAGGTTCGGGCGGTGAAGGTCCGCCTCAATGGACCTTCGTCAACACCGAGATCAACATCAAGATGAAACGAAAGTGTCATCTACGTGCATCGAAATCTTAAAATATGACTCTTTCTTCCAAATTACGTGCACCAATTCGTTGTAAAAAAAAAAATAAATTTTCTGGCAAAAAGATTTAAGATGACGAATCCTTCCGTAACGCCTTGATTCGAAGTAGGAAAGGCGACGAATATCGTTGTAGCTTTTTAGATCGAGGAAAGAAACACCGTCGAAAGGAAGGCAAGGAACGAGACGGGAGCCAGGACGGTCATCCCTGACTCCGGATCGATGACGACGGAATCCAGGGGAAGAGGGCGATCCTCGGCGCCAAGCAGTCCGTCCTCTCGCACTCTCCGCCCCCCCGCGGGCGTTACAGTCGTATGCCACATAAAATTCGGTAGCTTTTATTGCCAGGATGCGCGCTCGAAATTTCGCCCCGGCACCATTGTGCCCATCGCCCGGGCCATTTCGCGCGGGCTCCAGCGGTGCCAAGCCGCCCTCGCGACCGGCAGGACCCGGGAGGATGTCCTTCGACCATTGGAAACTCTCGGAAGTTGAAAAATTACTGACCCCGTTCACCCTGGCGTCGAAATTTCGCACCCCTCCAAGGAGTCCCGAAGACCTCTCGAAGAGTCGGGGAGGGATTTCGAGGCGCGCGACGACGTCCACCCCGAAGACCGCACGAACGCGACCCGGGTTGGAACGGATTGGAACTCATCCTGGAACTGGAGCCCACGATTCCTGTTCGGGGTACCGAAAATCGCCCCGTAAAACGAGACGTCGAGGACGAAGACAGGTCAGGGTGAAAGCGCATGCATGGAGAAGTCAATCGAGCAGATTGACGGCTGGGGTGCGGGATTATGGACCGCAGGGTGGGACAATGGTGGACCGGGGCCAGCATTCGACGAAGTCGCGGGACGACGTCACCGGGTCGTCATCGGAAGTGGATATTCGGTCTCGCGCCGGCTCCAGGATCGGTTAATATGCAAACAAGGATCGGTGGAACGTGCCTTCCCGTGGATAGCCCCAATAACGAGGTCGACCCGGATAAACCCCTTTGTCCCGGGGCTCCCGAAGGACCCTCCACCCTCTCCCGTTTGAGCCGCCTCGAAACCGCTCCTTTCACTTTTAAATGTCATCTCTGTCCTAGGATTCACAAGATTCCCCCCGTTGCTCTCTTCCGCGTCCTGCGCGCAGAATTCGGATTTGATTCCGACATAAGACACTCCGGACGAGTTGGAGGACCGCTTCGAGTTCGCGCCACGCTGCGGGACCCTTTTTCATTTTTTTTCCGCACCTTCGGAAGACGTTCCCGGGGATGACGCTGGAGTCAGGATGTTGCGCATCGATCCCGGGAGCTCGCATTTAATTTTCGGCCCCCGGGGACGGGGCCAAAATGTTTTACAATTGAAGGGTGACCCAGGACGCGCACTCGCATATGCAGGGAAATAGCGCGGCGCGGTCGAGCGCGCCATCCATGGAATACTAATGTCCCCGGACTCCCGGGTCCCGAAGGGGTTGTTTCGGCAACCCCGTCGATCGTGCGGAACTCGCGCCAGAGGACCTTCCTCTGCCTCTTTCCGTCTCCGGTGCGGTTCCCGCCCTGGGCCATTCGAAGGACCCCGGTTCCGGTTACCCCCCGTTGCATCGAGTCACAAGTTCAAAACCTAAAAAGCCACCTAAAAACCCCACCCACGTGAAAAATAAAGGAAGACTTTCATCACCCCTTAAACCCTTTTAACCAATCAAAAAAATACCGCCTGGTGAAGAAAATCACGTGCCCAGATTCCCCACCTCATCCCCCCAAAGTAATGATAAACAGCACTTAACCACAAACTGAAAAAACAAGAACAGACAAGTGTTTCACTTTTCGTTTCGCTGCCACCCTCTACCGGTGCTCTCGCCCCATCGTGACATAAGAAGTTCCAGCTCGTGAAACGAGTCCAGGGATTCATCTCGCGACAGGTGCAGGCGCATTAGGACGTCCCGTAGATATCGCCGGACCAGGAGCATCCCCCAGCCAGGACACAATGGGGGAAGGATATCCCGGGCTTATCATCCCCTTTTCTTCCCAGCCCCGGTTGTCTCATATACTGTTTCCCCCCGTAATCGGCCACCCCTGGAGGACCGCTAACGCGGTGCGCCTCGTTGCTCCCTTGGCGCGATCCTTTCTTCGGGAGCCTTGTCTCGTTATCCGGAAGAGGAGAGCGCCCGATTCAAGAAGAATGCCACGAGCGAAGAAGAGATCCTGCGGTAGGGGGGACCACGAAGAGGATGCCGAGGACGACGGCGCCGGTACCCCGAGGGAGGAGCGGGACTCCGCGCGAGCGCGGAGAGAGCAAAGGAGACTCATTAGGGAAATCTGCCGGGTTAATTCTTTATCTCAATACCCCCGCCCCCCTCGGGGTCGACCGACGGCCTTGTGCCCCCCGCGGACCCAGTTTCCCCCATCCCGTCTTATTTGCAGCCGCGATTATAAAGCCGATAGCACTTACGAGGCACCCTGGGGCTGGGGGTACTTCCCCCCCCCCCCTAGTTGCGTCGCCATTCCGACTCGAAAAACCCGTCGCTGATAGGCGATCTCGCCTAATTGCACAATAGACTGCACTCCGTGCAGTCGGGGGTGGGCGACCCCTCGAGACACCTGCAGCCACGGTTAGGGGGGGGCGGAGGAGAAAAAATGGCCTCCCCAGGTCTTGGGGTAAGCTGTCGCCACATTGAATCGCGGGGATATTTCAAGATGATAACTGCGAAATCGATGGGTGGTAAGACCCCCCCCCGGGGGGGGGGGGGTACGGGCGGAGGGGGGTCGGGAGTTACGAGAACCCCTGGCCGCTAGCCAAAGAGCGCCGTCGAGGCGGCTCGGTGGGCGGGTGAAAATTATTCGAGATATGAATTTACGGGGCGCATCGCCATAACGCTTGCCAGGTCGAAGGGAGGGGGTGGGAAGCCCCCCGAAGAGATAAGACGAGCCCGCGGTCGGACTTAACAAACTTGATATCCGCGCCGCGGTTTTGCGGCCCGGCCGCAAGGGTGGGACCCACCCTCGAAGAATCGGCCGGTCGTTAATTGGGGGGGGGGGGGCGGTTGGGAAACTCGAGAGCTCCGGCAGAGGGAGGCATGCGGTCCCTTTTTCCTCCGCTGCGGAAACGCAGTAGCGGTCGGCCGGACCAAGCGGCCTCGCGCGATAAGCAGGTTTCTCCGTGGCAAAACGGAACTCCGTACGTGTCGCACGGTGGAAAAGCGGGGGGAAATCCCCCCCAATTGGCGGCCCTCCCAAGGCGACTTTCCATTGCGGAGACGCGGAGGCCGCTCCGCGGTAACTGGGACGCGGTTCTTGCGCGGTGCGTGCCGCTATCGGCCTTATCCGCTCGCGCGAGCACGACGTTTTTCCCGGAGGCGGATTCAATATCAAAAACCACAGATAGGTCCCCCCCCCCCGGTCTGGGTAGTTCTAAACTGAGTTTTGGACCCCCCCCCCCAGGCGAACTCGACGGGGACATCCTCGATCTCCCACCTGAGGGGTCTCCCGGATTCGCAGAGACGCAGCAGTCGCGGTGCGGAACTTTCCCTGGTCATGAAGTATGCATGCCTCGGCGCGGTTCCGCGTCCCCCCTTTCCGCGGGTCGTGGCCGGTCCCCCCTCGCCGCAACTGATCAAAGTTTTCTCCCGATATGTCGGGATTTGAAATTAGGTATTTATAGGCAGACCCGAGGACAACGAGAAAAGTCGCGAAATGCCGAGCGGGGTCTTCGGGGGGGGGTTCGCGGTGGTTTTTATGGGAGGCCTGAGGAACCTGGAGATCCTAACCTAACACTACAACGAACAACCTAATCTACCCCAAAGTACCCGAAGTAGCAGAAAAAAAGGGCGCACCCGATCCCCCGCAGCCTTGTATCGACGGTTCCGCCGATACCGCAGGGAGGGCCGGCGCGCTGGCCGCACTTCGTTATGCGGAAAACGCAGCGCGACAGTCGCGACCGCGCCGGTCGGGCCGGCGGAGGCGCACAATGCCTCGCCGGCGACTCGCAATTGGAAAACGCAGGCCATGTGCCGTATCCGCCGGTATGTGTGACCGGACAATGGCGAAAACGCGGCGCGAGTGGCCGCGGGTTTCGGCGCAGGTGCGGTGGCCGCAAGTGCGCCCGGCCATTGTCCGCGGAACGAATTTCATTGCGGCGGCAATGAGCCGGGCGAAAAATACCGCGGCCCGGCATTGTCCGGCTCGATGGCGGATTTCTGGGACTGACTGGATCCAGCTCGATTTCCGTCGATTTCCGCTGATATCCGGGGGCCGCCGCGGATGACGGACGCGGCCGCGGGGCGGAACGCGCCGGTCCAGCGGAGCCTCGCGGTGACGCCGCGTCGGAGGACGCGTTTAACGACTCCGGGCCGGCGTTAATTAATATCCGGCAGTAATCGTGCCCCGTGACGTACCGGCCTCACTCGTGCGGCCTAATCGCGCGGGGGGAAATTGCCCCGTCGCGCCGCGGCGGTCCGGTTCCTCTCCTTTTGGACCGAGTTACCGAGACGTACCGAGGCCGGGATATTATTCCGCGGATCCAATATCCCGGGAAATTGTGTTACTCGTCCCGGGTGCGGAGATACCGCCGACGTCGTGCGGTATCCGCCGTTACGAGCCTCGTGACCTTTTCGGTTCGCGAGATCGCGGAGGGCCAACGGGGTCGCGATTAAAATTGAAATCGCTGGCGGACCCGCTGCGGATTCCAGCGGGGGGGTCGAAGGAGGGGGAATAAGGCCGGGATTAAATACAGCGTCACTGAGCGTCACTAAAAACAGATCCTTCGACATCCACTGGGGGGGTTGAAGACGAGGAGAACCCTGAATAAGAGGCCAAAGAAGAGCCCCCAAGGGTGCGAAACGCCGAGAGGGAGGAAGGGCCGGCCAAATCGCTTCGGAGTCGGCGAAAAGGGTAGGTCGGCACAAAGGATCGGTCTCGGCGGTGATAGAGGTCGTGGACAATCCTGGGGGGGGGAGCCTCCCTTTCGAGGGCACTCACCTGGATATCGAAAACAATTTCAATTTGGAAAGTTTTAATAGTCCGCGACCGGCGGGGGAGAGAGAGAGAGAGAGAATGCCGCGGAGTGGCACCGGCAGGCGGAGGGCAGCAAAGCGGGGACACCCCCGCGGGGGGAAGGGGTAAGTGGAGAGGGCTCGGGCTTTGAGGAACGTATTTCGAATTTCCCTTTAATTTGAAATATAAGGATCCTCCCCCCCTCCCCTCCACCTCCCGCTCCCCCCTGTCGGTCCTCCGGAGTCTGTCCCTCAAAACTCAAACTCTCAAAGGGTGCGCGCTCATCCCGCCTGCCCCTCCCCCCGGGGGGCGCGCGCCTCCACCGGGCCGAGTCCTCGCTTCCGCGAGGGGCGGCTGGCGGCCTTTCAACCCTCGGCGTCATCGCCACGGGCCGAACTCGCCCCGAAGAGAAAGAGAGAGAGAGAGGCGGTCTTTGAGAAACGGCGAGCTATCCCGGAACTTCCGCGGAGCGAGAAAGTGGGAGTTGGGGGGGGAGAAGGGGTCCTCGAAGATTACCGCCACCCCGCGTAAGGCTGATTTCTCGGGGGCAGGGCCGGGGGACCGCACTAGGGGGTGAATATCGGGATAGAAAGTTCTATGAAATATAGATGGGAACGGGGCCGGAGGTGGAAGGTCGCCGATTCGCCCGCCTCGGGGGGAGGTTCGCCCCCACGGCGGGAGAAAGAGCGCGGCGCCGGGGGAGGGGGAGTCACGAATCGAATCTCTAGCCTCGGCCGGAGGCGGCAAGAAGAAAGAAAGAGCCAGAGAGCCGTATAATATATACCTACAAACCCTCCACCCCCCAGGGGGTGGAAAAAAGACATCCTCCCGCGATAGAGGCGAAAGGGGTTCCACGGTTAATCGAAAAGTACCGTCCACCCCGTAAAACTTTCCCAACGCGAACCAATTACAGTACGTCGCGGTCCCCGAGTCATTTGGGGGATGCTTTCCCAGGGGGTGCCCCCCCCCCCGCACCCCATGATCGGCTTGAACGAAATCGTCCTTATATCGGGACCTATTAATCTGGCGAGAGAAGACCCCGAAGGCAAAGGGATGCCGCTGGGGGGCGACCCCCCATTCCCCCGCCACCCACGCCGCGGCGAAGTGTAGACGGCGCGTCGGTCGACCAAAGCCGCGTAATTAAATTTGAATGCCCAATCGAGCCGGACGCGTGGCGCCTGGACCCTTAATAGGGCCGGAAACAATGGCGGTCCTTATATACGTAATGCCCCATAATACGTGAGGCCCCTTCGATGCTGATCCGTCTTTTAATAGGGACGGCCCGACGCAGGGTGGAGACGCCGTCGCGGTATATGAAGCCATTTATAATATCGCAGGGAGCGGCGGGGCGCGCTGTAAATTCACCCCCGCGAAGGGCGGCACAGACCGCGTTATTAAAAGCGCCGTCCGTCAGGACGTGCCCCGGAAGTGGCCCCGTTAAAGGGCGGTTTCCTCGAAGCGACGCTTCCGGTTCGACCGCGAGTCGGCCGCCCGATTCGATGATATAGCGCGAGGGGGGGGGGGGGGGGCGTTAAACGACCCCCCCGGGTGGCGGAGCGCTACGCGGAGATTCCGCTCCTTTATAGCGCGGCCGTAATCGCCAATCGGTCGTTTCTTCCCGTCCATCCGCGGGACGGGGGAGGAAAAAAAAAATGAGAATAATGATGACGGAGAAGCGAAGTTAAAAAGAGAAATATGGGGGAGAAGTAGCAGGGAATTTCTGTCCCGGATCGGGAGCACCCCACCCCTTCCCGCCCCCCGGGCGGGGATCAGGGCGAAATCAACGGCCGCGTTTAATTAACTTCGCGTAACTGCGATTCCGCTCTCGTCGCCTCGTCCAGGGAAAATAATTGCCGCGCGTAATTACGGAGTTTTCTCTCTCTCTCGCTCTCTTTATCAGTCCCTCCCTCTCGGACTTTTCAGCCACCGCCGCGTTTCCGCGACGGCAAAGCAGCCCGAGCAGCTCCGTTTCAACCCCCGGTGGCCGCGTCCCTCTGTCTTGACACCATGGGGTACTGCCAAAAACACTGAAAAATAAAAAGGGGAAAAAAAGAAAACAGATATAGCAATTTCATTAAAGCGATAAGGCTCCACGACGGGGGGGATGGTCGGCGGGCCGTCATGCGGAACCGCGGGGAGATAAAAATTTTCGGGCCACGTGGGAGGGTGAGGGGGTGGCCCCGGGTGACGTGGCCGCGTCCTGCCGCTTATGGGGTGGCGCGCGGTTTTTTACGAGAGCGCCGGGTGTTCCAGCAATTAAATTCGAGCGGGCCTGGTCGACAATGAGTCGCTTCCGGAGGACGGGGGGGGGCACGGAAAAATTACGGGACACCCCCTCCCTCCCGTGAGTTAATCGTTATCTATCTTACGGGGATTAATCGAGGGTAGGAGCTCGACGGGGGTGTCGCTGGCCCGGACAAGCGCCGAAGGGCTGTGCGAGTTTAACGAGTATCGAATATCGATACGCGATGAACTTGGAGTGCCGAGTAACGACATGCGCCGATAAAAAAAAAAAATAACACCGTCGACCATGTCGACGTCGCGAAGCGCCCCCCCCCTAACGTCGGGGCCGGGATCATCCCCTGGAAAATGGGAGCACTCTTGGCTGAGGTCCTCCGTGATTTTAGTTAAGGGTTGAGAGATCAAGGAAACGAAGAAACAAACCGGACCACCGCCGAATATTTGACAGCATCGAAGAAAGAATGGAAAAAAAAAAGAAAAGAACACGGATACACCCATCGGAGGGGCTCGAAGGAGGGAACGGAGAAGTCAACCCCCGCGCGGACCACCCCGTACATTTTTATCCGCAAACCCACCCCTCGTATGCGGAATATTTACCTCCGGAGAGAAGGGTAATATCTCACCGAGCACCGAGGAACACGGCGAGCCACTAAACGGGCCAAACTGGAGCGTCCCGACGACCGCGGAGGACCTTTTTCAGGGTATGGGGTGGTATGAGGAGGGAGGGAGAGGGTACGTTGCAGGGGATCCGAAATTGCGTGTACGAGTGCCCGGTGGAAGCGGGACACGCGGAAACGGGGAAGGCGGAACCCGCTCCGTATGCGGCGAACGACGAACGGGGGAGGCCCGGGGGATGAGGGGGATGGATGGATAGACCCCAGGAGAGCAGCCCAGGGGTACGAAATGGCACGGCGCTCGCTACCGAACGTGGCGTTTCTTCATGGGGTTTCATCCCCCACGACGAATTATTCCCGCCGTCTCCGGAACGGCCCCGAAAGGGAATCCCCCTGACATTCTCGAATTACCGCGCATCCCCGCTGCACTTCGGGTCATCCCCGGCGATTTAATGAAGAACCGAACCGTGGAAGGTATGTGGGTGGGAAGGGGTGAAGGAAGGGGGAAGGTCGTACCTCAATTTCCGGGGGTTGCGTTGACGAGGGAACGACGGCGGAAGGGATTTCGGGGCAGGAAACGCTGACGCGGGCGCGCCACCCCGAATGCCAAGGACTGGGGCAGACCACCCCCTCCCAAGGCGAGGGGGCGGAAAATGCTCGGTACAAAAGTTATCGGGCATCTCTCGGGGAACGACTTTCCTTAGCGACGCCTCGGCGTATTATGCACCGGTAACGATGCAATCTCGAATAACTCGGGGAGAGGGCGGGGGAAAAAAATAAGGGAGGCGGCATGATGCGCCGCCGTTACACGGGGAGGCGTCGCGGCGCTTCTTTTACGGGGAGGTGTCGCGGCGCTTCTTTTACGGGGCCTCGCGGCCTGCTATCTGGGGAATGTTCCTGAAAACGAGTTCCTTTTAGCGGCGCGCTCCCCATTTACCGCGGCCCCGTTTAACGACGAGGTTAAAGGCGAAAGAGAGAGAGAGAGAGAGGGGGCGCAGGATGAGATAGAGGGAGACGGAGAAACGTTAACGAGGCCCCCCCCGAAATTCGAAAGCCAAAGATGAGGGCCGGCTCTTTCCCGAGGAAGGCCTTGGAGACGCTCCGGAACCGCCGCGTCTCTCGAGGAAAAAGCGGCCTTGGGGGCGGGGGGACCAGGAAGAGGGAGATGGGACCATGCGATGGATCAGAGGAGAGACTGGGACCGGAGACAGCGGCCGAGGCGAAACGAATTTCCATAATTCATAAGGACGTGTTCGCGCACACGCGGAGGATGCACCGCGGGGGCCGCGCGGCCGCCATTACGGCCAATCACGGAAACCGCCCACGTCATCCGACGTTTTCCGAAACTTAGCTCATCGACGCTCTCGGCTCGTAACGGGCAGAAGCCCTCCTCTCTTCCTCAATTTCTCTCTCTCCCTCTCTCGGCATGTTTCGTCGACTCGTTTACCTCGGCGGCGGTAATGCGGAATGTCGGCACCCGTATGCGTTTAACGGCTCACCTTTTCTCCCGCCGGGATGGAAATAGACGCCTGGACCGAGAACGGTCCTCCTCACGAGGGCGCCGCGACGTTGACCTGCGGCTACGCCGCCGGCCCCATTCATTAGCGCCGCCGCTATCAATGAATGGCCGTAGTAGCGGCTTCCACTACGGCCCTCCCTTCGACGCCTATCGGAGCATCTCCTTCAAAAGGGGTGATCGAGTGTCGGGTTCGCGTTTCCTGCTACCTTTCGATTTTAGGGTAAACCGGGGCAACCCAATTTCGCTCCAGGTGAGGCGCACCCCGAGGGGTGGCTTCTCTTCGCTCTTCCGGTAGAGTAGGTTAATCGGCCCTCTGTACCTCGCGCTATCGGAGCGTACCCTTCAAAAGAGGTGATTAAGTGTCATATCCCCGTCCCCGACCTGCAACTTTCGACTTTAGGGTACACCAGGACGACCCAATTTCCCTTCTTGTACCTCGAACCGAGAGGTGGCTTCACCTCGCTTTTCTCATAGAAGGTAAATCAGCCCTGACCGCCACTATCGGCGAACCGCAAAAGGGGAGATTAAGTGTCAAATTCACATATGCGACCTGCAACTTTCGATTTCAGGGTAAACCGGAGCGACCCAATTTTAGGCTAGACCGGGGCTTCTCGCTTTTCCATCGGAGTAGGTAAATCTCGACCGCGACGATAGGAGGGTAGTTCGGGTGGTTTGGGGGGGTGGGCTTGGAGCGCGGGCACCACCGTGGAAAATGAGCTCCCTCGTGAAATTTCCTCAGATCTCGGATCCACGGTTCCCGGGTGGGGAGCAGGGGGGAGGGCGATATTAGCCCGATTATACCCTCCGATCCGCGCGATTTTCTGAATCGCCAGCATCACGCGCGCCATTAGACGCGGTTTTTGCCGCGATTATCGAAGAATGGACGCCTTCCCTTGAAGAGAGTGAACGGGTCCCTCCCTCCCCCGCTCGGTATTCCCTGGGAGTAATAGACCACGCTAATGCGCGCCGAAGGGGGTCCAGGAGGGAGATTCATCCCCGAGAGGGGCTCCCGTCCTTTTCGGGACTCCGCGGACGGTCGATACCGTTCTTCCCGCGGGAGGCTCCGGAACGGCCCGTGGCCGCAGCCGAGTCGTCGCTTACCGGTGACGGAATCCGCCGCGATGTGAAATACGAGGGGCCGGGAACGTGCCCGGGAATAATCCGGAAGAATGACTCGTCATCCCCCCGGCGACGCGACGGGGGGTCCGGGCCTCTTATTCCGCACCGGTACCCCCGCCGAGCGGAGCCAGCGGAACGGTCGGCACCGCGGAGAGGAACCATCGGGCGGGAGGATCGATCCAACCCGTCGGCGTAAACTCTCCCGGGGGACCCAGGAGTCCTGCGGCCGCGGGACCGGCGAGGGACTCTTACAAATTGCTCGGCTAACGCGATTCCGCACGAATTGCCCATCGACGGGGCCGCATTTTTTCCCGGCCGGCGCCCAATCATTTTAGCCGCCCCTCGTCATCCCTCCCGGGGAAGCAGGACGTTTCGTCGCCGCCGATCCGTCGTCGGGACGTTCCCTCCCTGTCGTTTCGTTGCCAGGTTGTCTGTATATATATATATATTTTTTTATTTTTGCCGCATCGCGGGGGGCTGCAAGGAAACCTGGTAACCCCCTGCGGGGCCGTTTCCCGGATCCCGGAGGAAAGCAGACAGGGATCAACGGGATGGGCCGCGAATTGTCGAGAATGAAATCATCCCGGACAAATCCGTGGACCGGTCGATCGCTTTAATCGAGCATCCGCGCGCCATCCACCCCCTGGCACCCCCCGACGCGATGTCCACTCGACGGTATCCCCATGAACGGCCGCGTCAGCGAGATTTCCGCGGCCGAATGCCAAAGCGGATATTCCGCAGGACGGTGATTCCCCCCGCCCTTCCGAGCGGCATTAGGGGAACGGTTTCCACGGAATTTCGAAGAGGGAACAAAATGGCCGGTAACTTATGGCCGTACCTTATCCGGCTCTGTTCCGCCGCCCTTAAGGCGGCGCTAAACCCGTTGAGGCACTTAATCGATGCCCGTAAAAAGGTATACTTCCAACAGCGGGGAGTTCCAGAGAGTTTCGTTGAGGACCCTTCGAGAGATGTCGTCGATTTCGAGGCGACTGGTTGCGCCCCGCCTTAAGCTCCTTCTCGGGCCCAACATCGAATGCCTCGGTCCATAAGTCAGCCTTGTCTCGCCCTCTCTACAGATTAGGGCCCTGCATTCTTCACCCGGCCTGGATCCCCATTCACGTTTCCTTCGGGAACGCTATCGGGTATCGCCGGGTTATTAATATCAGCGTCGGTGACAGTGGCCAGCGTTAAGGGAGCCCGCGATGAAGGGGCTCTCTGTGCAGGACAGTACCTCCTCTGTGCCCTCTCCTCGATACTCCACTTCGGGTACCGAGTCCCGTTCCAAGGAGGGGGAGGATATTTTTAACGCGGGATCCCATCCCGTTCCGCGCAAACTGCGCCTTAAGTAGCGATGAGCAAAATCGGTCTTGGTCTTAAGGCGACGTGAAAGTGGCGTCAAGCGGGTCTCGTTCTTGAAACTTTCTTTTTCAAAATGTAAAAGCAACCGGAGGACCAAGGTCTATTTTTCCTCGTCACTAGCTTAAGGCATAAGCCTTTCTGGACCACCTCCGGTCCGGATGCTCTCATCCCGTTGAGAGAAAACAGGGAGATGAATAACTGAGGGGGGAGTCCATTTTTAGCCTCGTTCCGGGGAAGACGAGAGTCTCGAGCAATGTTCCTTGGTGCCCCGAAATCCTGCCTCGGGACCTGACCTTGCCCCCAGGATTAGCGGATGACGAGCATCTCCTGGAGGAGCCGGGATGCCAGGGGGGCGGGAAGAGGGGGGCTTACGGTTTGAGGGACTTTGAGACGGCGTCGGGGGATCGATAGGATCGACGGGATTGGGGGGATCCCTTGCATCCCGGGTCGGCATGATTACGAGGTCGGTATGTTAAGGGAATTCGCGATAAACGGTTCCGGGAACATGTCGGAGCTTCCGGCGAGCAGCCCTCGATCGGTTACTATGCCGAATACGTGAGCTTCGCCGGGGGCGGGAGGGGTTGATGACACGAGAATGATGGAAGAGGGTGGACTTGGCACGGGGTTGAAATCAATGTCCTGGCCTGGACCGAGGGATGCAGCATCCCAGGTCCTTACGTCGGACTGATAACTCCGACCAAGGGCGCTCGATAAGCCGCCGTGGCCAGTTAACCGCTTAACGGGCCAATGAAAAAAAAAATAAAAAACTCGGCCAGCCACTTCCGGCGGACACTCGGAGTCCCCCGGGACCCGGGGGAAAATTAGTCCGATCGGTCTCGGTTTCGCGAGTTAAGGGTGCGAGCTGGAGAGTCATCAATTGCGCGGCCCTCTCTCTCTCTCTCGTCATTCAGTCACCGGACGTTTCATTGGCTCGTATTGGGTTGTGAATGGACCTTAAGGATCAGCCGCCGTGGTCGGGGGAAGTGGCAAAGTTCCCCACGACCCATGTCGGATTCTGCGCTCCGATCGACCTTAATCAGCGATCGAGGTCCCGAACTCACCTGAAATCAGATAAAAAAAGGGAGTCACCTCTTTGGTACTCTTTACATCCATAGTATATATCTACAGGTATACAAGGAAAGGAAGACAGTGGACCAGCGTACATCTCTACGTCCTCATCACGGCATTATTTTATTATTATTGTGTTATCGTCACATTATCATTATCTACGGATACAGACAAATCGTCCCGCCACCCCTACCCCAAAAAACAATGTCATCGTTAAGTCATAATTTTCTTCCGGTACGTGTCCACCGATACGTCACGATCCTCTATAGACACCCCTCCACCGCAACCTATAGACACATCTACAAGTGTCCTGACCAACCCCCGTAATCAGGCGATGGGGTAGGTCAGGGCGTCGGGTCCAGAGGCCGGTTGGTCTCCGAGTCCCAATTATTACCGAGACCGTAACCATCCTCCGTTAAACCAGCGACCCCCGGGCCGTTCGGAAACGGACGAGGGTCAATCGGGGCTATAATTAAAAACGGAATAAGGTTAGCCGGGGCCGTGGAACCCGAGGGGGGGGGGGCTTAATGGGGACCCCAGAGAGGGATCGGGCCGAGATTAATTGCGGCTAAAGGTGGCCGGAGAGAAAGGAGACCGTTTCCGCGGAGGCGTTATTGTCCCGGAAGAGCCACCCCAGTGCCCCCCGCAACCCTCGCAACACGTGGCACCCCTGCCCCAGGGTCTCCCGGGGCTAAATTCAGAACCGTAGAAGAATCAAATCGAAGACCTTCGACCCGATCATCCAGAAACCCTCCACCCCCGAAACTCACCCCGACTCAAAGTACTCCATATCTCAAGCGACAAAGCGCATTATTATCGAATTAAAAGTCCGCAACGCGCAGCGCTTGATTTGCATAACGGGGTGATTCGCGCTCCGCCGTTTTTCCACGAGACCACGAGGGGGGGGGAGACACGGCCATGGAAATTAGGCAAGCCCCTCTCCCCGGAGGGGGGGCTCCTTTTAAGTTCTCGGAGAGCAAGCACCCCTTGGGCCGCGATCGCACCGCTGCGAGGAATTAATACGCCACCGGGAGGGGTGGAGGGATGCATCGGGGGATGCTCGGTTCATAAATGCGGCGGGGTGAAGTGTCCGTGCCGTTTATTAAGTCGCGAAGGGAAACAACTTTAAGCTCCTAAATGACCGCGGTGAGCGGCTCCGGGGGTAGTTAAACTTTTGCTCGTTTTCGCATCCAAAATGGCGGCCCGCGCGGAACTCTGGAGCAAGAGGGATCGGGCCCCATCCCCGGTCCCCCCTCGCGCCCCAGCCGGTACCCCCCGCCGGGACAGCCGCCACAGAAAAGCGTTTGGGGGGGGGGGGGCTTCGCGGCAAGTTCCACCGCGCGGGCGAACTTCCGGACCGGAAGTTGCCGCATGTATCGGTCGCGGCCGCCGACATTCCCGGAGATCCCGCGGTGTAGGAGAGATCGAGGGGAGGTACCCCGCGTCCTAAGGGAGAAGAAAAGCGGATCCGGCGAGGGTCGATATACCTCGCGAGGGCGACGGGACTCGCTCCCCCTCACCTCGCCGGGACACGGGAATTATCGCTAGCGGCCCGGGGGAGCCGCCTCGTCCGATTCAATTTTCCGTGCGCCTCGCGGAAAGGCCGCGCTTCCACGGCCGCGCGTACCAAAGAGGCGCGTTTCCCGTTTTCCGCGGCGCGTCCAGGTCGGACTCGGGCCGAAAGGGAGAGGGGGGAAGCGGGGGGAGGGGGAAGAGATTGTCTTCCCGGAGTCGAGATTCCCTCGGTGTGTCTTGAGAGATCGCGGCCCAGACGTCGGGGAAAGACGAGGCAGGGGGAGAGACGGATACGAGACTTCCCTTGAAAGAAGATTCCGCCGCGGAAAGCCGGGGAGCTGCAGAAACAAAGAGGGAAAACGCGAGACGACCGGGACCGCCGCGCAACCGGCGGGAAAGGGGGGGGAACGCGCGAGCGGGACGGAGAAATGCTAGACGAGTATATCGATTGCTGGTGGACCCCTCGTAGGGATGGACCCGTGCTCCCTCCTCTCCCCTAAACCGGCGGGGGGACCTACCCCGCGTTCCGCCGCCCCCTGGACTGACCCGAGACGTGTCCGGGACTCGGCCGACGTCCGAAGTCGGGAACTCGGGAACGGACCGCGAACTCCGGGGATTCCAGTCCGGCGGGGGTTGGGGAGCAAACGGGGGGGTGGGCGTGNCCCCACCCGTCCTCCTCCCCATCCCCCATGGCAAATGGAGTGGAAGGCAAAGGAATAACTCATTCGTGCGGCACCGTCCTCGAGGGTCCTCTGCCGGGTCCTTTTCGACCCCCGACCCCTTTCGTCCCTTCGCGTCGACCCTAACGACGTTACCCCGATACCCCTGGGTAGCCCGGGACCGGGAGCGCCGATTTCCGGCGCGGATTCGCGAGCCACCCCGACGCCCTAATTGATCCTAATCCCTCCCCCAAGCGCGCGCGCGCGGCTCCCATCGTCGGCAGGGATGAAAAGAAAAGTGCCCGGAACGATCGAGGATCCGCCCGCCGAAGCCTCGGGATAACGATCCGTTTAATGCACCCCCCCGTTCGCGCGGATAATAAATTCGGGGTGGATGTAAGTCCGAGAGCCTCCCTCCATGCCCCCTTCCACCACCCCATTCTATATACCGACCGGGGTGAGAACGAGCCGTCCGAAGGCAGGAGGAACCTCGAAGGGAAAAATGAATTCGAAGTCACGAGGCGCCCCCTCCCTCCCTCCCGAAGGGGGGGTGGAAATTAGCGAAGCTTTAATCGGCCGCTCTTTATGCCCGCGATAATCCCATTGAGCCCTCCCCGACCCCTCAAACCCCTTGGAAACCCCCCGATCTCGGATACCCACCTTGCATAAACGGGCCTTATCAGGGGGCAACCCCCCTGCGGTTGCCGGGGGGGGGGACGCGGGGGGCTGGGGTGAACGCACCCTAGGGCCGCTCCCGCGCTAGGGCTCCGAACTTCCACCTCGCTGATGGAAGTTTTAGGGAGAGAATTGGGGCGAAAGAAAATTACCGGGGTGAAATAATTCCCGGCGGTGTCGATGTATGTACCGGGGTGGAACGGGGGCGCGGGGGGGGGGCCTGCCGGAACGAAGGAAGAAAGTTGCGACTTCGAATGCCGAACTTGTTTCGGAAAGGGGAGCTAAAACCGAGAAACGGAAGGAGGGAGGTGGCGGCTCCTGCTTTTCGGAAGTTCGCGTCCGACCGGAAACGAGGGAAGCGGTAAAAATTAACCGGCTTCCCGGTATGGGGAGGGTATGGGGGAAACCTTGGCTGGAAATTCGCAGCGTTTTCGAGATTCCCCCCGGGGAGAGGGGGGGGGAAGGGGATTGGTGGAGCGGCGATAAAGACTTGGAGTTGCCGAGGAACGCGAGGACGTCGTTACTCGTCCCTGAGTCACCGGCCGAGAGAGAGAGAAAGAGGTTGTGAGGGGGGGTGGGGACGGCCCCCGTAAGTGCGCGTACACACGCGGAAGACATAAATTCGTTCCGAGCACATGAATGCGGTGTATGGCGAGCATCGGTCCCGGCATAATTTATGGCCCCCCGTAAATACCAAGGCACGGGGGATACGCTCTAGCCCGGGTCTCCCTCTCTATTCTTCCGAATTTTTCAGGGAGGGAGAGAGAGGGGGGGCTTCCCTTTTTCGGAGGCCATCCCGTATACGGCGAGCGGGCCCGACTTTCGCGCGAGGCCAACGGGGAGGGAGAGAGAAAAAAAAAAGAGAAAAAAAAGAGAAGGAGAAGAAAAAAGAAAAAGGAGGCGGAAAATAAAGGACACCGGGAGAGAAGGAAGCTAACGAGGGTGCAGAAGTCAAGCCGAGTCCCCGGTAAATAAAATCGAGGACCGACTGCCCCCGGGGGCTCGGGGAATTTGCATTTTTGCAATCAGGCCGCCGATCCTTATCAGGCGATGGACGAGCGGCTCGATAGGTGCGGTGGGCGAGGATTCGCAAAAATGGTGGACGCGGTTTCCGAATTTCAAGATCGAGGGGCTGGGAATGGGAGCCGAGGTTTCCTATGGGATTGGGGGAGAGAAATTCCTGGGTAGAAATGTTGGGGGACGGGACCCGATTTATGGGGCAGGGGGATTAAGGCGCGAGGGGATCTTATTCCTGGCCCAGGTTTCGCTTGGCCTTGATTCGGCTTGCGGGAATTAAGAGCCATCTACAGGCGGGGCGGGGAGGGAAGGGGGGGATATTCCGTGGCTCGATTCATGCCCATGGAACGAGAGGATATTTCGAGCCGGTCGGAGTCCTTGGGACCTCCAGGATTGTCCGGTCCCGCCTAACCGAGGTACTACCCGCGCGCGGTCGGGCCCCTCGAGGAACGAGCGGGCCCCGGTTGTACGGGGGCCGGGCCCTCCCACGGGAAGAGAGGGAAACCGGTTTCATTGAACCGCCGGTGAAAAAATTCCCGAACCGAGGCGCTCTTTGAAAAATAATCAACGGCGAGGCGGGTTGCGTAACTCTTAGAAAGCGGCCGCGGGTGCGGAGGGGCAGGATACCTGGAGAGAATTTATGCTCGACGGAGGGCCCGGGAATGTGCCGGGGCCCCCGGCCGCTTCCGGCGGGGCCCCGGAATGCCCGACCCAGGACCCTCTCCCGAGGGATTAATTCCGCCTAACGAGGCGCGAGTAATCCGCGGCCACCTTCCCCTCTCTCGCGCTCGCGACCTCGCGCCACCGCGGTCGCAGACGGACTGACCGCCGCCGGGGCGACGAGAGTATTTATACCCCCGCGTTGCAGGACCGCGAACGGTCGAAATTATAAACCGCACTTAGGAAAAAAAAAATTCAACCAAAGAAACATTCCTTCTAACGGTACCAAAGGGTATATTTGGTTAATTCGAAGTGTCATTGACTTTAATAAATACCAACAAATTGGATGCAACGTTTCTTCGGAATTGTGAAAAGCAATTTGAAGGAAATAATTACCCTTTGATTGAACCAAATGTTTCGTTGGGACTGGTCGGAGGGATATTTCTATCGCTAGATGAATCTTTAGGAACCGTCGAGAGGCCGCGCTCCCTCCCTCGCGTGCCGCCGAGCGGGGCGGAACGGCAGCGGCGGACCGGCGGAACGCTGCGTTTCATTATTCAACCGGGCTATTCGCTTTGTGGCGGGCTCGAAAGCCAGATGGGTGATCCATTATGCCGCGGACCGACGGCGCGGCCGCGGTTTGCGTTTTGTAATTGACAGACGGCTCGCGTATCGGCCGAATCCGAGCCCGATCGGGGAATCGCGGCCAAGATTCGCGGTGGCCGCAGTTAACCCAATCGAAGCGGCGCTCGGCGGCGCCTTTATTCCCGCCCCCCCCCCCCCGCCCCCTCGGGATTTAATCGGCGCCCGGGGCGGAATATCCCCGGCCTCGAAGTTACGACGAGAACTCACCCCTCGGTCCGACCTGTCCTTAGACCGCGCCGCGGTATGCGGAGATCCGGAATTCGCGGGGTCGTAACCGCGACCTATTGGCGAATATTGGATGCCGTTGCATGCCGCTGCTCACCTCGACATACCAGCAGCATGCGAAGGAATGCGTGTCCTACTGCGCATTGGAAAGCGTCCCGTCCAAGGTTAGATGCCGGGATTGAACGGGAGAGAGAGAGAGAGGGACCGGGAATGGAACGCCTCTTCTGGGACGTCGAGGGGCCTTTCCGACTCCGAAATATTTCACGTCATAGTCGTTTCGATCAAGCAATCTTTTTTCTCAGGGTGCCTTCTGGCACTCGCGAGGATTTTCCGGGGGGGAGGGGGCTCGATCGTCGAATCGTCGGAGCTGAAGCACGAAAGGATAATTATGGGAAAATGGAAACGAGCGGAGAAAGTGCGGCGGGACCGCGCAACAGCTGTGACGGGACACCAGTTGGGACAATCCTCGATGTGGACGTCCCGCCGAAAGTCCCCGCTCGGTGAATATGCATGAGCCGGCAAATAATAAAATCCCGCGTAATTTCCCCCGACTTTTTGCAAAATGCGATCCCAGCTCCTGTCGAACGAGGCGCCGAGTACCGGGATGCGGCCGGAAACGCCGCCGCAGGTGCGGGACGTTTCGTCGACGGGATTTTATCTCTGCCGCAAGGGGCTTGTTCACAGAGAATACGATCACCTTCTTTAGAGTCGATTGCCTTTGATTTTGTGTGACAAAATTGTGACAGTGTTTCGGTAACCGATATATACGTCAACGATATATATATATATTTCCGTCCACGAAGGGAAATATTTTCTAAGGGCAATTCCAATTTGTTAATAAGTATTAGTGGAGTATTTAACAACGAGACGTTTCGTCCACAAAACGTGCCCTATCGGGTGCAGGTGCAGCCGTTCCCCCGAAGAGGGGCAAGGTGAATAATAAATTAGAGGAGGGCCTTTCCATGGGGAAAGTGGATTTGCAGCGAAAGCCGGATCCGGGAGTCCCTTAATCCCGGAATCCCGACTTCGACTCGGGCTTGCGCGTTATCCCGCTAACTGCAGGCAAAAACCAAGGTCGATCGGGTTAAACGGGGAAGATCCGTCTCGCTGTCGGGCAAATCCCGAAAGCCAATACTATATTCGAGGCGATTGCATCCGGCCGGGTGCACCGGGCGAGTGCGTGGAACTGCACACGTGCGACCGTCCGCCGCCTCCGCGTGCGGACACGCGCGTATATGCTCGCACTATCGCGTACACGTTCGTATATGTCGCACTATCGCGTACACGTTCGTGTCCGCGCATACGCGCTCCTATACGGTCACCCCACGTGCCTGTCATCTCGCACACGCGCGCACGTGGGAACTGACCTACGCGCGCGGCAGGCCGAGCGAGTCGCTCGCCGGCTTTTGGATTTGGGATTTTTCGATGGCCTTAGCGAGACGCCGGACCCCCGATTTTCCACGGGGCTTTAGCAGGCGAAAAAGGGTAAAAAGTTGGGGGATACAAAAACCGGGAACAGGGAATACACGGGGACTCTCGATCGGAATCGATCGAGGAGGGTTGCGAGGGAAGGAGGGGACGAGGGGTTGGAGGAGTATTAATATCGCGCGCGGAAAAGAAAAGGCAACGGCCGAAAGGGATACTTTTAGGCCGCGTCGCGACGCCCGAAGGGTCCCTAAACGCGACGCCGGGATAAAGGACATTATATCTCTCCCCCGACGTCCGGGCCCGCCGCTCCTTTTTTCGACTTCCGCTCCCGGCGGGACGCGACTACTCGAGGACTCCTTTTGCTCCTCTTGCGGACACGTGTCGGGAAGGGAAGACGAAAGGAGACGCGAGATCCTCCCCGCCGAGTTTCCGCACCGAGGAGCCCAACCTCCGGTGCGGTTCCGCGGGTCGACGTCCGGCGCCGCCTCGCGGATTCCGGAACGAGGCTGCCCGAGAGAAAACGCGGCGGACCTCGCAACCGCGTCGAGAAATCCGGCCCGCTGATAAGAGAAATCCGCGACCTCCGGTGAAGCGGAGACCGAAGGTCGAGGGAACTCGAAACGATCTTCGAGGTTTCTCCTTGACAAGATGGCCGTCGCGAGAAATCAGACCCACTGATAAGAGAGATACCCGCGACCTGCACGGAAACCCAGACCGACGACCAAAAATCGATAGGAAACCGAAAACGGTCCTGGAGTTCCTCTTCAAGGTCTCTCTCGGCACCAGGAGAGGCGACGCCCTTGGCAAGATGGCGGCCGACGCGTTGTCTCCCATTGACGCTGAACGTCCCGCGTTTCGCCGGTCCATGAATAGACTCCGACGGCGCGTAAAGCCCGTTCGCGATAACTCCAGGGTGTCGGGCTCTCTCCTCTCGCCTTGACACCACGAGATCCGATCTGGACCACCAGGCGGACCACGAGGTGGGAGTTCGGGGCCCCTCGCCCCCCAGATAGTATCTCCCTCCCCCCGGATGCCTCATCCCGCGTCCGCTCCCCGGCGGTTCCGCTGGAAACTCCAACATCCCCTCGAGATAAGTGCCGATCGATAGGAGACACCGCGTCGATCCTTCCCGACGCAACGTTTTGCGGAAACCGTCATCGACGCGCCCCGGGGTCTCTTTTTCCGGCGTCGGAGCCGTCGCGTCGAGTCCTGCATCCACCGCAGCGGAACCGCAGCCTGGGATCGGGTTTTTCCGCGGTTATGTGACGGTTTCCCAACCTCCGAGGGAGGGGGTCTGGGGGAGAAACCGACGACTCTTTGTCCCCGACTCGACGCCTCGAGGAGTTCTTTCTCGAGATGATGACTTAACTCCTCGAGGAAACCGTTTCGTCTCCTATCGCGCCGCCTGCTGCGTGGTATATCTCGGAGCCAAGAGTCCCCTCCCGGCCCCCCTTCGGGATCTTATCCCGGGGGAGCCGCGGCCTCGACCGACTAATTGGGGCAGTTTCGTCGGCCACATGTGCCGAGGGGAAGAAACCTCTCTCTAGGTTCTCTTTCGCGTTATATCTCCGCTATCGGTCCGCCGGATCTCCGCATCGCGGGATCCCTGGTCCATCTCGACCCGATTCGCCGTGGCTCGGGATTCGTCCCGATTCGAAGTAATCCGCATGCGGCCCCCGTTGCGGGAACCGCTTTCTACCGTTTGATCGTAATCCAATCGTTCCGCTAGAAACTAACCCGCCTAATGGGACGCGCAGCCCGGGCTCGCCGGGCGGCAAATTTATGGAGGTTAGACGTAGACCGCCGCCAGGAACACGGGCCCGAAGTCTGGGCGTAAATTAATGCAAGCGCCGTGTCGCGCCTGGGAAATATCGATACCTCGCCGAGGCGGTGCCGGCCCGCTGTGAGGATGCATCGGTGCATCGGGTGCATCGCTGCACCGTCGCGCCGGCCACGAGAGTCATCGCGTTCCCGTCTCACATCCGCGTTGCTCCTTTTTCTCCTCATCCCTATGTACGACGTCCCGTGTATGATCTCTTTATCGATTTATATCCCTAGGAATTACGTTCTTCCGCGACCGCGGAATCGCCTCGACGGACGGTATCTACGAAGAGTCACCTGGTAATTGAAACGCCATTATGGATTCCGTTCTTCTTCGGCGTTACGTATCTCTAAAGGAAGAGGCTCTTCAGGGTATCCGCGGCGCGTGCAAACGCCTTCGACAAATTCACCTTTACGTAACTCCTCGACGATTACGCTCCTTGCTCCTTTGACTCCGCGTCTCCTCCGCAGCTGGCCGCCCGCGGGCCGATTGTTTCGACGGCACCCGCGGTTGCGTAAACGCCGCGATAACGAAATAATTGCGGAACCGCGTTAATTTAATTTACGACCTTGTTGGCGGAGCGTCCGTCTCGCCCGCGGCCCTCGTGGGACCGCTCGGACGCGGGGCGCCGTGTTTCGCCGCGTTTTCCGCAGCCCCGAGAGAGGGTTTTGCTGCGGAATTTCGCAGGGACCGGAGGCACGCGTTAGCGTGAAACGCATACACTCGGTGTCAATAGGTGGAAAAGAGAATTCTCCAGCGATGCGGAGCTGACAACGGACCTCGAAGACCACCCCGAAGACACCCCTGAAGAGACTCGCCGACGAAGGAGGAGCACCCAAAGAGACGGGAATTTAAGGAAGGGGAACCACCCTCCGAAGAGGAGTCTCTATCTCGGGGCGAAATACAAATCGGGTCGTCGTATACGTGCCAACTGCGGATTCGAGGACAAGATATATCGGCCCTCGCGTAGCAGGGGCCCTCCCCTCTGCTTGTAAAATTGAACGATCCTATCGGATCTTCCCTTAGCATATAAATCGAAGTAACGGAAACGAAGGGAACGCGAGGCCACCCACCCCCTCACCCCGAGTCCCTCCAGCCCTCCTAGAGGATGTTTCTCTCCGAGAACATCCGCCTGCGGCCTGCCAGGTGGTCCTCCTAGGATGAGAGGAATCCCTCCCCCTTTTTTCTCTATTTCCCCCCTCTGCCCAAAATCACGGAAAAACGTATAAAAGGCTCGGAAGGGTTGCCGAAGACCCGCCACCCTGCCCCGAAGAGGACGCGCGTCACCTGAAATTCGAGCCTCCAACGAATTTCCACGGTGACACAATCTCGGAGAGCGACTCGGCGTACAAACGCATAAATATCCTCCGGTTTTCTCATTCCGCGCGGTTTATGGCGAGCGGCCATTCCGCGGCCGATTCGCCGGGCCCGTCCGGATTGCCGGTGACATAACCCGTGAAACGCGACGTACGGGCGACATAAATATCACCTGGACAGCCCCTCTTCCTCCTCGTCCTCGGAATGCCGCTGGCCGCCGACCTTCTGCTCTCGCGGGTCTTCGGGGTCCTCTTCAAGAACCTCGCCACTCGTTTCCGCGAGTTAGGAATTTCCAAGCGAACGCGGCAGTACATGTAAATTCCCCTCTTACGAAAAGTGCCCGTTTCGGGAACGCTCTTTTTCTATTCCTTTCGCGGCTAATTGCCACCTACATTAGTCATTGCGTTTTCAACGTTGACATCATCTCCGCGGAAATTACCGTGGAAATTTCCATTCCTGTCATTTCCTCTCCGTGTCTCGTCCAACCGGTCGATCCGAGATCGTTTGTCTAACCTGACATTAAAATCGACATTCGCATTGTTAATACCCCGTACCATTTTTCATTTCTTTTCCCAGGTGATTACCATTTACGTTCGTCATTGAGTCCTGGTATTGACACAATTTCAGTAGTCCCTTTTTTCAGCGCAATCAACGCGTACACCTGAAATCGATAAGAGGGTCGATACGGTGCTTCGGAGATTTCTCCCCTTATCGGGAGCGGATCGTCCCGATAGCGGGCGCGCTTGCGCAGATCGTTCGAGGACCCGTCCGTAGACTTTTGACAGTGAGTCACGCTCGATGGCTTATCCGGGCCCCGTGACGTCAGCGCCGCGACGGGTGAGTCACGCGGCCGAACCGGCGCGGAATCGTGCCCGGAGTTCGGCCGCACCGGGTCCGGGGTTTCGCAAGAGCCAGCCGAGCCACTCCGAGGAGTAGGCTAAGCCGAAGAAGCGCAACCAGGGAGCCCGACGCCACCGGATGAGCCGTCCGGGCCCCCTAACAGTCCTGGCGCGCTAAACAAAAGACAAACAAGTGTCCCAGCGTCAAAGGGGAGATATCAAAGGGGGCAAACACAATGGACGCGGCGGAGCGCGTTGCGAAACCGCCAAGACGTTCTTCGACGACGACCCTGACGGGCTTCCCGGAACGTTGAATTGCCTCCGGGAACCGCGGCCTCGAGAGTCCTGGCCCGCGGCGCTCCGTTATCACCCGAACATCGATACATCGATATTGACAAAAAATGTCGGGGCCATCAGTGATCAGCAAATCCCAGACCAAGATAAATACATACCATGCCCTGGGAGATGGAAACTCGAGTCTCGATTACATTAAAAAAAAAAAAAAAAAAAATACTCTCTCGGCACAATCCAATCGTTCAATGGAATTTCTCTCGGCGCGGCGTCACACATAACATTGGCACATACTTACCGAGACTTTACACCCAGCAAAGTTTGCATACTCCACTTTAACGTTATCTTCCGACCTACGTCGTTAACAGGTGCTTACATAATACACGTCGATAAGCCATCGGATTTGCCAATATCTCACCCCAACTCCCCCACAGGGGGCCCCGATCTTACCTTTCAATAAAACTGTCAAATCACCAAACAATCGAACCGGCCGACGAAGCATAAGAGTCAGCGATGAATTTCACGTGGAGATTTTCCGCGCCGACGTTTTTCGAATTCAAACCGCGAGCGGGAGGGGGCGGAATTGTCCGAAATTCCGCGTCGACATCGCGGCCGGCGAACTTTCGGCGGGTCCGCGGGTGGAGGCGAGATGAATGCGCGCACAAACACGGTCATGGCGGGGGGGGGGGGGGGGGGCTTGTCAGCAGCAGGGACGCTCAGAAAACGCGCGACGACTTTTCGAGCGTGTAATATACGGGCTAATTTTCATGCCATATGCTGGAAATTCCGCGTCCGGGGGCCGAGTGTAATTATATGCCGGGCCGCGACGCGCTCGACTCCCGGCGTGCGCGCGATACCTCGTGAAATATTAAAATTGACCGCCCACCCCCCCGGGGGGGACCGGGAAAAACTCGGCAAACTGGCCCTCGCGAACTCGCGCGGCTCGAATTTCCTGGGGCCAGGGGATGAATTAACCCCCGGAGGGTCCAGGAAAGCTGCGGCGAACGCGCCCCGAGATCCACTCCCAAAGAGGAGGACGCGAGATGCACCTTGCATCCGGAAATGTCATCCCCTCCCCCATCCCCCCGAGGGAACGACGTGCGCGGGTAATTCCGCATCGACCGCGGGGCGGAAACAAATCGTGAGCGCGATCGGACGAATTTGAATTTCCGATGGCTCCAAGAGGGATTGGGGGGGAGGGGGCACAGGGGAGATTCAATTAAACGCGTGGGTGCAACGAGAAGGACCTGGGGGGGAGGGGGACCTTCCGGTGAGGCTTCGTCCATCTTTAATTAATTCGGCCATCTCGCCTGGACCGCCGGGGGTGAATCGATCCCGCGAGATCGCGGGGGTCGAGGTTCCCACGGTTTGGGGGGGGGGAGGGGGTTAGGGGTCTCGCTCCCGTGGGACCCGGGGCACGCCACAGGTGCCCCGCTCCCGACGCTTGACCGGCTCTCGGGGACGCTTTACTCGGGAATAAATCCCGGCGTTTACGAGGCGACAATCGATTCCGCGGGGTGGCGACAGCCCCTCCCCCCAGGATGGGAGGGGGAGGGGGCGCACCGAAGAACGGCGCGAAACCGTGAAACCGGGTTAACAGAAAAGGGGGAAATGAGGGGGGGGGGACTACAACACAAAAAAGAAGGCGACACTCTCCGGATAATTAACCGCGAGTCGCGCTTCCCTGTTTCTCGATATTAACCCCCCACCACCCCCCCGCCTCTGGAGGAGGGGGTTTGCAGGCGGGGAGCGGGGGCTTTCAGCGATCGCGAGTTTCTCCAAGTTGGGCAGAGCGGGACGCGCGCGTCGCGACGCCCGACACACGCGCCTAGACGCGAAAACAGTGGGCCCATTGTCGGGCGTCTCTCCTCAATGGAAACAAGGCGCCGGTTGAGCGAACTCCGGAAGGGAGGACATTCCCCCCCCCCAACAGTCTCGCCGTGAAAATCGATTCCATTCGCTGCAACGCGAAACCCGGACCTTCCTTTATCAGAGCCTCTCGGATGGAAGCTACTTTTCCTGGACACGCTTAGGGGAGGCCCGAAAAAATCGAAATCCTCGATATGGCAAATGGAAAAGATAAACGGTAGGATGCGAAAAGTCGAAAAATGGAGTAGCTGCGAGGCCGGGGGTTATTTTTTTTGCTAACTGCAGTTGCGTCAAAGGATGGAAATATCCGGAGGCCGCGTTTGCGGCGAGCGTTATCGGTACGGCGCGAATTAGCCGAGCGGTCGCGGCGAGGAGTCGCGAATTGGTGGAAGGCGTGAAGGGAAAGAAAAATATTGCGAGAGAGGGAAGAGGCGCAAGAAAGACGCCGTGACGGGTTTCCGAGGGGGACATCCTGGCCTGTAATTTTTCTTTTTTTTTTTTTTTTTTTTCATCAAGTGGATGGGAGATAATATTTTTAACCTCGAGAGGGGCACTCGAGGAGACGATAGTGCTCGCCCGCTGATCATTCGCAGATCCGGCCTGCCGCGAGGCGAGGCTTTCCAGACGCCCCTCTCCCGGGTCCCGAAGGAGGGACCGGGATCGACCGAGTCGCGGAATCGCTTCGACGAGAGGCCGGCTCCTCTGATTGGATTTTTAAATCCCCGGGACATTTGCATTTTGATAAGCGACCTTCTTCCTGCCGCGGACCCCCCGCGAGGAGGGCCCACCCAGGGGTGACCGCGCGCCCGAAATGCAAATGCCCCCCCTTGGCCGGATGGGGGGAGGGGAACGGAGAGCCTGTTGCACGGTACATGCCCGACGCTTCCTTTCGCCGGGATTTACAATTTAAATCGACGGCCGTACGCGAGACCGGGAACCGCGCCGTCATCCCGCGGGACCCTCTCCGGGCGGACCTCTGGGGCTCGGGTCGCAGGGGGTTCTTTTGACCCGGAGAATGACGGCGAGGACGGCCGCTCGAGCTTGAAAAGAGTGAGGAATAGGTTCGGAATCTGGAGAATCTGAGGATATCGAAGGACCTGGAGAAATTGAGGAACCTGGAGAACCTGGCGAACCTGGAGATCTCGAGTAACCGAAAGAACTCCAAGGACCCCGAGAACCCGGGTACCCCCCAGGGAACCTAAAAAGACCCAAAGTACCCGGAAAACCTGAAAAACCCCCTCGACTTACGGTACCGAGGATAGTATCGACTGGCCTTAACGAGGGCGGAAACGCGGGTCGGAGCAAGGTCTTCTCACGATCCCGCGGCGGCGAAACCAGTCCGCTCTTCAGGGTCCGGTCGCGGATCTCGATGGGCCCGAAGATTGCGCTGTCCGCGGCGTGATAACGCGGGATGACGAAGACCATCCGGTACGAGGGACTAAGTGCCTCCTTCCAAGAGGTCTTCGCCCCCTTTCTTGGTAAACCGCGTGGGCCCGAGGCTCTCCCCCGGACCCCGAAGACCTACCTGACCTACCGCACCACTGAAACTTATTCCCCGGCGCGGCGTTAAACTGGTGTTAATTGATGCCGACCGCGTTTCCATGGTTCGTCGCGCTTATTCAGGCTCATTATCGGGAGCGAGAGGGAGACAGAGAGAGAGAGCGCGAACTAGCGCTAATGAACGTAATTGCGGATGAAAGGTCGGCCGTATCGAGGACCGACCGAGAGAGCGCGACCGCCGGGAGATGACCCATCGAAGCGGCGAACAATTTCGAGCGCGTCCCCGCGATATCCCATTGATTGCGACTAACGCTATTCCTCGAGTTCCCCCCGCGGTCCAGGAACCGCCAAACGAGCCTCTCCTTCGATATCGAGAGAGTTCCGCAGACCGAGTCGATGCGTAAATTATGAAAGACACCCGACACGCGGCCTGCGTAACTCCAGCGGAAGACGCGCGGCGTTACCGCTCCCACACCCGAGCCATCCTTATCGAGTCCTTCGAAGCACCGAACCTGCCCCTCTAGTCCCTCCCAAAAAATCCACGTTATCCCCTCGCCTCCCTGTGGAGTGTTTTCCAACTTCCCCTTCCCCCCAGGACGTAATAATCCCTCGCCGAGAGGACGCGCCTCCGTCGCGGATATCCCGATTCCCCCCCTCGCAGTCCCCGATAATTAACGGCGCCTCGCTCTCCAGCTAATAACGATAATAATTACGCTTAATAATGGTAACGGCGACACGTCGGGGAATATTAATTAGCCGGGATTCCGGGGGCCGTCGCGGAGGAGCCGGGGAAAAATCCCGGGTAGAGCGAGCGCGCCAAGTCCGCCCGACGAAAGTTCCGATTCCCCTCGTCATCGGCGGATTTACCGCGTCCCTCGTGGCCGCGGAGTCGCGGAATTCGCCGTCGTTTATCCGCACGATAACCCCCCCCCCCCTTTCCTCGCGGAAGGGGACGCGCGGAGGGGCGCTGAGTCGGCGCGCCGTTGTGTACGGCGCATAATGGCTCGATTGTAAATCCGCGCTCGCGCGTTGCATCATTCATGGGGCCCCGGGGCGAGAGCCATATTTGGGCCCGTCTCATCGGAGCCTCTACCGAGAGGCTATTTGTTCATTAATCTTATAACGCAACTCCCGGCGGAGCTGCGAGCGCGGATATCGCGCCAGTGGAGGCGCCGCGCCGCTTTCCGTCGTGCCCCGCGGCGGTGCAAGGAGGGACTCCGGTCCGGATAGACGGATTTACTTCGCCCTGACTTATATCATCATTTTATCCGAGTGACGGTAATCCCCTTAGATACACGCGGCTCTCTACATCGCCGAAGATATCTCCATACCCCATATCCATGTAACGTCCATTTTCTCACGCATCGTCCCGGTAAAAAAAAAAAAAATAATTACATCGACATGCTCGCAATTATAGATCACTCGAGCCGCAGAAATGGCGGAACCGGTCACGTCTAATAGTAAATATAACCTTGCCAATACTTCCCGGTTGAATGGAGCCGTGTTAGAAAATTCAAGGAGAAATTACCATTCGGCACGATAGCGTTAACCGTGTTAGAACATTATGATAAGCACAATGTATCTACGGCCCGTGCTCCACAGATAGCAGGGCAGTTACGTCGTACTCTATACCACATTTTAAGTAGGGTTGCCCGAACCTCCCGAGTTGGCCATACGTAGCCATGCAAACCGATTACGGTTATCACGGTTCTGTCAGTTATGCCTTTTTCTCCCGTCGCGATGCGTCACATCTCGTGAGATCTACTATATGGAATACAAGTATGGCTCTAAATTAAACCCACGATACATGGCCACGCATCCTCCTCCCGTAATGCAAAAGACTCGGTGCCAATGCATGGGCGAGCACCCGTCGCGACGAAGACGGCCGTCTATCCGGATGATTTCCACTTCCCTTCATCCGAATTCCCGATCCGCGAAGGAGTTACGAGTAGAGGAGGCGAGGGGGGGGCAGGGGGGCAGGGGGCAGTCCCCCCATAACGAATGGAATGTGGCGAGCATAAAGGATGTCCACTTCCGCGCGGCGAGGAAGACCTCGAAGAAGGTGTCGAGGAGTGCCCCCCGACCTCCCAGGGGGGGGGGGGGCAGCTGGGAAGAATGGAACGGGTAATGGACGCGGAATGGCCGAGGCCGAGATTTATGGAGGCTGCGGAGTGGCCAGCGGAGTGATCCGCGAGGCGCGAACCCCCNCAAGGATCCAAGCGATGCGCGCCCCCCCATTCCCCATTTCCTGACCAAAATCCAGATTCCCGGGATTCCCTGACCCCCCCCACACACACACACTCGACGCGGAGTCTCCGGTTTCAGGGCCCTCGGCGGGGGGCAGCGGGCCCCTCGTAATCCGACGCCGAGGGGCCTAAAGGTCCCGGGGCCCACACCACCCGGGGCACGCTTACTCGCGCGGCTCCGACAATGGAGAGCGTGCCGTGGAACAAGGGCCCTCCACAATGGTGCGTAACGTGAAACGGCGGTGGTGTATAATATGCGGAAGGTGCAGGACCCTGCCCCCCCCCCCGCCCCTCATATATTCCATGCAGGCGCTTTTTCCCCCGCAACCCCCCTTCTCGCTAGCGCGCACAAGCGGAGTCAATGATTGCGCTCGCGGCCCATTCAGGGAAATATCGCGATAACTCGACGCCGTCGCGCGGTTTTCAGCCCGCCCCCCCACACCCCCCACTCGCAGATTCGTGCGCATCGAGCGACCCTCCCGTGGTTTGGAAACCCGGGAAAAGAAAGAGAAGCGAGGGAGGAAAGGAGGAAAGGAGAAAAGCCGCGAGAAAGGCGCGAGAGGAACGCGAGACGTGGCCGGCAACCTGACCCTGTTACCACATCCCCCTCTCGTTGTCTTCCTCGGCATCATCCCCCAGTTCCCCCCCCCCCGACGCGTAGCCCACGCACGAACCGAGGCGCAGTCATCCATCGGCGGTCGTGGGGGAGGAAACGCACCCTCCGCGCCCTCCGTCATCCGACACCTTCTCCGCCACCTCGGTCGCCCTTCCATTTCCCCGTGGCGGTCCTTTTTCGAAAATCCCCGGGACAAAGGGCCTCGGGTGACGGGCCTTTTAGTCATTACCTCGCCCCATTATCAGGGGGGGATTTCAGGAGGGGCGGAGGGAGGAAGAAGAGGAGCTGAAGGTCCTTGCCGGGGAATCGGGCAGGGGAGGGGAAACAGGCACGTACTCTTCGGGAACGTACGAGAAATGTTCTACGTCCCTTTTCCTCGCTCCCTGGACATCGAGGGTAATTGTCTTTCCGCCGGAATTTGGAGAAGTGCGAAATCGGCGGGGAATGGATAAGAAAAAGGAGAAAAATGAGGAAGCGATACCTGAGGAGTGCGGCCGGACGTCGCCGCATTCTGCGGGGTGCATTTCCCCGGGGGTGCGTTCCCCCGGCTCCTGGAATTCCGTCGGGATCGCGGAATTCCGAAATGCCGGGAGTTTTGGGGGCCGGGCATAGTTTGCGCCGTGATTTTCCGGCGCGGTCGAAGCCCCCCTACCCCCCTCATCGCCTGGCGGAGAGGATCGATGGGTTCCCGGGGCACTACGATTCCGCTAAACCGGGGCAGAAGCCGAGCATCGATATCTAATAAGGTCGGCCAATCGAAACGTTTCTCGCGGGGAACGAACGAGGCCGAGGCTCGATAAGTGAAATTTATCGCGCCCAGGTAACCCATACCCGGCCTAGGCCCGAATGGATAATTTACTCGGCCGATAATGTCGGTAGCTATGCACCCGGCGCGCCGGAGGCGGCGGGGAATCGCGTCCTGAAGGGAAGCCTCCCCCCGCCGGGGGGGAACTGGAAGACACCCGAGTCGCCGCGACGTCTCGCGTCCCGACGCGCGTATCCGGTATCCGGAGACTCGCGGGAAAGGGGGCGGCCGATTGGGAAATACAACGCTTACGGTTTGGCCGCGATAGCGACGCTCGCGCGGCACGGACGCCGCCGCCGGATAAGATACCGGATAGAGTCCCGGAGGATCGGCCGAGCAAAACACTCGGCCCAGGGAACGGTGACCCGGATTAACCGGGCCCCGAGTCGATAATCCGTCCCTGATTGCCGCAAGAACGGGAACCCCCCCTTTAACGACGCACTCGGCGCGGACCCGAAGAGGGGACCTGGTGTTGCGAGAGATACTCGCGAGGAGGGGAGAAGAGGGAGAAAACCCCGGAGAAAATTGGAATTTCCGAGGAACCCCGAAGAAGGCCCTGAAGAAGGCCCCGAAGAGTGCCTCGAAGGGCGCACATCCGCTATCCTAGTTTCCCGACGCGCGGCCCAGCATCCTTGGAATCGGAAGGACCCGACGCGCGCCTCCACCCGAGGCGTTCTCCACTTTTGGGAGCCGTTTCCCGAGGGGTTCCCCGGGGACCAGCGGGACGCGTCGCGGCTCGTTGCTCGCCTCCTCTCGTGGACCATCTTGACCCGGTAACGGGCGAAGTTTAAATCGAGGTCCGCGATGAAATACCCAAAATGCCCCCCCGTCGCCTCGAATAGCGAGAACGAGGCCTTAATTCCGCTGAGCGCGTCGCATGTCGCACAGAGAGCGACGCCTCGGTGCGTCACTTTTAAAAAACCACCGAAAACTATTCCCAATTCGTCTCGTCATATCCGCAGCAATTCCGCTTCTTTTCCATCCATGACGCGTTGACGCCCCGCGCGGTGCGACACCCGCCGCGCTCGGTGAGACTCGGTGAGACTGCGTAACGAGAAGCTTCCGGGGCATTTGCGCTCGTCAAAGCGCCGTTGCTGGTCCGTTTCGTAGCCTGGGATCTGCCGTTAACGTCTCGGGACGGGATTTTAAGGCGGTTCTCGAGGAATTAACGATTCGAGAGGAGGAATCGATCCGGGCCGTCGCTCTGGCCGCGGAAACCTCGTTCTCGCGAACTCGCCGAGTCGAATCCTTGCCAACCCCGTCCCCCCGAGGGGGGCGTCTGGAAGGGGGACAAGGACGCGAGAAGACGATCGAGAAAGGAGAGCCGACGAGCGGAGAGCTCGCCAGAGTCCGGCGCGGACTTAACCTTATTCCGGCGAGGACTTAACCTTATTCCGGCGAGGACGAGTGCGCGACTCGTCGTGAAAGCGAATTATCGATTGCGCGCTATCGCCGGGGACTCCGGGATTCGTTCGCGGTCCCGGCCGGGGCTGACGGATGGAGTTTTCAGTCAGTTAGACCCCGAAGACGGATGAACGCTCCGAAGTCGACTCAAGTTTTAATTGCAAGTCGAGCCCGCCCGGAGGACCCATCAGCGGACGGATGCTGCATCGAATTACGCCGCGACTGATCTCATCAGGCCGCGGATCAAACGGTGGACGGGGAGGAAGATGAGATATCTGCGTAAATATATAAGTGCATCGAGATATGCACGCATATATACGTGTATATATGTATTAAAAAATATATATATACGCATATAAACGACGGTACCGGGGAAACCTCCCATCGCGGTATCTGAATTTTTTCCCTTCGGGTTAAGGACGACAAAGAGGAGGAAGAAGAGACGACACCGAAGGTCCTCGTTATCCTCTCGTTAGCGATCCCGATCCGGAGGAAAAGACGAAGGGAGTCTACGGGGCGTCCATCCTCGCCGGGGCCGAGATTGAGCCAATAGTCGAGCCGCGGTTTTCTTAATCGAGGGGCCACGCGACTCTTCCCGGTGGTGCCCCTCTATCCCCCGGGTATCCCATCGACGGGAGTCCCGTATAACGAGGAGCCGCGTCTCGGGATGAAGAATCGATGCCCTCCGGGGAACTCGAGTCCTCCGAGGGGGTCCAGAGAGGATCCGGGAGCCTCTTTGGCGTCTTGAAGTCCTCCCAGGGGAGCTAAAGAGAGGAGGTCCCGGGGCACTCGGTCCCGCGGGATTCCGCGTCCCGCGGCGGATTAAACGCCTCCTGCCTCTTCGTTGTTCCCGGGCTAATGACGTTTGCCCACGCATATCGGTCTTTCCCGGGGGGAGGGGATCCCGTGGGATAATAAACGCGGTCCAGGAGACGGAGAGGGTCGCCCTAGCCGTCCCCGGTCGATCCTCGCGAGGCTCGGCCGAATGCCAATGGACCGAGAAAATTACGGGGGACGGGGGAGGATTCCCATCCATCCCCCTTCATCCCTCTCGAATCCCGGCCATTCGGCCGCGCGTCACCATTGGCCGTAACAGTTTTCTCCGCGCGATCCGCGCGCTCTCGGATTATCCTTTCTGGACCCTTTCCCCGGAGGAGGGCCGCGGCGGAATCACTTTGCGGGAGCGCCGCGTAATGCCTCGACGGGTATCCCGCGGGACCCTCTCGAGGGGATAAATCGATAGCACTCGGTGGGCCCCTTCTAGGGATCCGCAACCGAGAAGATATCCCGGAGTCGCTCCGGATAAGTAAGCAAAATCGGTCTTGGTTTTACCTCCTCGATTTTGGCGTCATGAAAAACAATTGGACAAGTTAACATTTATAGATTTACATTTATTTATCCCCGAAGCAGGGCCCGGGAGCCTCCCCGACTCGAGCGAGCGAACGCGTTCCCTCCAGGCCGAGTGCACACGGGATGTTACAATGAGCGTGACGTCACTTCCGGAATCCAGCGGCGCGGTCACCCGCGCGCGGAGAGAAGGAATCGCCGGGAGGAAGAGAGCGAATCGGCGAGGCGGGTCGGAAGGTTGGAAGGTGGCCGGTTAAGAGGAGAAACCACAATAGGAGGCTGATTTCCACCGTTTTTTATCCATTTTTTTAGGGTGGAAAATTAATTGGAACTTGATTTAACCCTGACATTAATTTATTTACGAATTCGAATTTCGCTCTGAAATGTAGTCAAAAGGAAGTCCGATTTTTTTAACATCCTAACGTGGTTTCCCCCCTTAAACATGCCGGGGGATGTCGGACCACGCGACCGGCTCGCTCCCCGAAACTTGCGGAAGGTCCTTAACGTGGATTCCTTCGACGATCGAACCTCGTCCATCGAGGAAGAAACATCGCGAGGCACTCCGCAAAGTCCAAGATACCCGGGTCAGGGAGGAGGACTCGCCGGAAGAGCGAATCCTGAAGAAAGATCGAGGAAGCGGGCGAGAGGAGCTCCTCGGCCTCTCTATTAATAGCGTTCTCTCCTCCGCCCCCGTCTTCCGCCGCCATCTTGCTCCCGTCTCCGGGCTATCGTCTTAACGGGCCGGGCCAGTTAGTAAACGACGTAGGAAATTGGCCGTCCCGCTTGACCGTGCTCGCCGTGCCGCGATAAATACGCGGTAAAACGCTTAACGAGGGGATCATCGCGGCCCCGAAGTCCGATCCATCGCTAATCGCCGATCGCTCCCTGTCGTGCCTGCCCCTCGATACATCTCCCTTTAGCGATCCTCGAAGAGGTTAGCGCCCTCCCGGAGATTCCGAACTCCCGAGCCCGGTCCACTTGACCCTGTTCAGGGCTCGGTGGAGGACGTCCCGGACCTCGGGGTCCTCTTCGGGGTCCCGGGCGCTGGTCCCCCGGCCCCGCGCGTCTGGCCGCGCATAAGCGGGGCGCTTTAGCGGGCCGTCGAGTAATTCAATTTATAATTGAGGGAAAACCGCCGGCGGTGGTGCCGCAGCGTCTAGCCAGCAGTCCGTTGGCCCGACTCCGTGCGGGTCATTAGTACGTCGGCGTATCGACCGTTCCGCCCCCCACCCGAGCGCGCTCCTTCTCTCTCTTCCTCCGCCTCTTCTCTGCCGATACCAGGCCGCCCCCGGCGCCCCCCTCTCCCCCCGCCGCCGCCCCCGCCGCAGTCATTAGGAAATACTCCCAGAGTCCATCCATTCACTACCCTACTACGTGTCCCCCCTCCGCCGCCCCCTCTGCCCGCCGGCGGCTCTCACTCTCTCTTTCCGACTCCTCGCCGCGGCCGGTTCCGCTCCCCGCCCCGCGGATGTGGGGCCACACACGAACGGAGAGTGGCGGGGGGGTGCGCGCCTTAAAGGGACCCGGCCGAGAGTAGCAGTGCCGGGCTCTGCCGGTCCCACGGCAGACCGCGGACGGTAGGCGGGGAACCGTGCGTACGCCCGGCGTACCACGTGTAATCCATACTTCGTGATTCCCGCGGGAGGGAACCCGATCCGCGGCGCCTCCGCGCGTCCCGGAGTCTCCCTGAACGCGTCGAGAGATCATACCTAACGCGGCGCGACGACGCATCGGGGATGAGACGGCAATCGGAAGGTGGAGGTTCACCCTCCGGGCGTCACTTATGCCGAAGTCGCGATCGGTTATTCCTTCTCTACGCGGCCTTAAAGACCTCGGTTAAGGTCGGCTCCGCTTCCTCCTCCGGCCACTGACAATAGCCAGCGGGGGCTGAAGAGAGTCCCTCCCCCGGCGTGCGGCGGTCGTTTGCGTTGTTTAGATAACCCCGACGCTTAAGTAAACGGACCGCCCGACAAAGGGCCACTCCACCCGGCCCGGCGGAGGATCGCTCCAGTTTTCTCGCCCGCCCGGGACGCTGGGCTACTTTTTCAAAGGGCCCCCCTTCCGTGCCCCCCGCCGCGCGATCATCCCCCGCGGAATCGTCGGCGTTCGATTCCGGCGGATCCGCGACGGGGCCAACGTCCCCGGGCTCAACCGCCGAGCGGAACGGAAAGGAGAGGAGAGGAGAGATCCGCGGGGAGAGGGCGATGAATCGTCGAGCTCTTCGCGTCCCCCCTTTTCCCTCTTCACGAGGCACCCCTTTGTCTCTCCCTCCCCCTGCGTCCCGGCGCGCTCTCGCGTCGTCCTCCGGCCGAGCGTTCGGATGAATCAAAGTTGAACGAGCATAGTAACCGTATTGTCCGTGCAATAGAATTTAACTCGTCCCCCCACCCTCCCCCCCTCCTCCCCGCGAGAGAGACAGAGAGGAAGAAACTTGGGATAGGCCCTTGCCTCCCGGGTTTCCATGGTGATTCCGTCGTTTCGCTGGAAACTCGAAGGTGGGACTGGGGGTGGGACTGGGGGAAGGGGGGGGGGAGCAGGGTGGCAGGGTTAGAGTGCCGTCCGGAGAAACTTCCCGGCGACGTTTCCTGCCTCGAAGCTTCCCTCCCCCCGCGAGACCGAATGGGACCTACATGGGGTCCGGGGTGACGCGACCCCCCCAGTGGACCCCGCACCCCAATAGACCCAAGGGGTGCACCCGGGAGGATCCTACGTGTGCACGTCCGACCGACCGGGATGACGCTAAATCATGTAAACACCATGTAAATCATGCCCGGCCACGGGGCTGCGCTCCCCGTGTACGTGTAGGAACGCATACAAGCGTATGTGGGCTCGTGCATGTGCAGGCAACTCCATGTACCCGGACTGACTCCGCGGATTATGGATGCAGGGTACCCCGGCGAAGTCGAGCTCCTCCTTCCCTTCCGCCGCCCGCAGCGTCCGGATCCCCGGACCAAATTCCGCCCGGGGGATGCGTCCGCTGGGCTCGTTTATCTCCCGAAACGGCGCGGCGTCTCCAGAGCGACGTCGGATGCTGCGACCGGTGTCCCGGTCTTCCCGGAGGCATCCCCTTAGATCGAGGTCGCTTCCGAGGCCGCGACGAACCATCGCCCGCTACGATCCGGCCGGTTGGCGGGTTCGAGGGTCCCCCGAAAAATCTACGGCGATACGTCGATCCCTATCCGCGATAGATACGCTATCTGATAACCCGTACGTGAGCCATATATCCGGGAACAAAAGGCCCGACCGCCGAGGACCGGTGCTCTTGCACTCTGGGAGGCGGTATCACGCGACAGGCGATACAGTTCCGCGCCAAAGTCGATCGGGATCGACGCGATCGATAGGTCGGATAAGAGCGACCCAAGGAGGGGGGGGGGGGATTCGCCCCCGAGGTCGGAGGTGTCGGTTTCCCGGGGACGGGGAATTCCCGATTCTCGAGCTCCGCGCCGTAATCAGGGCTGCGGGGCGCGCAAACTGCGAGAGCTGCAGCTGCAGCTGCGAACTGCGAATCCGGAGGGAGCCCGTGTTTCTCGTCCGCGTCGATTCGGAATCGAGACTGGCGTGGGGGGTCGGGGGTTGGGGGCTGAAACGAGCCGGTACTCGCACGCTGCCTCCCGGGGCCGCGCAAACACGCGCGTACGCCCCGTGAAACTCGACGCGTCGTTTGGGTTAGGTTACGAGCTAAACTCGGCTCGCGGCTCGAAATGTTTGCGCAGCATTAAGCGATGGAAACGGCCGAAGGACGTCCGGCGCTTCGGTCGGGGTGGGAGGAGGAGGGGGGGGGGCGAAGACGAAGAAGGGGATGGGAACGAAGGGGACGGAGTGATACGCGGCCGGACGACGAGGGATGACCGATCGGCCCTCGGACGTCCATCTTTCCGCGGACAAATTCCGCTCCTGGGTGAATAAATCATCCTGGGGGAGACTCCCCCCGGGAGGATCCCACCCGGGCCTCCATTATCGGGCGACTCACCCTGAAGAGAATGCCAAAGTGGACGCCGAAGACCTAACCCAGATATAAGGGAACGAACGCGGCGACCTACCCGCGGATGTGGTGAATCTTCCCTCCCCCTCGGACCACCCCTCGCGGGGGTGGAGGCGCCCCCGCGGGGGCACTGCGTCATACACGGGCAATAAAGCCCGAAAGGCCGACGAAACGCGTCGAGAGCGCGGAGAGGTGGGAAAAAAAACCACCCGGAGGGGCGGGCAATTTTAGGGGATAAAATCAAATGAAGCCCCCCCCCCCTACCCCCTCGGGCTACGGGACCGATCAGTGATTTATGTGGACAGGGGGGGGCGACACAATGGGGGAGGAACAAATTAGAAGCAGATATCCGGAGGAGGGTCCGCCGCGGGGGGAGAGCAAGGGGCTTCTCCTCTGTCGCGATTACGCCGCGGTTGATCCGTACTGCGGAAAAGTCTCCGCCGGCGGACCGCAGGAGTCGCTCCTCCGACGACTCGCAAGGTCGCGCCCCATTGTCCGACTACCCCAGAGCGCCGCACCCCTCGCAGGCGCCGCCGACGGGTCCAGGGGCCCTTCCCCCCGAGTCTCCCCTGTCCCCGCACCTGTCAGCGCCACCTGTCAACACCGTCCCTCGGGGCGCACCTGCCGGCGGGACCGCGCGGCCACCCCGCCGCCCATTGTTCCTTAATCCCCTTTCCATCGGTCCCCCTCTTCCCTCCTCCGGCGTACCTGTTACCTTTCACGCCCCTTCCCACCCTTGGGGGGGGAGGGGTGACGTTTCGTGGACGAGGATCTACCTGAACGTGCTCCGGCGTTAAGGGGACTTCGGATCAGTCGTTAAAAAAAAAAAAAAAAAATCCGCTATGAAACGCATGCCGTCAATCGAGCTTCTAAGTTGATAAGAATTACTCGATATTACGCCCTCACCGTCCTGGGGCTGTTTCTGCCACGGGAATAATAATTAGCACCGATATTATCATCCTCTAGTTAAACGTGACAAACACTTACGCGAGTTCCGGTACCGCTAAGAATGCAAACGCGAGTGTAAATTGCACTTCGCTATCAAAAATAAATAAATAAATAAATAAAACGCTTACCTTTCCGAAACCGGTCTATTCCCTTATTTTCCAACTTGCGCCAACACCCCGTAAATCTCGCTTCGATTTAAAAAAGGATACCATCCCCCGGATGGAACCCTCCCCCCCAGGTGATCGCGCCCCAATCGAGCCGCGAGCCCGCGGAGAGTGCGGCCATCGATCGAGGGTGACTCCGCAAGACGGAGAGACAAACCCCCCCCCGAAGAAGCGAAGAGACGACCACCCTCGCCAGGGGTGGGCGAGTGGTCGAAAGTTTGTTTACGAGCGTCCTGATTAACGGGGTGAGAACTGAATTAGACCGAACGGTGGAAAGGAACCCGGGAAGAATCGCGGGAAGCGATTATACACCAGCCCCCCTCTGCCCCTCCGCCCCCTGGAGTCCGATTTCCATCGGAGGCTCTTCGATCCCGGCCGATCGTTCCGGATCGCCCCCGGGACCTGGGGGGACCATCACGGGGTCGGGGGGAGGAGGGCGGGCGCTCTCGAATTACGATTTTACGACTGCTTCCATCGCTCGACCTTCGTTCCGCCCGGGCGGAACTTCGTCCGATTAAACGGCTTTACGATCGCGCAACGCGAGGAGCGGAGGGTGGACGGGGGGAGGGGGGAGGTTATGGGAGGGAGGACCACGCGGGGGGTCCGCGTCGGCCCACGTGGACCCTTACGTGGATGCAGCATCCACCTTGGCCATAAATCTCGGCAACCGGAGCCCCGAGCGATCCTCCGCTTCCGCATAACCGGAGGGGGTGGAGGGGCGACACGCTCGAGATAGCGAGAGGGGTTGCCGGGCTATCGCGGGATATACGGAAGGGGGCGGGAAAAAGGCACAGCGCACCCTTTACGGGGATGTAAACGTTAAGCGATCTTCCGTTCCGCGTCGAAGACAATGGACCGATACAGGAGGGGGTGGAGGGCAAGGGTGGAGGAGGACCGCTCTCGCGGGGGGTCGTGTGGCTCCGAGATCACCGGTGGACCTTAACTGTCTTTCCGCCCCGGAAGAGGACGAATTCCGAGGGAATTCCAGGGATGTCCCGGAATGGGGCCGAGAGCGGAGCCGGGCTCGCGGAATCTCGCGGGGGCGGAAAAGGCGGGCACGTCGAAGGGGCTGGGGGGAGTCGATCCGACGCCGGGTGGAGGGAGGCTAAGGTAAATCGAATGAAACAATCCCGAGCAGCGCCTCTCTTCGGTCCCTTCGCCGTGGCCGTGGACCTTATTCGATTAAATCATTTTACGAGCCCGAAGAACGATACGACCCCCCGAGGTTTATGGCGCGGCTCGGTATCTTTACGCCCAGAAGCGACCGGCGCTTCCACCTGAGGGGAGGCGCACACTCGCCCTCCCCCCGCACGCGGAATATATCCATCCCTGAGACAGGGCGTTCGACGCGTCCCCTTTCCGGAAGAGGCCTTTCCTACGGAAAATTCGTTAAGCGGAGTGGCAATTATCCTAACGTCGTTTTAACGACGGAGGGAATTTCGGGAACGGGCCTGAAGGAGATGTTAACGGGGCCCGTTGGATCCCCGATATCCACGGACATGGGCCTCATTAGACTGGGTCGCACCGAGAATTTAGAGAATACCTGCGCATCTAATTAACCAATTTCTGTTAAGCCATCCCAAATTACTTCGATCGCTGGGCCGATCTCCCGTAGCATTCGAGATAATCAAATCTATCGACCAATGAATTTCCTCGTGTCAAGGGAATATTCGCTCCTTTGATAAAACGAAAAAGGAATGGTCAGGGTAACTAGAATTGAAATTACCTTCGCCCCCGCCAAAAGACTGACCCTGGACGCCCGGCTGGATTTCAAGATGGCCGATTATCGTCGCGATTAATCCCCGAATTGAAGTCCCGACCACTGTATCGAGAAGGAGAGGGATATAAGGGCCGTTCCGATTATGGTCGCAATGAGCGGCTCGACATTCCCACCCAATTCGGTGCCTTAATCGGCGGCCTTAACGAGCTGAACGAAGCCCCCCGAGAGCCGATTCGCCGATCGGAATCTAAACTAATTTGGCCGACCACGAGTATAATAATCGTTAGCCTAACGACCCCGACACCGTAAGTCGTTTCATGGTCCCAGCTCCAAGGCCCAATGGGCCTTAATGGTCCTTGCGAGTCATTCTACATGGTCGAGTCGAATCGTCTCCGTCCTTCCTGGCGACTTCCAACCCCTTTAAGGTGGGTCCATACGCGAGAATCTTGAACACGAGATCAAGGGGCGTATATGTACAAATTTCTCGACAACCGCTTATTTAGACGTAATTAATTTTATCCCTTCGCATTAAAATTACGCTCATTTAGTGCGCGATAACGATTAACCCTCAGTGGCTTCGACATACGCGTCCACATTAAGGCGGAGTAATGGTCACGTATGGGCCCACCTTAAGGGAGGAGGGGGGCCCTTTCGCGAATCTTCTCCGCGCAGGCGCGGCTACGCAAACGAAGGCACGCGCTTGCGCATTAACGGGGGCTGGCAGAATCCCGGCGAGGCGGAAACTTTATAATCCTCCGGACAAGTACGAACCGCTTAAGATTAAACGCCCCGTCGACCCTTGTAAATGCGAGACCGGATTCGGAAGTTCGGCGCGACGCGGCCGCGCATTCGGCCCGATAATCGAGTCAGAGGGCCGGATTAAGGGAGGCCCGAGATATACGTGGCCGTTTACCCGGGACGAAAGGAAGGGGGATGAAGAATCGAAGTCACGTCGAGAAGTCTGGAACCGGTGCCGATCAGCTGGGACCTCCTGGGACCGGCCCTTCTCGAGCCCCGGCAAATCCAGATCGATGAGACGGGGCCGGTAGGTTAGGAAACTAAGGGCCAACTAAACGCCGGACCGAAAGTCGAAAAGCGGCGGGTAATCCGCGAGTAATGCGCGATAAGTCTTCGCGGGGGGGAATATAAGGGAGGTTACGTCGTGTAGAATGGCCCCTAACCCAGATCCACCGGCGCCGATCTCGCGGCACCGAGGAATCGCAAAGTGGAACCAGGCACTGGAACCCCCTCCTCCGTTAGCCATGCCCTTCGGGCAAATCCCCGGGAGCCGGTTCGCCTCCACCTCGCGGATGGACCCCGAAACGTCGAGTTCGATTTCCAGTCTCCGGAACGAGGAGCCAACGGGGAAGGGTCCTGATATCGAGATGGGGGGGACGAAACCCCGGAAAGTGGCGCGGACAAATCGGTACGTTGAACCGCAACGTTTACGCCGAAATATCGCGTTTCCGCAATTTCCGCGGGGAGGGTCGTCGCCGTCGTCGTCGTCGCCGCCGACGTCGAGGTCGCTCGCTCGTCGTAATATGCATTTATTTGATGACACGGATAAGGAGGTCTGGGGTCCCCCGGGAGCGACGGGCACCGGGGAGGGAATCGCCAAGTATCCAAGGAGTAATGCTAATGCGAGCATTGCCCGTAACGGAATATCGATTCGATTTTACGTCGCGTGGCAGGGTAGGGATCGACAAATGACGAAGAATCCCGGCTTGCATAATTCCCGTGTCAATTCGCCCCGGGATATCGGGGGGGGAGGGACGCGTTATCCTCTCCCACTTAAGGTAACATCCACCGGGGGTGGAAATAAACGCGCCGGCATGCAAATCCACGTATCCGTATGGGCGGATATTTATGTCCCGCGCACCCGCGGGACCGTGCCACCAGGATCGCGACAGGCATCCAGGTAAACGGGGCCGAGTCTTCCCTCCAGGAATTACGGCGTTCGGAGACCCGCGTTCCTTGGTTCCCTCCTATTCCACGGTCGAGATCGCCTCGAGGCAATTCCCGCAGAACTGCACCCGGGATGTGCCGGGATGCCCCAGGGTGCACCGAGGCGCGCGCGGAATTCCGCCGCGCTTCTTTCGGGGCCTCACCTGGAACAGAGGCGGAAAAGTATCCCATCAGAGAGCGCCGCTTACTTGTTATCATTTTCACTGTCGTTTCCCTTATTTATCGACATCCTCGCCTCGGCGCATTACCCGGCTACCGGGAGGGAATATTGCATAAAACATGGAAACGGCCGCGAATTGCGCCGAGTCTCGTCGAATCGGACGCGGAGGCTCCGGGCTATCGATATCGCGATCGCCTCGGTAAACACGCGGATCTCTTCGGCATCTGCGAGGCGAGGCATCTGCTGATAAAGCGGCGATAACGGCGCCGAGGACTTACGTCAGCAACCGGGATCACGGAGTTATACTCGGAAAGGCTCGCCTCGAGTCGAACCGAGGAAGAATTTGATACCCGCTCGGGAGGCCTCCAAGATGGCGCGCGGAAGGTGTCGGATTAACGCGGATTCCTTTGTCCCCCTCCGACTACCGAGGACTCGTCACCGTAGAGAAAATCCCCCGGCCCCCTGTCCGAAAGGTGAAAACCCCTGAAATTAAAAAATCAAGACCCAATGCGACTCCCCTTGCAACCTCGAAGAGGGCCCCGAACCTCCAGGTGCGAAAAGCTGGCACCCCCACCTTTACAAAATTCAAATTTCTTTGTCTTAATATTTTCATTTGAACATTTTCCGCGCCATCGGGTACTTACCTCTTGTGGATTTTTGAATGGGGGTGGGTTTTCAAACTTAAGGGTGGAAATTTTAATTCATGAATATGATTTTTGGAGAGCGCATAATTTGCTGATAAGTTTTCACCTATTTTTTAATGGTGGGGGTGCTAGCTTTATTAGTACCCAGCACCCCCGCAGAAAGATTGAATTTTTTTCCAAAAACCGAGCTAGCACAAAATTTCCGAATGTAGCACATAATTAGCACAAAATGTTAAGACAAGGAAATTTGAATTTTGTAAAGGTGGAGGTGCCAGCTTCACGCACCTCGAACCTCCTCCACTTGGTCGATAATCGACTCGTCTATCTTATTCCCCCGGATAAATGAGATTTCCCTGTCTCAGAGTCGCGATCGTCCATTGTTCCCGGCAACTTTCTCAGCCGGGGGTGGTAGCCGATGAGGGGGAACGGATACTTCGAGATGACTGGGAGAGAGTGACTCGAGGCAAAGGCTCGCTAAGTGATCGCACACCTTGGAATGATCGATGCACCTGGAAGAGTGTGTGTCGCAACGAAGATAATGAGTTCCCCCACCCGGGGCCCTTTCCCCCCGCCGAGCCGCGTACATTCATCGATTCCACTAATCGATATCGTAACGCGCTTACGGCATTAAATGCCTTTCGCTCGGCATGGCAGAGGCTGAGCGATCGCGAGAGCTGATGAGGTAAAAATCGATGCTGAGAGAGAGAGAGAGGGAGGGAGAGAAGGGGGGTTAGGAAAGGTCGGGGCTTCGCAGCCCGGTGCTCGGTACCATTACCGAGGTGTGTAAGGACTCGCTGATGGAATTCCGCGTAAGGAGAGCGCCGATAAGACCCCCCTCGACCTCGCCGATTAGGGCGGAATTAAGGTCGCAGACGAGGGGATGCTTACTCTAATCGGGAATATGCGTACCGCGATAGCCCGATTATAGATACCCATCGCCTTCTCCCCGTCCACGTAACGTACTATCAGATAAAAACGTCCTTCCATCCCATTGTCCGGATTTTTCACATCTACCGCGGGAAGTGGGAGCTCCTTACGGCCGCGGATATTTTCCGCGCTCGCACAAGGCCCGCGACATTCCGCGGATAATTCCCATTCGGAATGTCGATCTCGGGAGTGCCGAGGAGAGCCAGGTGGAAAGGAAAGGTGGACGCGCGAAGGTGATCAGGGGGGGTAGTCGAAGGGGTGGCCAGGGTTAACGAGGATTACGTCGATCCATCACGGCCGATTAACGGCGAGCGGTTTCCGCCTGCATCTTTTAGCGCCGTTAATTCGGCCCGCGGAATCAATCGTCTCATTTAATCAGTAATGGGGGGGGGGATGGTCGATGTGGTTTTCAGGGATTTTCGGAAAACGACGAGAGATTCCCCGTCGACGGCGACTCAGGGTGGAGTAGACGTACGGAAAGGGGGAGATATCGCGGGGGCGAGCTTTCAGGGCCCCGTGTAACGTTAATGACGTCACGCGAACACGCGGCCCGACATCAAAAGGTCTACCTTTCCCGCATTATCGCTACAAAGTGCCGGTATGTAACCGTGCTCTCATAATATTACGACGCGTAATAACGCGACCGTGCGATTAATTACAGGCTGTACGAGGGCGAGACGAGTCGAGGGGAGGTGAGGTGAGGCGAGGTCAATGTGTGCCGACGGCACCGAAAGCGGAATACGCGGCGGGGAGAGCGCGGAAACTGTGCCAGCTCCCGGGCGCCACCGTTAAACGGCTTAAGAAGTCGCGCGGAGTTAAACGCCGCGCGGATAAATGCAATTTCCCGGCCCGCCGAGGGCTCCTATCGGGAAATCGTTCGGACAAAACTTGCAGCCCGGCCCTCGACGAGGAACTTTCGTCCCGGGGTTTTTTCCGCGGGACGCCCCGCCGAGGCGGAAAACCGTCCCGAAGATCGCGCCGACGCCGGGTCGGAGAACCACTGATCGCGCGCGGCGGGAAGATAGCCACTCGGCCGCTCGGCCACGGCGCGGGACGACGCGGAACCGGTCCGGAACGCACGGGGTGTATCGACATTACGCCGTAGAACCGATGGAAACGCGCCGGACGGAATCGATCCGACTCGATGCGCGGCGTCGTGGGCGTCCGATTACGCGGAAACGGGCGTAACGTTTACGGCGACGCCGCGGCGGCGTCCCTCCTGGTGGAACAAGAAGAGAGTGCCTCCTTATCAGCCTCGATATCGGCCGGTTCAGGAAAGTCGAGGTACACGGAAGTGGATAGTGCTCACCGAGGGGTGCGGGGAAATACAGGTGACGGTTCAGCCCGGGCACTTTTTTCCCGGTGCATCTTTATCCGGGACGTAAGGAGACCCTTCGCGGGGGCGAGAGGGGGGGGGGAAGTACTCTCTCGGGTGGCTCCAGGAGAGAGAGATAGAGGGGGAGAGCCACTAATAAAGGCGCGTTCCCGTTAGAGCGATAATACTAATTAAGCGCGACGTTGCTCGCGCCGACGCCGACGGCGGCGCTCGCCCTAACGACGCCGGCAATTTACTTCGCCGCGATGACTTCATCCTCGTCGAGGGGAGAGACAAAAAGTCCGTCGCTACGACGGCGTTTCTCTCGTGAGAACTCGCCCCCGCGAGGGCCGCCGCCGCCGCTCGACGGGGCCATTTTTCAGGGCACTCCGCAGGGTCCTCCTCGGGGTACTCCTCGGGGTCCGCCTCGAGGCCAGACGAATGGCGGCCCTCAGAATGGATCACCGAACCACGGCGTGAATTTATCCCGGCGCGTCCTCCCCTCCGCCCCCCGTTATTCCCGGGCAAAGGGCCGGGGCGGAAAATCCGCAAAGCACGCCGCGTACCAGGCCCGGAGGAATGCCGGCAAAGGAGGAGACGCGAGGCCTCGGGTTGCGCCGTCGCTAAAACGTCGCCCCCTCCCCCCCCCCGGGGGGGTGGGAGGGTGCATTTACGACGGCGTAAGGCCCCGGAGAGTTTTACCTCCGGCGAGACGTCGGCGGATCGCAACCACTCAGGGGCTCTCCTCTCGAAAAGTAGTTGTTCCGAAGTTCCGGGACGCCGGTGCCAATCGGGGTCCGACGTCGGGCGCGCCGCGGCGGAAAAGTGGCCGCGGACGGAAAAGTAGCCGCGACAGGAAGGGATCGGAAATCGAAACCGCCCCCTCCACGCGGCGGATCCGCGGCTCGATTCCCCGGCGACGTGGCGCGCTCGCGTCCCGGCCCGGAGGGCTGGCGTCGCGGCGCGGTCTCGATTCGCCGGGGGAAATGAAAATAAATGATAGGGCTCGTAGGTAATTAATTTAACGCGGCGGAACGGACCGCGCGCGGCCGTGTCGTGGCGTCCCCGCGGCCCGTGAGGTACGGCGGACAAGCGCGCGCACATTACGCGGGGCCCGCGTACCGCGATAAAAGGCCGCGCGCGGCGGCGATTTTTCCGCGCGGCTACCCTGCCGCCGTACGTCGTTCATCGACTTTAATTTCGCGATTAATGGAACCGCGAGTCGGACGGGGCATTGGCGAGCGTTTTTCCTGGTTTCTATGATAAAAGGTTAAGGTCGTTCGACCGCGCGAGGAAATTCGGATCACCTTAAGGTCGTTCCGCAGCGGGAGGCGATTCGACCCGGGTTACGTGCACGCGCCTTAAGCCTCGTTCGCCCCGATCGGAGAGCCGCGTAATACGGGGGCATCGGACGCGCGGCGTCGCTTTATCGTGAGGGACGTTATTGGACCCCCGTAACGACGCGGACCCCGGGGCACGTGAGGGGGTTGGGGTGTTTTACGTGGATATTTACATGGAAACGGGCCGACAGCGCCGCCCCTGGGGTCGAGCCCCTCCCGGGGGGAGGCGCCTCCTTTCCGCGTTCCCCCTTTGATCTCGCCGACGACCCTTTCGCCCCAGGTGCCGAGAGCCCCGCTCGTGGAAGACGTTAAGCGACGCTCGGCTGCGGTGCTCCTTTCCGGTCTAGTTGTCCCCCGCAAATAACGAGCGGGGGCCGCCCAAGATTTGCGGCGACCCTCGCGGGGGGCCGACCCCCCCGGGCGACCCAGATTCCCAGCCGGAATCGCCCCCCCGAGCGAAGACCCTCCATCGGCCCTCGGCATCGACCGAGAGCGGGGAAACCCGCCCCGAGGGCCTAGGGCGGAAAAGCCGCGCCCCGGCGGATCCGCGCGGAATGACAGCCGCCGATCGGCGCCAGTCCGCGCTGACGGTTCCCCCGGGCAAAATGATTGGCCAGGGGAACCTGTTTGCCCCGACTGCCAGAAACACCGTTCCGAGGGTAGTTTCCGCGTTAAACGCGTGCCCCGGGGCGCGGCTCCGCGTCCCCGACCCCGCGGATTCCGCGGACCCCGCCGGCCTTATCGCTGATAACCGCGGCCCGGGCCGAGGCAAGATCGAGGAAAACGCGTCGGGTAGCGGGCTCGGTCGTTCCGCGCGGCGCTGTAAAAACGCCGTTCCCCGGGCGTTTTCATAGCCTCGTATCGCGGGGCGGAATTCCCGCGGCGCGCGCGCCGTAAAAAGGAGCGCACTGATTCGCGGCGTCGGCCTCTCGACGGCTCCGCGCGGAATCGCGCCGAGAGGGAATTTCGAAAAAGGAGGAGCGGCCGAGAGGAGGGTCCGACTCGACCCCGATAATCCGTGGCGGCTTCCCGTTTTTCACTTTTCCCGGCCCTCCTTTCCCCACCGATGCTTAATCGGGATTCCCTCGGGGTCGCGCCGACTGAGAGAAACAATGGCATTAAACGTTACCACCAACGGTGCAAAATACCCTGACAATGAGGGTAAGCAGGAAGTAGGCCCCACTCCCTAGAATACGACCTAGGGTCCGTCCAATTACGGCCTCAAAAATTGTTCCTCTCGATTCCCTCGGCATCCTCCGAGCCACCGAGAGGTCGATAAGTCATTAAACCTCGCGGTCCAGGGTCTCGTCCCGGAAGACTCGAATCACCTTCCCCGGAGGTCGGATCCCTGGCGCGGGTCTTCGTGGGTCCACATCTCTTCGGAGCTCCAGATGACGATGCCGAACCGCGTCGGCGAGTGTTCTGCGTTTTCCGGTTCCTCCCGGATTTCTTTGGCATCCGTCCGGGTGGTCGGCGTGGCTCCCCCGTCCCGTGGTTCACCCCCGAAGATCTCCTCCCGGTCTCCCCCAAGCCGTAGACAAAATCGTGGTCCCTGGAATAGCGCGACTCCACGGTCGAAAAATCCCATTCCGCGTGCGGAACGCGACTCCCGGGTCTCGTCAGGCATTCAATCCGCGACCATTCGAGCCCGACCCGTGAGTACGCTACGGGTAAGAAGGAGGACACGCGTGCAGCACGCGAGGCCCTCCCGCGGCGTCGCCTCGGAATGCGTTTTTGCAAAGCGCGCTCGTCCCCGCGGCGGCGGGGACGCACGCGGAAAGCGGCCTTCGGTAGAATAGAGTTAGCGGGGACGCGGTTGGCACCCCTGCCACGGCTAGTCGGCGGCAAGCAACGAGAGAGAGCCCGGAGCCGCGATCAATAACACGTGTGTACGCACCGACGCACACCTTCGCACGCACTTTTACATCCGCCGCGCCTACCGGGGCGGTGGGCGCGCGCACATTCACCCCCACCGGCGCGTCCACCCGCGCGGGGGTGGAACGCGAGGGTACGTGCGGGCCTAAACGCGAGTGTGGGTGCGTAAGTACGCGGACACCCCTACACCTCCGCACCTTTGGAACGTGTAAACGCGGAAACGTCCGGCGGGAGCGGGAACGTGTAATCGTGTAAACGGCACAATGGCCGACGTTCCCTCGTTAGAGGGCGCCGCCGTGAAACAAGATTCCGATTAACGGCTGAATTTTATCACCACCCCCCTAGGGGGTGGTTTTCGAGGGGGAAGGACCGGACACCTAGATCGTATTCCGGGACCTCGACCCCTGGACGTCTTGGAGGTTGCTAATGGAGGAGAGCCTCGTTACGGCAAGGTGCGATATCGCACCTCGACTGGTCACCCGAGAAGAAATGGGGGGTGGATCCCGGGGGAGGAGGGTCCCGGATGATGGATCCGGGGGTGCATCGGATTTTCCTGTGCGCACCCGGGGCCTCTAAGAAGCCCAGAAGGCGGCGCTTTATAATTAAAGAAGGGAGAAAGGCGCATCCCCTCGCCGTGGGGGGCGGATGGGGGGCATAAAACGGAAGTGCAGCCACTTCGCGCCGGGGTCGCGGGGAAATATTTTATGCCGACTCGGGCTCCCCGGTTGCACTTAGCGAGGGGTTTAATAATTCCCCCGGATAACGTTACGTACTCCCGACGAGCCCCTAACGAATCTTTCCTCCTCCCCCCGCCCAACTGCCTCCTGTAGGGGTGGATGCGTTCCCGGACGGCGCGCCGTAGTTTACGCGGCGCCTCCACCCCCCCGATAGTGGTTCCCGATTTCTCGCGTTTATCACCCCGCGGTTCCAGGAGGGGGTGGGGGCGAAATCCGCGGGTTAACCCCCGAAAGCAGGGAAACGAGGGGCCTCGTTCCTCTTTCCGCGAGATACTCGGGAATCGCGAACAACCGTTCCCCAGGAACTCGCCTCGAGGGTCGGGGGAACGAGGAGCGTTTAACTCGAGAAAGAAAGTCCGAGCCCAATTTGCACCGGAGAGGAGCACCCCAGCCCCCCGGCGGATCCGCCGAGGCCGTCCCAACCCCTGCGGGGGAACAGCGGCGGATATATCCATCCGGGTAAAAGTTTACCGATTTTCGGCGGGGGGGGCGGACGTCGAGGAAGGCGGCCTTAAGTTCGCCTAAGCTATTCATGAGCATAAGGTACCGATATTATGCTAATACCCCGCGCAAAGTCGCGTCAGTCGGCCGAGACAAGGCGGCGACAACCTCGCGGCTACAAAGTGACCTGCACCTGCACCCTCCCCATCGTCGCACCCCTCCGAGCAGTTTCGAGGTGTAATTTGCGAGGGCTGATGCTAAGACAGCTCGTAAACTGGATTCCCAAAGGCGCCGCGAGACCTCGCCTTGATCCAACCCCCCCGAGTGCATCGCCCCCTCGCGATACGCTGCACCGAAGTGCATGAAACTTCGGGGTGGAGGTCCCTCCGTGGGGTCGGGCGAAGTCGCCGAAGTCACGGCCACGTTCCGCTAATCGACGCGCATGGTCGTGGATTTCCCAATATAATAAATTATTACAGGTAATCCATGCACGGTGGAAGAAAATCCCAGAGGACTTTTCGCCATCTACAACAAGGCCGGAATTTTTCTCACCCCCTGTAAATCGCGTCATCCCAATAATTACCTTTTGACAGGTCAGAATGAGACCCGATAAGAACACCGCATTAATTGTGGAATAACCCGATATAAATTTCCGGGCGCTCCAAAATCATCCCCTGCAGTAGAGGGTGCAACGGAATTAAATACTTCCCCCCCGGTGCATCGTTTTCCTCCTTTTTCCTCGTTCTCAAATCTCGATGGCGGATTAAAGGGCGCGCGAGATCGCTCGAGGGATCCCCGGTAATCCGGAAAATTAATGCCCCGGTGCGGGGGCAACTTCGGGCTCCCACCCCCCCGAAAGAGAGACACACGTCGGGATGGAGGGGGCAGACCAGGAAATTGCGTTATTCCCTTGTCCCGAATTTCCGGGAGCTCTCCCGCTGCGCGCGGAGACCGCAGGAGTTTAATCCTCGCGATCCGAGAGGCTGCGGGGTCGGGTCGGGGACACCCGCCCCTGCGGAATCCGGACGGGGAGGAACCGCCGATCGAACCGCGATCTCGGCAGCGCACCTGCTCGAGCCATCGCCGCTCGTAGGAAGAAACGGAGAGCCTCCCCCCGGGGCCACATCGCATTCCTCGTCCGGCGGGAATCCGCGAGCTCGTCGGATTCCGCGCGCGGGACGCGAGCCTTCTGCGTCGCGGGTCGCGTGTCACGGCGAGCTCAGCGGAAATTCCCCGCGCGAAATCGCCGGGACGGGACTTTTGGCGGCCTGTTTGCTTACCGATGGACGTGTTCCGCGGCCTCGGGTACGAGAGCCGATTTAACCCTTTCGGTACGAGCGCCGGATATATCCGGCATCCATCTGATGACCCGTGTGTACGAGCGCCGGATATATCCGGCATCCACGTGACAGCCTGTATGCATGCACTGTGTACATTTTCCGAGCGGCGCCTCGTACCGAAAGGGTTAAGTTTCTCATCCTCGGCACAAAGTGAGCACCGATTTGGTACGATAAAAGACTTTTCCCACCTTTGAAGGAGTAGAGGCCAAAGTCGCGGACACTCCTCCGGTTCGGGACCCGAGACCGGAGCCTCCATGGAAACGCGGCACGCCGCGGGAAGGAGCATTACGGATTCATGAGTGCGGGATTTAAGGTTGGCTCGCGCACACAGCCGGTATGAATGCATTAATATACATTTCCGGAGGAGCGAGGGGGGGGGTGGGAGCGTCTTCGTTTGCGTTCACGGGCTTCGTCGTAACTCGATACGAGGCCGCGCGCCCGTTGCGTGTGCGGCATAAGTAAGGAGTCCCTCGACCAACTTGCAGCGTCCCTCGGGATCTCCGACCGAGCCGTAAAACCTTCGGGGAACGCGGCCGCCCCGGCGATATTTCGCGTGTTTTAGGACCCCGGCCTTTCGCCGCGACGTCCTTATCGGCGGTGGGTGATGGTCCGGGACAATGAGCCCCCCCGTAAGAGGGGAGGAGAGATCCCGCGACTTTCCCGGGAACGGCGTTAAAGGGTCGTTAAAAACGTGGGAAAAAAAAAAGAGAGAAAAATCAGACGCAAGGCGTCGTTAACGGATTCCCGGTTCCCTGGAATTGGACGGGACTTATGGCACCTTCCCGCAATTAATTCAGCCCTTTAAGGTGGGAGGGTGTCCCGGATTTTTGCAGGATTAAACAGATTGGACAGATTTAATATTAAGGCGATAGGAAAGCGGGGATTCCTTTCATGAAATTTCCCTCCGACCCTGGCTCAGGCGAAATCGTTTCTAATTATACCACCGGAATACGGAGATGATAAGGAATTTTGACATCCATGGAATTTCATTTTTTTTTTAATTCCTTTATACCCGTCTTTTTAAATCCTGTTTAAGTATGGAAGTTCACGAGGGTCGGGATCTTCCTCAGGGCGTTTAATGAAACTTTCGTGTATCGCTTTAACGTGCCCAAGAATTTAGCGCTTTTTTTCCTCCTTCCGGGGGTAAGGCGCGTTGGAATCGAGATCGATGATAATCCCAGCGGCAAGATATCCTTAGAAAATAGTTCCGACCAGATTTATAGAATATTTATCTTAAGGGGATATAGGAGATAGTCCGGCAGAGAGGTTTTATCCCTGTTTAGAGAGATGGCCCGGGGCGGAAGGATCCCGAGAAGTTGGCGAGGAGACGTCGCGACGGAGTCGCACACCTCGGCAACCGTTAAGAAGATTCCCCGGGTCCAAAGAGCAGAGCCCTGTAGCCCGTTCGGCGAAGTTCCCGAAGGTGAGGCCGGCTTTCCGCCCTCCAGGATCTATGGCCGGCTTAGCCTCGGCGCGCTCGTATTTTACTCGGGCGCGTCCCGACGCCGACGCCGGTCCCGTCCTCGACCCGGTCGCGGGTCCCGCGGAACCTTCGGCGCGTTAAGAAAGGGCTCGCCGCTTAAGATTTCGTTTAATCTTCCCTTATCTCCCGGGCCATCTTCCCGGGATTCCAGGAGGACCGGGCGGCTCTCCCCCGGAATGGCTCCCTCTCCCAGATAATGGAATCCCGCGCCGGGGAGTCCCCCGCCTTCCCTCCTTTTTTCATCTAACAAATGCCCGCTCCCGGTTCCCCGGTCCTTCCCTCAGGATCTCGCGGAAATGTTCGCCCGCGCGTTAAACTCGCGCTCACCATCCCTGAAATAAAATTCCCTCCCGCCCCGGAATGGCGGGCGCATGCACTTTGATCGCCGCCGCTGATCCCGCCGATCTTCCCGGTATCCCGTGGGATGCCATAAGGCGTCCCCTTAACGTCCTCCCGGGCACGCCGAGGACCATTGGCCGCCCCCCTTCAATTTTTCAACCCCCTAGGTAGTTTTCGGGCCGATAAATGTGCGCGCCCTCCACCGAGAACGGCCCTCCTATGCGCGGCTACGCCCTTAAAAAAAAAAAAAAAATGTACCAATCTTATATCATCCCCACTGGATGTTTCGTACACGGTGCACCGTGATACAAGACACCCTATGTGCCCGATTTAATACAATACCAATTTTACCAGATCGTACAGTTAGTGGGTATTAATTACCCTGCACAATTTCTCGAAATTATAACAGGGGTCGTGTAATTATGAATTTATCAGAGATCCATTGTGAACGTACATCGAGTCGCGTTTAAAGCGTATTTATAATTTTGTTATAATCTAAAGTACTCGCGGCGTACGGATCTTATGAATAGTTTTAACGCTGTACGTACGAGGACGTCGGGATACCCGAGTCGATCCGTCATGGCGACACCCCTTGCACCCCGGCGACGTGAGTGGAATCGGGGGAGGATATCCCGCCGATCCTGGAGGACCTTGACGGGCGGCGAACCAATAAATACATGAGAACGCCCCCGAATCAGTCCCGATACCCCCGGCACCCTTGGGTGGCAGGGCGCCGCTCTCTCGCGAGAAACGGGGGAACTACTACAATCAGTCTTCGGGGGCGCGAAAGGGTGGCGGAAAAAGAGACGGATCGATGTGTCGCGGACCGTGTACGTTTCCGCTGGTCTCTCCCGGAGACACCTCCGTCACCCTAGAGACCCTAGGCACCCGGACAAGCAGAACCTAGCGACATCTAGAGCCCTGTTCCTCCTCGATTCCCAAAACCCTTCGACAAGAAGCTGCCACCCACGGCAACGAAATCTTATCCCAACCAAGCAAGGTCCCCAACCACGAAGTGACTGATAAAAAAGTCGGGGAAGCGATACGAGTGCTGACCTCGGCAGGGGTCCAGATCCGGTTGCAGTCCCTTCCTGAGGGGAACTTATCACGAGCGAGAGAAAGAGAGAAAAGCACGAAGAGAGTCGAGGAAGGGCCGCGAAGGGACTCGCCCCAGATTCCGGCAGAGCCCCCGCGGCCCATCTCTTCAGGGTTGACTTTTCGCTCCCGACCATCGGGGGAGGTCCCGGAACGAGTCCGCCGCGGTGGACGCATCCCCCGCGGTCCAGAGGAAGATGGGGGGGTGGGGACTCGATCGAGCGGAATCACCGACAAAGTCTTCAAACGGGAAGAGCCACCCCCGCCCTCTGGCGAGTACAAAAGCCCTAGGGATAGGTGGAAGGAAAGAGTCGGAGACCCGCTAAGGGGGGCCGGGGGGCAAAGGCGCGGAGGGGTTGAAAGTCACCAGGAAAAACGAAGGATGCGTCACCGCGCGACGTCGACCCACTGGAGGGTGGGAACAGGGGAATCGGGGCTTGCATCCCCCGAATTGTTGCGTCCCCCGAGACCGCAACAACCCTCGAAACCGTCGCGACCCCGGAAATCGCTGCGACCCCTTCGAGGTCGCTCCCCAACGAAGAAAAAAAAGAAAATAACTGAAAATAATGGAAACCGCTTAAGCCAGCGCAGTCACCCCGTTCGAGGGGGGGGCAGAAGGGGGTTTAGAGACAAGGCGCATCGAGTGCGTCGGCCTCGAGGGCACCCTTGCCCCGTGATTGCTCTTCTCCAGCCTCCTAGGGGTGTCGGGGGGGAGAGGCACGACTCGGATGGAGGTTGGTTAGCAGCTGCGAGTGTCGCGGGCGGAGAGGACTGCAGCTGCAAAGAGAGTAATGGCTTTCCCCTCTCGCAACCGCTCGAACAATCCGCCCGGTTATTCCGCATCTCCCTTCCTCCCCCCCCGCGCGGGCTTTAATCACGCGTATTAACGATGTTTACTTAAACACGGTCGATACTCCTTCGAGACGGCTCCTCGCCAGCGATATTTCATTCGCCTCCACGTTCATCACCGCCGCCACCCTCGCCCCAGTCGCTGGAGGGAGGGAGAGGGGGCGATCCGCAGGAAGCGCAAGCCCCCTTCCGGTCGGCGGCCTCGCCCGGAAACTTTCCTCCGCTTTTAATTTCGATACCGTTTCACCTCCCCCAGCAGAACTACCTTATCCTCGGCCGCAAAGGTCGACCAATCCTCCGGATTGCCCGGCAGACTACGGGACCGACCGTGCACCCTCGTCGACGGTCGGACGCACCCTGAGACGGGTCCCGGAAACCGCGGATCACCTAACGATCTTCGCGGGGGTTCCGCAGAGCCGTGTCCCTCCCCTAGCGGGGGTGACGGAGGCGATCCCGCTCGCCACCCGGGATCTCTTCCCGCATCGCAATCCCACATAAAGTGGAGACCCCGAGGGTGAGGGGGGCTGAGTAGGGGGCAAGGGGGTAGGGCGAGGAGGGAAGGGGGGAGCAGCAATCACGAGGATCCGGATGTCGCGGGGAGTCTCGCTGGAGCTCCGGCAAGGGAATGTTTTCATTTAAAGGTCCTCCCTCGTTTTTCCACACCCCCGGCCNAACCCCCGGCACCCCCCGCGCCGCCGCTTTTAACCCATTCTTTCGCGCATTTGCAGCTTCCGCGTTTCCTTTGATGTGGAGGGGTTTTGTCCCGGGGTAGTGGCACTCCTCCACCTCCGGCCTCCACCTTTATCTTCCCCCGGCCTCCCGCGCCCCGGTCGCCTCCCCCTCTCGGCGCCGCGCGAGCGCGCTTTGCCATCCCCCGTTTCCTTTTTTTTTTCCGCCTTTCCGGGCCGTTCCTGGGCCCTTTTCTCTCTTTGTTTATACAGTGGCTCCTGGATGTCTGAATAACGTTCGACCCCCCCCCGTTAATCACTACCCCTCAACCCCCCGCCCGTGTCGGAACGCATTGTTGTTCCGTCAACCCCGCCAAGGGGGTGGCCGATCCTCCTGCCGGGTGGTTCCGGTCTTTCGCCGGCACTCGGCTGAAAAGAAGGCAGTTAACGGGAGGCGCGGACCGATTGCGGGGGCGAGGGTGGCGGGGTCCCCCCCCCCCGGGACCGATATCACCGCCGACCCCCTACGACCCTCGTCCGAGAACGAGGAGCCCTCCAAGACGGAGGGTAGGTTAAGCCCGGGTGGAGGAGCGCGCGCACGTGGACCTTCCCTTGGGGAGTGGGTCGGGGGGATGAGCGAGGGAGACGGGAATTTTCCTCGGATGAGAGTGGCCGAGGGAAGCGAGCGCCTACGCAGAAACAACAGAGGGTCGAAGCTAGGCCGGCTACCCCCTGGAGGTAGCTGCCCCTTGGATGCGAGAAGGGACAGGGGGAGAGAGAAGGAAATCGGCTGGAGAGGCTTGCGCTGTCCGAGTAACATGATTGTTCTTCCCTTCGAGGGGGCCCAAGGAACCGGGAACTTCCCGGTGGGGGGGACCTCCCCGCCAACGGGGTGAGGAGAGTGGGGCGCAACTGGATGTCCCGCCGATACTCCGACGACGACGACGTCGGACGTCGCGCGCATTACGTCGGCCCGGCTTTGCCGAACGGTCGGCTCGACAAGTCGGCTCGCCCGTATCGTCGGTTGTCCCGTTGACGTTCCGCCGTCGTTCCGTCGACGTTCTCGAGGGTCCTCTCGCGAGCGACCGAACGATGCCGGACGTAGCTCGATGCAGGCCCGCTCGCGCTCTCCGCCGCCGTTATCGCCTTATCAGTCAGTGTGGGGGGGGGGGGAATTAGCGAAGCCGCGCCGAGCAAATATTGACGGTGCGAGCCGCCCCCTTGCGCAATTTTCGGTCGGGTTTACCGCGCGGGGAAACTCCCGACGTGGGAAATTATTAACACCGAGCCACGAGCGATGTGCGCGAGGGAGGGGGAGAGAGGACGCGCACCTTCGGGAGGAGCTCTCCCTATCTCTTATCGAGAGCAAACACTCCGCTCGTCGCGGGGCCGCGCAATCAGATGCACCCCCTTCCCCCCCTCTCTTATATTTACGGTGCCGTAAATAAAATTCCAGGAGAGAGGACGCACCCTTGTCCGAGCCGGCTCGTTCCTCTTCGTCTCCGGCCCCTCTTTGTCTCTCACTCCTTGGAGGGGTGTTCGATTTGCCCCCTCCCCCCACTACGCCGAGGAGTCGAAGACTCGTCCTCGGAAAGCGTTCCCGGGTAGACCCGGCCACTTTCCGGTGATAAGTTAAAAGACGTCGGAAATATTACCTTCCCCGCCCAGCGAGGGGAGAGGAAACAATTCCCCGGCTACAAATTACCCTCGTCCACCCCNCCCCCGTCCGCCTCCCCCGCCGATGGCTAATCGCGGCCGAAGCCGCCATTTTTAGCCTTCTCTCCTTTTGTTACTCCCTGATGAGAGCTCTCTCTTTACGGCTGGCCCGAGCCCCCGCCCCCGCCCCCGCCCTCGCCCTCACTCTCGCCCGTCGCGCGGTCTCGCTTCGGCCGGGAACTATGGAACGGAAGGATCGCTTTACAGTGGAGGCCTTTGGCCCCCTTTCGGCGGGGGGTCGTTCAACCGCCGGGTCGCGGGCGCGCGGGCGCGGTGGGCGCACCACGCGTGAGGGGGCCTCCGCGCGCCCGGCTCCCCCCGAGAGACTGACTTCGCGACTATTTGGGTTACGCGCGCGCGCGCGCGCGCCACGCGGAGGAAATGTGAGGAGAGAGCGAGAGAGAAAGAGAGAGAGAGAGAGAGAGAGAGATAAAGAAAAAGAGAAAGAAGGGATCCAGAGGTCGGGCCGCGCCGCGCAAACAAACGAGGCGAGAGCTTCCATCCTCCACCTGTGGCCCCGCCGGAGGAAAGGCCCCCGGGCGGGAGGGGGGGGGGGGCGACGTGGGGCCGGTTTCTCGGCGACGACGCGGCCGTATCTCTCTCGCGGTGCGTAAACAGTTGCGTCACCGTGTGCCTTACGGGCCTTAAGGTTGCACAAGTGGCCTGGAGGGGGGCCCGTGCGTGCATCGTGCGCGCTCGCGCTCCGACGGGGGGCACGGGGGGAGGGACTCACTCGGGTGGGCACGGTGGGGAGAAAAGGTGTCACGCGCCCGCGCGCCGTGTTCCGCCGCTGAATCAACGTCGAGTTTCTCTCGGAGCGAGGCATACTCGATGACGTGTTTGGTGGGTGGGTGGGGGGGGGGACCCCACGAGGCCCAAAGATCGAGGGTGCCTCCACCGAGGGCGAAGGACTCGGACGTTCCGAATCCTCGAGAGGGGCCGAACGACGTATCGATCCCGCGCGGGCAGGGGGGCGATCAGCCCCCCCCCCATCAACTCACCCCCGCCCCTTACGACCGCGTGGACGTCGGCACGTTTCCGCCGAGGAAAATCCGAGTCCGCGAGAGGATTAGAGGGACCCGGGGAACGGGCAATTCCGAAGGCGCGACACGTGGATAGCCGGGCACGACCCCCAGCGGTGCGGGGGCGGCGGGCTAGGGGTGGCCAGGGGGTGGCAGTGACTCACTCGGCCACCCCTCGGTCGCCCTCGACCCTCCCTCACCTTAGCACTCGCCAACTTTCGAGGAGTGCCCTACGCTAAGGGAAACGGAGAGCGACCAGACGGACGAAGAGGGGTGGAGTCGGGGGGTCGATCGATGCCGGATCGACACCCCGTTCGAGAAGTTCACGGTGTGAGGGGCGAGGGGCGAGGAAAGGGGGAGAGACCATCCCGCGATCCTGCTTTCGAAAACACCCGCCGCCCGAACCGGCCGCAGCGCGGCCAGTCGCGCCGCGGCCGGGATGTAAACGCACTCCGCGTTGACGGGGGGACGGGAGGAGGAGGAAATGGAAGATAATGGAAGGCCGACCCCGCTGAGGGTGCGGGCCGACACCTAAGCTCCGGGAGGAAGGACGACGGGAGTGGAATCGCCGAAACGCAGTTCCCCCCCACCGGGGGCGAGCGACCCTTAAACTTCCTCGTAACGCTTCCTTATACGCGATATACACCCCGAAGCGCGGGCTACGGGCACTTCCACCCCCCAATCCCCTCCCTCTAAGAATCGCGCGCTTAACGCGGGAGACCGTAACGCGCGTAACGCGCGCGGCCATAATTCAGAACGAGCCCTGCCAGGTCCGCTTTCAGGGCCGCGGGTAAAACGTGGGTGCACGCTTGCACGGCGGGTGCGCGCGCACGCTCCTGGCTGCTCTTCCCCTAAGCGAGCGGAGCCGCCGCTCCCTGGGCCCAACGAGAGCGGCCCTCCGTTGGGCGCTGTATCGACGCATCGATAAGGAATCGCTTACTCCCTCGATCGATGGCGAAACATCCCCGCCGAGAGAAGGTGCCAGAGCCCGGGTCGAGAAAATCCCGCACAGTCGAGAGTGTCCAGAAACCAATATGGCGGTCACCGCCGCGCCTATACCGGCTCCGTGGGCCTGCAGCGGCCATTCCGGAAGGAACGTCCCGGAGACGAGGCGACGACGGCTCGTAAAACCCCCGTCCCGCGGGTGCGGGGGTGCAAGCCGCTGCAATTTTCAGAGCCGCCGGCCGCGAGTGGGGAATAAAAACGTGGGGAGCGCGTCCGAGGAGGACCTTTAAGACCCCGGCGCGCGATTAATCACGCGCGCGCGGATCCCCCGTCGCCGCGGGGTCGAAAAAAGTCCCTGTGGGAGCAAGGAGGGAGGGAGGAGCGGAAGCGGGGGGAAACGACGCCGTTAAAAATAACGCCCCGGCAGATCCGGCACTCGCCCAAAAACCGAGATCCGGAGGATGGAGAGATTTTCGAAACTACGGAGGCGCCATTGATTTCGTCCCCACGCAGGGGTGGAACCCCACCCCTCCCCCCGGACTTCTTCCCGGCACGCGTAGAGACGTTTCCCCGCGCCCTCCCTGCCGCCGGTAATTCGTTTTGTCCCTTCGAAAGTGTTAATAACGATCCCTCCTCACCCCGCCTCTTTGCCGCGTCCCCCGAGGTGGAGCGCGCGCCCCCGGCCCCGCCGCCATTTTCCTCGCCTAGCAGGCAAGAGCTGTTTATCAACTTTCCTCTCTTTATCGATTTGGCCGACAGTGACAGAGGGACAGGGAGACGAGGAGAGACGGAGAGGGCGAGTACGAGAAAAAGGGAGACGCGGAGGGCTACGGGCCGATGGGAAAGAGAGGCACCAAGGGTTGGGGGGGGGGCTCAGCGCGACGCCGGCGTCTCTTATTACGGACGCATCGACGACGGGCGCGCGTCTTTTGCGTTCCGCCGGCGGAAAATAAAATTAGCGCTCGCTGCGCGTTTTACGCGCCCTCCGGCGCTTCCTTCGTCTCCGCCCTCCCCCCCCGGGCGCTTCGGCACCCGAGTCTCCCTCCTCCCCGGCATCCTGCCGATCCTCCAGGAAGGCCGAGAGGCTCGTCTCACTCTTACACGCAAACTCCATTAGGGGGCCCGCTGCTCGCAGGGAATACCGTATTATGACACCCGGGGGTGGCGGCCGGCGGGCCGAGAACGTGGAAGGAACGCAGAAAACCAGGGTAGGACCTGCTATGCGGACGGGAAGGGGGAGGGTTAAGGGGGGCAGCGGCAGAGGTGAGGGGAGGACCGGCGAACTTCTATCCGGGGTTGCAACCTTCTTTCTGACTTTACGTAGGTACCCTACCGCGGCCACCTTCGAGAAAGCGAGACTTCGAGACTTCGCCCCCCCCCCTCCGTTCACGAGGGATGAGAGTGCATCCCCCCCCTGAGAGGGGGGGGGGGCGACGAACCACGAGGGAAGATTCGTGGGGCACGGATCTCGGTGGAGGGGAAACGGGAAAATTTCTACGAATGTTCCGCGAGGCGGAGGATGCACCCCGCGATGGGGAGGGGGCTGCCTCCCCCCCCCACCCTCGGGGAGGGAGAATCGCGCTCGAGAACGTCGGGGGCGCGTATTACCGGCCCGAAAACGCGGCTCCTCCTCGGGCCGGGCCAAAAACTCGTCTCTGTGGCTCCGTCTCCTCCTCGACCCGACTCGGCGTTTTACAAAGAGCCCCGTGCATTCTGCATTATTATATGCCCCGGTCGCCCAGACACCCGGTGGATCCCCCCCCGCGGCGGTGCGGCTGCGGATGCAAAATGCACGGAATGCGCGCGGAGCTGCAGCGCAACGTAGCGTTCTCGCTCCTCGGCGGGATGTGTTTCCTTTTCGGCTCTCCTTTTGGGGGGGGGGGAACCTTCCTAAGGGTTGACGCGCCGCCTGGTCACCGGAAGAGTACCCCGAAGAGGACCTCGAGGAACGCCGGGAGCGTTTAACGAAATCGGTTTTGAATTCACACAAAGGGGAGGAAAGAAAAAAAAAAGTGCAAAAAGAGGGAAGAAGTGGAAAAGGTGCAAAAATATCGAGAAATGTAAGGGGAGAAAAAATGTCGAGATCAAGGCCAGGGTAATCCTCATCTTGCATTTCCTCGTTAACCAACGGGGAGCGATGTAAAAAATTCGATCACCCTGATCATCCGGTCTTGCGTTTTCTCGGAGACCAAGATGAAGGGTCCCCCCCTATAATTGCAAGACTCGACTACAATTGCACGACCAAGACCGAGACTAAAACCGTGCAAGGGCCATGACTCCTCCTCGCGAGACCGAGTCTTGCGCGTTAGCTCATACCCGAGTTGCCGTTCCGCGGCGAATAACCGCGTTCCCCTCGTGCTACCTCGGCGAAGGCCATTCGATACACGTACGGAGCCGACGCTTATATCCCATCGGCGCGTCCCGCGGGATCGGCGGGACCTCCGTCGAATCGATAGAGTCCGCTTCCTCGGAGAGGGTGGGAGGGGGAGGGGGAGGGGGATTTCTTACGATCGCTCGTCAAACTCCCTCTCGGAGAGCCCGCCTCCTGGAACCGATCCTGCCGGGGCTTTTTGTCCCGAGATCCGATGAGGGAAAACGCTTCCGGATCATCCATCACGCCGACGCGATCCATCGACCGGCGCCTCCACCGCGCGGGGCAGGGGGAGATCCACCCGGAAGACCCGAAGACCTTGAAGACGCGTCGAGGCCGTCGCGACGCCGAGGTTAGGACGGGAAGATACCAAGTAGAGGACTCCGAAATCACGGGGAAGGATTAAGACCCCAAGACCCCCCCCCCCCGGCCCTGCGAAAATGGCAAAATGAACCCCCCCGTCGAGAATCGCAGGATCGATCCATCAGTCCACCCGGGGGTAATGGTTGAATAAGTGGAATGCATCGCGGAGGGCCGGAAAAAGGGGCTTTTTTCCGGAGAGGGTTGGAGGGGGAAAGGGGGGGGGCGGGGGCAATTGATCATCGGCGACGCGAGCAAGTAGACCGTCCCGATCATCTATCAAACGCGATCCGTCGACCCTTAACCCGTTCTTCGGGGCACTTCGCGGCAACTTCTTCCGGGGAGGGCGGCGGGTGGAGGCGCGCCCCCCCCCCCGGGTAACAGGTAACGGCGCACATACATCGGAGGATTCGGATGCAATTAAGTAAGTAGCTTACGGGATCGATCCCTCGACCCTGAGAGAAAAAGCCTCCAGGACCAGCCGGCCGCCCCATCTCGGCCGGGGATATCCTCGCGTGGGAAGGACTCGTTCGAGGTAGAGACGAGGGGACTTCTCGGCTTTCGGGTACTTATACTTAATATACAGGAGTGCCCCCTTTAGCGACCGGGTATAAGGGGGGTACACGAGCCGATATTAAAATTAAATAAGTCCGGCGTCGATCGAGACTCCGGGGGCGCGGCAAGGAGGTCGCTCCTCGGAGTCCTCCTTTTTACTTTCAGGACACTCTTCGGGGTCATTTTCGATTCGCTTCCCTTTGTCCTCCCGCAGCTACGAGAGGACCCCCCCCCTGCCCCCCAAAACCCATGAAAATAGGAACTCTCCGAGCTGACTCGGCAGGGCGATCGCGGCGTAACGAAACGAGCGGCGATACCGCCGGCAAAATATGCTATCCCAGCAGATTGGATTCCGCAGGGCCGCGTAATGGTTCCGCTAATGTTGAACAAACGTTTGCCGCCCCTCCCCCACGTAGCCTTTCGCCTCGTGATAACGCAACATCCTATACGCGGGGGGCATGGGGGGAGTTCGCATCCCGCCGATTCTTGGGTAGGCCCTTTAGAAAAAAGACAAAGGGGGGTAAAGTCGGGGGGGGGGGGGGCCGTTTAGCGGGGCCCGAACGGGGCGGGGAAGGGCCCGGGGGGGGGGGGCTCGTTAGCGCGAGCTCGATCGGACGCGGAATGGACCGGGAGAGGATGCGGAGGCCGCGGAGGCGGAGGTTCCCGCGAGACGCCTCCGCCAGTCTAATGGATCGCGATATATCCCCTAGCCGATGGAATCCGGATGCATTAGAGGTCGCGATCCGCCGGTGCGTTGGAAGTGGCGGGCATATCTGCCCCCCGCCCCCGAGGGCGCCGCCAATGAGCCACCCCCGCGTAACTAGCATTTCGCCCTCGAAACCCGATAACTGGTTCCGCCGCGATTTACGAGCCTTTATCCGCGCGGAAAGGGGGGCTGGGGGTAAAGTTCTGGGGGGGGGGAGAGGGTTTCCTCGAGTTCCCAGAAGACCCTCCCGGGAGATGATTTTGGGGAGCGCGACCAAGTGTAAGGGGAAAAACGAGGGGAAGAAGAAATAAAAAGAAAAAAGAGAGAGACAGAGAGAGAGAGAGAGAGAAGAGAAAAGAACGAAGAGAAATGGAAAACCGAGAGATTCTTTCGTGGGGGGGGCGCGCGGGAGAAGGGAGAGGGAAGGGGGTATATCGAGCGGCCTAGGCGAATTCGCCTTCGTCCGTGCGGCCGTTCCGCGGCGGAACCGGCCGCGCGAGGTATCGTTTCCCGGCGGTAATTCGACGTATCGACCGGCACCGGGCCCGTCAGGAACGTAACGAGCACGGTTTCAGGAACAGCTGGAACCGGCAGGAGGCGGAGGGAATCGATTCCTGTTCCGGACAGCCTCGCGCGACGCCTCTTCGCGAGGCGCCTCTTCCGTCCCCCCCGATCCTCCCCAGCGCCTCGGCGCCCCCCAAGATCGACCCCGCTCTACCACCTGGCGGGGGGGGGTCCGTGTTCCGAAATCATCCCTTAGGCGCCGGACAATCTCCTCATGGAAGGATCGATAGAGGGAGCTAAGAGGGCCCGCTCTCTCTCAGCGATCCAGGAAGTCCTAGATCCTTGCCTCGCAACAATGGGCGACGCGGTTGCGTAACCCGGCGACTACTCGCCTAGCTGGGAATTAAAGCGTGAAGCCACTTGGGGGGGAGCGCGACCGAAGGCACGGGAGCATGCGCACTGGCGGCGGCAAGAACGAGCCTTAACGAGCCCCGGCGCGGCCTCCGGTAATGGAACTTACGTCTCGCTGATAATTTCCGATAAGTGCTCGACCGTGTTAACTGGAGCAGCCATCGCTCCCATAGTCGGCGGAGCCGGGCTCGATTTTATATATCCCGGATCGCGCGGCGCCCGTCCGCGTCGTCTCCCCCCCCCCCCACACGCACGCGGCCAATTTCCGCGGCGCACCCGGAGGGGAATCGACCGCGGGCAATTTTCCCCCGGGTACGCGGAAACGCTCCGGCGGAAACGACAATGCCGCGGCTTCGCGGAACCCCGGGCCGCGGAAATCCGCGAGCGGCGGCAACGGGGGGGGAGGGCCTTGGGGGTCGAGGCCCCGCGCGTCCACCTCCGCGCGCGGGATCCGCCACCTAATTAGCCGCGGAGCGCGAAAATCGCGGGGCCCCCGTTCCGCGAGGTATCGGTAATTATTCCGCGGCCGAGTGCCGCAAGTAGAGAGAGACGGTGCCATTACGGGCGCGCCTTCGTTAGAGAGCTCGCCTGACCCGCTTTTCCCTCCCCCCCGTATAACGACTCCTCGAGTCCTTCGCAAATTACCGCATGGCACATCGATCCCCGTTCCCGAGGCTCGTCCACACACCCCCCCCCCCCCCGACTTTTGCGCGGCGTTAACGAAGCCGTTTCCAAACCCGCCCAAGGAGACACGGCCGCGTTAATGGCGGGACGGCCCGGACACAACCCTCCCCGATAATTATCCCTCCCCTCCCGATCCATTTCGCCGGATCCCTCGGTTATTCCCAATTACGATGACAAATGCAAATCGGGAGTAACGGCTTGAGAGCCGGCGATAAAGTTTCCGCCGCGGATTAGGCGCGCGTGGGCCGTCGCGAATTACCCCCGATGAAGGTGCAGCTTCGGGGATGACGTTAATTAACCCCGGGGGAGAGATCTACTTTTCTCTGTAATGTTTAGATTTGTAAGTCCTACAAGGAGGACCTCCCGTCGCCGGTTAAGTCGCCATTACATCGTGAAGTTGGCATTGTAACGTCACCCCGTCGGAAAATCGCCATTGCACCGGGAAGTCGTTCTCCGTCGAGGTTTCTTCATGGGTCCTCCGAGCACATTATCAAGCTCCTCGTTTCGCGTGGATCGTGGAGGTAAGAAAAAAAATAGGGGGGGAGGGGAAGAAAGGAAACACGCGCCGGAGGTCTTCCAGGGATGGCCGATCGTAAAGAGCCGGCCGCCTCCAGCAGGGCGTCGGGCCGTGTCGCGACAGCGGCCTAACCGCGCCAATGGCCGCACCGAGCGGAACTGAATATTCATTAGCGATGATAATGCCACCCGATGCCAACCTCCGGTACCACCTCCGTCGGCATGGCGTCGAGGAGTATATACCGGAGGGCGGCCGGCGGCAATTCCGAGCGCGGCCGAGGGGAGGAAGTCAAAGGCCCGAGACCCGAAATTCGCGAGAGGTCGCAGTCGCCCGGAGAGATAGAGGAGAAAGGGAAAAAAGGGAAAAAAAAGGAGGTGGAGGGTAAAAAAAGGAGGAATAAAAAGGGACAAGCGAGAAGGCGAGGGAAAAAGAGAGAGAGAGAGGGGGGGGGGGATAAAGCGCGACCGGTCGCGGCGTCGGTGCGTGCCGTCAGACACGCACTTTCCGAGCGGAAGGTGAAACGAGGTGGAGGTGTGTCACGACGACCTACATACGTCGTTCATTCACGGGACACTACGCTGGGAAAAGAGAGAGGGGGGAGAGGGAAAGGGAGAGAAAAAAAAAGGGGGAAAACGAGGGACAACGGAGGGAAGGAGGGCAAATGTCGACGGACGCACAATGGAGTCGGGACGCGGAACGTCGGCCGCGCTTCGGCGAGAGTCGCTCGACCCCCGAGAGGTCCCTGGGGACCCTGGGGGTCCCAGGGGCCCCGTAAATCTCGCGTGGACGCGGTCCCTAATTTCCAGGACGCGAGGACACGCGGATGACGTGGCGCACGCGAGGTGGACGCGCCTACGCCGGGCGTGGGACCTCGCGGCGGGGCAGGGAACGGGCCGAAAAGGCTTCCCTCCCGGCGCCGGGCCCCGAGGACCGGCGGGGGCGCAGCCGGCGCATCTCGCCGGGGCGAGTTGCCCGGAAACTTGGGCCGGGGCCGCGGGCTAATAGCGCGAGTTCGGAACTCGTAAGTCGTCCGGGGCCGTTGTCGCGGTGCACCCGTAGCTACCGGCGGGGCCAACGACTTGGAAACATGCGGAGATCCGGCGGCGTATGAATCGGCGCCGGGAGGATAGGCGCGCACCCGATACAACGGGGAACACCGCGAGAAGGTTGGAACAGGAATAGAGAGGTAGGAAGACAGAGGGAAAAGGTAAGGAGGCGCCCCAAGGGAGATCCGCGACCTCCCCAGGGAAGCAGCCTCCCGGAGACGCGCCTCTCGGGATGCGATCTTGGCCAAGGTCGGCTCAGGGCCCGAGGTCACTTAAAATGCGTCGCGATCGGGCCTCGAGACGCGACGTCGGCGTCGGTGTCGACATCCCATCGATGGCTATCGATTACATTGACCGCCGGGCACAAACTCTAGAGTTTCCCTTACCGATCGGCCGTCGATATACCGTCGCGAAAAACGCGAGGAGAGCCTCTCCGTTTATCGGTCCCCCGTTCCCGATATAATTTATCCGAGGGGAAAGATTGACAAAAAAGGAGAAGGGAATAAAAAAAAAGTGGGGGACAAAAAATTCCACGTGGAGTCGCGAGGCGAGCCGCCAGGCATTCCCGACTCTATCGATTCTAATAAGTAAGCGCATAATTCCCTCGGGGGAGGGTAAAAAAGCCCCCACTGGGGGAGTCCCCCCGGGCGTTAAATCGGCCGGGCGATCGGGGGTCCCGGCGACCCCTCCATGCAAATCTTATCAATGCACCCCCGGACACGCCAGAGATGGCAAGAAGATTGGACGTTGTAGGGCCGTTCAGGGAGCGGTGTCATTCCTTATCTGCAGCTTCGCCTGCATAAATGCATTCTAACCGTCCGTGGGCGCGTTCAAATGCAAACCTCGCAGGCAGCTCGCCGAGAATGCATGCACGGCCGATGAGCGAGGGGGGGGGGGAGGGGGAGTGGAAGAAAGGGTTAAGTCGAGCAAGCCGGGTTCGCGGCCACGTAGTCTCCCTCCCCCTCGGGAGATAACGGCCGGGGAGGGAAAGAAAAGGAAGAAGGTACGCGAGAGACAATCGCGGAATCGCAAGGACGAGGGCGAAGGGACGCGCCGAGAGAGAACGCGAAGTGAAACAAAAGGCCGAAAGGGTGGAAACGACCGAAGGAGGGATATGAAAAGTGCGAAAGAGAGGGAGCGGTCGGTTGGGATCGAGGGGCGGGGGATTGGGGGGGAGGCGCGGCAAGAGCGCATTGTTTCATAAACATAATTTGCACTATCGCCCTGTGCGCCCCGTAAATTGCAGCGGGCCGCTGCAGGGCGCGCGCAGAGGGGGAGGGGGCTTCGGGGGTGCATTTGAATATTTTTAATATGCAGCACACGAGACCCCGGCTAACGAACCTCATATACTACCGACCCAGCCACCCGCGCACTGCCCACCAGACCTTAGTCTGCTCCCCCCCCCCCCCCGGGAACGCGGTCGCCCTCTCCCAGGCTCGCGGGGCATCCCGGTGCATCACCCGGGACGCACCCCGCGTTCCCCAGGTTCCTTCACTTCGCGAGGCCCCGAAATCCCCTTCCCCACCCCCCTCACATTGTGCAAAGAGATCACACCTGCCCCCGTGCCGCCCGGAGAATCCTTGAAAAAAAATTCTCCGCCGCTCCTCGCGAAAAAGAAAAAGAAAGAAACCCCCCCCGAAAAAGGATAAAAATAGGAGACAGACCGAAGGACCTCGAAAAGTGATAACTCCGATCCCCGGAAACCGTCGGGCGGGGGTGGCGTNGGGGCATATTCCGCGGCTCGGGCATGAAAATATGCGAAATTACGCGTTGCAGGAAAGTGAAAAAGTTGCAGCGGCGGCGGCGGCGGCCGGCGAAAAAAAAAAAAAGAAAGAAAAGGCCGAGCCGCGCTAGGAGCGAGAGAGAAAGACCAACGGGGCGGAGGGAGGGAGAGAGACGAGAGGCGCTATCGCAAAAATAGATGAATTTTTGCCGCGGCAAAAGGGAATACATTAAGGTATGAATAATGCGTCTGCGATGCCAAGGTTGCTCGAGCGGCGCGCGGAGCGCGACTACCATGAATACCATGGGCCTGCCCAAGGCACGGTTAGGAGGCACGGCTAAAATTAAAGCGGATTCGCCAGGACGACGCTGGCAAGAGAGAAGGGAATAACAGGGCGAGGAGGTACGGAGGGCGGGAGGGGGGGGGCCACGCTCCGGAATTCGCGGCCGTCCCCGGCGGCCCTTCTTCCGCCCGAAGGGTGGAAAGAGGGTGGCAGGGACGCGACGAGGACGAGAGATTCGCGCCCCGAGCCCCGAATCCCCCTCCCCTGCCGTCTAGGTCCCCCTGCGATCGAGAATCAAATTAAAAGGAAAAGGGAGGAAAAAGAGAGGGACAAGAGAGAGGGGAAGAATGTAGAGAAAAACAGGAAAGGGAGGACGACCGGATGCGAGAACCTCTAGAAATTTGAGCAATCCTCCCCCTCCCCAAGGTTTAGTCCGCTGTTCCGACGCGTCTCTCTCTCTCTTTCGCTCTTCCTTCTTATCCACTTCTCCCTACCTCCGAGAGCGTCAAGATATAAATATTTCCTCGGCAGCGGGGCACGAGAGAGAGAGAGAGAGAGATTCCGCGGGATTAATGGCGCGAATAAACGATTCCCCGGTCCCCACGGCCCGGCGAGCTCCCATCCCCGGCCGGGCGGCCGCGGGGAGGCCGCGCGGGACCGGCCGCGTCGCGACTCCTGGGAGCCGCGTGCTCCAGTTAGCCCGGTACGCCGAGGTTGCGCAACGAGCGTCGCGTCGCGTCGCGTCGCGGCGCGTCGCGGCCACCTCTCTCGCGGGGTCTCCGAGAGGCTCTTACCCGCGAGGCTTATCGGCGCGACCAGAAATCGCGGGAGAGAAAGAGAGATGGGAAGAGTGCAGGACTTGCAGCGCAACGTTCGCAGGTATCCGCTTCGCGCTGGGTTCCACTTTTCCGGTCCGACCGCGGAGCAGGAACCGATCGACTCGGTTCACGGTGGAGGGCTCGATATCCTCCTAGCGAGTCGAAGTTTCGGGGAGAGAAAGAGAGAGAGGAGGAGAGAGAGAGAGAGAACTCGAGGCCCACACGTGCGTGCGGGCGCACCAGATGGATGCGAGCCAGATGTCCGTGGCTGGGATGCCGGCGCGACGCCGGGAGCGCAGTCGGACCGGCCGGTCGGACGCCGGGGCGCGCGCGGGCCTAAATCAACCGGCTACGTAAACCGGAAGTTCCGAGCCCGGGACTATTGTTCCAGGGGAGCGAAGAGTGCCGTTTTCGATTCCTCCGTGGGAATAGCTAAGGGGCCACCTCGACGGTAAGGGACTTGTACAGCGCAAGCGGCTCTCACTCTCTACCTGGTTTCCAGGCATCGTCGAGAAATTCTCTTCCAAATAATTTCACTCTTACCCCCTCCCGCGTTCGCAAATGATTACGAATTCTCGATTTACGATCACGCGGTCCACGAATCGGGAATTAATTAATAAACGTGGGGTACACGTGGGCGGGGAAGCGGAGGGCGGACGTCCCCTTACACGCGCGTCATGAGCCCCTCTGAAAGGGGGGATTAATTAGTATCTCGCGGTCGAAAGAGGTCCTACGCGTCGAGATCCGGGTGGGTAAGGATAGGTAAGGGTAAGTAACCGTGAATAACCGGGAAAATAGGGGTAAATTGATACGAATAAGGGTAAAGCGAGGGGCAAATTCTCCGCGGTGAAAATCTCGGGACGGTGTCGGCCACGCGCCGTCTTCGGGAAAAGAGAGCATCCGTAACCCGGTGGCCTCCCCGTAGGAGGTGTCTCTCTCTCTCTCTCCCTCTCTCTTCTTGTCTCGAGGCTCCCTCGCGTTTCCCGGCATTAATTAGCTAATTGACCGAGAATGGGCGCGCGCGCGCTTAATTAGGTGCGCGGCGCCCAGAGGACTCGCGGGAGGGAAAAGAACGCCGGGGAGCGCAAGAAAGGGATTCGAAATGCGAGAGAGACATCCATGCTCCCCCGCCGGGGGGAGGGGCAGAGACGTAGAGGGGGGCATCCCGAGAAGGACCGGCCGTTTGCGGCAACTATTAATTCCTCGTTAAAACTCGGACGGGCGGAACGACCGGGCCGTTAGTCGAAGGCGAACGCGACCGGAAATCGGAACAGGATCCCCCGGGACCTGGCATCCCGGTTCTTCCGGGAGACCGGACGTCCTCGGGAACTCCGGTCCCGATCAGCGATCGAAACCAGTCGATCCAACGAATCTCCCCGAAATTCACCGCCAATTCTACCTCCACGAAATTAAGAAAACATCACAAATTTATACATCCCGATTGTCATCGCCCACACCCCGCGGATAATAAATCTCTCCTAACCTAACCCCCCCCTCCCCATGAATCCACGCTCCCGCGATATGTGCCATTTTTCCCAACCCCCTCCGTAAATTACAACAAATTCCTATCAGGAGGCCGACAAATTCCCTCCTCCCCCTTTCTGGGGAGTCGCCATCTTTTTCCGGCTCCCGCCTTAAATGCCGACGCCGAGTTGCCATTGTTGCCGAAGAATAATAATTCCAGCTGGTCGCAAGAACGCCCCAATTCGGTCTTCTCCGCGCGAGTCGCAGCGAAAAACTGCTGGGGGGGAGGGGGAAGTATGCATAATTCCCAGGTTCCATTTTATTTCAAGGGAGTCGTTCGCGACCTCCCCCCCAAAAAAAAATTCGGCGGCAACCGGATCCGAGCCCCTGCCGCATACCCGACGGCCGCGGATTCCGTCGATCGTGGCAATAATAGTCGCGCGGTTTGCGCGCGTCACTCACTCACTCTCTTTCTCTCTCTCCCTCTCTCTCTCTCTCTCTCGTTCACTCCGCTCGGGCCGATCGGCGCGGCCGATAAATCGCGCGATAATAGGCTCGACCCGACGACCGTATTGCGGGACTCGTCGAAATTAATCGATGCCCCGGCCCCGAAACATTATACCGGAAGCTACCTCTCTCCCTCCCCCCTTCTTCTTCCCACCCCTTCCGAAAACGCAACTTGTTAAATCGCTGGAACGGAAAATGCCGGCACTTCCGGCGCGGTGGGCGCAATCTTCTGTGACCTCGGCGCGCATCCCCCGTGGGTGGGGAGAGGGGAGAGAGAGAGAGAGAGAGGTATGGGGAAATTCGGAGGTAGCGAATAAAAAAAAAGAGAGGGAGACGAAGGGGAAAGGGGGTACACCATTTCCGCTCCTCCGCGAGTTTACGAGGGGGTCATCGATCCCCGCGGTGGGGACCGGCCATTTCCGAAAAATCCCCGGCGAAACGAGGACCGGGAATAATTTTCCGCATCTTTTATTCTCTTTTTTTTTTTTTTTTTACGACCGCGGCGCGAAAAGTCGGTCGACTTTCCGGTTGCCCCCGTCCCCGTTTTCCAGGACCGAGGGAGATTTCAATCCGATTCCGGAGATCAATCGCAACGGCGGACCCGGGCTGGCGTTAACGCGACGATGTAGCCCTCCCTCTTTTCCCACCCCCGAAACCGCCCCCCTCCCCTGTAAACGGATTCCGTATAAATCGCGGGGCATCGGCGCTAAATCGTGTCGCGAGGTGGCTACTCTCCTTCCCTCTCTCTTTCTCCGACCAAAGAGAGCGAGAGAGGGAAAGAGAGAGGTAGTGATTTAAGGCCTGCTCTTTCTCGCAATCTCCGGTTAGTCGCGAGAGAGGGAGAGAGAGAGAGAAAGAGAAGGGGGGAATCGATCTCGAAAGACCGGGGCCCGGTTTTCCGCGGGCTCCTTCCGCATCCCAGGACGGAAGTGACCGGAAAAACCGGGCGCGGAAGGAGACGCGTCGCGGTGAGAACAATCCGAGTCCAAGACCGAGGGAGACAGCTGGGGGAGAGGGGTGGTCGAAAGTGCCGAAAGTGCCGGAAATGCCGGAAACGGAGGACGCCCGCGCCGGAAACGCCGAAATGACTTAACGAGGAGGAGGAGCGCCCCCCCTCAACCCCATCTCCCCCCCCCTCGAGCCCATCACCTCGACGCCGGGGACGGCCGAGGAGAGCGTCCTCGTAGACGATAACATCGACCCGGCCCTATCCCGAGGGAGCCACGCAGGAATTTCACGGGAATTTCTACCTGGGAGAGGGACTCCTCCCTTCTAGGGTCCGGGAACGTGGTCGCCGGAGAAAGCGCCGAAAAGGGAGAGAGGATGAGGATGGGAGGGAAAGACCGAAGAGGGCCGAGGGTAACCGGGGGGGGGATGCGAGGAAGAAAGCGACCCGACCTCGGGCGTGAATTTCGGGCGACGCACGCGGGTGCGTGGGCGCGCGGCGTCGGGACGCCCCGGTCCGCGGCGTCGCGCCGACACCTCCCGGGATTATTTCCCGGACGACGGCCACGCGGAGGGCCGTCGTTCATTGTTTATTAGCCCGAGATTTATTATCGGCGGGCGAACGGCAGTGGCCCCGTTGTGATTTATTCAGATTTCATTCATGGAGGTGGAGGCGCCCCGGCGCGCGTGTACGGCCTCCAAGACGCGACGCGGCCTTTTTTTCGGCTCGTTATCGGAGGCGAGACTCGCGACAGGAGATGCGCTCTCTGGGAAATCGGTCGGAACGACGAAAGATACTAGCGACGAAACGACGCGGAAACGTCTACGATAATGGAACCATGGAACGTATTGACGATGGAACGATGAGACTTATCGTAGGTGTAGAGGCGATAACGAAGGGGAACGCCGATGACAAGAACGACGAGAGTCACTCACCTGACGGAGTGACTAATATATAAAAAAAAGAAAAAAAAAAATTCTCGTAATGAAATAATACCAATGAAGCGTTGACAAACTCCGATCGGGGCAATCAGGCGAGATAAGAAAGCCATCCGAGGAGACGCATACCCCCGGTTCCTGATTTAACGCGGGTGCACGCGGGTACACGCGACGAAGCCGGGACGCGGTTCCGCGGCGGGACGATTAACGGCGCGGAGACGCGCCGAGAGGAGGAAAGCGGAGAGGGAGGAGGAGGAGGGCTTCCTCTAATGTATTTGCCTTCACCGAGACCCATTAACGCGCGTCCGCCGGTTCTTAAGAGCGGCGGAGGTCTTCCGCCGAGCCTCTCTCTCTCTCTCTCCTCGCCCGATCCCAAAATCCCCGATAAGTCGTGACGGGTAATAGAAAAATGGCGAAAATCCTGGGAATCCCGGGATCGCGCCAGATCTGGAAAACTTCCAAACCAAGGGGAAGAGTTCCCTCGTCCTGAAGAGCGACGAAGGGTCCCGACCTCGTCCTCCTCGCTCCCTGTTCCAAAAGTACCCGAAAAATCGGATGGGAAGAAAAAAAAAAAAGGAAAAGGAGAAAAAAAAATATAGAAAAATCACATCATTCCCAGATCGGCTAGACCGATTCGGGGGAATTTCCAGACGACGGGAAGGGGCCTCCCCCTCGCCTCGTCCGGGAAGGCCTGCGGGAGAGATCGCGGCCGGGGAAAGGCCCGCGGAATGCACTCGGGGCCGCGCGGAACGGGTCTCGGAGAGCCGCGGTCTAAACTTAGCCAAGAGGGGCGCCCCGTACGGCGACCTCCGAGAATACCGCTGTGCGGCCGCGCGCCGTGTAAACAAACAGCGGGTTCCGCGCGCGCGGTTCCGATATCCCGTCGATCCGCGGCCGCGGCCCTCCCTTTCCCTCCCCCCGAGATCGCCCGCCCCGCTTCCGCTTCCGGGCCGAGAATAACCGGCGGTGATCCCGCCGCGGCCGAGCGCGCCCGGACGGGAAACGCGTCCCGGAAACGCCGCTCGCCCACCGTCAAACTTCCCCGATTCCGTCCCACCGCCTCGCGGCTTTTGTATCGGCCCCGCGTCCGGCGAAAACGCGCAACCGGCGACGCAAAAGTCGAAACGACCGACGGGAGAGTTCCTCCTCCCCCTCCACCCCTTTGGATTTCCCGAACCTCGGGATGCTGCGTGGACCGCGACGCCGCGGGTTGAGCGCCGCGGCGCGTCCGCAGGTGCGGAGGGGCCCGTAGGCGGTCGCAGGTAGGGGTGGAGGGAGGGGGGAGGGGGGGGACGAAACGGGGCAATATTTGCGCCCGCCGCATGTCGGGCGGAGGGCACTCGTGAGCCCGAACCGGAGTAGCGCCCGAAAATTGCTTCCTCGGAGAGGGTGCGGAGGGAACAGGGGAGAGGAGGTTCCATCGGACCCCGGTTGGCCCTCGGTAAATTTCGCGTTTTCGGCTTCCCCCTCGAAGGGGTTGCCTCCCTCCTGATGCAGGTGTCGGACGCCAGGTGAGGGATCCTCCTCTACCTCCTCTCTCCTTCCTTTCGCCGAGGTCTGCCACGATATCCTCGCCCTTTTCGGAGCGACTGGACGATAAAGGATTTTTGACCTCTCGTTGCAGACACGTGGGCTCGTGGATCCTCCCGCTGGAACGTATTTTTATACACCGTTTATGCCATGCAAATTTCTTTGCAGCGCTCTTTATCGATTTAATTTCGAGGTCGAAAATTCTCTTTTTTTTTTTTTTAAATTGAATTTCGGTGCCAATGTCGCTTTACGGGGGGAAAATCCAGGTGGGCACGGGACGAAGTGTCCCGGTGTTCGTGATAACAATTGCACGACGCCGTGTTTATTGTCGGGGGTCAGGGAAAATAGATATGATTAGTCGCCGAAACGAGATATCGAGGGTTCGCGGGGTGCTGCCGATCGATTTCATCGGTGAGCCCCGAAGACGCCCTCGAGGAGCCTCGCGCGAGGCTCCGGGCTTCCCCGTTGTTTAACGCCGAGTTTCCGAAACAAGGTTTCGACGTTCGGTCGTTCCCTCTCTCTCTGCCCCTCTACCTCTAATCCCTCTCATTGGAGGTAACGAAGCCGAGATCTCGAGCTCCTCGGCGCCTCCAGCTTGCCACGTTTCTCGAGGTTCCCCCCGCAAAAAAAAAATTCGGTGTGCGTAGAATCGACGGATCATGGAATTTCTGATCCGCCCGAGGTCCGAGGAAAGATATCCCGGTTCCCTTTCCTCTCTTCCAGTTTTCCATAATTTTCGCTCGTTTCCTCGAAAACCGTCGACGCACCTCGCGCGCCGAAAATCCCCCGCGTACATGGCCGCAGGGCCGTAAAACTCGGCGACTTTCCGAATCTCTCGTCCCGGGGTCCAAGGAAAGGTATCCCGAGTACTTCCCGTCCCTTTTGGTTTCCCGTGGAGTTTTCCTTAATTTTCTCCCGTCTCCCCGGTAAGCGCCGACACACCTCGCGCGGCGAAAAGAGCCCCGCACACATCCCGCCGCAGTGCGGCTCCGCGAGGCCGCGCGTACACGGCCTGAAATATAAACGAAGGAGCGGGGCCCGTTACCGACGCGTTCGCGTTTTCCGTCGACGTTACTCGCGGGAGAAACTCGGGTATACACCGGGTGCCCCCTTTCAGCCTTTCAGTCTTCAGCCTTCCCGCGCCTGACCTAACCTAACCTCCTTAATTCCCCCAAAAGTCCGCCGTCCCTCGCGTGTCAAAAGTTCAAAATGCATCCCTCCACGTCTACGGTATTTACGTCAAAACTTAGCGCAGACTCGCAAACCCAAAAAGACGGGGGAAAAAAAAAGAAGAAAAACGAAGAAACCAGGAAAATCCCCGGAGGTCGTAGAAATACATTCCTACGGCACGAGGGCACGTCCGGTAATTCAAAGGAGGTTAGACATAGAGGGATCCCCTGCATCTGTAAAACACTTCCGGAAATGCATTAAGAGCGCGTGATAGAAAATTCGATCAACGGCGTAAACGGGATGCAAACCGTGAATCTTTCTCGCCCCCAGAGATTAATCCACCTTGAGGTAATTACCTCCCTATCTCCCGCCCCAAAATATTAAGTCGTCCAGAAGTACCCCGCGACCTCCGGCGTAAATTTTCCCCTTTGCCCGCAAGAACTTCCGGAAAAAAGTTCAACAGAGGTAAGACCCTCTGTACCTCCCTAACCGCCCCCACGCGTGTCCCCCGCGTTTCCCTGGAAAACCAAGGTGTTCCGGAGGAAGAAGAAGCCCTCCCTCGAGATCCTCCTCCGGCGAAGAAGCCGCGGCCGACTTTCCGCGCGGCCCGCGATTTCGCGACGCAACCGGGAGGCCTTGGGCTCGTCCTTACAAGGCGCGGAATCGGCGGAATTATGTCACGCGCTTTTTCCCGGCCTTTACGAGCGAGGGGGGAACTACTCTCTCAAACGATCCGCCGATTTGGCAAGCCCGAGAGCCGCGCACGGCGGTAACGACCGGCGACCGGGAATTTCATTCGAGGAACGTCCCGCGTCCCCGTTTCCTTCCCCCTGGGGCAAGGCGATGGGGGAAAGGGGGGCTCTTGTCGGTATCGGCCTGATTTATCGGCCGATCCGATATCGCCGCTGGCTCGACCGACCGGGACTCCTCCGAAACCGTAGCGCACGGTGCACCCTCGTTATCCCGCAGGATGCAGCACCGCAACCCCCGTAAATCGTCGAAAGAAAATCGCCGAATATTGAGAGGGGGAAGAAAAAAAGAGAGAAAGAATAATAATAATTAAAAAAAAAATGGTGGAAAGGTATAAACATTAACTTAGAAGCACGCGACGAAAGTTAGCGAATACTTAACGGCAAACATCGAATTTGATATGGGGAAGAAAAAAAGGAAAAGAAAAAAAAAAACTGGGGCTTAACGCATCGGGAGGCGGTAATCTAAGAATGGGGGAGGAAAAGAGACCCTTCGCTCGCTCGCTTTCTCTTCCGTTGACTTTCCGCGGTCACAAAGGGAATACGGCCGAGTTTGCGGGGCTCGCGTATCCCGCGTCTATGACCTAACCATGAAGAAAGCAGAACCGAAAGAGGGAATACAAAGGGGCTCTTTTCTCGCGCTCTCTCCCGTTTTATGTGAACCAGTTGCGCGGCGCAACATGGCGACGGTCTCTCTCTCCAGTAGTAAGACAGAGAGAGCTTGTAGTTACTGAGCACTGAGGGAAAAAATAGCTAAACGTTATCGCTACGTGCCATGAGATAGGCCCCGGTCTCCTTAGGGATGATACGCAACCGTAAGAAGAACGAATAACTTCCCAAATCGCGGCTCTACAGAGTATAAACTTATTCATCCCTGTAAGGCGTTACGAGAGGTGCATTCCATAAACATATATTAACACGTGAAAACATTAAAAACACCAGCACGCAATCGTGGAGGCCCTAGGGAAGAACGCGATGCTGTTTCATCTCCTCGCCAAGTAATGGAGTGAGATCTTCAAGATTTGGATCTTTCTTTAAAGCAATAGCTTTCTGCCACTTGCACCAGATACTTTTTCCAGTATACTCTCAATATATTACGGTCTCGAAATACGTAAAAAAAAAAGAATATCGATTTTTTTAAAGTTCTAAAGGGTTCGCTCCCCTTAACACGACCCTCTCTCAGTGTATTCGCTCTCGTTCCTTTTCACTGCCGTTCCCAGAACACGCACGAGGAAAAGGTTAGGTTCACGGAGCCCCGGGTGTCCCGTCGTACGTGCGTTCTCTCCTCGCGATGGGCCTGGAGAAATTTTCCCGATCGAGGGGAGAGAGAGAAAGAGAAAGACAGAGTCCTCCCGGCGGTGCGTAACGCACCGCCGAGAGTTTTCGGGGAAAGTGAGCGCACGTACGATTCGTGGGTTGCGACACCGCTGAAATTATGCATCGACGGCAGGTCGTTCGTGCGGAGAAAGACCGGAGGGGACGGATCGCGTGAGAGGGAGCGAGAGGGAGCGACGGGCCGGGCCGTGGGAGCGAGCGAGAGGCGCATAGCCAGGCAGGGTAACGGTAACGGTAGTAGAGCGCCACCGAGTCACGACTTTAAAGCACCGACGACGCTCCGGCATCCTCGTGTGCGTAGTCGGTGCGGAATTAAGGTGCTTCCACACTCTCCGACGGCGTATTACCCCGAGTAGCGCCTAATCGTCGCGATCGAGAATAAGAAGAAGTATCGGTACTTAAAACGACGATACAAATCGTAATTGCAACTTCAACTTGAAATGCCAATAGCGGATCTCCCACCCAAAGGGACAAACTCCACTCGCGAGAAAGCCTCGCCATCTGTCGGCACCGTCGAAACTAATGGTGGCAAGCGAATCATCATACCATTGTTTCCGCAACGACATAGGCGAGTTCGGATAACGAAAGGAGAAAAACATAGGGAAATAACGATGCTCGCAATTGTAATTCCTGAAATAAAAAAAAAATATATATATATATAAAGGAAAAAAATCCTTAAAAAAAATATATACATATAAAATCCACGGCGACGATTTCCGCGCAACGCGGGCGACTTTCCCTTTCCGCTTTCTCCGCGCGTCTTCGGGGTCGTCCCCAGACCCGATCGAGACATTTCTACCCGCGGCGGTCCTTTCATCTCCGTGCCGCGCGTTTCGTCCGCGTCCCCCCCCCCCCCCCCCCGGGAGCGGAGGAGGAAACGGCACACCGACGACCGGGCCGCCCGGAAATCGCGTCCCGTACTCGAACCTGCGGCCACGTGGTCGAAACCCAGCGCGGCCACGAAACGCTAACCTACCGCCGGGGGTTGGAAAGCAGGACGGCGTCGACACGCGAGCGACGCGGTACGGAGGCGTTTCCGCGGCGGAGAGCCTGGGCCGCAGACAAGCTCGAGTCACGAGTCCCGATCGGGGCCGATTTCGCGATCGGGTTTCCATCAAATCGCCGAAAGCGGCCTAAAAAAGCCGCGGCCGGCGGCGCGACAAATTCCTCGAGCGGAATTGCCGCGCCGATTGGTATCGGTGACCTCATCGGGCACGAATGCGATCGCGGCGTTCGATTCAGCGGTCGTTACGTATCCGAGGGTCGGATAAGCCTTACCGCGCGGGCGGTGAGAGAAATTCCGCGAGTAGTTCCTCGTAATTCCCCCCTCCCCGGTTAAAGGGAATCTAAATGGCATCGATTGAATCGCTCGCTCCAGTTAATATATTAATTCGGAGGGGATCCCACCTCCAGATATGGGAGAGGGAAAAATGAGATCGCCACCGAGACTCCGAGAGAGAAGCGTATCGGAGCCGTTAAAGGCGAGCTGCCTCTCGCTCGGAGGTCAAGCGCGCCTTATGCAAAATCGGGCCGAGCCCGGCGCGGCGTCTCCGCGCCTTACCTGTTGCCAGTGATCCTCGAGGGAAGGCTGGGCCGAAAAGTATCCGGTATCGTGTATGTCCTGCAGCTCCCGGAATATGTTGCCGCTCGGCAGGATATCCATGGTTGCCGGAGTCCGGGGTCCGGGGCTAGGGGCGGCGGTCTCCTCTCGAGCACCGGTCACTAACTACACGAACAACGCTCGGCGCTGGGGGGGCGAGGGGCCATCGGCGGGCGCGCGGCCGCGGTCGCGCGGACCATCGGGACGACGCCGCCGAGGCTCGAGCGGCCGGGCGCGGTCGCGGCTCGGTCGAGTGCGGACTCGTCGGCTCCCTTCCGGCGGGTCCCCGGAGCTGCGGGCAGCTCCTCGATCAGAGCGAACTCCCGGCGGCGCTGGGCCGGTCCTCTGTCTGTCCGCGGCGCGCTCGGCCGACACCCGCGGCAGCATCCATGTCGGGCGCGCGCTTCTCCGCGAGGGGTGAAGGTGGCTCCGGAAGTAGCCACGGACGCGGCGCGTCGGTGGTAGGAGCTCCGCGGCCTCGCGCCCGGCCCTACCCCACACCGAACTTTCCCCCCGCGCACCCCTTTCTCCTCCTCCCCGTCGACCCTCCGTGATCCGCGCCCCCGACGGAACGCGCACCGGTCGACACTTCGTTCCCCGACCTCTCCTGCACTGCTTCGATGTACTCCTCGCGCACTCGCGGGGCCGACACTACGTCCTCGCGTCTCGACCCGGTATTCCGCGCACCGGATGTACCTCCTCACCCTCCGCAGGTGCGACGACTCACCACCATCGGAAAGTACGGACCTTCCCGCGCGACGGCCGAAGAGTGACTGACGTTCCGCTACTATCGGTGAGCGCCAGCCGCCACGAAGGCGCCCGAGCTCGGCCGAGCCCGCCCGAACCGAGCCGGCCAGCGAGCTCGGGCCGCCGGCTGCCGCTATCTCGGTGCGGCAGCACCGGGCGGCGCGACGCTCCCCCACTCTCCCGACTACTGCGCGCCTCGGAAGTTCCCCTTCGCTCTCTCTCTCTCTGTCGCGGCCACCTTCGCGCGGCCGGAGGACGCACCGGACGGCGCGGAAAACTACGGCTTTCCAGAATTTCCCCCCAACTCTCTTTGTACGATGCCGAAACTCCTGGACGAAGGTAAAACCTTGACGGATATCTCGCGTAATGGCAAGCGTTACGGGAAGAAGTGGGCAATGAAATTGCGGAATAATATGGCCGCACCGATTCTGCCCACGGCTTGCTGTTTATACGAGGTATCTGCGCCCGCCTTTAAAGTCACTTCGATCGTTCGATTTAATCCGTTTACGGTGGTAATGATTTAATTATATACACCGGCAGTCCCTGCACTTTAAGAATTTTTTTTCTCCATCGGAATTTGTATTTTAAACCGTTACGACGAAACTAGGAATTCTCGATTTACGATCGATCGCCACGAGCCAATCCGCGGAAGGATATTTGTAAAAAAGAGAACATTTCTATCGGTTCATTCATGAAATCTGGTTTTCACATGAACGAGGTTAAATTGAAACGATCCAAAATATTGCCCCATTCTCTGAAGTATTTTCTAAAATTAACGAAACGCAGTTGAAGAATAATTAACCGGCCTCTGACTGTGTCTCCGCGTTCCGTTACTTTCTGCTCAGATTTTAAATCCACTCGCGACGAAAATCTTCCGTAACTTTTCTAACAATGAGTCTACGACTGTTTACCTAAACGTTACGAGTACGAGGGCGTCGAGGAATAACATACACGGAAGATCGACTCAATGTTTACATTCCTCCCGAGGCCCGTACACGAGGATTCGTTCCGGACGCTTTCGCGACAAAACGATTTGCGCTCGCGAATGCCAGGAACGAGGCATCCGTTAAACGAGCGTCGCGACGCACCCGAGCGCCTCCACTCGTTCCGAGAGTCTTTAGCCCAGAGGGCTCGGGAACTAATCGAATGCCGTTACTGGTCGTTTACTGACCGACCGCGCGGCACAGGCACGCGGGTCGGCACCGACACGGTACGTACGGCACGGAACCGCTATCCGGACGGGCACGGCGGATGAATGAAATTCGTTGGTTCGACGACCGGTCGGTACGGCTCGTATCGACGACATCGGCCGTTATCAAGGAGCGTACACGACGCTCCTCGAGTTACCAAGTACTCGCCTTGGTCACGCGATTGCCCTCGTCGACGCGGATAGAAAAAGAGAAAAAGAGAGAGAGAGGTACTAGAAACGTGGAACTCTATATACCAGTGGAACTATTGTCCTAAATGGAACCATTGCCCCTAGGTGGACCTGCACCGAAGTGCCGCAAGTACATCCCGAGGTACAGGATTACGATAAGACCGATAAAGGATGAAGTACTACTAGAGTCGGCGGTAGGTATTTCCATTTCCACTCATAGGACGGAAGTAGAGGTTAATTCCCGTTAAGTGAAGAAATTGGAGAAAAATAGATTTTACTTGGGCAGGTTTGGAGGACGGAAATCTCGAGTCTGCCAGGGACTGGGGACCTGACCGGTGCTTTGATCAATCAGCTGGACCAAGATGGGCAACCGTACGTCTCCTCGACGGACCTCGCAGGGAGCCCCGCACCGACGAGCACGGTCGTCGGGAAGGTCAACGAGGAGTGACATCGCGCGGGTGAGTAATCGTTCGACAACGTGAGTCAAGCCGTAAAACGTCATCGACGCCAACTCCCCGTGTCGGGAGCGGATGGACGTTGTCGGAGTGCCGGTGATTCATGGATTCCGACCGTTCGCCGCGGAGCCGGCGTTCTTACGCTGATAGGACTCTCCCATGTGAGGGGGGCATACGTGGACGAGGAACTGCCGATTAGATAGCCCGGGATGGAATTAAAACTTCTGACGAGTTTATCGCGTCTGTCCGCGGTTTCCGCTCGGCCCGGAGGACTCGCCGCATGCCGGCCGGACGGCTCGCAGGGCCGCGTCTTAGGCGCCGACGCCGCCTGCGCGGAATCCGCTTAACCGTGTCAAGGTGTACACCTGTGGATGGGCCCAGAAACGGAGGTAATTAGTACCGTATCTTTATCGAGTCCAGAGCGCATTTCGCGAGCGTTGCTAAAAGGTAGAACGAGGATCTTATGGTAACCGCGAGGACGGGGCACGCCGCCATCTTGAGTTTCCTTCCGCGGCGTCTTCGGCGTCGCGGAAGGACCCGGAGGCGCGACCCGTCTTCCGAGGGAAAGCCGTCCACCGGGAGTCTTCGCTCTTCCCGGTAGGGAATTTCACAAACGGACTCGGCTTTTCTAAAGGCCCGATCGAGCGTCGCAAGCACGTCCCGGCGTCGTTACGCCGCGGCACATGTGCCCGGGACTGACGTAATTCCCTCGGGTTGCATAATGCCGTGCGGGAGTCACAAAGGCGACGGGCGCACCGGTGCACCGGCGAGTCCTCGGCGGACAACGACTATCCGTGTCAACTATTATTCTCCCGAGAACGACCCCCGAGGCTGCACATTCCGCGTCCTTGAAGCCGTGGAATTTATGGGACGAGGACGCGCGGCGACGACGAGTCGAACGTCGATCGTTGCGTGGCGAAATTTACGAGTCCCCCCTGCGTACCCCTCTACGCGATGTGCATCTCGTTGCCCCCTCTTGGATGCACCTCGCATCGCCGGGATCTTCGATCGACGCGACGCATCTCGATTTTTTTCCTCCCGCGGGAACCCGGTGACCCCCTCTTGCGCAACCGCAGGTGCGCAGCTCCCGCGGCCGCGGGAATTTTCCGTTTCCGCTTTTCACTTCGCCGGTTTGATATCAATTATGTCTTCGGGCCGAGGGAATGGAGAGAACGGAGATGGCGTACCCACATGAAGGAGGTACAATTAGGGGGGACCCCCGAATCGGCGCCTTTCCGGAGGAACTCATGCTGGCCTTACGTGGGGACGTTCCCACGAGAAGTGGGGTCGGGTGAAACCAGCATAACGCGGCCCGCACTAGAAAACGAGGAGAGAGGACGAAGAGGGTCCCTTCTAGGTCGGGATAGACGAAATTCATTTTTTCACCGAGGTCGGGACGAGTTAAGAGGTCCTCTTCGTAGTCCTTGAAAAATTGCCTAGGACCGCCCTCGGAAACCCGTGGGGAAGGTCGGGGGGAGGCAAATCCCGATTTACATGGGAACGACGACAATGATCCTTACCAGAGTCGAAAATATTTCCCTGATAAGACTCGCGATTCCAGGGACGAGGGGAACGCCGATTAAAGGACCCCTGGAGACGCCTTCGGAGTAAGTGCGTACGTTCCCGAAATAAGCGGGATCGCTTTATGGCAAAGGGTTAAGAGTTTTGGGGAGGGGACTGATAATAGGGACTTCCAGGAATGGATAAAAAATGGGGAAACGCCGGAAATTCGAATTTCTTCGGGTGGGATCGATCCTGGCTAGCGAGGTAATTGCAGGAGCGCTTCCGTAGGTGCTTAAATCGTCCTGGGAGGATTTCTGGAAAAGCGCGAGGTCGGGTTCCCGAGGGACCTCGAGGCTTAAAGCTCCGAGGCCGAGGAATGGCGGGCTCGGGAAAGGGCCGTAAAAAGAGGGCGATAAAGTGGCTCCTCGCCTAAAGGTATAAGGGCGACGAGCGCGAGGTGGAGTATCGACCTAACAAAGGGAGCCCTAAGACCTCGGCGCACGCAAGCGAGGTACGGTACTTGTACGTGCGTATGCGAGGATAGTACCTAGGATAGCACCTAGGATCGCACCTAGGATCGCAACGGCTGATCGCACCGCCCGATAACGAGAGTGTCGGATACGAGGCTGATCCCCGGCACCCCGACACCTCCCGATTGATCCGGAATTTTTATTCAACGCCGAGCCGCTTCCGCTCGTAAACCACTTCCTCCTCCGGCAGGACCTTATCGGTCTGACCGGAGTCGGGAAATTTGCCGGGTTATCCGGCCCGACTTAAATCCAGGGACCGATATGCATCGATTAAGGGCGCCGGGGACTTTATCCCCGAAATCCAGGAAAATCGGGAAAGGGACTCCACGCGGTACTGGGAGACGATCCCGCAGGCGAGTTTAACTTCCGGTGCAGCCACCGGCATCGATTTTCCTCCTTCGGCCGAGGAACTTCCCTCGAGTTCCGGGCCGTGTTTCCTGCCGCTTATTTTTCTTGATTTCTCTTCATTTCCCCGGCTCCTCGGACGGGACGCGGGATAAACGCGAGTTACACGAATGCTACCGGGCGAGGGGGAGCGCGCGGGTCGAACCGTAAATCCTGGGAGCCTCGTTGCGTTTCGTCTCGTTTCCAGGGGAAGCGCCGAGGCGAGGGACCCTGGTCAGGGAGGAGGAAATTGCATCCCTATGGGTCGAGGAGAATTTTTTCTAAATTTCGGTACGTCCATTTTCGAGCTGCGAGGGGGAAGAGGAGCACGAGGGGATCTCTATTGAGGAGGAGGGAGGAGGAGCGGGACGATGCACGAAATTTCACTTAGGCCCGACTTCGGCGATACACCGGAGGGCGCTCAGGGCCGTATCGAGCGCCCCCTGGGCAAGCCTTTCCGTCTTCCCCGTCCGCGTTTCCCCCTGGCTGGCTCTCTCTCTCGCTCCTCCGCGCTCGCCTGTCCCTCCGTCTCTCTCTCTCTCTCTCCGCTCCCTCTCGGCGCGTTCTTCAAGATCTCCGGTGGTTCGGCCGCCGTGCGCTCGGCGACCCCGGCCGAGGGGAAAAAGCTCAGCAAGAAACCGTGCTTTAATGGATGAAGCGGGTTTCCAGCCACGCAGCGCGATATTGCTTCCGCCTTTTTTTCCCTCCCGTGCGCGCCCCCTCCCTCCGGTCTCCGCTCCCTCTGAAACAACAACCACCGGGACCCTCGGGAGAGGACGAGCTCGAGGAACCGGCGGAACCGGTAGCGGCGAACTTGTTCCCCTTTTTCAATCCTTTTCCCCGAGTTTGTCGAGTCCTGCCCATTGAGTCCGATACCCGTGAATACTCCCCCGCCCCACCCCCGTTCCGATCCTCGACCTGTTTCTTCCGCTGGTTTCTCCAATTATCCGCGGTTTTTGTAGCGAGGCGCTCTTCGCGCCCCCCTTATCAGGGCGACCCTTCTTCTTCCTTCGAAACGGCAATTGTGAACCCGGGCGGCGCACCCTCTATTTTTACACAACTGGGATTTCACGGGGAAATTCATCACTCGCGTCACTTGTTCGGGGGCCGAGTCATCCGGTTACTCGACCGGCCTGAATCATCGATCGTAGCTGGAAATTATACGTAATTCTTTAACAGAGCTGACATTACCTTTTGTTGCGTCGTCGATGTCAGTACCTTCTAGTTCTGCCTCTGCGGGTATTTAAATTCTGCAGGGCCATCGCATGCTCTGGCCCCCCCTGCGATAACGAGGTCTCGCGCTCCGGGAAAAGGAAATGTTGCTCCCCCGGGAATCGCGGGGTGGCTCGGCGACCGAGGGGCAGCAACGTCCGATGCTCCCCGGGGGGCGACTGGGGGCTCCGGGTGAGCACTTTTTAATTTCCCTCGCCGTCATTATACCGTCGACCCCGAGTTTATTGCCGCAAAGCACACTGCCGAGCTCGCCCGGACAAGACGGCCCGATGGGTGTCATTAGGGATCCACGTGCGCTCGTGCCCTGATGGATCCTGAGGGGGATCCAGGGTTCGACGACAAGGAACCGGCGTTCTACCTTTTCCGCTTTCTTTTTCCATTCGTCGAACGCCCCCGCGCACACGCGAGAGGAGGGATTTGCTGGAAGTTAGCTGGAAACGTGGAGTGCCGACGGCGGGGAGTGGGTCGGGATTCCTGGGAGGCGGGGGCGAACGCCCCCAGGTTCGCGGACCTAGAGCCGCGCCTCGCGCGAACTCGATATAAAATGCGAAGTGGTTCCCGATTCCGCCGATCCGGGAACCGGGAAAGGGATTAGGATTCCCCGCGGATGGCGGCCCTGACCTAGTGGAAATAATATTTCACGAGACGATAAAGCCCGCCCGGGCGGACGGATCTCCACCCCGGGTCTGACGGGGCGAACGTCGAAACGACGGAGCGGCCTCGTCGTTGGATGAAAAAATCGAGAAAGAGATAAAACGAATTTCTCTCCCCGAGCCCGGGGTTGGGCGAAGCCGCGGACTCGAAGGGGTTAGGGTTTATCACCTTGCAGACACCCCTGAAGAACGAGGACGGCTCCGGGTCCCGAGGATCAGTACCTATCCCTTTTCCGCAAAATACGCCCTCTACCAGAGACTTCGTTCCGATCCTAATTCCTTTTCCCTCCGTCCAGGAAGCCGCGGAATCGCCGATGCATGCCACTCCACCCCGGAAACGTCCACACCCTGTCACCCCCCAAGTTGGGCTATCGTTCACCACCCCCACGACGTTCCAATATCGAGACCTGGCCAGGCCCTAAATAAGTGAACCGTCCTTCCTTCGCGGGGATGAAATTAATTCTTAATGATGGATTCGTCGGGAGAAATGGTCCCGGGACTCGGGGGTGGAGGAAAGGCTCCGGGGGAGGGACGTCCCGGGTTCCTGCAGGATCGAGGGGGGTCGTGTCGGGCACGAAGTCGCGTTGAGCCAGATGGATCGGCGATCGTTTATCGTTCTTAACGCCGGAGGGCTCACAGGGAGCGTTGATATTCACCGACTGATGCCGGAAAAATTGCCCGATTAGTTCCGCCCCCGAGTGTAGACTACCCGGTGTTGGCCCGGGTCCTCCATCTTGCCGGTCGCGTCTCTCCCGAGGACGACGCGCTCCTCTTCCACGGCCAGGAGCCACCCCTTGTACACCGGCTCGCTGGCGTTATTTCTTTCCATTAATTAGGATTCTCGCTAAGGGAAACATTAACCCCTCCGTAACCGCCGACGTCGCGCTGGCCATTAATTATTTCCACCCTTTTCCTGGCCCCTTATCCACGGATGTCCACCAACCAGGCCCAGCCCCTCCTGGCCACCTCTTAGGGGAGGATTCCCCGAATCTAGCAACACTCCAGATTGAAAGATCCACCATGAAGAGGGACGATAAAAAATTCTTTGGGAAAAAATTGCGCTAATTTAGGTGAGTACCGGGACGCCTAATCCAAGAGCTCTCGGGGGAATAAAGCGCTCCTCGTGCTTTCCCTATCGAAAAGCTCCGGATTCGACCCTCTTCAAGAACGGCGAGCACGCAACCGGGTTAGTCCGCGCAAACCGGAGGACTTTTATCGCGGAGAAACGTTTACCGCGACGTTTGCATTTGCATTTGCATGCAAACGCGATCACATCCCGAGTTGCCGCGAGGTTCGCTCGGTGGCTCGTCGGAGGTGCATTCAGGGTCCGAGAGCCGCTTCTTCCGGTCTTCAGGGTCGAGGTGCCACACCTCGGCGAGAGGAGGAGGTACCGAGCCGTGGCTCGTTCCGCTGCTTCTTCACGGGGAAGAGTTAGGGGTTCCGGTCTGTATTTCGGGTGTCCGGCCATAATCGTAAGCTCTTCAGGGTGGACGAGCTCCTCGCAGGATCCGGCACGGAGAAGTAAATTGGTCGGGCCATCGTTTCCCCTCTCCTCCGTTCCGTCCTCTCTTTTTTCTTCCGCCTTCCTCTTCTTTCTGCCGGGATTTCTCCAGGACGTTACGGCACCCCGAGGTGCTCTTAGGGCGAGGTCCAATGTCGTTGGAGCTGCGCCGGGAGAGGGCGGCGAGGTGCGCGGAGGCTGGAAAAAATTGACGTTGAGGAAGAGTAAGACCAAGCAGGGGGCAGGGGGACGTTATAGGCATTAGTGTCAGGAATTCGCCCTTCCTGGGGAGGGCTCGCGCTTCTGGTTGGATATGCAGAGGAGCGCGCTCATTTGTAACGTTGAACCCGCTAGTCTGGCGAGCTTTTCGCGAGGGACGTCGACGACGCCGGAGGTGAGCCCGACTGGGCGGGGGTTGCCTTCTTCAGGGTCGACATCCCTCCCCGTGCCGCCCCGCCGGCAATTAAACGAGGAGAAAAATAACCCCGACCTGCTGAGATTCCCGCCTGCCCCCCAAAGGAAAACCGATCTTCCAGGCTAGAAGGGGAAGGCTTCGATTCGTTCGCCATTTTGGAGGACATGGCACCTCCAAAGGGATTCGGAGGGATCTGGGGGATCCCCAAATCGCGTTGCATTTTTTCCCTCTTTCCATTTCCACTAATTCCCCGCCCTGCTCGTATGGTTCTCCCCTGGGAGGCCGGGGTGTCATCGGGAGAGCCAAATCGGATTCTCTGGGCCGAAGGTAGAAGAGAAGACGCCTCTCTGAAAGCAGATTCCGCGCTTAGGGGTCCGCGAAGTGGGTTCGAGGCGGGCCTCGGTGTTTCGAGGTTCCAGGGTGGAGACGTCGCGTGGCGGATCTCTCGCACAAGGTGCAAGAGGAACGACGCTGGCGAAGGCGGGGTTAAACCTTGGCGGACTATTACGATAATCCTGTTGGACCCGGGAGCCTCGACGGGATTTGACTCGGGGCAGTCGGGACGGTAAGGGTATTAGTTACAGGGGAAGCTGGGTCCGACCCTGCCGAGATCGTGATCCCAATATTTCTGCCCGCGGAAACCTTCGGAACTGCCCCTTCGGGCTGTATTCCTGATGAACAGCAAACAATGAACGATAAATTTCATCTAGCCGAGGCCCTGCCCAATTTCCCCAGGATAGCTCGAGCTACATAGGTGCGCTCGGTAAAGAAGATGTATCTCGAAAGGTCGCTCTCGGGAACCTCCGGAAGAGCGCTGCCCACCTCGGGGAGCTGAACCCGGGAAAATCCCGATTTCCCGAAAACAGGGATCGCTTGGGTATCGATAATAAAAGGTTTACGGTGGTGACGGGAGGACGCTTAAGATTGACGCCCGTCTTCTCGAGTCTCGCTCGCCGAGGATCAACTTTTCCCGGACGAAACGTCATCTCCTGGGAGAACGGCCTCGAGAAAGGATCTAGGGCAAAATCCGCGATTCGGGCAGGATCATCTCGTAATAGGCGGTCCCGGGGATGGCTTCTCTTTCTGCCTGCAAAAGAGCATCCTGGCTGGAATGACTACACGTGTTTAGAGGAAGGACCCTCCGAACTTTCCTTGGAGCAGCGAAGGCGCCGAGCTACTCTCGAACTCCGAGACGACTTCCGACGATTCCCCGTGGAATCGTTCACTCGGAGGACGATTAGAAGCTTTCTAAGATTCGCCTGGACATCGAGGGACCCCTCCCGGGGGATAATCCGAGAGAAGCGAGGAATTTTGAACAGGATCATCGCGTGACCAATGGACCTCTCGGTGGTTCAAACCGTGGGCTGGCTCGAGGCCATCCTGGGTTCTTCACTGGGGATGCTATTGATTTCCCATTAGACTCACCCCCGCGTTATGCGAAGCATTCAATTGATCCCAGTAGCACACATTTGCCGTCCCGACCCCTGGGGACCCTACTTTCGGAAAGATGTCACTTCCCGTGGTGATTTCGCCGCTCAGAGGCGCCCTCGAGCCTCCCCTGCGCGGCCATGCTTTTTTTGGCTATCCTGTATTATTTATTTTAAATCCCCCGAGGAGGGCACCGAGTCCCCGACCCTTCGCGATGGACGAGATCCTGGCCTCGCCACCTTGACGACGGATTTTCCCAAATATTTTTCTAGAAAAACGAAATAAACCACCCCAAGGCTCCGCGTTGGCCCACTCCGTATCGCCCCCTGTATTTCGCCAGGCCTATTCGGAGTCATGCACTTCCCGGTTTGTTTGTGGCTGGAAAGGCAGAGATAGCGGAGTATCTCGGCAATTCCGCAGGGCCCTCCTTCCAAGGACCCTGAAGAGACGAGCGCGACCCGGGGAATTATCGCGCACCGGAAGCGGTTGTTATCGTCCCAGAAAGTCCGCTAATCGGAGGTGTTACCCGGGAGATTAGGATGTTTGATCAGGAAATTAGGTTAGGTCCTTGGAGCACCCAGATAGAGGGCTCGCCGAAGAGTCGGGCGTTTCATCGACCAACTCGACACCCCAAACTACGTCTTTTTATCCCTGGGTCGATATCGCGCTAATGGTCGATTATCGTCCTGCCGCCCCTCAAATTTTCCGCTCCTCGGCTTAGGGCTGCCGACCTGCCGGGATCGCCCTCGAGGAGATTCTTCTGCTCGATCGGCCCTGGCCCGCAAAAAGTGCCCTTTTATGGGCTGAAATGCCCCGTTGGTCCTTATTCACAGGACACGCGGCCCCGATTGGCCCTCTTCGTGATCCTGACGATCCTGACGGGAAGAGTTCTCTACTCGATCAGGGCAGGACCCGCCAGATGAGAACACCAGTTGCTGACCCAAGGTGGGAATTATTCGTCCTGGGCTGAGGTCGCGTCCTGCCGCTGTTAAAGCACTTCGGTCCGGCTCTATAGCTGCCTTATGGGAGCTTCGCCTCTATCTAATTCTCTTTGGACGGAATCATTGCCCACTTGTGTACACCGCCTAGGGGGCGAGATACACCCTTCCGCAGGGCGGAATTGCTCGAATTCACCCCGGGAACTGTTGGTTTAACGCGATTAAGGGGCGCAGTCCGATCGGCCATTGTCGCCCTGTCGGGCCAAACGAGTTTCTGATGCGCGTTTCTTGTCTCGTCCTTGCAGACCGAGTCCACAGTCCTGAGACGCCCCGCAAATTGGAGCCCTTTTGCCGGAAACGAGGGACCCTCCAAATTGTCGGGTTTTGGGGAGGGCAGACGTGGATTGTTTAACGCGATTAGAGGGACAAGTCTGATCGACTATTGTCGCGAGTCCGTCGCGTCGAACGAGCTTCTGATGCGCAGTTCTTGTCTCGTCCTTGCAGACTGATTTTGAGAACGCGGAGGTTTTGGGGGCGCAGACTTCGTTTAACCCGGTTAAGAGGAGAAGTCCGATCGACCATTGTTGCGACTCTGCGGGATCAGACGAGTCTCCGATGCGCGTTTTTTGTCTCGTCCTTGCAGACCGACTCCGAAGTCGCAAGGAGCCCCGGAAACGAGAGATCCCAAAAATCGTGAGGTTTTGGGGGTTGGAAACGCGGATTGCCCGAAAAGGTCCAACGAGCAGACCAGATTCAACGGGAGCGTGGTTTCCCGGCCAGGAAGCAGGAACAGCTGGAAGTTACCCTGCACGACGCTGGACCGGACTTCCGGTCGCAGCTTCCTCTGGTATCTTTTTACCCCCCGCTCCGTCCGCTTCCCTCACCCTCTCTACCTCTCTCCCCATAAAACTTCGCCTCCGAGCGCTGTAGCACTATTTTACAGGATTCCTGGATTAAGACCAGGGCTCGCTCGAGAACGCGGAAGAACTCGCGGGATCTCTCTCTTATTCTCGCGGGAACTTGCGGCCGTCCCTCTGTTTCCTTTCTTTCGGCGATGCGCCATCTTCTTGCGCGCCGTCCCCGCTTCCTGGCGCCCTCGCCCCTCCCCGGGAGTTGCAGCCGAATAATGCCCGACTTGACCGCCCCGAGATACGGATAGAAAGTTAATAAAGAGGTAATGCCGGGACTTTCGGTTGGGACGACGAAAGACGGAAGGAGGAAAAAGAGGAGCGATGAGTTATTCCTCGTCGTCGCGAGGCAAGATGGCGCCCGCGGCCCGGGGACTTCGATCCGATCGGTAGGAACCCGAGGAGGTAATAAATGGCGGCCGGTAATTGACGTTGCAATTAGTCTGGCGGGTGGTCCTTTAATATAAACCGGCTAAGAGATTGATCGACGCGTACGGCCGCGTCCGGAAGGAGATCTCCGGCTTCCGAGAGAGGTAAAAAGGCAATGCGACCGAGGGATCTCGCGTGATTAATGTTGCGACGACTTCGGGGGGTGCCCTCTTCTTTTTTTTCATTAACTGTCAAGGATAAAAAAATGGCCAAATCGGGGGCGAAGAGGTCGAAGGCGACCTTAAAAACGGGACATCTCTCGGGATCACGACGTGTCCAGGAATCCAGGAAACAGGGAGCCCAGAAGGGTCTCTGCGAATGACCGGGGTCCGTCCTCCCCGCCATCTTGGTTCGCACCTCGGTGTTCATTAACGCGGCGTCCCGGGGCGACTTCCACTTCCTGGAGGCGATATATCCCGCCGCCGGAAGATCCCCTCGTTAATCGAGTCCGTCCTCTATGTCTCCACCTTGAGCGGGTCAATCGCCAGGGTTCTCGTTTCGATGCGCATCGAACTCGATCCGCGGCCCGGTGACAGGACGCCCGGCGTCGCGCTAAAGTATAATGAGCCTCCGGCCCTCGCGACCCGGCCAATAACGGAGGAAGTGAATTATGCAGTCAATCCGCGGGTTTATGGCGGACTACCGGCGGCCATATGCCGCGCAGACCCGCCACTCGTTGCGGCCATTCGCGGTGCGTGTGCGTCATCGGAGGGCCGACGCGGCCTCTCCGCCGACGTCGACTCCATCGGGGCCGCCCGACGCCGCCTGCATACGCTCGGTGCACCTGATGCCCCGCTCCGGCAAAAGAGGAGAAAAAAAAAAGAAGAGAGAAAGAGAGAGGAAGAAAAAGGAAATATCCGCCGTAACGACGTCAGGTCGTCGGTGTGGATTTGTCATCCCTTATCTCTCTCTTTCTCGTCACCGCGCGGTCCTCCCGGCGCGTTCCGCGTCCGCTCGCGAGCACCCGCAATTTTCCGGATCCTCAAGGCCGTTCCGAAGGAACGAACGGTTCCGCCCCCCCCCCCTTCCCCCTTCCCCCGTCAGTAAAACGGAAACGACGTCGTGCCAGGGGGCATTGTTGCCGCTTGTATCGCCATTGTCTGCCGTTCCTCGCGCGCCACGGAGCGCGCCGTTAACCGTGAGCGGGCGTGTGTAGGTGTGCGTCCGCGGAAGCGAGGGTGGCGCAACCTGGCGCCATCTTGGCCCGTAAACACTTGCACGTAAATTCGGGGTGAGTGCGCACCTCTTCCTACCCCGGAATGAGGTCCCGTCGGGACGAGTACCTAGTGGTCTCGCCGACGTACACGGGGTAAGGGGTTCTCAAACGAAGCCGGACTTCATATCGCGGAAGAGGGGTGGTCCCTTTACACCCCCCTCGAACTGGCCGGACCAGGGAGGGAAATGCAAGGGGACTAATCGGGGACCGGAGGCCTCCTCGTTGCGACACGGGCATAAATCCGCCCGAGGTAACATACGTCGACGTGTCAATAGCTCCGGTCGATGTTGAGCAACGGAGGACCCGACGCCATTACCGCGTCGACTTGATAACTCGTGGACGGACAAAAATTCGGGTCGCAACTACCGACTCGCCGGTTAGCCGCTAATTCACAGGCGGATAGAGCCCGGGGTCGTCGAAATCCCGATAATTACTCGCTTACGAGTGGAATGAAAATGCTGGGAATCCTCCGGGAGGGACGATAAGGGACGGGGGGGCGGGCGGAAGGCGCAGTAAAGCCTCCCTTTTGAAATGCCCGGTCGTTTAGAAATAAACGACGACGACTGCCCGAGGAGGACGTTAGGCAACGCGCAGCCATTAAGAGGCCCGACGCCATTATCGCGCGCGCTCGGCGATAATATTTACCTCGCGACGTGATCGCGCGAGCGAGCCGCGATTTCACCTGTTAATTAAGAAATTCGGCCAATTTAAGGCGACGATGCAGCGGAAACGCCCGTTAGGAGGAGTACGGGGCCGAGGTTCGCATTCGTAAGCGGAATGCGTGGTTTAACGGGACGTAATGATACGCCGGAAACGGGACGCTAATGACGCCGCGGCTACGACCGCTTCCTCTGGGCGAACTGTAAACTGTCGGTGGCACCGCGGGGAGCGCGATAAAAGAAACGATGGAGAGCGGAGACATTGCCCAAAGTGTTTCCCCGATGAGGCGAGGCGGGCGTCAAGGGTCTTCTGTGCTGCGCGTGGCAGACGCTCACGGGGGGCGGCGTTTCCGGAGCCCCGTACCGGTCGAACCCTTCCTCCGGGAGGAAAGTGGCCGGGGGGAAAGTTGTCGGGCACGAGGCGGGGAGTGACGTTTGTTCGGGACATTTTTTCGAGAGGTCGATCGTTTCGCCGGAAAGCCCGATAAGGTCGGCCGGCGCGGAGATAACGAGCCATGCCTCGCGAGCCGGCCGCGCCTTTCGCCGGGCTCTTCCGCTTCGAGTCTCGATAAAGTGGCACCTCTGATACATCGTTATGGGTCCGTCGTAAGGGGTCTCGGGTGTGTAAATTGCCCCCGCGTACGTACCTGCATGCACAGCCCCGGGGCGTCGTCGCCCATCGCGATAACTCTCCTCCGAGAGGCGCTGGCTCCGCGCCCTCTCGCCGTCCCCCCGCCCCTCGTCAGATACAATTTCGTATTCCTCGGGCACGTCTTCGGGCTTGCTTGCCTTCCTTTTATCTCCTGAAGGAGCGCCGCACATTGCGCGCGGCCTCCCAAAATATTTCAGGCTGATCTGCAAGCGCGGGGAGTCCCGCGGTGGCTGGGAAAAATGGCCGGCCAGATTCCCGGTCCGCGGGGAACGGGGAACCGCGCCCTCCCTCGGGAATATTTTAAACCCCTGTAAAAGGCCGCAGACCCTGAAGAACACCCCGAAGAAGCGCCGCGACGAATCAGGAGGGCAGCCCGCGGCTCGGCGAACCCGCGCAATTAGCTCCGAGGATCGTTAAGCCGTCCCCGTCGCGGTTTTCCGCGGGGCCCGCGAAAAACCGCAGTCTCGCTCCGCGCGGAACGGGAACTTGCCGCTCGCGCGAACAGAGCGGAAGAAAAGTCCTTGGGAAATCGGCGGGCGCTCTCGTTAATTGGCCGTTGCGCAACCCCGCGGATTACGTCGATGCGGCCGCACCGTTTTTTCGCCCCATAGGATCGGCGCGCCGGAACCGCCGCGACGGAGCCGTCGGGACGACGACCCTAATTTCTCGACGGTTCCGCCGAAAGTGGAGGGGTCCGGTCGCGTCGCCCTCGACCTGGAAATCCTAACTGCGGAGACGGAGGGACCCTTCTCGGTTATTGTTGGTTTTCCTCCGCAACGCGGCTGCCCAGGGGATAACAAAAAAGGAAAACGCGGGAAAGAAGCACACCCCGAGGCCATTAATTCGGTTTTCTTTTGTGCGCCGCTCGTACAATGCTCGCTTAATTTCACCCTTTGTACGTATGCACGCCGCGCCCCCTGCCCCCGGATGTATCCGTTACGGGGTCAGTATTCGGGTGTTATTTCCGGCCACCTCTCCTCCCCTTTCCGGCTCTGATTTTTCGAAAACCGCGGGTCCTTCGTTCCGGAACGAAAACGCCAAGCTGGACGTCCCCTCTAAGTGCACGTAATCGCGCAATCTCTGGGAGCCCAGCTCCTAATAAGGATATCACGGCCGGACATGTCGCGTTTAATTAGCAGTTAAAAAGTCAATTAGCAGTAACCGTATTTGTTAACCTTCCCCGGGCCGAAAGAGCCGCGTGACGTGCATGCCGAAGATACGCCGAACGCGGTTCGCTGCAACAAAGCGCAATGGCGATTTGCTCCAATTTCCATTTCGTTGAGTCCATCCCGTGGGGTCCTGCTCGGCGAGGATAGATCCCAATTCTCTGATCCTGCGTGCTCCAAAAGTTGACCCAGCTTCCATGTCTTCATAGGCCCTTGAGTAAGGGCTCCACATTGTGGGGTCTGATGATAAAGTCCAAATGCAAGAGGGGTTCAATCGATGAACGCCGCACAAAGGGATGTTAAAAGTGGAGGCCAACGGTGGCCGGCGTCTCCCGCGTCGCGGCGCTGCTCCCACGCGTCGAGTGGAACCCTGGAAATTGGGGGTCTCGTAAAAAGCGCGAGTCCAATTAAACGTTGAATCACTCATCCTACTCCCGGGTGGCGGGGCCCATTCCGGCAATGAGTGCAATTGCTTCGGTTTTAGAAAGGTTAACGTACCGGGGTCAAATGCCCGAGAATTCGGTGTCACTTTCGGTATTAAAGCCCTCCGGTTAAGTACCTAAACGAGGCGGGCTCCCTTGACGAGGGCTCCACGCGAAAGACGCCGTCAGCTGTGCCCAGTCCTAACCCGAGGATGGCCTCGTGGGTACCGAGGAATGCGACTCGTGTCACGTTGACGCGGAGAGGAGGTCGAAAGTGGGATCCTCCGGACCTTCGGCAAGGTGGGAAAGCGAAATTCCGATCGCCCGATTTTCCGGAGAGAATTCCATTAGTCGGAGCTTTCCCAACGCGGGGCAACGTGACGAAGAAGAGGGGCGACGGAAAAGTACCCGAGGAGCATATAAGTACTCTTAGGAAAAAAAAACGTCCGGTACATTGAACCGTTTGACTGCACTTCGTATATTTCAGGAAACACTTCGGCCAATAATTCAATTCCTGGTGATTACCCAAAATCACTTTAATGCTTGGAGGCGACCTCCCGCAATATTTTACGCGATCGTCCAATAATGATTTACTGGATCTTTATATATGAATTCGGCGTTTCGAGCTGATCTGGACGAGGAGGCGCCGATATGGGGGGCAAAGATCCGCATCCGGAACGCATCTTCGACAACGCTGAGGTTCTCGGTCCAGATCTCGACCGCTCGATGTTTGACCAGGCTTAAGCGCTATTATTGCAGTTCTTGGGGAAGCTAAACAGCGGGCCGACGTTCGCTCGCAAAGTGGGTCGCAAGATTCGGACACATAGTAAACAGCTCGATGCACGAGCCGCGGGATTTACGACAATGCGGAGTCCCTCCCCCTCCACTTTGCCCCTCATTCGGAGCGCGGATTTCCGCGCGGTCCATTACGATAATAGAATCGTAATTTGTTTTAATGCAAAACGCCCGGTGGCCCGTGCGTCGCTAAACAGGCCGAGGCTCGTCAATAATTCAGCGAAGTCGTTTGGCACGTCCTCCTCCCTCGGCGCCTCCACCCCGACTGCGCGCGCGAGCATCGACGGCGCGTTAAGTATACGCGACGCCTCTTCGAGTACTATAATTATGCGTCCTCTGCTCCCGGATCGTTTATATGCGGACGATAGCTCTTCCTGTGTGCGGTTCCTCTCCGTCTTGGTTCCTCGAGATCTGTAATTCCCGTCCTTACCGAGGATTAGACCTCGCGACTTCGGAAAGTGGACGTCGCGTAGTCCGTGTCCGTTAACGCTCCATCCACCGGGGAATTTCTAAGTAAATGGCGATCACAGGTATCGTAAAGCCGATTAATGGACTTTCGGGAGATAGAGGGTTAATTCGGACCCCTTTCGCAAGACCAAGACCAAGACCAAGACCGTTCATGCCCATCGCTAATTCGGTCCCCGGGGATCCCGAGCCAAGAGCGTGTTCGTCACCTCCACGTCGGGAAGGGCCGAAGAGGGGACCGAGGGGGCCGAAACGTCGGAAAGCCAGAAGACGAGGGGCCTCGGAAAGCTCCCTCGTTCGGCAAACACGTTCCCGCGATACATGGCCCCTACGTGCCTTGTATATAATATCGAATTTAACCGGGGCCGCGTATACACGGGGCGACATTTCGGGGGCTCCACCCCCGTCGGTGGGCGCCGGGAACGTAGTGCCCCCGAACCGTGAATGAATCGGTTTCGGTCCTCGTAACTACTCGGGCACCAATCCCGGCCCCGGGTACTCCACAACTCACGCCGCGGAGAGAAATGCCCGCCATCCAGCGGGGCTCCGATATATATCTCGGATCTTTCAGCCGGAGAGATTCTTGCGGAGAGAAAATGACGTCGCCGCCGACGTCGAGCGGCTCTTGGCCGGGGAACGTCGAAGCCGCAGATGCCGAGTCGAATGCAGGTCGGCCGCCATCTCGGATGCGCAGGACTCGTCGGGCTCGCGCATACTTATATATCGCGACTCCTGGTAATTACGACTCGTCCCATTGGTCGGGTCCGGTCAAGCGACCTCGGCCGAGGGGTCGTCGGGTCGAGGCTCGAAGTGAGCGTCGCTCTTTCGCTCGGTCCTCGCCGGCGAGCGCAGACAATGTGGCGTCTGTCTTCGCGAAGCGACGCGGAAAATTCGGCACCGCGCTAAAACTCAACCTACCGGATAGCCCGTCGGTCGGTCCTCCTCTCTCCCCCGGGATCCCGGGATCCCGGGTCGTCCGTCTCCCTCGGGAGCCCCTTTCTTCTAGCCCGGGCGGAGCCACTCGACGATGCCGCGAACTCTCGGCAGGCCCTTGCAAATCACATTAGCGTCCGACGCGTGACGTGTTTTCCTGTTTTGCAACCGGCGACCGCGACTCGGGGAAAAGATATCGCGCGGAGAAAAACCGCGGGTCCCCTCTTCCCTCCCCGCGGCCGGCGTCCCGCGTTCCATTCCGCGGTCGTACTTTCCGCAGGCTCTCGGGGAGGGGGCTTACGTAAAAGGTAACGTCTCGGCCTCGTCGCCGGGACGCGGTTCCGGGGAGTCCTTTTTTTAGCCCCGACCCTCGAGCGAGGTGCTCCCCGAAGAGGGGGCTCCTCTTTTCGGAGGCGGCTTCCACCGGGATGGGAGAAGAACCTCCCCTTGATTCGGAAGTCGGGGGAGGCTTCTTCGGGTTTCTTCGAGTTCCCCGGAGTTCCTTCGAGTTCTTCTCTCGAGGGCTCCGCTCCCTGCGGGCGTCTCGGGGGACTCTTCCTCCAGGAATCTATCCGTTCATCTAGCCCTCCGCGTGTCTCTTTTCTTCCTCTTTTCCCGGCGATCCCTCTTCCCGGGCGGGATTCTCGGCCGATATCCGCTCGTACGCGCCGCGGATCAGCCTGCACTCTCTTTGGAACTGTTTGAAATGTATCAGCCGTACTTCTCGCGGGATCCCCCGGCCGCTTTACGATTCACGCCGCGTAGTCCCGGAGAAAGAGCCCGGAGGATATCGAAGCCCGCTTCTTAACTCCCGGTTACGACCTTATGCGGGTTAATCTCGCCGGGCGCCCTCTTCTCCCAGGATCCCTCCTCTGGACCACGTCTCTCTGTCGCTTTTTATCCCTTCGGCGCTCCCCTCGAAATTTTACCTCGACCCTTCCCCTGATCCGGGTCCTAACTCTCCGAAACTGACCGCCGAGATCTTCCTCCAGATCGTGTTCGGAAAGCTCTAGGTCTTCCCCTCCGTCGTTTAATCGCCCTCCCTGGTCATCTTCGGCACCTTCCCTTACCACTTCCCGTCCTCATTCCGCGATTTCACCGACACCGCCGCTTCCATATCTGTAAACCAGGAATCCCTAAGAGCCTCGATATCGGTTTCGAGGAATTCCGCGATACCACCTCCGCGCGTAACCGCGGTGATAACCTTATCGCGTAATGCGCACGTCTGGTGGGGGGGGGGGATCCCTTTAAACGCGGCGACGCCGTACGCGAGATGGCGGCGCTTCCTTCCCTCCTCGTACTTGGCGATTTTATTTTTAGACCCGGAAATTCAGGGTTGCTCGATGTTAGATGCCCCGCTGATTAGGAAGCCGATCGATGCCGCGGAATGCGGCTCGTCGAGATCGGCCTATCCGCGGGATTTATCCCCGGGTAGCTGCGTTTTCCGCGCGAGCGGGCATTCCTGGCAGGTAAGAGCGAGAGTGAGCGAGAGACCGTTCTCGTTCGCGTTCAGAGAAGGTTGCTACACGAGCGGTACGTGCAACCGTAGGAAAGAGGTCGATAGATACGGCTCGGCGTGCGATTGCGTTCGCAGGAAAGATTGCGGTAATTTGCGGGGATTATCGAGTCCGCTCGCCGAGCGACAATGGCGGCCGAGCCGCGTCCTCGGCCTCCGGGTTTCGCCATCTCTCCTCGATCCAACGATTCCCATCTTATGACCTCTCAATTTGGCCGCTGCGTTTTCTTCGCCGGGTTTTTTTCTTTTTTTTCTTTTTTTTTTTTCTTCCCCCTCATTTCCACCGATAACGGCCGTGACTCACTTCTCTGACTCAACGCCACTCGCGGAAGCGTCTATTCTCGCGGGACGTGTCACATCTTGGACTGCGTATCTCTTTTTTCCCGATTACGACGATCGGCCGCCTCGCGCAATGTCCACAATTAGTGATTCACGGTGCAACTCGCACGGAATAATGTTTCCGGTCAGAATGAGATTCCTTAAGCGTGAGTGGTATACCCCGTTGAGGTATTCTCGGGAGCCGCGGTAATGAGCGGAAAAAGTGAGCCTAGGTGGTACCGAGATCGGGACTGGTTTTGTTTACCTAAGACCTCGGCAATGTATGCCTGGGATGAAAATATATCGACAATTGCGCGATCGAGCGCACACGCGATATCGGGTAATGTACATGTTAGAGCGAAGAAGAGATTGTGGAATTAATCGTAATTAAATACAATGTTCAGTGATAATCGGTGAGAAGTAATCCAGAACAAGTAAAGGTATGGAGTGGCAAGATAAGTAGAGCGCTGATAGGACATGGAGGGGGCCGACTCGAAGATGCCGAGTCGGAGATCCTCTCGCGGACGATCCGAGCTCCGATCGGATCGGCTGGGGTGTCTTCCTCGTCGGTTGGCCCCGCGGTCGGAGCCACGACGTCCTGGTTTCAATCAGGCAAACGCACGTCGTTTATACCTCGGACGTATCGGGCCGTTTATCGCGACGTCGGGAAAAGCAATTTGCAAATAGGTCCGCCGAGGGCGCGGGGTCCAGCGGCGGGATGCTGGGACCGGACTGGTCAAAGCGGCCCTTCGATTCCCTTGTATCGGATCCTAATTACTGGAATGCTCTCCTGGACCGCGTCAGGGATCCGGTTAAATCCCGACGGCCGCGAAAATCCGGAAAAAGGGGTCCGTTTCCTCGGAGCAGGCGTCCCCTCGGCCGCGCGCAATAATCGCGAATTATTAAACTGACGGATCTCTCTCGCGGGAAAAAGCGTCGCCATGAGCGACTGGCCCGTTCGTGCATCTTGCGCGGTCCAACTTTTTCCGGGCCTTTTTCTTCCCGGTCCATGTTAATCACCCGCCGGCCCTGAAGGGCACTTGGCAATGACTCCCTCGGCGCGGCTGATTATCCTAATGGAGCGCCGACTCCGGTCCAGCGCAGCCTCCGTGGCCTCTCTTAAGACGCGGCCTCTCTTAAGACGCGGTTAGGCGTCGATTTCAATATTTCCACGATATTCTCCCAGGAACGCCGGATTGTAATCTCCCGCTGATACGCCGGCTGGATATAAATGTCCGAGGGAACTGGAGTAAGCCACGGGGGGGAGGAAGTAAAACACATCCCTTCCGCGTGGCTCGCGGGTGGTTTATCCCCGATAAATCAGTTTCCAATATGTACCGTGCCCTCCGAGACGGCCGGGGCCACCTTATAAAGCCCGGCGTGCCGGCTTGCACTTAAACGGCAATCGATGCACGCATAAATGCATAGATAATTGCGCGGAGATGAAGTCCCCGCGCCGAACATGGCAGCGCCGTGGCGCGGCCATCGCCTGCCTGAATTTCCGCAATAATATTCCGGCCTATTAGGCGATCGCCGGGACGATTATCGGTAATTGCTGGTGGCGGGCCCAAGACGCGACGCCCGGCGACGGGACGCCGGTTTCGAGAGAGGGGCGACCGTCGCTTTCGAAAACTCCCGTTTTAGGAGTTTATGGGAGCTGCACGAGTTTCCTGATCTCTCGACTCCGCTCCTCAACCCTCAAACGGGAATCGAGCAATTTCGACCGAACACCGTGCCACGGTATATGCCTATATACAAAAAATATAAATCTCCTCGATTCCATTACAAAAAAAAAAAATCAGATTCACATACTACTACCTTTCCTCCTATTGTCAATTAACCGAGAATATGGTACTGCGCCAAATCAGCTGACATATGTGAAGCGCAGATTTATGATACGATGACAGGAGACAAATTACAGAATTTCAGAATTAAGGGTTAATTTATATATATGTATTTATATATATATTTTTTTTTCAGACTCTTTTTCGAGACCAGGGGTTTCTTCCGTGCTCGGTTACAAGGAACGACACTCTAGGGGGACCAAAGGTGGTCCCAGTCGACGTTTACGCGAATCGACACGCTCCCGACCAACCGAGGGACGCATTCCTCGGCAATGATGTTTCCCGCCGTGCAGCGCGGCGAGTCGGTTGCGGAATTCCGCACGACCGGGTACGTGCTTGCCGGGACGCAAACGGCCTAATCTCGCGGGAAAAGTCGACTCTCGATCCGATTAGGCCGCCGACTCGGTCGAGCTTTCGGATTCTCCTCGAAGAGGTCTCGTCCAGCCGGTCGGAAGGGAGTTCCTGGGACTTCAAGGAGATATCCGGTCCTCCGGAAGGCCCCGCTCCGTGGGACCGGGACTGACCCGGTTCCCAGGGAACGGCGAGGTCGGTCTCGGGGAATCGAGGCGCAAGGACGATCCTTGGATGCCGCCGAGGCGGGAGATAACTCGCGGGCACCGACGCGTGGACAATTCCGGAGAGTTCCCACAACCCCGGGGGTTATCAGCCGCTTCCACGCGATTTCTGCCCCCGCCGGGAGGGCCTCTCCTCGGGACTAACGACGGCCCGTTAATTGCGGGGCTCGGCACCGTTCTTGCCGTTCTTACGGCGTTTAATTGCGTAAGCCCCGCCAGGGCCGTGTCGCTTGCGTAACCGTAGTTTCATTCATACTCCGCCACGGCGGTACGAATGCGTACCGCGGGATCGGGGAAACGGTCTTCGTCGTTTTTCACCAGGCCGCCCATTGAGGTCGGGTTTTCACCGCTAGTTCCAGCCCTCCAACTTTTCCCTGACGAGGAAGAAAAAAAAAAAGAAAAGAAAAGAACCGAGCTCGACGAGGACGCGGACGATCCGAATGCCCGCTACGGAGTACCCGCTACGAGCGATTCGCGACTCTTGCTGCAATTTATATTCGCCGATGCGGGGAATTACTCCCTGGGCGTGGTTCGTGATCCGTGGTTGCACCGATTCGTATACAAGCGGAGTCGGTCGGGATACTCGGAAGAGTTCCGCGCCAAATACGTAACCGCTTACGTACGTACGCGCAAGGCCACGTGGGATGTTAAACTTGTGGAATCAATGTCTCCGTATCAAGGCTTACCCGTTGACCACGAAATACCGGAAAAGATAGCCGCGTGTTTATGTAAGAAATAGTCCTCAGTGGGAAGGAACGCAACTTTAAAACGCTATTAATCTGGGGAAGGTTGGAAGTCGGAAATCGCGAATCAACGCGATGAGCTCAGCTCGCGGGGATCTTAGGAGATGGTGGAGGCGCCGGAAATGCCGTGGCCACGTCCTCGGCGAGGTGTTCACGCGGCCATCGCATTACCGGGGCGAATCAATTAGGCGCCAGTTCGGCAAGTCGCTCCCGGCGTTATGCGCTCGTAAAGGCTAGACTCACGGCGGGCCGTCTCCAGCGGCCGGTAAAGCCGGGATCGCATCTCGCTAGGCCGATATCCTTGAGCCCCGTGGACCCGGCATGGTCGGCAAATATTTACCGGCACATTTCGGAGATTGCTAATATTGGCTCCGGCCCGCTCTCGCGTATTGATCTCGAGCGAGTGCGTTACGTAACTCCGGAGGTCGTTCTTGGCATGAGCGCTACGCGAGGACGTGGGACCTCTAATGACCGCACCATTCGTCGAGGTGGACATCCCCATCAGCGACATCGGCTGTCTGCGAGGTGTCGATTCCCAGTCCTGCGTTTTCCGTCGGCGCGGAGAGCGACAATTAGCGCGGTTCCGCCGCGGACCGTGCGGCTTAGGACGCGGGTCCTAATTGGACGAAGGACGAGGCGCGGCTTCCGCGAGCCTGGTCAGCGGTTCCCGCGGAATCCACGAAAGTCCGGTCCCCGGAGTTGACTTCCAATGGTCGGCGGACTCGGAATTGCAATTCCACGGAGCTTTCGAAATTCCGGCATTACTTTGACCCTAGCCATCGAATTGAAACCCCTTACCAAGGATAGCCGGCGCGATCGGATCCAATCACCCGATTTCGTTATCCGACTTCCAGAGGTTTTCCATCTCCCGTCGTCCCAATTTTCTGTACACCAGGGATTTCACTCAGCCGAGATTAACTGACCGTAATTAAGAATATCACGTTAAAGTTATAGGTACACGATAATATGAATCAATTCCTACTTTGACTCGTAAGTAGATGAGACGGAAATATCTGCCACTTTTAGGGCTTAAAGCAGGACCTTCTCAATTTTGTACAAGTTACCCTGCCTTATCGTATCGAAACCCATTTAAGATCCACGATTCGGGATCCTAGGTATCGAAATTTCGACTTGGTCCCCTCCGCTAGTGATCCGGTGCACTTTATCGACGGACGCGGCGGTTTTCGCAGGGTCGGAGGTCAGGCCGAAATCTGCGGCCGTAACTCCGGGATTATTCGGGGGGGGGGCGAGAAAAAGCTCGGCCCTCGTTAAGTCGTAAGCTCGTTTGGAATATAGGTACAGAGCGGTCGGGCAAATTGGCCGCGGCTGCGATCGTCGCGAACCGGGTCAGTTTTTCCGCGCGTCGCCGGCGTCGCCGAAGAAAAAGGGGACGCAGGAGACACCCATGGGATTTCTCTCCGTTCGGCGTCCACAGGCACTCGAAACAATGGGGCAAGGGGACCGACTCCCCGTGACCGCTGTTTAAAGAACAGCCCCCTATTGGAGCTATCCCGGGGGTTGCAGACATGACGGGGTGTCACGGGCACTCGGCGCCGTCGCCGCGATGAATTTCCGAAGCGAAGAGATCGCACAATGGGGTCTTAAAGCGGCTCGTCCTGCCGCAATATGTTTATAACGGCCCGGTGGGGGTGTTCCGCTCGGGCGGATAGGGCTGCCGTCGCGACGGCGCTCCCGCCGTTATGGAGGGGCCTTTATACCGCCAATGGCCGAGGAGCTCGGACAGGTACATGAATCACCGTTTGCGAGGCATCCCCTGCCTCTCTCCGCCGTAAGTCCGCCCTAAGCTGGACCTCTGCATACGAATTTACGAGAGCGATCGCGGCTCCTCCGACGTCCGTTAAGGGTCGGCGTATCGGCGTCCCGACGACCTGGTACCTGACGCGGATGCGCCGATCCCTGAGCAGAAATTAATCAGACCGCGTTATGGCGTGGGAGAGACTCCACTGCCGAGCCAAATCCAACCTGGTCCTGAGCTCCGAGTTCATATGGACTCTTTTTGCGTAGGAATAGATCGGCATGAAAAATGTCCCATTGCTGCGAAAATGTCTCCAAGCGACCGTCTCCGTGCAGTCCCGGCGCCATGTTGGCCTCCCCGGCGAAAGAATCGCGTCTTAGGGACTGCGCCTCGGAATTACGAAGTATGGGACAAGATACGACCGCCGGAGTGCGTCGGGTGCCGAGCTCGGCGGAAGTATGACAAAAGCCTGCTGGCAAAGTACTAGAGCCGCGTAAATCTCGCGGGAAAGTGACAATTATCGCCCTCGGTTTTTCCCTCCGAAGGAGTCGTAACCGGGGTCGGTGGAGTTGCCCGCGAGGGCGCGATGTCCAGGGTCACCAATGTAAATCTCCCAGTCGTAACGATCCCCTTGTCGTTCTTCCTCCGGACGCTGGACCGGTGGACGTAGGACCTCCAACTTCCTTCGATGAACCCGATGGATCGATTCAACCGCAGAGAAGTTGCAGGAACAGTGGCCGTACCCCACGGGTCTGGAGTCGAGGTAAGAGCTCTGCCTGATAAACGGAAACCTCGTCTAATGCAGGTGCGCGGTCCGGGTGGTTACAGGTGGCTCGGCGGCTCGTCCGAATCCGGGAGATCGCGTTCCTCGATTGGAGTGACGGCTCCGCGGGCTCATTTTTCATTTTAATCGCCCGTGGAGCCCCGTTCCGGAGCGGAGTAGACAAGGTCGACGGGGTCCCTCGTTCCGAGAACGAAGTGACCGTGTCTCTGGGACAGGAAGGATGCGTGGGCCCGATGGCGCCCATCTGTTCCGCCACGCGGCGGCCACGTAACGTGTGCGTCTTTTGCCAAGGAAACATCCTGAAATCGGCACTCGAGCGGCAAATTACGCGATTCAGAGACGAGGAATCCGCTATCTCTCGGAACTATCTCGATCCGCGCTCTACGTAAATGGCCTTGCAGCTAGCTGCACGCCACGCAGGCTCAGCAAAACCTCGCTCGGCGGGAAGAAACTCCGCCGTAGCGAAACCCACAGGGCCAGGGAATCCAGAAACAATTTAAACTACTGTTCCCCCGCGGGGATCGATCCGGCCATCATCGTTATTCCGCCATTACAGCGCCGGCGGTGGAATATCTGTTGCGGGCAAACCGGCGGTATCAAGTGGCGCCGGTAAAAATAGCCAGGCGAAGTGTGTTAAGGACAACGGCCGATGTGGGTGAAGAGAGGTCCTCCGGATGTCACGGAAAGCGCAGCGAAAATCGCGGGAGCGATTATCGCGGCCAGGTTGTCGGGCGCCGGGCGTAGGGGGGGACAGAAACGATAATTGCCATGATTCACGCAACTATGCGGTCGTTTCCGATGCATTTACATGCATCGCACACAAAAGCCGCCGCGTGGCCGCCGTGCCCATTGCCGGCGCGACATTAACTGCATTCCCTTCCGCTTATAATAACCCGCTCGGCGACATTTTTCCGTCCCCGGAACGACGCGTCTCCGGGCCTCCGCGTTACGGGAGGACGTCCACTTTAATAACTCCGTCCACCCTCCTATTCCGCCCTCGAACGATGCGTGACAACATCCGTGCTTTGCTGAATTTCACGTTCCGGCACGGACGTGCGTGCACGTCCCGAGTTCGTTTTAAGACCGGTGGAATGTGGCGTTCACGTGTCGGTTGGCGGATCGACAGCCTTTAAAAAATCCGTCCCGCCTCCTGGCCGCGTCGTTAACGCCGGCCTACGAATCCGATCGATCGGCGGCTCCACGGCTAATGGGAGCTAAAGTTTGAGTCGAGTTTTCTCGGTCCATAATTGAGGAGCTCCGAGACGTCGGCCGATTCTGGACTCGCTGATGGATGCCGCTCTCCTGGTGGGAACGGGCATCTTCCAGAGGGCTCTTCCTCGAAGCGGGGCAAAACAGGAAGGCCGTGCATTCCGACCCTCCGGATGTTTATTTCCCAGTTTCGAGACGCCTCCACTCGGCGGCGCTGCCGCGCGCGGGGCCTCTCGAGTACTTCCAGGGATGCGCATTCAATCTGAATCTGCAGCTTCCACGGGTTTCGGTGGGCACCCCGCTAGTACACCCACGTACCCCTGGAACCTCGGAGAGAGAGAGAAGAGGGAACAGGATGCACTCTGCATTTTTATTGGCGCATTATATCACCGGTCCGCCGCGATGCCGCAACGATGGCACCGGTAAGCGCCGAAACTCCAGACGGTGGTCCAGGAATCGATGATCGACCTTCCCCGAAGCTCTCTCCCTCTCTTTCCCTCCGGAAGACGTCGATGGCGCCGATTACTGTCCACTCCACGTTCTCCTTTCGTTCGATAGCTCGCCTGCTGCGTCGAATTCCCGCGGTGGTTTTTATCCAGAAGCCGAGGCTCGTTACGATAACGGTAGATCCATCGACGACCTCTCGACAAGGCTACGGCCGTAGTTGCAAAACGGCACCAAATGTACCGCTCGGTAACGAGAGCCATAACCTCAAAGGACGTAAATTTTCCGCCACTCTTCGGATGGAGTCGGGGAATCGGCCGAGACATCGGGTGTATTCCGACGTTGCACTTGCGCCAGGCAAAGTGCAGGGGCGAGGAGCCACGTAAGAGACGAGAGGAGCATCTAGAATGCAATGCGATGCCTATCGATCGGCCGCCATGTGTGAAATAACTCAAATAACACACCCGGCGATGTGCGTTCTCGCTTCCGTCTGGTCTCCCCGCGGCCCAGCAGCCTCTGCGAGATTCTTCGCTCTTCTCTCTTCGCTCTTCGCTCTTCGTTCTTCCCTTTTCCCTCTTCTGCTTTCGCACACTACCCGCAAGCTCCGCGAACTAAATATCTCTCGAGGAGCGTTTCCAAACCCTTTCGCGGTACGGGGCCATCAGGCCCCAGACGATCGGATGTTTTATTGGGCCCTCACGGAGAGGTTAGGAGAGCGCGTTCCTTGCGAACGAGTTAGCGAAGTGGCAAAAGGCGCGCGACGATTGTTGAGTCGCTGCCAGGGCGGTCGGGGCTTTTCCCGGGTCGAGTTTCCGACGTCTCGGTTCTTTCCGCGGCGGCTCCTCCGTCCGCCCGGGCCGCGGCGATAAATTTCCCGGCTCTCTAAATCCCCGCGGCCGCGACACGACCGCAGGGCGATGCGCCACCGGCGACGAAGAGGGGAGCGCCGCGCGCCGATTTTATGCCCGTTTGTTTACCGTCCTGACGACATATTTATGAGGGGTGGCCCTCTCGATCCAATCTCGATAGTCGACCGCCTCACCGACTCCCTTTGTCCTCGGGACGACGTCTCTCCCTCCACCGCTCTTCCTAGGGATACGGCGAGCAAATTGTCGGGGCGATCTCACTTCTCTCGTCTGGAACGGCCGTGGATTTAGTGCGCAGCGCCGCCACCCTCTGGCGGCGCTCCGGCGAACTCCTCGGCCGGAGCCGCGCTCTGATTTACCGACGCCGCTAACGGACGCCGCCGATCTCCGAGAGACCCGGAACCAGAGATGAGTTGGGAGATTGCTCATGGGCAGGGTCGCGCGATCGCGTTCTGTGTTGTCCTCGGTGGAGTATGCAGGCGGCTAACGGACTTGCCCCCAACGGCAGACTCTCTCGCCCTCTCTCTCTCTCAATCTCCCAACTCATCTCTGCCCGGAACAAAGCAATTCGCGATTGGACTTGGGTCCGTCGAGAATCGATCCGCGGCGAATCGACCTCGACGCTACGGTCGCACCTAGAATATCCCGTCGAGTGTTATCGAGTCCTCGGCCGCGCGAAAATGGATCCGGGGCACGTTCTTCTACGTCAACGAGGAACCGGGTTTATCCGGCTCCTTTTCCTCTGCCTTCGACAAATTTACGCGCCTCAAGCGGCTGGATGCAATTAAGCAGGACCCTCCTTTTGCGAGCGCTCGCTTGGACCGGGTCCAATTCCCGATTTCCATTGGACGGGCCGATAAAAGTCGGCCGACTTCGCGGAGACTCGTCCTAATGACCGGGCTTCTACGCGCCGGGGGCCCAGCCCCGGCGCTGCTCTCCCGGCCGGTTACGCGAATTGACCCTGACGGGCCACGTCGACGTCGATAAAAATTAAAACCCAAACGAGCCTCCCCAAACGGAAACGCCGATGCGCGGCTCGACGGCGCGCCAACTCAGACTTGGCTCCGCTTTTCTAACGACCAGCTGAATACATTGCTTCTGCATCGTTAACGTTGGACCTTTAGTAGTCTGTTCGATCATCTTGTATCGCGGACTGCTACTATTAGCCCCCGCTACCCCGTAAATCCTCCGCAATGGCGCTTGCTCCGCTGCCCGTGGCAGCAACTCGCGGAAGTGAGAATTCACTTCCAGTCTGGGAGGCATGGCGAAGTATTGCACCTTCGTTTTCCAGCGCACCTTCGGAGACGCCATCTTGGCTCGCAATGCGCGCCTCGCTCGTCGTCCATTTTCTATGCGATCTTTGATTCCAGACGCCCTCTCGCAGCTCTTCCTAGAGGTGCCGACGAAGACGAAGGAGACCGTCGAGCTCTCAAGAATGGAGCAATTAAGAACACGGTCATCATGGTGTCTTTATTTCACCCAACCCCAAGGAAAGGCGATCAGGCCGCAGGTATGTTACCGTTCTAGGCCTGTACGTGCCGGGAATCGTTGATGACTCCATCATCTCCAGATTACCCAGAAAAAGTGACCGGCCAATAAGTGTTCCTTGGAAGGCTTCATCAAGGAAAGGTCAGATGTCCGATGCCGCTAATTGCCTTCCTTGGAAGTCTGCGATTATCTAACTTTCCAGGATGTGGGAGTCCTCCGGCGTTTATCGGCCGCATCTCCTCCGCTGGTAACGTGAATTTCTTCGGACCCTCCGTTGAGAAACTCGAGGAGGGCTTAGCACCTCCTTCCGTCTAGGTTTTATGTGTTCCCTAGGAGACATTTATTATTTTTTTATTAATTTCCGGAGCTTATAAAAATTGTATATAAAGTATAACTCAACTCTCGAGCACCCACGTTGTAGTTTTGCCAGTATTTGCCTGTATGTAATGAAATTTGCGAATAAAATAAATAAGGTAAGTGAAGGGTAAAGTCAAATGGAGCGTCACGAGTGTTCTTCCCTGACCATCAAAAGCGAGCAGTTTCGGTAAGCGTAGGTAAGCCACCACCGTCGACTGCTGCATGGTATTACCATCACGAGTACGTGAGCCGCCAACGGCGACTGGTAGATGGCACCGCCATCGCGAGTCCGCGAGCCCCTACCAGAAACTCGTTGCGCCGCCCTTGGGGGCAAAAAACGGTGAAAACTAACGTACGAAACCAGAGGGCAGCACATGATGTGATCGCGTGACCCTGCCCGTGAGCAATCTCCCAACTCATATCTGATTAATCCCGGCGAATCTGTAACGAAGGAATTTACACGCGCAGATGCTAATGCTGGAAATTAAAATGGTTAACTTAGAGACCAGACGAGCACGATTATAGGGTCACTGAGGTGTTAATTTTCAATGTGTTATTTTATTGCAAGCGAGCTTGAGAAGGTAGCTATCGTAATATCTCATAACTGTATCGTAACGATAATATTGTCAGACTGCGACGACCAAGTGTCGCCGATAGGTGACGTTGGCGTCGCGTCGCGGTACCGGCGGTTCTTGTGGGTTGTATGATATAATAATGTATGTACAACAGAGGGGGCGGTGTGTAAATCGCAGGGGATACGTTAAATATCAGAACGGTCCTTAAAGTACGACACCTTAAGAGAACATTAAACGGAACATTTTCGATGTGCAAACAAGTCAAGAGCACCATATTACTTCCAAGTGATACCGCTTATGTACACTTCTAGCCGCGCCGTGCGACGACCGCGAAGAAAGAAGGCGACGCCACGGCGGCCATGTTTCTTCTTAACAAATCGGCCCCGGTCTTATCCAACGGCGAGATCGCGCCTCCGCCGCTTTGCAAACGATATTAATTAACTCGCGAGGAACAGAGAACTGACTATTAAAAGGGGGGAAAATCTTATGCCCCGCGTCCAGTCTTCGGAGACCCACCCCGTCGAGGTTCCTTGGACAAAATGGCGCTCGCTCTTATTTCCTTCCTCTGCAAGGAATCTATGGACGCGGAGTCCATCGCGAGGCTTCTGAGGCGTCGGTACGTGTCTCATTACCGAGTCCAAAAGCCCAGAGGACTCCTCGCCAAGGTCCTAGCGAACCAAGAGCCGCCATGATGGTCGCACCTGCAGCTCCCGCAGACCCGTTCTTAGCACTTCCAGGACTGAAATTATACATTTCCGTACAGGTTATCGCGTAGTTTCGGACGTTTCTCGATCCAGGCGAACTAAACGAGGATTTATTTCAGGGCGCAGAGGACGAGTCTAAGCGATGGAGCTACCAGGAAGCTGACCGGGGCATAAAATTTCGTTAGTCTCGCCGGGAAGGCTCGAAGAGGCTCTTCCAAACAGCCCTCTCTCTCTCTCTCTCTCTCCGAGGTTTCCCGACATCTAGCCGTAGAGTAAGTAAGATCACAAGCTTTGGACCTTTCGGTCCCGGGTTAGGGACGAGACGATGTGAGACGGCATTTCCGGCGGTCCGAGCATGAGTGTAGGTGTCGGTATTGTTAAAGGTGGGCTGGATGTCTTAATGGCTACGCGTATGTACAGTACGTGTTACATGGACGTGTCGGGTGTATGCTACAAAGGTCCGTTCGTCCCTCGTCTCCGGGGCGAACGGGACGTCTCCTCTCCTTACTCTTATATCACATGTATAATGTAAGAAGGCACCACTGTAAAGGCTAGGTACAATATGCGATCGATCGGCCGAGTCTTCGACACGCGCACTTATTCGGCAGACACACACGCGACGGAGCGGGGAAGAGTTCACCGTGGTTTCCTAAGGCTGGACAAAATCTCTCCGCGAGCGATTTTCTTCCCCCCGGGGAGAAGGCGCCGATTTTCCCGAATACTTCGAGGCTCCACCTCGATTTCTGTACACGCGACTCGAAGAGGGCCTTCGGGAAGGGACGGGGAAAAGAGATACATATTGCACCGCAATCGCACCCTTCGGTGCGATGACTTCTCTCTCTGCCTTAGCCATAAATACGTTCAATGCGACGCCTATTAACGCGGTACGCATACCTGTGTACATATTTATATGTATGTATATATATATATATATATAATTAGAATTTTGATTATCTTCGGTCCCCCTGGAATTTTGCGACACCTCGCCTAATTTATACGCGTCCTCGCGAAACGGGCAATAAATAAGATTTATCACTACGAGCTACCGCTCTTCTGGTACCTCAGCCGGGTATTCCTCGAGGAGCTCCGACAGCTCCTCCGTACAGAATCGCCCGAACGTTTCTAGAAAGCCCTGATATGTCGGAAAGAAATTTCGAAGGTGGAATCCTTGTCGTCGAGATCCTCTCAGACTTCCCTAAGAGTCTCTAAGAGCGACACGTTCCATATTGTCCCCTTATTTACACGAATTACCCCAGGTCCCGCGGTACCTCTTCGTCATCTCCGTCTCCCGCGACAAACCCTCGCGAAACCGGACGTCGCGACCAAGATTCGCAAACTTAATAGGACTAGGCACTGAAGGTTCACTCTTCCGGGATCGCGCTCGGCTCGGCGTCGATCTTAAGTCGAAAGCACGGACCCTGTCGATCTCAAGAAAGCAGGAAACGCATCTTCCAACGAAGTTAAATGTAAAGACCATGCACGCATCCGACGCATTCGCTCGCACAGGCACTCGCGCGACGTTAACTTAGTTAATAGTCAAGTAGCTACTCCCGTCACTTGGGCAGACGCTAAGTCGTTCCTTTCCGGCGATCCCGAAGAACGTCGGCGTCCCAAGTCGCGGAGTCGCTACGTCTCGGCTTTTGATACGGCCTCGAGAGGGCCCTCAGTCATTGGAAGTATCCCGCGGGATATTTGCTCAAGACTGACTCCGGGTCTGATCCTGACCACATCGAGAGGGTCTCCGAGGTGATCGGATACCAGGGAACGTCCCTCGTCCTAGTCGATGGCCTCCTTCAGGGCCGCCAGCTGCTCCTCGCCGAGCTTGACCTTGTCCTGGATCTCCCGGCCGTCCATAATGAGCTTCGCCTTCATGTTGATGAAGTGCTGGTAGTCCGCGTACTCGTCGTCGTCCAGATACTTGGCGAGGATGGCCGAAACGTTGACGCTCCGCTTGTCGATGTTGCTCTTCAGGATCTTCGCCTCCTCCAGCTGGTCCATCAGCTTGTCCCGCTTGCTCTCCAGGATTTTCTGCAAGGATCGGATCGAATCGGACACGCGTTCCCTAGACAGGGAGACGGATAAGTCTTGCTTACCCTTTCGGCGTGATCAGCAGGCATGCCGAAGAGGGCGTTCTCCGCCCTCGCCAGCCTCCCACTCAGACCCAGAAGAAGACTCGTGATCTTCCCAACTTCCTCGACGTGCAGTCTGTACTTCGAAGCCTCGGCTGGTCGAGCTACCGCAGCGACCCGACTTGCAACCCGTGCACCTAGAGCCTCGTTCACCTCGCCTTCCTCCCTCACAGCCTCCTGTTCCGCCCTGAGGACCACCAGCTTCTTGTCCAGCCGGATCATCAGCTCCTCCTGCACAAGTAAGACATAAGCACCCACTCGACTCGTTCCTTGCCAATTAAATCCCCCTCAAGTACCTTCTTCTGCCTGAGGTCCAGATTATCCGACGCGGCGACTGGAGTGGAGTCGTCGCCGCCCTGAGCCACTTCTTCGCTGACGTCCCGGGAGTATCTCGTCAGGAACCTGGCCTTGCCCTCGGAGGTGGTGAAGTACGCCGACGTAGGCGAGAGGGGGCTACTCGGATCCGTAGCTGACAGGGCCGCTGGGGACGAGGGCGTAGAGGAACCATTTCTGAAAGAAAAGCACCATCGCTGATGAGATCTCGAAGACACCTCCACCTTCCTTCCCGTTCGCCACCTCGATTCAACGACGCCTTAACCGCGCAACGTGTACTTAGCACCTCGTACCCCGCCATTTCTCCACCCTGATGGCTCGGCGGGGCAGCAGGCATAAATCCTGATGCAGCGCTACCGGCGTTTCGTCGGAAACTGCCAAGCCAAGGAGTCCGGGGGCCGTTCAACGTGGTGAGAACTTGACAATATCATTTATGGGCTGCGTTACGCAACATCTCTTGCACTTTCTCCAGCCACCGGGCCGCGGAAGTACTGTCCATTTCTCGGCAATTAGGACTCGCCGAGATTTTCGACAGGCCCTGTGGCCAGGGCGATACGATCTGCAGAGGAAGGGGCACCAGACCGAGGCATCCAGATGCGATCGAATTTCGTCGCGTTCCCATTGACATGACAAATTGGCCCCGAGAGGAGATCTTTGTGACGAGTCGCGCGGACCGAAGCCGAGGAAAGGTCGAGAAGTAGATCTCGAATCGAGGAGAGAGGGCTACCAGGGTGGAGAGGGGGGGCAGCAGGGGCATTAGGCGGTGCTAGAGACGACAATTAATTCCCAACCATAACCGAGTATTAATAAGCCCGGCAGGAATCTCGACTCTACGCCCACACCGCGAGCGTCGGGCAATGGAGCTCTCATGGACGCCAAAGAATGCGCGATGTCACTCGGACCTTTTGGCTCCTTTTTTTCATTTTCAGGTGGGGAGGAGAGCCGACTCGGTCGGTGCTCGATTCCCGAGACAATCGATGTAATACAGGACCTGTTTAATAATTCATTCCACGGGGCGAAGCGCGGCGGGGGGCAAAGACACGAGCCCTTCGTGCAGGAAATTCTCTACAAGCCTGCATTACATCCAAAATGCTCCCATCGATTTCCCACCGTCTCCGAATTCTACTTTAGTCTGTCTAATATCCGTGGTTAATCACGTTCCTGGAAGACAGGCAGGCGAGGGCGACGAATTCTGGCAGCAAGCCCTCCCGGCGGCGTTCTCCACGGCGGCCATCTTGGCGGCTGGTTTATTAAGAGGCAGCAAGTCGCGCGAGTCAACGAACCCTGGTGAGTTCTTAATAATTCAAGTCACGAGCTGGACGCCGGGTTGGGGAACAAAACGAGACCGCCAGGAGGGAAATTGCAGGAAGACCAGGCCCGGTCGAGCGTTCTTAAGCGTGGACTGATCGCAAGGCCATCGCGATGTCTGCGCCACCTGCGGGAGGGTCCTCGGGAGTGGACCTGCATCGTTAAGAGATTTCCAGAGTGGACATAAACCCTCTTCGACATGACCCCTGGTTCCTTCTATATGCCCGAGAACTGTGGAAACAGACCCTTGAAAATAGGAAACTCTCGGGTGGGTCCAGAGGACGCTTGGAAATAGGGAACTCCCGAGTGGACGTGAACCTGGGGACCACGAAGAGGGCCTCTTCCCTTCGATTTAATTTCCATCGGGTGTACCTACCTCTTGTCCTCTTCCTCCTCGTTTTCGAAGCTCGTAGGCGAGGTCCCCTCTAGAGAGAGTCGCTGTCTCGGCCTTGGGTGCAAGGTCGCCTCCACTCTGAAGAGCCCGGACACGTAATCGGTCGGCTTCTTGTGCTCCGGCGTTGGAACTGCACATAGAGGAGAACTCCATTGTACACCGCGTAAATGTAAATGTGCAATTCCCATGCGGCACCGTGCCGGTCGATGCAAATTAATTAGCGGACCGCGTTATAAAGAGGTCCTAACACGGGTCGAGGGAGTCGAGGCCATTCCAGCGACTCGCGAGAGGGTTCCACGTCGTTAAGCTGAGATAATCGGTAATTAAATGACGTGCCGCTATCATCGATCGGTCCGCATCTCGTTAGAATGCAGGTCGTCGCTCTTGTCCGGTTTGCTGGGTTCCTGGGGACTTCGAAGGGGTACGAAGCCGAAGCCAAACGAGGTGATCCGGTAAAGATTCGAGACTAAGTGAGTTAGCCTAAAGGGATTACTAGACTGGGTGCAGACGAGGATCCGATGCCCTGGCGGTTTCAAGACCTTCTTCGGGAACGCTTCCCTTGGTGACGACATTTTTGGGAGTTGGGAGGAAGAGTTACCTAGAAGTGGCACGAGTTTGTCGTTGGGATTGAGCTGACTGGCGAGGTCGCGGCCGAGTTCCTCGCACTCGATCTCTTCGGGGAGCTTCTTCCTGGGCTCCGGAACGTCCTCGACCCTCTCCCGGAAGGCCGCGCCCTCGTCAGCCGGAAGCTCCGTCTGCGACGCCGCGTCGCTGGTGGTGGCGTTGACCCTCAGGACCACCTCGGTTCTCTGGACCAGAGTGAGTCCCTCTATTCCTGGCTGGGGAGATACACAAGGAGACGAGCCGACCGCCACCGAACACTTCTCCTGGGCTGGCGAGGAGTTCCTGGACGAATCCGTGACGGGGTTCGTTGGGGAAGCGGCGTCTGCTGGGGAGACTCTCTCGCAGTCCCGTTCCGACCTCCTGGTCCCGAGGACAGCGTCGTGATGGGTCTGGCTGGACCTGTCGTTGCCTGGGGAATGGGCACCCATGGGGTCGCTCCTCTCCGAGGGCCCCGTGGACTCGGTCTGGGTGGGGCTCGAGATCTTCCTCCTGTAGGCCGCCCCGATGCGTTCCAACAGCTCGCAGGTCGACCTGGTCGGGGAGTCCAGACTGGGCGAGGACTTGGGCGAGGTCCTGGAGGGCAGGGAGTTGGTCAGACCTCCGAGATCCAGGGACTTGGCCGAAGAGGAGCTGGAGCTGGAGCAGCTTCCCGACCTCCTGGGCATTGCCCCTCCTAGAGATCTCGATGTCGGACTGTCCCTGGCCTCTGAATCGGGAGACCTGGGGGGAGATCCTGCCGGGAGACCCAAGGGCTGCCTGGAGTCTGACCCCGCATCCTCGCTGCTGGATCTCTTCTCGGCCAGGACGTTGCGCCTGTTGAGCAGTTCCACGTTCTTCGAGGTCATCTCGATGGTGGCACTCCTCTCCCGGTAGAAGTCCTCGGCTCCTCTTGGGATTTCTGGTAGGAGTCTCTTCGAGGTCGGTTCGCAGCTGGCTGCCAGCTTCCTCCGTTCTCGTTCCAGCTGGCGGTTCCTGTCGTTCAGGACCTCGATGCTCTGCGGGGACAACCTCTCCTTCCGCTCGACCTGGTCCAAGGGGGACTTCTCCGACCTCTCGTGCCGGTCTTCGATGTGGTCCACGTTGTTGTTCTCCCCGCGACTTCGGACTTCGGAGGCTTGCAGCTTCTTGCTCAGGTCGTGCGACAGCTTCCCCATGACCTCCACCGAGTGGGCAGTCCGGTCCTCGATTCGGTGGTGCAGCGCGTCCACGCTGTGGGATTTGGGCAACTCGGGGTGCTGTTGATGGTGATGGTGGTGGTGGTGGTGATGGTGCTGGTGCAGAGGATGAGGATGATGTGGCGTAACTCGCAGCAGAACGGGGTCGTCCCGGTCCCGAGGTGGAGGCCAGTCGTCCAGGCGGGCCGTGGGTGACATGGTCCTCTTGTAGCTCCCCTCGCTATCGGGAGCCCCTCGCTCCCTCCGGTACGCCAGATACGACGCCTTGGATTGGCTCCTGCAACCGAACACCAGAGACACGATTATCAACCTAAGCTTATCAATTAAAACTTTTCATTGCGGTTACGTATGAAACTTAACTCCAAAACTAATCCCGGAAAGAGTGACATTAGACCACCATAGACTTTGTAAAGGGAAATTCCATCCCAAAACCAGGCGTCATATCGAAACATCGCTGACAGACCTTGTGACATTAAATTCTACCCTAACCGATTCTGAAGATGGAAGTTGGAACACCACCGACAAACCTTCCAACGTCAAACTCCACCCTAAACCCCTAAAGTTGTCATGTTAGAACCTCGCCCACGGACGTCGCAGTCCAAGAAGGAATGCGATCGCGATGGTAGCGGAAAGGAAGCAAAAGAGCGAGAGGGCCTTCGTCCCTCCCGGAGAGACAAAGGCGTCTTTGCGACTCGACTCGGTCTCGGAATCGCCTTGGACTCTCGGAGGAAGACCGGTCGTCGCGGGAATGACTCACGATCGATGCCGACCGGGGATAAGACTCGGATAGCCATCAGCGAGGCCGCGTCTTCGCGCTCGCCGCAGCCTCCGTCAAAACCGATCCTCCGGGTCCATAAGTGGCCGCCATTAGGCCCCGGCACGAGGCCGCGCGGGAAAGAGGAGCGCATCTCGTAATTCGGAGCGATCAACAGCGACCGGCTGTTATTTGTGGGTCGACAACCACTCGCGGGTTAAGGCTGATTTCTATGGCCGGACGAGTGTCCGTACTTGGCTCGTCGGCGCTCGAGTAAGGCCGCGTTTACGAGACGTCGCCGACTTTTTACAGTGCGCGCGCGCCTGGAAATCCAGCCTAGGATTCTCTTTACAACATTGGAAAATGTACAAATTTGTGAAAAATCATGGATCGTCGCTTAGACTTCGAATCGACGTTCGGGGACTAATTCAGACTGGCTTTCGTTATATGACAAGAGATTCGTAAGGATTTATAGTTTCCGGTTATGAAGCTTGATTAAAATCCATATGTCCATAAATTGTGGTATTCTGACGTCTATTTGCCCCCTAATCCAGATCGATCGTTAGAGAAAGTGAGATTTCAGGTTTTCGGGTAATATGGGGAAGTTGGCGGGGAGATTTGTGGGTTTTTTCTGGGGTCCCTTGTCCCTTCGGGATGCGGCAGAAAGGAGCCGTGGCCTGCCACGTACACCACCGACAACACCGCGGGAATGACAATGCCCGTTCGCATTCTGGCCACGAAAATGTACAGCGTGAAACTGTGCCGGCAGGAATGTCAGCCGGTTTCTATGAAACGTAAAAGCCTGCACGTGGATCGGCCGGAATCGATTCCGGTCACGTATTCGCCTTTCAAGGAGTTCGATCGGGCCCTGGTCTGGCTGCGGTCCCGTAAGCAGCTCATTTTCGAGAACGCCTTCCCGGCCCGATTTTCCGGCGAGTTTCCACGAGCCTCTCCTCCTTCCCTATCCGTTCCCCGAAGGGGAACCTCGGGAACCTCGGGAACCTCGGGAACCTCCGCCACCTCGAAGAGTCATCCGCATCTCGCGAGTCCTGGGTGCCGATCGGCCTTTCCCTCCGATTTTTCCATTTCCCTTCGGCGGCGATCTGCATCTTCGCTTCCTCGGTGAAAAGAGGAAGTCGACTTGGCACCGGGTCGCGGTAGTATCGGAAATCGGAATGAGAAATCGGCGCGGAAAGTGAAATCCCCGCCGCTGGAGAGCCGAGGAGAATCCTTGGCAGGAATCAGGCTCGACTCCGAGGTCCCTTTGCGCTTCCTCGTCTAAACCTTGTATATATGCCCAGGTCCTGGTTTTTCATTTTACACTTTTTTCCGGTTATTTCTTTTCTTTCATTTTTTTTTTTGCGCGACCAAAACAAGGAAGACCAAAACAAAGTTTGCTCGTTACGGCTCCCTCGATGGGCCTTCTTCTCCGATCCGAGTTGGTCTCGCATGCGCTCAATTATTCTCGCATTAGGCCTCTTAGCTATGCAAATGGCATGCTCGAAAGTTGAGCATCGACGTGGAAGTTCCGAGTATCTCGGTATTCTCCTCGATGAGGTATCCCGGGTGTTCAGGAACGACCATGGACCGCTCTTAAATTTCGAGAGGCCCCTGACTGACCCGGGACCCCTCGACGCGCCCACGAATTTAGTCCTCGAAAGTCCCTGAATAACGCGCAAATTCGGTCCGCGACTTGCGAGAAAAGAGTGCCGAGGACGCCGAGGCGAAACCCGAGGTCAGGACCTTCGCTTGTCTCGGTGGTTTCGCTCGACGGAGAGATCACCGTTCTCCATTTGTGCCCGAGTCGCGTACCGAGGCCCTTGCGCAAGAATCGCTTGCTCCCGAAAATCCGCATCTAGAACTCGGGTAATCGTGGGAAGACCCCTTCCAATCCTGGTCCCCTCCGAATTAGGTCCCGAATCTAGGTTGCCCCGCCATCACCCCCAAAAAGTCGCCCTAAACCATCCCCCCTCAATAATTGTCCAAACCTATTTCTCTTCCATCAACAAAATTCGCATTCATGCACCTTTGTTCCGCATTATCCCTTCATTCAATCCCATATTGTATTACCTCCATTATTAACATTACTTGAAACAATTCTTCCGTCCATCTGGTGTTATCAATTTCTCTTGGCTATCCTGGGGTTGGCGTTGAAATTTTTTCCATTTTCCCTACCTTCGCCACCTTGGACTCAATAATAAATTCCATGCCCCTGATTTCGTCCATTCGACTAATCGCGTCCCCGAGGTCTCCTCTTCGGAAGCGGAGCACGACATGGCGGAAGCGTGGGAAATGCGGAATCGCGCTCGGCCTTATCAGCCCACATGGCCGCGTTCGTATGCGGCCCTATCGCCGCTCCACCCGAGGACTCGCAATAAATTAGCGAACGCCATTGGCCGCCATTAAGTCCTCCCTCGCGAACATCCGTAGCGAACACTGGCGAGCATGTCCGACCTCGCTCGGCCGTGTCGTCCTTTGTGAAGCCGACCCTCTTCGAGGCCGGCGATTCACGGCGAAGCGGGAACGTCCTTCGAGAGACTCTTGGTCTGTCCTTAGATCCTTCGACCCAGAGGACCCTCTCAAGGAGTCCCTCCAACGCCGTCAACAACGAGACGTGGGAACGAGGTTTCCTCATACGGTATCAAGTTTTCCTTCTAACCCTGAAATTCCTGCCAGGAGTTCCTCAGCCCCGAGCGGCCGTCACTGTGAAGAGTGAAAGGAGTTCGCCCAGAGTTTTGCAATTAAACTCGATCTGTCCGCTCGCACATATTCGACGGAGTAGCTGGCGAGTTCCCTCAGAGATCCGGGGACATTAAGGGAGTCCGACCTCGCGCAAGAAGAGGTTCCCCACGCACAACGGCGCGCAACAAAGCGTTCCGAAATGGTGAACGCGACAGAGTCGGGGGGGAAGGCAAGAAACGTAGTTTCACAGAGGCCACGCATCCGATTTAATCGCGGCGAGACCTGGAGGAACGGGATATTCCTTCCCGTATAACGACGAACGCCGGTTTCGTTGCGAGGACGCCGGCCGGGTCGTCGCTCGTTACCCGGACCGGTATAGAAACTTAGAAACTCGCGCGCGGAAAGTCTCGAGAGTGGTTTACCGCAGTCGGAGGACCGCCTTTGAGGGGCGCTGTAGCGGATTGTTTCGGATTGACCGGCCAATTATCTCCGGTACGGGCGTTAAGGGCGATCGGGGAACGACGGGTGCGTAGGTGATCGGCGAAGATGATGCGCCGGTGAGTCAGCGACCGGCTCGTTACCCGGCGGATCACGTCGCGAGTCCGGAGGTCGAGTCCTCCTTCCGGCGTCGGGACGAGGCCGCTTTTTCCCCCAGGAAGTCGACGGTCGGGATGTTACGTCGCACCAAGCCAGCCAACGATCGCGTTTTAACGGCGGTTCCCTCCATTTTTTTTTTTTTTTTTTTTTTTACGCAACGTCGTTCCCGGAGAACGGGCTCCAGAGGCGGCCCCGGCGGCGCCTTACTTTCCTTAAGGGCGTGGAATAAAACGGCCCGGTATAAACGGAGTGGCCGGCGATTATGCTCCTTTCCTCGAGCCCGCCACTCTCCCTTAAATAGAGAAAGCAATCGCGCCGAAGGAGAGCTCGCTACTCCGCGGTGACCCTCTTCGGGGCCCAAAGTTGGCGTCGCGACCCAATTTTCGGGCCCGACGCGTGGCGCCTTACATGGGCCCATACATGACGAGGCATTGTGTGCGATTTGACGAGCGATCGCGGGAGAACCTCGTGATCGTTCCGGGGAATTTGCACTCGTGGCTCTCCACCTTCTTCCGATAGCAAGTCGTTCCGAATTCGATGCGCCACGGGTGACTCACGCCGCAGCGGCCGCGTGCGGGACTCGCCGCGACCGCATGCGGGACTCCCTCCCACGCGACCGGCCGAGTCAAAAGTTAGGAGCCGAAAGTCAACAATGAGGTCACAAGAGAAAAGATCCGCGGGAAACGTCGCCGCTGCGACATCTCGGATGGAACTCGGAGGATCTGCTCTACTAATCGCGTCTCTTAACTGATGGACCTGGTGATGAGCAAAATCGGTGTTGGACCTGGTTTTGGTCGAGGTTTATAAAAAACGGGCAGGTACGGCCGAGTACAGGACCAAGATCGAGATCTGACCACGTTTGAAGACCTGGACGAAGACCAAGACCAAGACGCTGAAGCCAACGCCGAAATTGCCCATCACTAGATCAACCCTGCTGGTTCCGATCATGATGCGTCACCACTGTGGGGTGCAACCATGTCGATCATGGCACGGCTCTGGTAAAAAATCATCCCAGGGTTAATACCGTCAAGGAATAAGCGGTACCAGCACGGAAACGGGTGGTGCCACGAGGAAGGAGATCCCTGAAGAGACCAGAACGGGAAACCGCCGAAGAGGCCTCGACGAAGCGATTAGGTATACTGGAAACCCCCGGCCTACGTGCCGAGCGGTCAAGACACCACCGCAAAAAGTATCCTCATTTTCCGCGCTCCGCTGGAGAGAGACAAGGTCGCTCGCCTCTTAGGCGGTGGGACAAAGACGCAAGGATCGGAGTCGTAGCACCGAGCGACACCGAACGCGTAGAGAACGAACGGAGAAACGAGGAATCCCGTACTGGCAAGTCGTTGAGTGCGCCTAATCGTGGGAAAAGCTCGCCAAGCGGCGGCCTCTTTCGGGAAAGTCCTTCGGAAGATTTTCCAAAGCGGCCCCGAAGAGAGCGACGCGACTTCTTCGTCCATGTCGATGAACACCCAGAAACCGGTAGCGAGCTTGGAGACTCGTATTTTCGAGGCAAAACCACAGCCAGTTATCCGTCCGTTCATTACGTGACGGCTGACAATTTAGTGGTGCCGGCATACCGCGCCATTTTGCCACTTAGCACGGCTACTCGCGTTCCAGTTCCGCGTATCCAGCATCCGTTCCGCGAAGAACCCGCTTGCCCATAGCTTCTGTTGGTGACTCGTTTTTTCCGCCAGGGAAGCAGCGTTTCCGAAATTCCGTGATGGTCGGTCGTCTTCGGGACGCTTTCCATGGCCGCTCGTTGCTCGGGAACAAAGAACGATGCTCTGAAGGCAGGTGCTGAAGTAATCGGGCATCCGACGCTACGATAGCACGTGTAAACGCAGCTGCACCGGCAGATGGTAGTATCCAAGGTAGTACTCGAGACTGGGTGACGAGTCAAGCCCTGGAACCAGCGATTCCGCCGTGGAGGAACCACGAGAAGAGCCGGGGTCGACGACTTCGGACGTAACCAAGTTGTGCAACCAGTGACGTCACTTCCAGTTGGTGCTCCCCGAGGAGAAAGGAAACGCGAAAAACAAATTCACCGGGGGAGTTCGTTGCCGAAGAGGTGTCCCTTCGTCGGCTCGACTGGGATTAAATGGGAGCGCGAATGCACCGCGACGACGAAGAGCGCCTTCGAAAGGAGACCGGGAGACCCTCCTCCGAGGCGGCGAACAAAGGGACCATCCTGGATTGGCCTTTAGCAACAACCGGACCTGGGTTTGATTTCGGACTCTGTCGGAGTAACGGTGTCCAGGTCGTTCGGCAGCTGGTCCCGAGGACTGCCCTGGCAGCACCAGGGTTCCAAGTCCATTGCTCGGTTGCCCAACACTACCCATCGGACTGGTCATCGGATCGAGATTAAGGTCCATCCAATGTCCCAAGGAGCGACGGCTTCTTCTTTGTCCCCACCTCGGCACGGACTCGAGTCGGGTCGTTCCAGGCTTAACGGACGCCTCTTAGCGATCCCTTGGCCCTGAAGGAAGCGCAAGACCAGGAGTCTTCGGAGCATTCAGCTGTCTCGCTTGTTCGGTGCTGATCGTTGCCAGAAAAAAAGGCTAAAGTGCTAATGTTTGTCCCGCTGATCAAGCCACGTCGCGCCATGTGTCTTCCAGAGGTGCCCACGCCATCGGCGTGTTTCCGCCAACGAACTCATCCAGGAAAGTGCACAAAATCCCACCTAGCGCGATTTATCGCCGGAAGAACATCCAGGGAGACGTTCGACGGTAGTGGACCATAAATCACGGGGGCATCTCTCTATTACCAGACCAAGGAAGATGAACCCCAGAGGCGACGACGCGCATCCGCCAGGCGATCTTGAGGTGGTTTATCGAGGCTCCATTTCTCAGTCCAGGAACCCTGTCTGCCTGGCTGGCATCTCCGACTCGCTCCTTCGGACCTCCTCCAGGATTCAGGGTGTTCTCGGCCGAGGCCTGCAGGTCCGCGATATTAACTGATGAGCACTTGGCCGACCTCGGAATCCTAGATTACCATCTGCGCGTTGTGTACGCTCCAGGCGGCACGTTCCCACCCAAGATGCGGTGCCGTTCGTTGGAGCGGCGGCTAATCGAAATCGAAAGTTCGATTCGACGCACGATGTGCGGGACCGCCGGGCGGAAAATCGCGTGGATGACGTGGACACGCGTATACCACCAACAACCCGAAACGCCGAAGTCCGGAGGGCCCTAATCGCCGTTAATTAGATCGATGCGGTTAGCAGCCCATCGTTCTAACCTACACATTGGGCAGCGAATAGATGACTGTGGTCACACCAGGATGCCTGCCAATTAGAGGGTCCACTTGTTAAACGAGGTCCCATCCATCGGACACCCTCTGGTCACCTGGCTTGGATGTTGCCAGGGGGGCAAGCCCAATTCGGTCCAGATCCTGCCGCCTACCAGTGCCGATAGGAAGAGTCCTTCATCGATTTACGTTCCGTCGTTCGTTCCTCTTCTTGCAGCCGCGGTGCTCGTGGTCGGGGCACCAGTTCCCAGGCTCCGCTGTTGCGGTTAATACCCCAGCGGTGAGTCCACGTCCAGAACTGCATCCGGCCGATCCACCCGATCCACCTCGAGGTCGCGTCTCGCATACGTAACTCGGCCGAGTAATTACTCCCGAGCCGAGCCGTCGCGAAAACGGAGTGTAAACGCAAAGGCGCGCGTCTCCGTTAAACCGCGGACCGGAGGAACGGGGTCCGCGCTAATACGGGATAATTTCTTTTAACAATGTCGCCCTGTAATCCGAGGCCGGCCGAGCCGTCCCGGGAGAGCCGGTTACGGCCGTTTAATCCCCGCAGCCGTTGCGCTACGTCGGAAGGGATCAAGCTCACGGTTGGACACCTTGATCGCCTCCAATCGTATGAGACTTGCAGTCCCCATTCCTTCCGGGCACGCGTTTTCAACCAGAGACCAAACGATAAGCAAAATCGGCCTTAGTCTTGGTCTTGGTCCCAGTTTAGCACGTTCTACCGGGCCAAGACCAAGGCTGCGAGAAGCAACACCGATTTTGCTCATCGCTCCAGGTAAGGCACAACACTTGGCACGTCTCAGCAACGCTGCTGACACGTCAAAGTGCGGCCAGCGTGCCTTGCGGTGTGTTTGCGGCGAGCTAATGTAGCCGCCGCGTGTAGGGAGGATGTCGGACCGGGTAAAAATGAGAGGTTGCTGGTTCGGATCTTAGAGGCGATCGTGTTTCGAGGCTCGAACAGAGGTTGCGAGGAGGAATCAGCGAACTGCAACGGAATCGGTTCGGGAGCGACATTTCAGAGGGTGCTCCGCCGTGAAACTAGCTCCGAGCTGGAATATTACGAGCGGGCGGATACAGGTTTCGCGGTGATCGATAGGCAGCCAGGGCAACATCGCGTACGTGCAAATACGAGGGGCCGTTGCGCAACCGGCACTCGTGGCCCCGGTTCGGCAACGAGGAGTTATCGACGCGAGGCTCGCGCTCGATTAAGTAATCCCCGATAAAGATAACCACCCCGGTAGGAGGGGCCCCGCACCGTCCGTTCCCCCCGCGGAACCGCTGATCGACAACGGCCATTACGCCCGATTTTTCCGACCGATGAAACGTGGCCAAACGGGTGTTCCAATAGCGGAGTAAAAGTCAAGATTAATGGCGTTTGTCTTCTACCGGGTACCCCGTGACGGGCACGTTCGTCGTACGACGAACGAGATGGCCAACGTGGACCCAGGAGTTCGACACCTGGGTTCTATGAGCCTCCAAAGGGCGCTCGAATATCGAGCACCTACGGACGGCGTCGTTGCGGATGGAACCGGGAAGTAGGGGGGCGGTCACGAAAGGGGAATTAACCCGTATCGACCGAGCCCTGTTGCGGCCGAAACCGTCCGCGAGACTGGAAAGTGGTCGAGCGGAATACTCGAGCATCGGGTTAATTCCCTTCCGACCAGCCGGCGCATAGAGCGTTGGGCAATCGGAGTCAAAGAGCGTCCCCTTTGTTTCGAGGCACGACATTTACGATTTACCCCGGAAACCAGTCGTAGGGCGAGAACAGGAACGAAACAATGGGTTTCGGGATTGGCGGATCCGACGCTCCAGGAGGTCGGGCACCTAGATGCGTCCTTTTGTACCTTCGTATCCGAAACTTATTGCTCCCGAAGACCATGGTGTTGATGCTGGTGGCCAGGTTGGACACGCTCAGATTCAACATCTGTCCCGTACCGGGGCTCGGACGACCCGCTAATGCGTATCGTCTCGAGCAGGGCCGCTCCTCTTCGCCGGCTCGCAGATGCACATCTCACCGCCACGTCGTCAGAACCGCGCGACGAATCCGCACATTTAAGAGGCAGATGCGACCATCGGGGCCGCCGGAGAGTTGGCGCGTCTCGGGTGAACATCCGCCCACCCGACGAGCGTCGACGTTCGGCGAGAACTGCAGCGACGTCGACGTACCGACCGCTGTCAACGGAATGAGCCGACCCTCGCGCCACGACTCGGGCGAGAGCGGGCCGCCCCCCTCCCCCTTCACCGGCCGGCGAGGGAGAGAGACGACGCGCAGTGCGCGCGCACTCGACCGACAGAGACCGAGCGAGGCGCTGTCCGCCCGAACCTAGCCGAGTTACCTCGAACTCGCCCGAGTTCCCGGAGGCCTTCCGCGACGGGTCAACGAGGTCACCGACGACGGGCACCGTCGTTCCTCGGACCTAGACGCAGGAATTCCCTCCCCCGGGTGCTTCCAAGGGCCGTCCTCGCCTCCTCGGCAGGAAATCGCTCCCGAGTCGTTGACTCGGCCGTTTATGTCGGCGCTCGCGATTATTAATAACCGCGCAGAGGCGGGACCCGGAGGCGCGATCGCGGAGTAACGGGCACCGGTTCTTCACCTCTGCGCCCTGGAAATTCGGGATTTAACGTTAACGGCCCGTTATAGGCATCACCATTGCAGGTCCTAACGATGTAGGTGCCAGGATGCCGAATCAGAGCGACCTGAGATAAGGAGCTCTTGGCCGCTCTCAGTTAAGAGTACCTCCTCTTTTTTTTTTTCGTATTCCCGGACGATAATAATTCCTTCCTCTTTCTTTTCAGCCTTCTTCTCGTGCGATCGGGCGTCCCGAGGAGAACCGGCACAGCCGCTGGCGGTTGTCGTAGGTAAGTGTGTTTGACGCGCTTCGCGACTCTCGCCTCTGGGCCCTCTCGGATCTCCGCATTATCCAGAGCCTCTCACCTTTCACGAAAGAAGCGCTCCTCTCCCAACGCTGCTCCCCGATATCAATGGGGTCGCCGAAATAAGTCCGACCCTGGGCTAGGTCGGAAAGAAGGACTCTTCTTCTGGGCGTTCTTTGGGTACATGTCTCTCCGCGATGAAAACGGCTCGATGCGTTGAACGCGCGGACACGGAAGGAGGAGAAGAAAAGAACGTCCGGTCTCGTCGGGGACTGACTCGGGGAATACAAAGCTGACGTCCGGCAAGGCATCGTCGAGGGACTCGACGAACGGATCCAGGTCAGGAAGAATGAGCCTCCATTGTGCGACTTGAATCGGCCGGGGTGGTTAATCGGGTGAAATCCACGATCCGATCAATCCGATCGAGTCCCCGAGGAGTGACGGCCGGTCGGCTCGTCAAAAACGCGAAAACGCCCCGCGACGTCCGGAGGTCCTTCACCTCGACTTCCGGATCCGCTTGGCTGGCTCCGCTTCCTCTTTCGATTTCCACGAGCGGACGTCGCGATTTGTCCGAATCGGAATGGCCTGGGAGAAAGACAAAGAACTTTCGAAAATCGGACGGCTGGTCTCTCGAGACGGAGACGAAGCGGGGACGAGCAAAATCCCTCGGTGCCGCAACCTTGGTCTTGGTCCTGGAGAATGTGCCGACGAAGACGAAGGGTCGACCTACCAAGACCAAGACCACGGGCGACTTTGCCCATCGCAAAGACAAACGGTCACGGCCAAGGAACGGCGAAACGGCAAGAACCGGCAGCAGAGGTGTCGTTAATCGACGTTCCCTCGTCGCCGGCAGGTCCGACATCCCGGGACGTTAAATAATAATTATTGACTTTAATGAGCACTCGTAAAGACGCGCGGATACGTCACGGAGTTGGCGGCGACTCGTAAGACGAGAACCGTCGCATAACCGAGGCCCCCCTTGTTGGCCGGGTGGCGGGATCGATTTCCGCGACAACCTCAGGAAACCGAACCCGCGTTTCAGGTGTGCCAAGATGTCGGGGAGGTGGTATCCAAAACGCTTTCTGGGTCCCCGGAGTCGACCCGCGCCATGAGATCCCGTTCTCCAGGGGGAACTCCGACTCTTCCAACGTAAGACACTCGCCCCAACGCAAATATCTCCCTCCTCGATTTTGCTGCCCAATTGAAATACCTAAGGCCCCACACCATGCGGAATTCGACTCGGTTCCGGGTATCAAAGCTGGGGAACGATCCTGGCTCCGATCGTTCTCCAGCGCGAAGAGCCGAGCCACCCGGAACCGATTCCCATAGCCGTGGAAGTTCCCGGCCATAACGACAACTAACAACAACGGCTTCGAGATGCAGGCCGATGCATCGCCGAGGCTAGCAAAAAGCCGAGGCCGGAACGTCGCGATGACCCGCGACGAAGCCGACTAATCGGCCGCTTATCGGGTTTATCGCGTCGCGGTTATCGGCGCGCTTGTCCGCGAGGTTCCGTCGTGGGATTCTCCCAGAAAGGCGGCCGCAGCCATTGCAGCGTTTATCGTCGACTGGTAGTCTATATTCGGATGGGTTATCGGGCCGTTTCAATGTTCAGGGATGATAGCGATAAGGCGCTTTTCGCGCGATTAATCGCTCACCGTGCGCAGCCGATGATGAGGTCCATCTCCGTTGGGCGTTGTCGAGGACTCCATCGAGCTACTAACTCTCTCGCGACTCTACTGAGAGACGATCGAAGGCTCTTTTCCGCCGGCGGGTGATCTAGCTCCCCGCGGCTCGTCAGCTGATGTCACCGTCTATTTGAAGGCGGTCAGCAGAACCTCTACGAGGCTTCTGCGTCTCTCTCCGACCGCTATTCCGGTCTGACCCTGGCGGATTGCGCGAATCGCGGCGCCGGCATCGGGCCTAAAGCGCGCTCGAATGTAAATTACGAGAAAGTTAATGACCGGTTATACGACGTGCCGGAGCGGCGCCGTTTAGGCGATTCCTAGTCGTCCGTCGCTGATCGATCAATTACTGCGGACTCCATAAATTTTCCCGAGGTCCGACGCAGCTTGGCGGCCGGAAGTAAGTGCCGATCCTCCCCCAGGGTTCGCTGTCGAGGTCGCGAAGGATCCTTGGTGGTGAGGGGAATTTTAGGACTTGGTCTCGCAAAAGGTCGGTCCGATTTTTCTCGTTACTAATCCTGGGGTAAGTCGAAGGGTGCACACTGAAGGGACAACCCAATTTTCGCCCAACTTTCCTGGGGTCCAGGAAACTCGGGAACCTTCCATCGGTGCGCCGACCCGGTCGGTTTACGACCTGCCTCCAGGAGGCCGCACACTCTAAATAGAGAGGCGCGGTGGACTTTATGACTCGGGCTTTATTGCACCCTATATTTGCACCCGGGCGCACGTGGGGCGGAAGAGCGCGGGCCAGACCGTGCGGAAGCGCCGCAGACCCCGACAATTGCTCCCACGCGATCCGGGACCGCCGAATCGAGGCCGACTATCTCGACCCTGCCAAACCTCGAATTAACGCGATTCGTTTGCAAACCGTCGGCGAACGGTCTGCGGTGCCTTCGAGGCTCGCGGCTATTTTGCCGGTTTTTACGATCATTGCCAAGGAACGATCTAAAAACAATGCCAGGAAATTATTGTAATTTGCCGGCCGGCCGATCCTCTCGGTCCAACTTCGGGCCAGTGACTTATGGCTCGCGTGACGCCGAGCTGTTACTTTGCGCCCTGGACGGGAAAAAGCTCCCTGGGAGAGGTACTCCATGGTCGTCCTGGTCGAACCCTCTAGGAACCGGGTTCTGGTCCCGAGTTGAACCTTACGGGTGGATTCGGATGCGGTTTCTCAGGGCACGCTTGGATCGACGTTTTGTCCCTCTTCTTGGTCGCTTCCTGATGTCCTCTTGACAGGTCACCGTCCAACCGCGCCTCAAGCCTTGCGGAAGCTCGCTCTTCGTGGTCTCGGCAACGCGATAGCCGAGCCACCAGCTACCGCGGGTAATGGCGACGAGCGATTTTCTCTGCCGTCAAGAGCGAGTGTCACGAAGAGGATCCCGTTCCTCGAGACGGTCCGTGGATTCGTGTCCGGTGTCTCTCGGTCTCGCTGGTTGGCCATTGTCTTGGCGCTGGTGCAGTTGTCGCTTCGGTTACGCCACCTTGCACCGCCGTGACCGTGGCACCGTCGAGAGCCGACCCGAGAGCCTCGATAAGGACCCTCGAAAGGTCTGGGAAAAGAGAAACCTTAGCTCGAGGACACGGGACCACCTCGATATCGCGTCCCACTAATCGGTGAACGCCAAAAGATTTTCGCACGTCACTCGTGAGCACTTGGGGAATGTCTTCAAAATTTGATCTTGAGAAAAGATCAAGCTGAATCAGGGCGCTGTACTAAATAAACATTTCAGGGCTTTCCTTAGATGTTCACGAGTCTTGGGTTGAAATCTCAGCCATTTCTGGTTCAGGGGAATATCATTAAAAAAACTTGAATGCGCGGTTTGCTTCATTGCAAAAAAATGTTTGAACCTTTATAAATACGTCCACGAACTTATGGAACGATCCAGTAGCGAACGGCGCAGCTCTTGGAAGGCCTTCTACCGGTTTTGCGATCGCTACCGGCGGCTCTTCTTGCTGCTTCTGCCAGAGACGCGCTTTCATCTGCTCCGGAAAATGCATATCGGGAGCGGACGCGAAGACCGAAGAAGCCTCTTCGTCCTCGGACGCGAAAAAGGAGGAGAGGGAAAGCACGGTGTTCACTTTCGAGCCCGGACGCGCTCTCCTTTTCCCGGCCGACACCCTTCCCGGAGAAAATGGACGCCCCGTCTTCTATCGGGGCGTTTCGCGAAGACATTACACGCTCTGCCGGCATCTGTCGGCTCCATTGTCGTTGCAAAACCCAGAAGGCCCCTAACAAACCGAGCCACCGCTGCGTCGTTGGTTGGCCCAACCTCTCCGGCAACCTTCAGCCATTGCCCGCCACTTTTACCGAGGGCCTGACTTTTATCGCCGAAGGTTGCGACACGACTCAGTTTTCACGTAATCGACCTGGTTCCCTTAACGACCGTTGCAATTGCTCCAAAACTCGAGGTTCTGCCCCGCCATGGAACGCAACAAGAACCACCCTCAGTTCCCACTGTACAAATTCATATCTTTACGGACTCTTTTTATCGGAATTTTTATCAATCAACTCGCGATAGTTTCACGGCAAATACCCATTTCATCACATATAAACAACTCAACTCAAACTCTCAACACCCCCAGTGGACGCGAAACGCTCACCGAATTGCGAAATTTAGCATAACGCGTTATTTTGCATGGAAGATATTTTTCCCAAGTTTCTCATTAAAACAACCCTAGTTTTAATCATTATACGGCGAGCTTTAGGAATTCTTGATTTTTTTTTAACGGTTGCTTATCTAATTAATTCATGAAGCTGGAGCCCCCCTGAGATCCTTTGTCCGCAATCTTGCCCGTGTCGATCAGTTTTTATTCGATACGAATAAGAGCTGCGTTTCTGATAGCGTTATCGCGCCTCCACCCAAAGCATGTGAGGCGATGTTTGGGCTGGAACGTGCTTTCAAACCCGAACAAATCGCGGTTGCGCAAACGTTTCTGCGCGATCGTACGTCCGCACGAGACGGAATAAGCCCCGACGTGTCTGGAGAGTTCAACGCTCGGAGAGATAGCATCGTATGGTGATTCAACGGAGCGGCGGAAGCTCCGGCCTCGAAGACGAAGCCGAAGACAGAAGTCGCTGCCAAATCGGCAAAAATTGAACGGACCCCTGCAAGGCGATTTTCCGTGGGAGAGATGTAACAGGGAAGGGACTCCCGAGGGACTCCACGAGGCCAAACGAGTTTCGCCTCCTCGGGATTCCCGGATGCGCGCCGAGTCGTTAAGCGCAAAAGCAAAATGCCGCTTGATTTGCGGCAAGATGCGTAACCGAGACCTGAATCGGCGTCTTTTAATCTGGGAACTGCTCATAGAGATGGCCAGGTTGTGGGAGGCTGTGGGAGGTGGGAAGTTCCCCATTAAGATGGGGGTACCAACCCAGTCGAACGTCTTCATAGGGAGTGCTCGGTACTTCGGCAGCCGCTCGGCCGTTACGGGAACACGAGTAGTCACCCAATCAGAGCGAGGAGGGAACAAAAGAAAGGTGAAAAGAGACCGAACTTATCGACCCGTGGGATCGGGGCCCACATCCTGGCAGGCGCCTATCGGACGGCTCGGCGCGATTTATTATCGGTCGATCGGCGGATCCCGCGGGAGAGCTGGACTCTCTCGAGACGAGAGGTCGGGACGCGTTTTCGTGGCCCGGAAAGCCACGGACCGATCAGCGGGGACCGACCTCTCGACACAAAGAAACGGCCTCTGGAACCCCGGAATAACGGCGATCGCGGTTAAACGCTGGTGACGGATGCTCGGATGGTTTCGGGAGACCGGGGAGGAATGACCAGACGGCTTGGTACAGTTACTCAGGCCGGAAGCCCGGAATGCTCTCTCGGTGCCTGAAACGCAATTACAGGGCAGCACAATTGGCACCCTCGTTACTCGGAGGAGACACGCTTCGAGCCTCGACGCCGAATCCTGCTCGGCCTGACTGCCTTGGATAACCACTACACCGCCCTACTCCTGACTTCGCCATTTTTAAGAATTAAATAAATTAAAGGTCGAATAAACCATTGGCATCTTATACCTAATACGTCGAAAACGATTCGTGTAATTTTTTTTTTTCAACGCTGCAGGTTGAACACAACGATTCTATTTCTTCGCCTCCTTCGCGTAAGCTAAGGAAACCTGCAGTTCAGGACTAAAGAAGCCGATCTGGAGAACAACGCGGAAGCGCAGGAGCCTAGCAGACTGCCAGGAGCATAAAGCATCCTTTGGATTGTCAGGGCTACACTGGAGCCCCACAATCCCTCCCCCGAGACACCCCCTGAGATGTGGACGCGGTCGTTAATACCGTTACGAGGGGCAATTCAGGGAAAGTTATTCGCCCGTAAATCAGATCGTAACAAGCGCCGTTAGATTTGCAATGATAATCTGATGGTAATGCGGTACGATTTGGTCGTGCGCGGTGCGAGAGTAAGAATATAATTAATAATTATGCTAATCCGCGGCGGCTCCGGCAGGGCGGAAGTTTTCTCCCCCTCGCCGAGACCGGGAGAAGCATCGCTTGTAAACGCCGAGGTGATTTTAAAGTTTCCACGATTTACGACGTCGAGCGAAACGAGGACTCGCGAGGGGCTCTTCGAGGTGGTCCCACGGCACTCTAACTGCCGCCGTACAAGGCGACTGTTTTCATAAACCGCGAAATCCATCATTCCCCTTTGCGATGCCCGTAAGAGTCCAGGGGAACATCCTCTGGTGGGAACCCTACCGAGAGCTCGACCCTGAAGAGGCCTCTTCGCGTCCTCCAGATGCTCTCAATAAATTCCTATAACCTCGTCGGTACATGTTTTCCATACTTACGTTGGTGGAGCAAGTGGAGGTGCAGGTCTCGGAGGTGGTGGCAAGGACTTCCTCCCCGGGGTGTTCTGCCTCGGAGCCAATGGCGGAGGTGGCGAAGACGGAGATCCCGACTCGTACCGGTCCAGGGGGCTCTGCGGCTGCGGTTTCTGCATGGGCGCGTCGGTGTACTTCGGAGGCAACGCATAGTAGTTCCTGGACGGAACCTCCGCATGTCGCTGGGGGTTAGGCACGTATTTCGGGGGGTCATGGTACTTCTGGGGACTACCTTCAACGAGTAGCTTGGTGCTGGCCTCGTAGGAAGTCTTGATGGGGCTGCCCACCGAGAAATGGGGACCGTCTGGGTACTTGGGGGATGAACTTTTAGGATTCTCCGGGATGGGCAAGTAATTCGGTCTCTGCTGGGCAGGGATGGTTCTGTCGCCGCCCATCGGCACCTGGGGTTGGGGCCTCTGTCCAGTGGAGGACTCCAGTCTCTGGTTCTCGTTCCTCAGCAAGCCCGACACGTCGGTTCTGGTGCTCTCCACTCTCATGGACTCCTGTCGGATGATGCGCGGCTCTACCGGGACCTGTGGTGCTGGTCGTTGGTTCCCGGAATCGCTGTATCTCTGGGAGATCAGGTCCGGAAGCTGAGCCGGAGGTCTGGAGGAGAAGAGCCGCTCCTCCGAGATGCGCCTGACCGGGGCTACTCGACCATTGACCATCAGCTTCTGGGTCGATGGGTACCTTAGACTGGACCTGCCGGTGGCGACCATCCTGTGGGTCGCGAAACCTGCCGACACTCCGTTCTCCACGACCATTTCCGACTCTACGTGCTTCAGGGTGGAGGCCCTGACGAAGTGCTGGCTCTGGGAGCTCTTCGTGGACGAGTTCACCGGCGAGGACTTGCTCTGCTTCTCGTGTTTCGATTGCGAATGCTTCGACCTTCTTACAGAGTGCCTTTCAGGCTGGGCCTTGTACCGCTCGTGGTCCCTCTTCTTCTCCTCGCTGGGCACCGAGTTCTCTTTGTTGTTCTCCGAGTTTTCGCTTAGCTCCGGCGGGGGTGGCGGCAGTGGGTCATCACAGTTCAGGACCTCGTTCTCCGTGACGGTAGGCGGCGACGGGGGCGGTAAATCAGGACTGGGAACACGATCGTTGTAGGCGGTACGTAGGTGGGGTTTTTTAGGTGGTCTCTCGGGCACCCAGTCATCGATGCAGATCGGCGGACCAACGATGACCGGCCCCAGCAGATCCGTGGAGAGGCTACCGCAGCTGTTGCTGTGCTGGTGCTTCGGGCTCGGCAACTCGGAGGCACCTTGTCCTCTGCTGGTCTTCTCTCTCCAAGTGCCACTGGCATAGTCCGACGCTGAGCTGGCTCTCCTCGAGCTGGAAGGTCTAGGTCTGGGAGGAGGCTGAGGTGGAGGACTCTGTGGAGCTGGTGCAGCACCTTGCGCCAATTGGGGCTCGGACCTCCAAGATGGCTGGTGATGCCTTTCATAAAACGAAAGCAGAGCCTTCTTCTGAATGGCCTTGAGGGTCGGGTCCGACACGCGATGTCTCTTTTCAGGGTCCAAGTACGTGTACCGCATCTGCTGTTGCTGCTGTTGCTGCTTCTCCAGCTCGCAGATCCTCTCTGCCACCGATAGCTGCGGCTGCTGAGGCGAGGTCGGCGTCATCCTGCAAGACAGCCATTATTGAACATACGTTTGATACACTTCCCCTTAAACAAGGGCATTTCTACATACCTGGTGGCCTGGCTAAGGTCCTGGGGCTGGGTGGTGCTCACAGGGTACAACTTCCGCTGACTACGCTCCCTGTCCAAGTAGAGGACACTCTCGGAGTGGTGTCGCTGCGGCGTCTGCACCCTTGCGCTGTGGGCGATCAGCTGTTTGCTGCCCTGCACGCCATTATTGCTGACATCGGACAAAGAACCATGGTGCGGATCCCAATCTTCAGGGCTCTGCGAGGCGCCGATCCCCTGCCTGGTGGGACTTTGTGGCATCGGTTGGCGTAAGGATCCGTACTTGTCCTGGTCATCCTTGGCAGGGGTGGTTGCCCAAGTGGAAAGTTTGCTCCGCTCCTGCGTGTCCTCGTCGATGCTGGACTCCTGCCACTTGGTTTCATGTGTTTCCGAGGACGAGGTCTGGCCGATGACGCTAGGAAGACTGGCCCTGCTGTGCTTGTTGCGCTCGTTCATGGTGCTCTGCCACTTCTCGCTGTGTCTGCTCTTGGCGGGCGACATCCCGGCGGAACTCACGTCCGACATGGAGCCCTGCCACTTGTCATGGACCACTCCGGACTTCTGGGCTACGCCGTTGACGCTGACATCGGACATGGAGCCGTGATGCCACTTGTCGGGCCCTGGTCGTGCTTGCAATCCGCTGGAAACGCTGACATCCGACATGGAACCATGCCACTTCAGGGTTTCGCTGCTGGACGCGCTGCCACTGGACGTGGTCACCACGCTGTCTCGACCTTCCCTGGTGGTCTCTTCCCAGGTGGACGCTGGCCTCTGCGCCACCGCCTCGCTGTCTCGCCTCAGCCTGGAAGGACAAAGAATGCGGTAGCATCCACGGGAACGAGGAGATAACCTCTGGCACGTATCGCTACGAGTTAAGAGAAGCGAATACCTGTCGAGGAACGGAGTGTTGGTCGTGGAGTCCACGCTGGACACGTAACTATGGTAGCCTTCGGATTGGGCATAGCTGGCTTGCTGGGAATGTTGCGCCCTGGTGTACTCCTCCAAACCGGCCTGCGTCAGGGCAGTTTCCTGGTAGAGGTCCACCTATAATAGGAAGAGGATGATCCAAGTGTCCGTCATAAGGACGCTGAAGAACTACCTGGCACCGCAGACCCACCTGGGACACCTGTGGGTCCTGGTAGCTCCTGACATAAGCTTCCAGGTCTGCGTGGCTGAGGGTCTGAGCACTCTGCTGCTCCCTTTCTGGAGGTGATGGCACCACGTATTCGGCATCACCCAGAGGTTTGCCCTCGCGATCTACACGAGGCCACAGTCTGGGCTCTTCTTCAACGCTGTTCCTGCCGCGGGACTCGAAGGTCTCCGCGGGTATCTTCTCGCACCGCTCCATCACGGTTTTCAGCTGAAAGGGGAACCATTCGGGTTATCACGAGGCGTCTACTCGTCGACTCTAGTCGTTTAACTGGGAGCTAACGAGTAACCAAAGAACACCGGGTGTCACCTGCTGCGTGAAGGTAGGGTTGGGCTTCTTCATGTGGGGTCTGGTGTACTGGGCCGGCTTCTCCTTGGGGTAGTTCGTGTAGTCGGTCCAGGAGTTGGACCGGTGGGACCCGCTGTGCCCCGAAGAATGGGCATCCTTGTCGGGGTGTCGCTCGGGGGCGCTGGGCCAGGATGGGTACTTCTCGTGCCCTGGACCGTAACAGACGCCCTTAAGGCTGGCCGCGTCCCTGACGGGCGGGGTGGGGGGCGGCGACGCCTCGTCCCTCTCGTTAAGGGCCAAGCTGAAACTGTCGAATCCAAGGCTCTCGCTGTACCTGAAGGGAAAATAATTCTCATCACCAGGGGGTCAACCTCGTCTGCCTCATCGCACCCTTAGAAGAGTCGACCTACCCGCTGTCGTTCTTGTAGCCCGGAGTATTCTTCTTGTAGCTCTCGTTGTAACCGGAAGTCGTGGATTTCTTCCCGTTCCCGAGCTCGCCCTCCCGCCTGGCTGGGTCGCTCCTGCGATGATAGTATTCACCAGGAGGCGACGGGCGCGCAGGACTCTGCTTGCCATATCTTTCCTCAGGAAACGGCGGAGAGCCCTTGTAAGAGGCAGCCTCGGAACAGTGGCTGTACTTGAAGGTCGCCGAGGAGCAGGAAGGCGGACCCGGAGCTTCATCCTGACCGCGATATCCTGGTGGCGACGGCTGCAGTTCCGTCATCGTGTTACCGATGTCCCCTCCATCCGGGATACACCTGGGTCAAAGGGGAACGGAATTAATTTCACTTCCTCTCCACCTGGCCGAAGCCGCGTAACCGCAAATTGCAACTCCGACCGCCTCTAACCTCACTTTCCAAACTCCCGGCATAAGTATAAATTTCTGTGAAAAGTGAAAGACCAAAACCAAAGCTAGGAGTACAGAATTAAACTCTAAACTGCCGAGGCTGCAAAATCAAGGTCGATTTTGATCAGTACGAGAGACTTAACCTTTCGAGTCACGATTTCAGACCTCAGGACCCGCCAGGATACGGCACTGGTTCTTCGCGAACGGTACTCGCAGGCGGCCATGTCGGCGCGTAACGCCTCGAGGGTCCTCGCGCGTGTAAGTGCGTACACGCGTGAGCACTTACACGCACTTGGTGGTCGTACAAGCGGACCACTGAAAATCGACGAAGAAACCTATCGAGTCACCGCGGGATTCGTCTTCGAGCAGGACTCGGGACCATCGAGGCCAATGTCATCGCACCGCGAAGACATCAACCGGTCGATGGCTCCTCCTCGCAGGATCGATCCTGCCAATTCGGGCCCCTCATATTGCGCAACCATCTCCGTCTCGTTTCCGAAGTCCACTCGCCTCGAGCTAGCAAAGAGCCCATCAACGATGGCTGGAAAACAGGCGAAGGATCATCGAGAGGCGCGGAGGAAGTGTAGCAGAAGCGGTGACGCCGCACATCCCGAGTCACTTCCCGGAGGCTATTTCGCTCTTTTCTTCCCTCTCGCTCTTCCCTCGGGAGCGGGAGGTGACGCGGAGCAGGAGAAAGAGAGAGCATTGAACCCTTATCCGCGAAGTCCCCTAAATCACGCGGCTTAATTGCGAGCTCTCGGGTGTTGGGAGTCGAGTTTCGAGCCGGGCAAGATGGCGGCCGATTCGTTTCCCTTCGAACGTAAGACCCTTTGTTCGCAGAAATGCAGACCTCGGCAGCGCCGACCATTCTTCAATATTTCCCACTTAAGTAATACAAGACCGGATAACGAAACAACGATCCAGATTATCCATGTCTTATCGTCGGGGGGGGGGATGTCATTTTTTAAGTAAGGAGCCTCGAGAGCGTCGCTCCAAGACGCAGCTCGCAAACGAGGGGATCGGGCCAAGCGAGATCGATGGAGGAGAGAAAGAAACGGCGAGGCGAATTTCACGGGTGGTGGCCGAGGAAAAAGGAGAAGAGGCGAGATTACATCACGTAATTAATGCGCGCCGAGTTCGTTGACTCGGACCTCCCCTGTAATTCCGGAGAGCGATATCTTGGGAGACCGGGAACGGGTATCGGCCGCGATCGACATTGATCCTCTCCTCGATCCCGCGATCGGGCGTCGCGGTAACGAGAGTTTAAGGAGGGGAAAAAGGAAGGAGGAAAACCAAGGCCCGGTAGCAACGCTCGATTCGTTCCGAAACCACCGGTTGCATCCACCGTGAAATAGGACGACCTCGACGAGGGAGGGCATGTTGACGTCCGGTGCTTTCTATGATTGACAATGCTCTGAAAACCCAGACTAATTTAGAGGAACCCGCGGGAGATCGAGAGGAACCGGGAACCAGTTCTCTCGTAGGTGGGAGGCAACTGTTGACAGAGAGCCGTCGAGAACGGACGAGGCTCTATCTCGTGACGAATATCTTCCGCGTAACGAGGTGGAATGGAAATGAGTCCTGGAGGAGGGTCTCGAGTCCCGAGGATCGGAACCTGGGGAATAACCTCGGAGGGTCAAGAAAAGGGTCATGTACCTTCCAATTGAAACACGAATGCCACAACGTTGGATTCCAGTCGGACGAATTGGAACTCGAGTAAGTCAAAATCGATGTTGGCGACTTCGTCGACGCTCGATTAAACGCACGCCAAGAGGTGTAAAGATTGCGAAATTGAGCTGTACGTTGTTACTAAGAACATAAAAATTCCACATGGCGATAACAGTTACTGTGTGTTATAAAATCAGGGAGAACGTCGGCAACGAAAGATGGCCGCCGCCCGTTCCGTCCTCGAGCCTCGTATGCGCATGGACACCCTTAATCTCTTTTTTAGATCGATGGAAAGGGTTTCTGGGCCTTTTGCCCCTGACGATCTCTAAAAACCACGGCAGAAAAGGAACGGGAGCGACTCGTGGGTCGCCGGTATGGAAATGGGGTCCGATTCTTCCACCGGGTCCAGAATTATGATCTCTCTCCGCCGTGGGCCGCGTTGGCGGCAGTGCCGGGTCTCCGCTGCGTGGGCCCCGCAGCCTCTGGACCGCTTCCCTCTCTTTCTTCTCGACGAACGGTAGCCGGTCGGTCGGCTTAAAGCGAGAAAAAAGGATCCCGCTCCCGAAGATCCCGGGGGACGCTCCTTCCCGGCGCACCTCTCCCCAGAAGGCCGGCTCCATTTATTTCAACGGCTGTCGGAAGCCGCGCGATTTACGTCCTTAAGACCCCCGAAAAATGGGCCCTCCGAGACATATCTTCTTCTTAAGAGTCGGATCCTACTTCTCCAGGCCCAGGGCACATTCGGGCCTCTATCTGCAAGGTGAAATTAAAAACCCGCGAGGTGCCGCGTGCCTCGCCGGAATAAGACGAGGACGCGATCGACGACCTCGAGGAGGTCCTCCGACTCGGTGCTCCTCTTTCCCGGAGATCCGTTCTCCACTTATTCCAAAAGCCCCTCGAAAGTTCCTCGATTTACGACCAGAGGCCCAGTTTGTACCGGGTGCCTTTATAATGGACGAGAGCTCCAGAGAACGTGCCTCGTCGTTCTTTTCGCTCTCGTTTCTCTTTGACGCAACCGATCGAGGCATTCCGGGGCACGTATCGATGGGGTTTTCCCGTTTCATGGGAATCCCGTGGGAAGAGGGATCCAGGGAGGGTCTTAGGGGCCCTAAGCTTCCCAATGGGTGCGTGCCAGGGCACCCGGGTTATGGGGCCCCCTCTAGAGCGGGGCCGGTTGCTCCACCGGCTCGCGCCATTAGGAGGCGTTCTGCAAGAATGGGAGAAAAATCCTCGGCCGGGGAAACCGACGGAGAGTGATTTCCTCCGGCTCTACGGCAAAACCTCGACGAGCGCCTTCCTCCTTCCTGAGGGGGCCCTCCTCGCTCGCCTCTTTGCGAAACCGATAAACCGTAACTCCGTGACCGTTTATCGGTTGCGAGCGAAGCGTCAAGCATTAAGCCTGATTTACGAGACACCATTAATGCCGCCTCTCACGATAAATACCCACCGAATCTCCCGGAAACACGGAGCGGCGGAGAAAACGCACTGAAACGCGATTCCGTCCCGGCGAGTCCGGCGAAAAATCCCGGCCGGATTTTTGCGGCATGGGACACGCTGGAACGGGGAGCAATTAACATCGGAATGGCGATTCAGAGGAACCTGGTCTCCCCTGGCCAGGGGCCAGGTGAAGCGGGAAGAAGCCGGTGAATCCGCCAAACAATGCTCCATTGTGCCCGACCGATTGGCATTCCTCTGGCCGATACGCCAGTTACGTCAAGCTCCTTCGATTCAATCGATCCCATTGATCTGCACCGGAGTATCGGTTCCGACGTACCCATCGATTGTGCCATCCCGGCTCCTCTCCCCAGGAATCGGGACTGGAAGACACCTCCTCGGCGCAGTGGGGCCCACGTGTTCGGTATAATTAACGCCAGGATTTTTCCCATCCCAGGAATGATTTCCAGAGTGCCTCCTATTCCGCGTCCTGGTAAGCCTGAGAAGGTCTCCAGCACCTATAACAACCGGTCACTCCGAGCCGATCACCTGGACGGGACCGAGTCCGACAATTTCATCCAGGGACTTATCGCGCCGACGTAAACTCATATCAAAGCAAGTCCCACGTCGCGCCTCGCCGAGCGGGTTTCTTCCCCAGGGAAACGTCGCCCCGGGTGGACGGGACGTCCTCTGGAAGACGAGGGGACGTTTCTTGCCGGCCGCATGATGCGACTGAACCGCGGCGGGTTTCTTGCGTGGAACCGTCCTCTCGCGTTTCCTCGTTCCTCCGGGAAGGTGACGAGCCACGATAGACTCGGCTGGGCTTATTAGAGGATCCGAAAACTTTCCCACTTGGATTCCTCCGAGTTGGATGCCCCCAGGTGGAAGTCCTCAGGGGAGAAGAGAGGTCCTGGCAGGGTCTACGCGGAGACCCCCAGGATTCCTGGCCCCCTGGAAAAAGAGCCTGGGGGGTGCAGGGGGACGATCGAGAGACCCGTGGGGTGCCATAAGAGCCGAGTACACGGATCCGAGGAGAAGTGAGAACCGGAGAACCGGAGAACCAGAGAACCGGAGAACCGGAGAACCGGTCCTTCTCGAGCCGGGCTCGCTCGACTTGGCGCCCATTGGCGTGGGACCTGCGGGTGTGGGTGCCATCTCGGCAAGGACTCGGACTTAAGCCTGCTCCCTGCCGCAATTGACTTTAATCCCATTGAGTCGGTGTCCAGGCATTCGGAGTGGTTTTATGAATATCGCCGGTGGCCAAAGCGGAGTCTGCCGCGATGGACCAAGACGTCCCCCCAAACGACGTCCTACCTCCCCCGAGGGTGACGTTTCATTCTTAAAACGGGAACTAGAGGACTCTATTAAGGAATTTCCATCGTACATTTAACGATTTGTACCCAGTGACGAGTTAAATCCACCTAGGCCTTCCAAAAAGCAGAAAACCAAGACTACCACGAACTTGGTCATGGTCTTGCGTTAGCTCATCGCCGTTTCTCCCGCGGAACATTTCACCGCGGTTAGACTTCTTTACGAGCACCGGTCCTATCCTTCGTTCAAGCGAGGACATTACCATCTCCATTATATCCATAGTTACAACGCCCACGAATGATCAGCCACCTATGCCCCCCAACCAAGCACCCACCATCCCATCCACATCCTCAAAGCCCCACCACCCATTGGGAGCCGAGTACTGTTACCCCTTGTCATCCAGCAGGGACTGGACGTCGTCGGTCATCCCGCTGGCGTGATCGGAGCCCATCGGACGGGTTTGGTACAAGCGAAACAATTAAAACAGCCAGCCAGCCATTATCACGAGGAGGAAGTCGGCCGTGCATCTGGATCTCGACGTCGAGATACGGATCGCATCCCGAGGTGGACCGAAGAGAAGGGGACGAAGACGACGAGCGGCGCCGATAACGATAATGAACGATAATGAGATCTTCATTGGCTGGAGGCGATAGTCGACTGGGAGGGGAAGGGGCCAGGGGGGGAGCGAGATGTCGAGATATTGGGGACTCTCTTATGGGGTCCAGCCCAGAGCGTCGCCCAGATTAGGCCCCGATTATGGCGCCGACAGTTAGGCGTCGTTCCGGGTTAAGTGTCTTCGGGGTCCACCAGGTAAACACCGATGGTTAGGGCCCAACGATAGTGGGTCATGGATGCTGCGATCTTCGGGCCTCTTTATCCCGCGCGATATCGAGCGGCCCCGTTTCCTCCCAGATCACCGGCGATAGGTTGTAGGCGGTACTCGTACTTGTACGTACTCCACCAGGCTACGTACCGTTCCTGCTCGGGGATAATAAATGTCGCCGGCTGGCTTTTGCCGAGCCGCTGTTTGCGGTACACGACGTAGATTGGGATCTACGCTACGGCGGAAACCGCACGGAATCCGCGGCCGGCACGCGAGCCCGTAATGATCTACGGGAGGAGGTTGCCGAGCAAATTAGGGAACCAGCTCCGGAGATCTATCTCGGGATGAAACTGGGTTTCGGAGTCGAGGAGGTTGCTCCCGGGATCTTCTTCCAGTAAGGGAAAGGAGAGGCTCCACGATACCGTGGTACATGGTCCGTTCCTTTCCGTGGGATAGGTCCTTTCCCCCTCGTCCATTTCGATCCTGGATTCAAAATTAATTGGCTAAGGCACAAAGTAAGATTTTAATCGATGAAGAAGTTCCTGCGCTCTAAGGTATTCTTCATCCAAATTTTTTATTAATTCCTAGATTCACAATTTCGATCGAATTGAACCATTTAGAGGGATGAGTCGAGCGTGAATTCGTCTCTTCGTCGTTTCTTCGCCATCTCTTGGTCGTCGCTTCGCCGTCTCTTCGGCGGCTCCCTCGACTCTTCCGAGCGGTCCCGCCTCAGGGCCCGGACGTTAATTGAATAATTTGCATCGCCACCTGTCCACATCGCCATGCCGAAGGAGCGCGTCAAGGGCCGGGTCTCTAATCGAGCGAGCGCCGAAGACGCTACCGGCTTCCCATAGGAATCCCCTATCCCGTGGCGGGCTTCGCCCCGAAGAGCACCTCGACCGGTTCGGCACCTCCGACGTCGGCCAGATGTCATCAACCGGTCCAGCCAGTGGGCCCGATTTTAATTCGCCGGTGTCGATTTCGGTCGAGCGCCGATCGCGCCTCTGGTCCCCATGAAACGCGATCCCAAGAACCCCACCTTGGCCTCAAGGAATTCTTGAAGGAGAGATTTTCGGCCAAGAGTCGGGGTCTTAAGCAAATCCCTCGGATTCCTGCAAGACCCTTTCGATCCTTGCAGGTCCCTTTGGATCCTTGCAGGACCCTTCGGGTCCTTCCAGGCAGGCCAGATGGATCTCGAGTAATGGGCGCCAGGGGAACGGGAGGGTCCTGCGACCGGCAGGAAATCTCGGAGTATCTCGGCCAGGAGCGGCCGCAACTGCACCTGCGGTCCCAGCCTCGACATAATGGCCGCCACGGGGTGGCGCACACCCTGCCGGCTAGATATCGGCCGGTAATGTCGGCAATTAATCGGCCATTTCCTCCGTCCGTCCCGCGACAATGAACTCGCGGCGGATGTGCGCCCACGGCCTTCGAAGAGGGCCTCGGACGAGGCCGGACGAGACGCTGGGAAGAGGAGGGAGGAGGCACCTCTCTATCTGCCGATCTCGCGGGAGCGTACCCGAGCGTACCTGAGAGTAGGTACACTCTGTACGCGCAACTCGCGGGACTTTTCTCCTCGCCGCTCGCGCCGGGTGTACTAATAACTCACGCTGCGAGTATCTGATACGTCTCGCGGGTCTCTCTCTCTCTCTCTCGCGCCCCGAGACGGGCATCGCGCGAACCACCGCCGAGATTTATCTCACCGCCGAGTCCTCTGGCCCGTTTCCACGGAATCCCCGGACCTTATCGGCCGCGGCCTCCCCGTGAGTCTTGGAGACCCGCCGAGGATAATGGACGCGAAGCGAGTCCCGAGGAGATAGCAAGGATGCATCCCTGGCCACTGAGAATCTCAGGAGGCTGTTCGGTTGCCGACCGAGTCGGGGAGGAAAGATTCGCGGCTGAGCTGGAATGAGGATTTGCGACCGTGCTGGGACGAGAATTCGTAGCTTGGGTGGGATAGGAATTGGTAGAGGCAGGATAAAAATTCCCAGCTGGGGCAGGATAAAAATTCAAATCAAAACTGAGCCCGGATTTGCAGCTGAAAAGGGGAGTCGTGTTATACGACAAGGGGTTAAAGCCGATGCAGGATAAGAATTCCCAGTCGAGCCGGAACAGGGAATCGCAGCCGTGCCAAGACAAAGATTTGCAGTTGAGGTAGGACGAGAATTCCCGGCTGAGATAGGATAAGAATTTTCAGATATGCCAGGATAAGAATTCGCAGCTGAGAATTCGTGGCCATGCCGAGACTAGGATTTACAGCCGAGGCGAGACAAGAATCCGTTGCTGGGGAAGAACAAGGATTCGACGCCGGGCCGGGACAAAAGTCTTCATCTGAGTTAGAATAAGGATTTACCGCCTTGCCGAGATAAGGATTCCCAGCTGAGCCTGGGCAACGATTTGCAGACTCGCCAAGACAAGGATTTACAGCTGAGGCGGACAAGAATTGTCAGCTAGGACGGGATAGGGATTTTTAGCCGAGCCAGGACAAGGATTCGTAGCCATGTCAGACCGAGGATCTGTAGACACCTCAAGACAAGGACCCATAACCTCCCCAGGATAAAGACTCGCCCCGACTCTGGAACAAGGATCCGCAACCCCTCGGAACAAGGACCCATCGACGTGCCAGTTAGGTTTCGTTGAACCTTCAAGGCCAACCTTTGGCCGTCCAATTTCCAGGACCCTTGGGACCTGCTCGACGAGAGCTGCATTCCGGCGAGAGTCGCCTCGAGGAGGCCAAGTTTTTCGGCGCGCCGTTACGGTCACATCGGGCCCTACGTGCCGAAGAAACTCCGTCCGCGATCCGAGAGCTGCCTCGGGAGGATCGATCGCAATTACGTGACAAAACGTCCTCGCCCCTCCTCTCGGAGAAGAACGGAGACCGGAGAACAGGCAGAGAGGAACGCGGAACGGGCCTGAAACAGATGTCGCTGCGCCGAGGAATGTCGGCGTTCCATCAGGGTCCTCCTCGTTCCCCGAGGTTTCTTCGGCACGGATCTTCCACGAAGAAGCCTCGTCCCGGAAGACGAACCGCTCGCTCCCGAGACGAGGTTTCTCCTCGGGGGACGGGCTCCGTGGAAGTCCTCACCGGGTCCTGGAGAACGGGTCCGGCCATCTTCTCGTCCCTCGCGTCCTCGTCTTCGAAACGAGAACCTCACCTCGGGACACCCAAGGCGCGACCTCGGATGGAACCGAGTGAAAGTGTGTCCAGAATCGCGAAATCGGCCTCGCGTGGGCGAGGTGCCAAAAGCGGCGACTCGGTCCCCACCCTGAGGGATCCTTCGAGGCCCTCGCCGAAGAAGGACCTCCTCGAGTCGAGAGATCGAGACCGAACGAGGCGGCCCTTGCAACCGCCGGGCCCCTTCTTCGAAGGGACTCCTCGTTTCAATTAATCCCCCGACATTCCAAGCTCTTCCTCCTCCAGGGAGAAGTCGGGACTGTCCCCTCGCCTGACACCTCGCAAACCCTCCGGTCTAACGAGCGTCCCAACGGCCGAGGAATTCGGAATGTCTCCCGACGGTAGGGAAAAATCTCCCGCACCTCCCGCCATTTCCAACGTTTCGCCCTTTTTCTCGCGGATCCGCTCGGCCGGCCGTGTCATGGAGTATTTTCCGACCGGTTGGCTCCCGCGAAATAACGAATATTCCGCAATGCGGTCGGCCGCGCACATTGGGATCGCGAAAAGAAGTTAACGCACCCGTTCACGGGCCGTTCCGGCGCGGAGTCACCGATAATGCCGTAGGGAAATAGAAATTGAATTTGCAGCCCGATATACGTCGGGGGCCTAAACCCATGTCATTAATTCCCCGAAAAACGCGGGTAAAACACGGAATCCTAGCTGCCCCGCGTCGCTCTCCTAGATGGTCGAACCGATCGTAATCAATTTACATTACGCAACCGTGATCACTCTTTCCTTCAAGTCGGCGCTTGCGAAATGGCGCTGTCTCTTCGGCGATCTCGGATTGCGAGTTAATTGCTGGACACGTAGCCAGGGTGTTGCCGCGAATCCTGATCCCCTCCGATTAAAGATAATAACTCGAAGGATCGATAGAAAAATGGCGCTACGATATGCGCGAGACCTATTAAAGGGGTAACGATTCCGACAGGTGACGAGCAAACGCTAGGCCAAGACTGCCATGGTCTTTGCCTTGCAATTACCATCAGGCCTTGTTCTTGATTTTGGTATTTCCCAATCGAATCTTGATCTTGCACAAAAGTGAGACCAAGACTCCGAGTCCAAACTCGAATTTGCTCTCCGTTAAACCCGACTTCGAGGTGAAGCAATCGTCGAAAAAGAGAGAGCCGCGATCAGGCACTAACCGTACCGATCGGTCTTGCAGGAGTGTTTTGGAAAGTTCCTCAGGTGGAGGGACAATGGGGTGAAAATGGGAAGTCGATCGGCGGCGATAGCGGGTGACGCCAGGGCCTAGAAACCGAAGCCGATCGGTGCGATCGGCGCGGATCGATCGGGCCGATCGATCTTGGGATTAGCGCGGGCACGTCGCCTCGCTATAGGTGCCATAATGGACGGCGATCCGGGCCCGGCGATGGCTTCCTTTTACGCGCGGACGCGAGAACCCGCTAATGCTCCGGCTCGGGTGCCCCCGTTGCGTGTCCGCGTGTACGTGCGTACCCTGAAGCGGTGATAAATGATCCGCAGCGGCCGTCACGCTGCTCGAGGAAGCGGCTGCCGATCTTCCCGGTGGAGAACCGAGGGCGCGCGTTCGCCAGAAGGACCGTTCTCCAGGGAGGGCGTTCGCCAACGCAAACCTTGAAGAACCCCTTAACATCCCTTCCCATCTAGACTTCGGCGACTATTGAAGTTCCCAGAGCCCTCAAATTGTCACCAGGGCGGCCATTGTCGAGCGATCGATTCAACGGACCGGACAAACCAGTTGGTTCCCAGCTCGCGACATCGTGGGCGGACCTCGCGTGATTACGCGCGGACATAAAGGCATATATACCCTCGCGCGTGTCCTGGGTCCCCTGGGTGCCTGGAGTCCCGTCCAGGGAAGTAGGGACTCATCCTCGATCGGCACCCGATACCTCAGGACGCCAGGACGTTGTCGGAGGTCCCGAAGGTGGCGTAAGTCGAGCCCTGAAATTCGACCAGGGCCTTGCAGCGCCCAGAGCGACGTCTAAAAAGGACTTTAAACGCGGATCGCGTTGCCGAAATCCAAGCGTCAGGAATTCCCCATTAAATGTCGAGCCTTGATGTACGAGCGCGACTCTTGGGTCCTTTTTCTCCAGGACGAAAAGGAGAATTAACGCGAGAGCGGGGCCTTTCAGGGTCCGCTTCGAGGTCCTTAAAGGGGACTGTAGCGAGTAGAGGGCGAAGGACTGCGGCCAAATATCCCGGGGAACGATATTTAAGACTCTCTTTGGCTGGTCGTCTCGTAAAGAGCTAAATGGCCGCGGCCAAGACGCCGCGGCTGGGTCCTCCGGACTCGGGGAATGTAAGCACGTGTAACGAAGCGTTTATCCACGCCAGGAGCGAGCGGGCCCTCGTACGGTCCGCTCGTAAAGAGCACTTGCGGAATCCTGGGAACCCCGTCGCGAGGGCCCCGAAGTCCTGGCCTGGTGTCCCGGTGCACGGCGACAAAAATGCGAACGCGTAAAAATGCAAAAAGAGGAGTCGACCGGTTCCCCATCGACTGCTTAAGGCCCCGGCCGCAGAGCCGCCATTTTTCCGCGCGGCCGAGGCATAAGACACCGACAGTAATTGACAAAGATGCGGTGTTAAGGTGACGCAAGGCCCGCGGAGAGCTTTAGCTTGCGGAATTACGGCCAGGTGCGCTGGGTAAGAGCGGGAAGGCGGCGGCGTTTCTTCGGCGCCTCCTGAAAATCCGCGCCCCTTCCGCCGAATGGGACCGTCTTCTTCGCGGGATTCCGAGAACCGGGGATCTCATCGAGGTCACTTTTTGAGCGGGGCCGGTTTCGAGGCAGAATTAGGACGACTTCTTGGAGGCGCCGAGAACGCCGGCGGAAACGGATAAAACGAGAAACGACGTCGTGGCTTGGTTCCTCGTGGATCCGTCCTACGAGGATCCTACTAAATCGATAAACATTTTTGAAAACGACCCCAGGGAAATTCTCCGGAATTTTCTCGTGACCACGGGGACCATGAAAAGGCCGCCATGGTCGATCGAGGATCACCGGAGAAGCCGGAAGAAGCCTCGCCAGCCTGTCACTCCGCATCGGCCACGGACCCCAAGGTCACGGAATGTCGGCTTCCTTTAAGGTCGAAAAGGCTGCCAATCGATCGCTATCGAGACGTCGGATCGATTAATGCACGCCTGCGCGGCGAGGCTCATTCGAGGCGATGTTCATTGGGCTTCGTATTCATCGGACTCGACGTGCTCGAAGGGCCCTCTCGCCAAAAGGAGGACCAAACGGCGAAGAGCATCGAAGACGCGACTTTTCAGCCCGTTCCTTTAAATAAAACCCCGCGTCTCGATTTCTCCGTCGCGGAAGAGGCAGCATCCCGCAGCAAGATGGCGTCCGCGGCATCCTCTTCTTCGGCGGCCGATCGAGGACTCGCTTCTTGCTCGCCGCAGGCCTCGTCGATCACGAAAGTGGCGCGAACTCGGCGGGAGCAATCCCTCTCCCCGGGAAACTCGGCGATCCGCGGTTGTGCCAGTTCCCGCAAATCCCCTCGGCCGAGATAATACCGTTATGCAACGAAACCCGACCACGTGGAGGCGCGGCCGCGCCGCGGGGGGTCGCGGACCCGCGGGCCCGAAGGAGGAACCCCGGCCGCGGCGCCCTTGAGCCGGGAAACCGCATCCAGGAGGCTCGTGTGAACTTGGCTGGATCGGCTCACGGTGCCCCGGATTGCACAATGCCCTCGGTCCAATGCAGCTCGACCGGTGCGCGGGGCGAGCGACTGGCGCGATTGGCCAAGCGACGCCCACCTCGGCGTCGGGGTCCCCGGTGACCCCAGAGGCGCCGCCACGTCCCGCGAGCAGGGAGCCAACAAAGGCCAACGTCACGATCGAGCTGCAACCTCCGGTTAGCCTTTCGCCCAAGAACGGGAAAAGCGAGCGAGAACGGAGACAAAGGCGCTGCTCTGGTATCCTCGTCTCTAGGCTTCGCTAAAATCTAGAGCTCATCGGGAGAGAGAAAGAATGTTTCTGAGCGGAATTCAAAATCAGCCGTGAAAACCTGGATCGTTAAGATAAGATCGTTTAAGTGCGATTTACGAGATCGCGCACCGCCATGTTGCGGGCGTCAAGGTCTCCGGGTGAAATGCGCTCCACCATGTGCGGATGACATCGCTTGTGCAGGCGACATCGCTTGTGCGGGCGTCGAGGTCTCCAAATAAAGTGCGTTTCACCATGTGCGGATGACATCGCTTGTGCAGGCGACATCGCCTGAGCGAACGACATCGCTTGTGCAGGCGACATTGCTCGGGCGGGCGTTGAAATCCCCGGGTAGAGTGCACTTGTCGCGACGCCGAGGGTCAACAGCGAGCAACGATTGGAAAATGGCGGAGTCGGACGTCGCCCAGGTCCGATTACTCCCAACCGATCCGGCTTGACCCTGCGCGACCCGACGGTGTACCTTTGAGAGGCGACGACGCCGGTTTCCGAGAGAAAGAGGGGAGTGGGGGAGGATAACTAGCACGCGTGTGCGATTACACATATTCCTGAGGTTAGGTAACGGTGCAGCGACTAAGAGGCAGACACGACGGCGACCCAACCGATCCGCGCCGTACGTCATCTCCCAGGATTGCGGAATCCCACGGTGGAGCGCGCTCTGGATACGTCACACCCACAAGCACACATCGCGAAATGTGGAACCGGAGTCCTTCCTAGATGCGGTGCTCTTGCCCAGGACCGACTAAGAGGAACAAAGACCCAGCCAGTCGTTTCCTCGATCGTCCTGGGAGATCCAGCGGAGGTGAAGGACCTCCGAGGTGAAGATCCCCCGTGAAAAGGCTTCGGTCCGGTCGCTGAATATCGTTCACGCCTAACGACGTGCCCTCTCCACGGCGCGCCCCACATAATGCGGCAGTGCCCTGTTATGGTTGACGCGGGCGGCCCGAGGCAGTAATCTCGGTTAAAGAGATACGAGACAGAGAGAGGGAGAGAGAGAGAGGACCCGTGCTCTCGTGAGTTGGAGAAAGTTTTTATTGCGTTTTTAACGCCTAGCGATGCCGGGCTACCGGAGGGGACCGCTTCTTCCGCGGTGGACGGTGGGTCCATGACACAACTGGCGATTAACGCCAAGCCAGGGCCTCTCCAGGTTGCACTCCCTATCAAACGATCTTCAACCTGGTCATTGAATATCGCTCACTCGGAGTGGCGACCCTCCGGCTTGTGTGGGAGCACAGGTGTGTGGTGGTGCACACCCGAGAGGTGGTGGGGTGGTGCCCCGGTGCGCCCGACGCCGTTACAGCTCGGAGCGGTAATCTCGACTAAAGGGACACACTCGGAAGAGAAAGAAGAGTCTCCCAGGAGAGGGAGAAAGTTTTTATCGCGGACCAAGAGGAGGCGGCCGGTGAGGTAACCGGTGGATCGTCATTGTGCAACGACGCGCCGCGACGTCGCGGACAGGGCGCCCGTTAAACGCCAAGCGCCCATGTAGGGTCCATCGAGCCGGGTGAAGGTCCTCTAACGAGGACCTATCCGCGGGCATATCTGCCGGGTCGTTCGAGCCAGGCGGATCGGTAATGGAGTCCGGACCGTCGGCGAAGGAGCCGCGGCTTCCCTGAGCGGATCGGTGGCCGGGTTTCTGCGTTTAACGAATCCGTTTTCCACGGGAACGAGGCGCCGGCTAACGGAACGGAGAAAGAGGCTCTCCGCTCGCAGAGCCCCGGATCGATCGCCAGGAAGAGGCACGCGAGAACCGCTAGCGAAACCCAGGATCATGGGCACTGGGGAAAGAAAAAGTCCTCTTCTGGTCCTGGACCCCAAAGTATGGGACTGGACCTCCAACGCCCTAAGTCATAGGACAACTTGGCTTAACTCGATGGGACGAAAGGAGGACCTCCCGATAGAGCTAACATCCAGGGACCAAGGCTCCGACATCCTGCCGAGAGCTTTACAGATGTCCTCGTACTTTTTTTCCAGAATCCCCCCGAACCGGGGACTTCGATGTCTTCCAAGTCCCGGACCCGTTGCCTCTTCCTCTCCATTCCTGGAGACTCGCACCTGGTCTCGATGGAGCCAGCTTCGCCCAGACTCCGATCCTGGCGAGGGTCCTCTTCCTGACACCGCTCTCGGAAGGATTACAGTGATCGATGACTGGCCGGGCTCCCCGAAGGCGCCTGCATGCATAATAACGAACTCGGGTGGCTAATCTCCCGGGCGCCTCCATCCTGGGAATCGTCCCCCGATCCCCGAGTCCTGCTCCTTCCGTCCCGGACCTGATCGTGACTCCGGGGTAGGCATATTTCATGCACTTTACTCGAGCCGGAAGTCCGCGTTCGGGACCCATACACCCGGGGCTGGACGGCGTATATCGCGCGGATGTATTAATATATATCGCTCCACTCGTGACCGGGCTCCGCGTCTTCAAGTGCGGGGGACTCGCGACGCAACACCGTGGGAGCGGGACCGAGTTTCACGGTTTCCACCCCGTGAAAGTGATCCCGCGATTTCTATCCGCGAGATCCGCGACCCGATAGATCGCGGTCATTCGTTCGCCAGGCCGATTGCGTCCTCGCGGTCCTCGGGCTCCTCCGAGTTCGAGTTGCATAACGCGATCCACCAACCAAGCCAGGATCGGGTTGCGACCAAAGGGACCAACACGAGGGAGCTTGCCTAGGAAACCAGGACATTTTGCAGGTCTCCTCGAGCTCACCGCAGAAAGACACCTCGATGGACTGGACGGACAATGGCGGACGTCTCCGTTCGCGGCCCCTGATGCCCGAATGGCCCCTTCTAGCCGCCGCAACGGATCGCTTTGTGCATATCTCCGACTGTCCACCGTCTGTCAGGCTGCAGTAACGAGCCCTGCCATAAAGTACGTGACGAATGCAACAGTTTCCGCGAATCGAGTCCAGGCCTTAGCCGAGGTCACGGCGGGAACTGGATCATCGCGCTGGAAAGTGCGAGGAGGGATGCTCTGGGTACCGGTGAGCTAAATCGGTGCCGATGCTGGACCTGGCCATAGTTGCAAGATCGAGATAAAAGCAGATTCTGTAAAAAGTGCAAGGACAGGACCAAGACCTAGACCCGACCGTATTTACAAGATCGAGTCCGGGACGTGCCAGATCGACCCTGCAAGACCAGGACCAAGACTGTAAGACGAACGGCGGTTCTACAAAAAGCTCGAGAATAAAACCAAGACCAATTCCACAGAAAATTGAAGTACAAAACCGAGACCCAGATCATCCTTACAAGACCGAGACCAAAACTGAACCGAGCAGGTTGAAGATGAATTTCGCTGATGCTAACACAGGGTCCAGAACCTAACGGTGGTGTCGGTGGATATCCTTTCCAAGGGTTGGAAATATCCCAGAGAGTCGTCCACGGCGCAGCATCCGCTTCCTCGTGCCTCCTCGTGAGCAAGAGAAATGATCCATTTAAACGTCCCATTCTCGTCAGCGCGGTCGCGTGACACGGGACGGTTTCCATGGACCGCTCGTAACGCAGGCCCATCGAGGACCGAGAAACGAGATGACACGACCGCGACGACTTCCGCGAAGGACCTCCTGGAAGCCTGGAAGGCGCGCCGGAGGAGAGGTCGCCGATCCTCGAAGCCCCCGACGTGGAAACGTGACGCAATTAACGAGGCTCGAATTAATCGACGGGCTCCGGCACGCCTTCCCACCGCGGGCCCGCGATATACTCGTTGATTAACGCACCGTTACCCGCTCTCCCCAGGGACGAGCTCTCGCTCCTGAGGTAATATCCTACATACCGGCCGATTAGGAGAAACCGAGCGTCGCCTCCTCCTTATCGCCGACCAGTTTCTCACGGGATAAACCGATTTTTAACCCCGGCTCCTCCCGCGACCCCCGACGTCCCCGTGTACGTGTGCACGTCCGCCGGTGTCGCGGCCACTTTCCCTCGGTGAACCAAGACATTATGGGACTCTACGAATCTCCGATCGGGACACGACCGCCCTCGTTCCCCGCCTAAATATACGTGAATGAAAGTCCGACCAGATCGGTATCAGCCCCGCCCGGAACTCTTGCTACCGTCTTGAGTACCAATGAGAAAATGGAGAAAAAAATAAAAGAATTCAAAGAAAATGATTTTTTATATATATATATATTAACATAAGCGCGTTATGGCAGCGAGACTGTGAGGAAAAGGATTCGAGAAGTGGTCAAAGAGAGAGAAGAAAAAAAAAAAGAGTTACGGGGAAGTCCGGAGGTGCAAGGTGTCGGGTACCATGTCGCAGCGATGGTCGGGTATTTAGGGCTAACCGCGGCGAGTCGAGTTTACGGTGCGACAATTAACTTTATGGTATCCGTAAATTGATTCGGCCCGGTGAAATTTAGCGCGTCTCTGGAGCTAGGGCCCCGTGGCAAGCGATACCCGATTACCGGTGGCCATGTTCCTTTATCGGAGGAAGCGATCGGGCGTAATTCGGTCGAGAGAACGATGGCTCTCAGAAAACCCCCTGGGCCTTTTTATCCCCCGCGACCTACTGAGAGGAATCGGGACGGATCTAAAAATCTGAACAGACCGAAGTAGACTGAAATAGTTCCCCATTGCTCCGAAGAGGGAGAGCTAAAAATCCGACATTCCAGGAAAGCGAGGAGAGATCGCTCCTCCACCCGTGGGAAGTGACGTAGGAGGGCTCGGTCGGCTAACGGGACGGATGAGTTCCGAGGCTTTGAGGGGGTCTCTGAAAATTGATCGGCGACCTTCGATCGGGGATCGATAAATCCTCGCGCCGAGCCCGACACCTCGGTCGTGTCCCGGAGTCCCTCGGGTTCCTCTTATTATGCTCATTTGAGCGTCGTTTGCGGTCGCCATGGGACCTTGCCGAGTCCCGCGTCTCCGGACGTGTCTGCGGTAAGAAACCAAAGGAGACAGGGAGGATCGAGGACGACGGTCGCCCTGGAACGATCCGGTATCGACCGCTCTACGCCCACTCTCCCTCTCGGTGGCAAATCACGTCGGCGTGACGACATCGAGATTCGATCGGCTTTCGCAACTGCCTAGGTCGCCAAAGGGGCCGGGTGGTTCCATTCTTCAGGGTTGGGCAGGATGTCGAAACAGGTGTATTAGGACGTGGGGTCCAGGGGGACCTGCCGAACCCCTTGGGTCTTGCAGAAGGTGCAAGACCAAAGGGCGGTGGGTCCACCTCGGAACCCTTCATCTCGAATCGATCATCCGACAGACCCAGAAAATAGGGGGACCATCCTCCACCCGGTCGAGTTACCCGGTGGAGTAACCGCGGTGTCGCAACGACGGGGCTCTTCGAGGTCGGCGTCGATGAATCAGGCTCGCGCCGTCCGCATTACCGGGATTAGACGTTTCCACAATTATGACGACGAGTCGCCGCGAGTGACAACTGGTAGTTAGGTCCCGGGGAAGGGGTCCGCGGTATGGAGAAGAGGGACGACCCGCTGCCCGGGAAAAGGCCAGACGGCGGTTTCACTTTCCCGGGGGCCGGCGCTAGACAACGACGCCTCTGTCGCCGATTTATCCCCCTTAACGACCGTCCCGATGATCCGTTGGCCCCCTGCGGTTGCGCAAGGCCGTCCCAGCTGATTTACTTTCGACGGTTTCCCGCGACCGGCGAGCGCGACCCGGTCGCGACCCAAGGGGACGACCCGCGTCTCTTGCGAAACGCTAGACCAGACAATGCGCTTCCTTGCTCAAGCATTATCGCCACAGCCGGTTCACGTTGCACTTTACGACGGTCCGACGACCCGGTTTGTGCAATAGGACCGATCCAATCCGTGATGCCTCGCGACTTATCCGCGAACGAATTCTCTGCTCGTCCACTCTGGCCACGCATCCGAGTGCAAGGCCATTGTACGTCGTTGTACAACCCGTTACGCATACATCATACGCGCAGAAAAAAAAATTTAATTCATTTAACCCTAGAGCTCTCGGCGGATGTTTTTTTTCGACTTGGCAGTTCTATACATATTCTATATACAGCATGATAAAATGTACCTCGCGTTAACAGGAGTGAACGGTAGATATAAGTACCGGCCAATTTAATTCCAGAAAATTTATTACGGCCTATTTCGCCAATTTTATTGATCAATTTGTAATGATATGCTTACGGTCATTGTTATGCGAGGTATGTGTGAAGGTCTTAACTCAAAGTGCAACCTCAACTGGGTCAATGTCGACGTCGACTCTGAGGTCCAAACAAGAGTTAATCGAGCGGACCTCCAATCGATGGCCGCGATCGATTGTTTGTCGCGCGAGTCGCACAATTGCCCGGACCCATGGACCGTGCAGAGTACGATCCGGGTGGCTGTTTACTCGGAAATCAAGCAAAATCATTTCCTCCTCTAGGAACTGTGCGATTTCGCGCGACAAACGACAATAAACGACAACGCAATTGAGTACTAGATAACGTCGCTGTTAAAATCTCCGAATCAGAGTTTCGGTAATGTTTGATAATTTCTCCTCCTTTCTAACATCTCTGCTTGCTGTCTCGGGTCAAACGATTTCCCACTGAAATTCCAGTGATTTTAACAGCATTTAGTTATCTCGTAATCACTAATTTCGGGCAATTTTGATGTTACATCGTAGAACAATGTTCCCGACTACTGCCTGATTTTTGACATCAAAACGCATTATTTCGTCGGAAGATTACCTCCGATAGGAGACGATCGAGTCGCTTTGGCCTAATTTTCCAGAAAGCGAGGAGAACCTTCGGAGGTTTCTCAATCATTGGGATTAATGACCCGATCGTCGCTGCGGATGACGGCGGAGGAGCAACCGAGGGTGACGAGGCTTCAGGGTTCCGCGAAATGCGATCCTAGTTGAAAGAGGAGACCCAGGGATTGCGGGATCTATCGGGGATTTAGCGGTACCTGGGCACTAACCCGAAGGCTATAACGTCGCGGTGATAATTCCGGGGTGGCAGCCCAATGGTCCACGTCTTGACGAGGCCCAACACGAACTACGTGCCTCGTGATCTGTCGGGCCCACGTGAAAAGACCCACAGACTGTTCCAAGTGGCTTTGAGAACTGGCTAGGACGAATGTGCCCTGACATTAGGTCGCAAGTTGCGCAACCCGGTCGACTCTTCTAGATCGCCGGAGGATGGCGAACGCGTCATCGAGCCTAAATATGGAGCCGGCCGAGCGAGACTGACGTACTCCGCTATCTGGATGAACTACTCGAGATCGCGGATCGTTTCCTCCCACGCTATGAACAGTTACTGGGAAAAGTTGGGGAAAAAAATGTTTAAGACGTTTGAGGCCGCTCCTACTTGGGAGGATTCCGGACTAGCTCCTTCTGGAACAACTTCGTCGTTCCCCCCCAAGAGACTCGTCACGAGATTTTGTAATCTAGACTAACCCCTCGAATTCGCGGATCATTTCGTCCCACGGCATGAAAAGTGCACGAGAAGAAAATCCGCGAGTAGATGTGGAAATTTCAAAAGGTGTTCTTCGGGACGACTCCCGAGCAGCCTAGATCCCCTGGTACCGATTTCGCAGTCGTCCGCGACAGGACAGACACGTCACCAGACACCGCGCAGCTAGCTTGTGCAAGCTAACCCACATTCTGCACACGCTGCACCTCGCACTCTCGGATGCACGTGCGAGTTCCTGCACTTCGATGCACCGGCCGGAAATCGGCAGGGAGCTGGATTCCATCGGCAGAGACAATTGACGGCTCATCGTCAAGCAACGAGACAACAAGTGTGGAAGCAAAACCATGACTTTTTCAGCCAGTTTTCAGGCTGCCCTGGCCCTGGTGAATTTTTTTCGCAGCTTCAATTGCTGCAGCTCGACAGGGAAATTTCATCCCTTCAAATTGGTCCATCGAACGAGGGGCTGGGATTTTTTTTCCAGCGGAAATACGCGTTTTTAGACCTCCCGCGCTCCGCCGACATTCCGTCTGCACCGTTCCTCCACCCCATCCTGTATGCACCCTGAAAGTGCAATTCCAGGGGCACCCTCGTACCCTTAGCCTGGATACCCGGTGCACATATTAAGGCAAGTGTCCCGGCGTTCCGGCACGTACACCCAGGACAATTACGCCCGGTGTCGCGGATGCCGTAACCGTGGCGCCGCGATACGCGCCCACCGTGGACACATAAGTGCACACACGGTGCATACTTTCACTGCAGGCCGCGCACGTGGCCCGGCATGTTGCACGGTGCAGGCCGGGCACGCGTCCGGCACGGCGATTCCGGGAATACCGGGTTCCGGAATCGGCAGAATCAGGGCCACGGGTGCGGCGCGACCTTTCTTGCCCACCCGAACCCGATGTCCGCTGACGATGAATATCGATGCCCGTCGACCGGCCAACTAACCGGGAAAAAGTCCCACCGAGCGAGCCCCGTCGCGATCGGACCCTGGCTCGACGGTTCGGGCTTCTTGCGCGGCACTCTAATTAACTGCATTATTCATGGCAGCCAGGAGTCCCGGTTAACGAGTGCGCGACGTTGCGCGCCGCCACGGGACGTTATAGGGAGGACACGCGATGCCGAAGAGGGCCAAGACGTCAGAGACGCTCCTCGCTGGGGAAATGAGATGTCTTGGACCGATGGAAAATTACCAGAAACTCTACCGTCGACAGGTTTCCCAAGATTCAGGGACTTCGCCGCTTGGTACCAAAATGGCGGCCCGATGCGCCCACGAGCGCGGCGGGCGCGTGTCCTACGCCAGAGACAGTGAAAGTTCTGAATCACATTCCGACTGCGAGGCCTCTATTAATAGTCGAGTCGAGACCGAGAGGGCCTTATCGGCAGCCTTTTATCACGACGCGGATAATGCGCGGAGAATTTCGGTATCCGATCGAGGGGATGATGCCTCATTTCCATGCGCGCGGAGAACGCGGAATGTCTTGGAGGCAGCATATCCCGCGTTTCGCGCCCCGCGTCCATTCCGCGCGTATGGAAATGAGACCTGAATAAAGGCGGAAAAAGAGGGGCGGAAGAGTCTTCGTCGAGTCTCGCGTGAAACGGAAAAAAGATCGACGCGTCCTTTGGACGGAAGAGGGATTCTTTTTCCATCGAAGGGAGCGCTGCGTTCGGGACATAAATTAGCGACGCTTTATGGGTCCCCGGCGGCCCTAAAGAGGGCCCCCGGTGCATTCTTTAAATCTCGCATGCTGTCTGCAGCTCAGCTCGCCGCGAGGGGGATAAAAATAATGAACTCCCGGCGCGGAATATTAACGAGCGCCGATGCAACTGCACGGCTTAATCGACAGCCTCTGGTCACGCGCCGGCGCAATGGTCGATTGTCCTCGATTATCGGTCGATAGATGCAATTAGCGATTTCCGAACGATCAAAACAATCTCTTTCGCCTTAATCATAATATTGTAAAATAAAAGGTAATACTCCGAACCCTCCCAACGGTATTAAGACCGCGTTAAGCGAAACTGAGAAACATCTGATGCAGAAATTCTTACCATACGAGAGTTGCTCCAGGTTTAAAATGCGTTACATCGAAACTGTGTTAAGGAAGACTGTCGCAATTTCCACGCCACGTTTTCTCTCGTTACCCTCTATATACGAGAGGATTGAGCGAATCGATATTCCCGGCGAGATGCATTTTCGGTGTTTAGGTCAGCGTCGGTCTTCCCAAAGTGCAGTCGACGAGGGACGAGGGGAAGCGGAGAGAGGGGGCCCGGTCGAGAAGAAACCGCGATAATTCCGGAGCACGCCCAAAGCGAGAGGCCCCTTCTCTGGGGCCTCTCCGGGGCCTCTCGCCGGAGGGGAGGAAGAGGTTCAACGAACCTCTCGGCCGTTCGGAGATTTCGACGAGTGGGAAGGCCAAGGAACGACCTTCGCGACCCGCGCGAGCGTCGCACGACCTTCCGCGGCGTTAAGGCGTCCTTTTCCCGCGTTAAGGCCCGTCACGTATCTCGAGACCTATGTGGCAACCTCGACCTTAGACGGAACAACGTGTCGAGGGCACGTCCAGCCGGTTCACGAGTGTTCAGGAGGCTCGCAGGACGGAAATTAGACGTCGCCTAGGGTATAGCCGGTTCCCACCGTCATTTTGCCCGGCGATCTCTTCCCCTCGACTCCCCGCAATTACTCGGCATTCAGCGAATTTCGACGTCGACGTCGAGGATACTCCCCCCAGGGAGAGGGCCCTCGCTCAGTGGGTGCCAGTTATTAATTCCTGCCGATGTCTTGATCCGCTTGGTGCTTAATGATCCATTGTTCGACTTCTGGCTGGGAGTTAACCGAGCGCCGGGCCCGTGCGGCACCCGGCGGTGTTTTAATTCTCCGCGCACATTCCCGGAGCCTTAGCCCCGGTTGGGCGTCGAGGCTGTTGAACCGGTCCGATGAGGCCCGAGAGCGAGTCGAGGGATCTCGGGATTCTCCGAGGAGGAAGACGTTGGACGGCGACTTCTGCGCCGCGGTCCCGGCTGCAGCAATGCGCAAGGTCGCCGGAATCAGTCGCAGCACCGTGGATGACTAACTCCTCCCTCGGTCATGATTCAACGGAGAAACATCCCGGCGGAAGTCGCCGGGCCGAGAGTTGGCCCCGGGTGCCGACCTCGATCCAGCCTCGAGTGATTCATGGCGAGGCCCGGCTCTCGATTTATCCCCCGGTGGAATCCTGCGCGGGATCGCAGCGGACCCCTTTATTGCTCCCGTCGGTTCGCGGAACCCAACAATGGCCGACTTCCCAGAACCGACCGGGCCTCGGATTCGGTCCTAACAGACTCCGATATCTCCTTCGCGCGTCATCTCCCCGCAAATTGCTTTCCATTCGGGCCTAGCTGGTTTAATTTATGCCCCGGAGAGTCCTTTCGGCGAGGTCCCGGAGGCCCGGAGGTGGCTCGCCGGTCCGTGAATATAGCCGCGTGGACCATTCCGACTTTCTCGGCGGGCCTCTGCCGATTCCTCTCCCAGCAAATTGCATCCTATTCAGAGCAAGGTGAGGCCGACTCGCCTCTCGGCGGCACAACCGCGCCGATTCAACCGCGATGACTCGTCCGGGCGAACAAGGCGACGACTCGGATCCTATTCCGGCGCCGAAGGAGGCGCCCCAGGAATGTGCATTCACCTTACGAATGCAACCCCGAGCGATCGCTTTTCACGGCTCCTTTGGAGGCCCCTCGGAGCCGCCGTGAAAATAGCCGCGAGGAGGTACTCAATAGAACCGCTGATTCAACCCGACGTCCTGATAGCGGAGCGATTCCACCCGGCACGGAATGAGTAATCCCATTCTCCGCTTCCAGAGACATTCTCCCGTTCGGCGTTCGGCCGAGTGAAGGGTGAACAATTCACCCAGCGAGTTCATTTTGAGGTTAAGAAGTGCTTTCGGCCGGACAGCCTGGAAACGACGGCTGAAAATCTATGAGACCCGAGCCCAACCGGCCGACCCGGTCTGATGTCATCGGAAAGCGATTCCGGGAGAGCGGGACGGACGGCGCGGTTCTACGGCGGTACTTTTCGACCATTGAATACGAATAGACGATCGGGAAACGATCGCGAGTCGCGTGGGACGGGGAGGTTCAGTGTCAGGCCCATGAGAGACCTCATCTCGCACAAGGATTCCTGGGTGGCGCCAACGCCTCGGTCAGCTCGATCAGCTCCTTTCTCCGACCATCTCCGGCCCCTCTCCGAGGTCTCCACGGCCGGCAGGAATGCACATTTTTATGCGCTCGTTATACCCACGCTCCCCAGGAAAAGGAACGTCGAGGAAATGCTACCATTCGCGTCGACGTGACCGTCGAGAGAGAGGAACGAAAATCGACGATGGTGTTGGCCAGGTTGAATCCGAGAGATAGGATGCGTATCTAGGAGGTCCAGGGATGCACATCCGGGGATTCTACAGCTATAAATCCTGGGAATCCGATGATGCACCTAGGAGATCTAGGGATATGCGACTAGTGGACCCGGGGATGCGCATCAAAGGGATCTAGCAGAGTACATCCTGGGGATCCAATAATGAGAGGAGAAAGTCCTGGGATGTGCATCACAGGGATCCAGCGATATGCATCGAGGGGATCAAAAGGAGCCATGGGGGAAACTAATGCCGCGCACCCAGGGGATCCAAGGATCGAGAATGGATGCCTTCCGGCGCGAGGTCCTCGCGTAGATCAGCGACCGCGTCCAGGTCGCGTGGGCGAAGCGAGGCCTCGGCGGGGTCCTCTTCGTGGGTACAAGGCCCCCGGAGTCGGAGGGCACGAAGACCTCGTACCAGCGAATGTGCCATTTATTTACGAGCATACGGCGACGCGTGTATCGCGGCTCGAATCATTAACACGCGCGCGGGCGCATGCTCACTTCCCCGGCAGCTCGATAAAGCTATCACCCGATGGATCCCTCGATACGTGGATATACTCGAGGCCGACACGCACGGCACGTCTGTACACAAGGCGGCCGTAATTTGTGGGACTATGTGCGCGTATTTTGCTACTCAACTTGGAATGAAAAATTCCCGGGTCCTGGGAGGACGATATCATGGAGGAGACCAAAGAGCTAGGAAGGATCCGCCAAGGTTTCGGGGTCTTGGCCCCTGCCGGGGACAAAGGAACGCTTCGAGGTGCACCTTGGCCCACCGTAATGCCCCATGATGGCATCAACAGGGAGGACAAATGGAGGCGCGACCTCCGCTAGCTTTTTAAAGTGGCGGACGCGAGGTGCCTCGTGACTCAAGATTTTGGGTCACGGGGCAAGGCCTCCTATTTCAAAAATATACATCATCCGGGGGCACTTCTTCCATGAGTATACAACGTCCAGCGAGGTTATTACTTTCTGAAGTGTACAACATCTATATAAGTCGGCGTCCTCGCGGAGATCCTGCGGGGGCCTTTGGCTGGAGTCCTCGCGGGAAGTCGATAAATCCTAAAATTAGTTCCCCAATCCTGGGGCCGATCGTCCTCGAGACTACCTCGCTACCGTTGGGATCATCTCGGGTCGGCTTAAATCACCGTCGATTTTTCCGCATGCCCCTCGCCGCGGCGTAAATCACACCCCGAGCGTATCCCAGGCCTATCCCGCGGGCACTGGAGGAGGTGGGGGCAAAGAGCGAAGGTGTAGCAGGGTCCGGCCGAGGGGAAATAAAGTAACCGACCCTATCGGCACGAAGTTGCGGCCACACGAGCAAGAGGAACGACATTCCGATCCTTGGGTACCTTCAGAGGCGCCTCCACCCCGTATCCAGCTCCTCCGCGAGGGCTCGTCTTCATTCCCGATGGTTTCCCCACATTCGCCATCGAGATCGTCGGCATTGAAATCTCCAGGAAGAGATTGCGCATGAGAAATCGGAAAAGCGCAGCATCCTCTCGGTCCAGAGGGAAATGTCTCCCTGGGGAGTCCTCGACATAAGGAAGCTCGCCGGGTATCTCGAGGTTTCGATTTTTCAGGACGGCAGAAAAACGCCTTAAAAGGCTTGGGGAGCAGAGCGAGAGAGAAATTTCCCGTCCGGATTCTTGGGCTCCTCTCTCTCCCTCCACGGACAGTCAGGACGACTTTTTCCCCGCGTCTCCTCCCGACCTGAGGACATCACTATCACTGGGGGCCGCGATTCGGCCAATCGCTTCCATGGCTCCGGTTATCGGTGCTCCCCCCGCTGATAGCATCTAATTACGCGGACGCCGGCGTTTCGAGTCGCGCCAAGGACTCCTCCATTAGCTCACTTTCCCGGCTCGTGGAGTCACGCTCGGGGGAGCTCGTAAAAGCCGGCCACACTATTGGAAAGTCCAACGAGGTGAGAAACTTATGGCCGAAAATTAAGTGGCCCGATAGCATCTGCCCAGTTGGGCAGCATTCCGGAGCCAATCCTAGGGCCAGCTGGTTGCCAAACCCAGGGTTACCAAACCGGGTGCCCTGATGGATTCGTCCCTTCGAGGCCCCCTTCTGGTTATCTCCTCTTCCAGCATCCGGAGACCCGGTGGCCACGTCCGGCGCCGGTGGATTAGGGCCGGGTAAGGCGGGGAAACGGTATGCCATGAGGAGATCGGCTACCGAGGATCGACTTTCGTCGAACCCGGGTCCGGTTGGGGCGGGATTCCATCGGCGAAGTCTTATCGATCGTGTTTCCTCGGCTTTGGGAGGGGTTTCCCGAGGTCCGGGACCTCTCCGTGGACGACGTGGACCTGGATGACACCTCGGATGGACGACATTCCGATCCAACGGGAGCCCATCGATCCGCCCTGGTGCCGTTCGCAATTTGTCGCGGCCTTGGAACGTGGACAGAAAACGGGGGTATCCTCGACGCGGTTGCGGTCCGCTGTCAAAATGGCCGGTTCTACCACGCGGCATCGTCAGGCATTCCTCGAGTCAATTCGGCCCGGCGAGCACCTCCACGATTCAATGAGTTGGAATGCTGCCGACTGGTGTCGGCGCGGATGCCACGGCGTTGGATGTCGTCGCCGCGACTCGCGACCGGTTGCGTACCAGTTTCGCGGGCGGACCCGCTGCGGTTGGTTGCACCTCCGGTACTCCACCGGTGCAGCGGCGACGCGGTCAAGATCCTCCGGAATTTGGACCACTTGTGTCGGAGAAAGATCGGTCTTGATCTTAATCTTGATATTTGGCTTGCATCGGTCCCAAACCGTCCTAACCAGTACCCGACCGGGTCAGCTCGGGCGGTCCACCCGACCGCAACCGAGCTCAAGATTGCGCAACGAGACAATAGGATCCCCGGGGCAACTGCACCGTTTCCGCTTTTTCCGGCAGATGTTTGCCGCGGGCTCAGCGACGCGTTTCTTCCGCGCGGCCGCGCAGCTCTGCGTGGGGCAAAAAGCGAGCGGGCCGTCCAATGTCACTCCGCCGACAGAGGCCGATCGACGCGGGCGAATCGATTACTCGGCGTTCCCCTTTTTTTCGGGGCCTTTTCGCGGGACCAGCAAGAGACCGATCCGAGCCGGAACCGCGCTCGGAGCTCGCAAACCGCCGGGCTCTAATCGTCCTGTCACAGTCGTTAACTTCCCGGGCCGAAAGCCGCCGGATTCCGGGGGCGATCGGCCGATCTAATCCCCGCGACCTAGGCCAAGTCGATCCAATGGTCGCCTCCGCGATCGGCGCGAATCCGGTTAGCGACGCCCTGCCCGGAACCGCAGCTGAATTCCACCGGAGCCAATTTTTCCGGCCGAAACGGCCGCGCCAAGCCTGAGAACCGGAGGGTCTCCCGGCTAAAGTGTCCGTTTCCTTTTTTCTTTCCGCCCTCTCCCCCGATCTCCGATCCACATTCCTCGCCGGTTACCGCCGCCGCGTCCTCCCGCGAGGCATTAAAACGTGGAAACCTCCGGCGAGCTCGGAAGACCGAGGATTCCACGCCGAACCGTCGCGGGTCGTCATGAAGCCGTTCCCAACCGGTCCCGGCCGAGCCCGAGGTTGCGGAGGCGAGATCCGTTTGATTACCGGCAATTAGCTGGCCGAGTGCTTCCAGGTGTCAAGCCGCCCGGAGAAAACTCGGGGTTCGCGGCCCGATTTGCATACGTTTAGCCGGCCCTGCGCCCGTCCCACCTACCGCTGGGGACGAGGATCCCGGATCGCGTTAACGACACCCAGTTCGTCCCTTTACGACTGCCTCGGTAATTATCCGCGGGCTTAGCCGGGGCCGGTCGCGCCTCGCTAACGAAGACTGGCCCTAACCTTCCCTGGTTGATCCTGCCAGGAGTCCGGGGCGAGAAAGAGCCTCCTCTTATTACAAACGGTCGAGCAAAACCCCTCCGCAGGACTCCGGTAGGTCGCCAGCGCCACTTGTGGCGCGTTTCCTTCGATGCCTAACCTCGACGGGGCCTTAAGCGGTGCCTCGTAAACCGTAATAGATTCGAGGCATTTTCAAGTGCGTCGAATGGCTTCTGGAGTGCGATAGCCCTCGAGGTTGAAAGGGTGCGGATGCCCTACTAGTGATGTGCGCATGCATGTGCAACTAGGTCTTCCACCCGGGGGCCGTCTCGACGTCGACCCATCGGCAGCTCCGTCCGGCAACGAGGTCACTGTCAGCCAGGGAGCCCTCCGAAGAGGGGTCGACCAACGGCGTCCGAGTTCCGCGGCATTTTCATTTTTCCAGCGGCGCACGCGCCCGAGAGGAGCGGGCACAGAGAACCGGTCTTTAAGTCGAGGACGCAGCCCTTAGGGGAGACCGACGTTTAATCACGGTTAGCGGGGAGTTAACAAGACCCCGCCGAGTGACGCGGGTCGAGAGAGGTTAGACGTTGAGTGGATAAAGTCGCGGTAATCCAAGACCGTCCTCAGGGTTCCCGGACGCGTCGCGACGCCGGATAAGGCTCGGCAGGATCTATCATTTTTCCGCGTTATCCTCGAATTTTTAAGCCGTCTCCCGAAAATTCAGTCAGAATTGAAGGAGACCTCCGCTCCCCGAGATAAAGACCACTCGAGCCTACCCGGAAACGCCTCCACCCCGACGAGCCATTATTAACAATAATTCCATTTCAGGATCCTGAAATGCGACATTTCATTATGTGATATCACCGAAATGGGTTCTATGGTGTTCAGGAAATTCAAAGAGTCGAGGTCGTTCCAGCGCGTCCCTCAGGCTCCGCTGGACCGCCGGGACGCGCGACCTTGCGCGCTGCGTGGCCGCCAGAGGAAACCGGGTAAAATAAACCACCAGGGGAGAAGACAAACCAGCCGGGGGGCGAGTCGGGTGGAAAGGAGACCAATCGAGGAGTCGGCCGAGAGGAAGGGGCCAATCGGCGAGCTGGCCGAGTGGGGGAAGGAGACCCGAGGGGGAGCCATCCGCAGTCATCCAGTGGAGGGACGGCCGAGCAGGACGACCGGAGACCGGCAAAAAGCACCGGCGCGTTGCGTTCGGCGTCCTCGAGGACGAGTTTCACGCTCGGCCGAGTCCAGGGTCGTGAGTCCTGTCGCTTTCCTTTGGGTGTCCGCTCCCACGAGAGGCGGATTAGCTCGGACCCAGGTGGCGCCACCGGCGGTAGGCCGGAGAAAAAGATCAGAGATATCGGGGAGCCATTCACTCAGAAATCAAGCAAACCGACGTCACTTTGATACCTAATCCCCCTCCATTCCAAATGATATAACAAACCAAGAAAGATATCCGCAACAATTAACGACTATCGAGCTCGGCATTGAAAATTCTACCACGATATATCGATTTCGATTCACCTCGTCCCAAACGACTCTAAGCGAGTTTTAGTGTTGTCCCTAGATTCGCACCATTTCAGCGTGTTTCAATGACAATTCCGATCATGCCCAGCTGAGTTCTCCGGGACTCCAGTATTAAGGGGAGCCCGGAAAGCCCGAAAAAGTTGATTTTTTGAAAATTCTATAGGGTTTGCTTCTCTTAAGGCGCATGCCTTCCCGAGTGACTAACCCCTCGATGGAGATCGATGCACGGAGGCGCCTATCGAGGCATGTCGCGAGCACTTGTTCAGGGATCTCGGTCTGAATTCGAATGATCCGTGACGCCATCCACAGGAGGGTGGATCATCCTGGATCGCCTCGAGGTCGGATCTACGCGGGATCGATCGCCCTCCGGGATCGCGACATCACTCGCGACACGTGCCGCGTCCGCTCGCGAATAAGTCACGTAACAGAGCGTACACGTCCTCGTGGTGCATCGACCGGGCGCGTGCCGACGCAGTCGGACACACGTAGACGACGCCTCGGATTAGTTGCACTTTCCATTCCCCGTGTCTGCTACGAACACGCGGGAGAATCCCGATGCGGAGCGTCTCTTCCCGACGACCAGGAACGCCGCCCGCCAATTGTTGGAAGGTCGGCCAATTAATCCTAGGATATTGAGATTTATCACACTTGGACTCGATTCGGTGGCAGTGCCCAAATTGGACTCCCGAGAACGCGTTTCTCAAATGGCGCCGTTTACAACCCTAACATCGCGGACCAAATGATCGACACCGTGGTCCTCGATACAAAGTACTCCACATCGTTCTCCGACTCGGGCAAGCCGATCCCATGATATGCACTTGGCAGAGCTTACTTTCGATCGTAAATGCCAATATAAAAGCTGATTAATGTTAAGGTCCTGAATTCATCTTAACCATAAACTTAAGATTATTATAAAACGACTCGGGGTCGTTGATGGACTTCAAAGTGTCAGTTGAGAAACGTCCACGTTTAAGGACGCTCTGGTATCGGACTACGGAGGTGCGTGTCTCTAAAATTACGGGAGATAAATGAAGATAAAAATCGAAGAGAGGTCCCCGCCCGGTTCCCAAGAGCCCAGCAACCCACGTGAAGCGGTGCGTCATGTGTCAGGGGCCGAGAGCAAAGGTGTCACCCGGAGGGGCCCTATCGATTCTGGCAATCGGCGACATTAGCATTCGAAATGTCAATTCCGATAGCAGGCTCACGCACACACCTAGACGGTCCGAGGCGCGATCCACGAAACGTCGAGCCGTCGGTGTGCGGTAGAAAGCGACTCCGGGAGTATCGGGGTTGCGTAGGTACGATCGGTAGAGATCCGTAGATCTGTACCTACGGTCTATGACAGTGCTAAATGGTTCGTGGCCGTCCAGGAGGCGGTTGCAGGCTGAAATTCGCCCCGCTCGACGGTCGCCTTAGGAAACGCTCCGGGTTTTCACGGCTCGACTCCACGTTCTCTCGCTCCCCGGTGGGGGGGAAAGGAGGTGGAGGAAGGGAGCGGGGCGCATGAATATAAATTAATATTTTTACAAGTTTCCTCGAGTTCCCTTATACGTTCAGCCGGCCGTTGTCGTAAAAGGTGGAGGATGCGATTTTGACTGGCGGGTATCGAGAAGGCCGAGGCGACCCGGGGGGAAAAAGCACCCGGAATATGAAAATGAGCCCGACGAACCCGACCGACATCCTTTGCCCACTCGAACGGGGGATATATATTATTTTCTCCCGGGACGGGTGCGCGCTCTCTCGCGCGAGCCTCGACGTGAAATAAAACGTCATCCGCCAGGAGGAATGCGGTTATCGCGGAGGCCCCTCGCTTACATGCGCGCGTATCAGCGCGTGTGGCGTAAAGTCGGATAAAACGTTTCAGGCTCTATCGACGAGCCCGGGGGAAATGCATCTGCATAACTCGGCTGGACAGCCGTCGGGGCTCGTCCGCATCGAAATTCAAATTCGAGTTCTGCGAAGCCTCCGGGTGCCTTCGTCGAGGGTGCCTTTTTGTGCCTACCTCGAGGCACGTCGCCTCCAAAATGGCGCCTCGTCCTGTAACCTCGAGACGGGATTACCATACGACCGAAGGGGCGACCGAAAAGAGTCTCGCGTTCCGACGAAACCGTGATTCCGGACAAGGAAGGTACGACTCGAAGACACGGTGTCTCTCGGGAATGCCTCCCGAGCCTCGCGCAAATGATCTGTCTCCACCTATTCAGCCCTAGATTACAACATGAATCACTCACAATTCCCGTGATCTTATCGGGATCTGCACCGAACGCTATCCGGTGTCGCTTTCTCAATGTCGAACACGGAGGAAATTGAATTATAGTCGCGACAGTGCATACGTTACAGCGTGATAAGAATAGCCCCATAGTGAAGATTAGCATCGTCGCCGTTCCCGGTTCCCCGGGTCTAGGATGGTCCCCTGGATAAGGGACGACGGAATCTCGGCGGACTTCCGAATCGCGAGTCGATCGCCCCGGGAGTCCCATAAACGGCGGGTCGTCCGAAAGTGAATCCGCGGATGAGATTATTTATCCTTTCCCCGGAGGCGGCGGGTCGTAACGCCGAGGCATGATATATAAATTGGAACCGGGGCGCCCCTTCGCGTGCGCGCACGCTCTTCGACGAGTACACGCGTATATACATAATCTTTGACGGGTACGCGCATATGTGATCTTTGGCAAGTACGCGCATATGTGATCTTTGTACGAGCACATAGGGTCCTCAACGAGTACGAGCACCCGCGGCCCAATGGAGATGACCAAGATAAATGTGGTAGGTCGGGTAACCGCACACTACGAGTCAGTCCATCGGTCTGCCATCCCACCGACCCGCGCTTATCAGCCCAGATAGATCCGATCCGTATCAGGGCGATTTCTTACCGGAGCATCTTTTATCGCCGCGTTGGTACGCATCGAGGAGGGCCATGTTCGTCTCTCTCGGTCCCGTCGTGGGATACGTTACTGTCTTAAATGGCAATAGTGGCCGGTAATAATGCGCTTCGACGTTTACCGGGGCCGCTTATTATTGCGCCCCGTACGGCAAAGGAAGGCCGCACGAGAGTATCCTTTCGATTTACAATGTTATGCGGTCTAGGCCGCCTAAGGGCGCCCTCCACCACTGGAGTCTACCTCTCCTCCCCGTCGATGTGATGGTAACGGATCTGGCATTTCGTGTTAAGGTATTTAGAAAAACGAAAAATACATTTAATTTTAGAGCTCGAGGACGGAGCAACGTTTTTAGGCTTATAGACAAAGTACCACAATGGGGCTCGAAAAGGGATGCTCTTCCACCAGATTACCAAGTCGCAGATCTTTGAAGGCCCTGAAAATGGCTACAATCAGGACTGGTGTACGCTCCGTAAGAAGCCTTTACTTTTACATAGAATTCCTCGGTGTTAGAAAATTCTCGTACTAGAATACGCGAAGAACCTAAACGAGGCACCAAGAGATAGAGCCTAATCGGCATAGTGGAGGAGGAACCGGAGAACCAGAATCTCGTAACGCGAACGGCAGGGGCAGTTTGTTCAGCGCAAACAGCTACCGGCATTTGCACAGTCCTACGCGTCTACGCGTTTCCGTCCTCGAAAACGCCAGGTTGAAAGCTGCTACTTCGTGGAAGGCGAAGAAGGGCTTCCACGGTTCCTCGGGCCTTTTCTTCAGGGTCATGACCCATAGGGCCGCCGCCGGCAAGGCCGGAACCTTCCCGCCTTAATAAGCGATACCTCTCTCGCACCGAACGTCAGAAAATGCCGGACCTGCAGCTGCCTAGTCAGACACCCAAGGATGCACTAATGCTCGCATACTCTCCCATTGAAAAAGTCCCGGCCACCCTTGGCGCATCCTTGGTGCCTCGGATAAGCGCGGGGGGAGCGAGGTAAAAGCGAAGAGCAAGAGGGAACCCAGGTAGCAGCGCGGTCCCCGGGGGAACGGAGCGTTTAACGACGACGGAAACCTCAAAAGGAAGAACAAAAAAAAAATGAAGAAAAAAATGGCAAAGCGATTTCCAGTCGCGCTCGAAGCCGAATAATGGCGATCCGAGGTGTCGACGTGACGTAAACGGTAATATGGCGGCCCGAGGTGGCACGTCTGCCCGTTGAACGGGCGGCAACAGCCGTCGAGCAGGTCGACTGATTACCGTACTGCAAATAAACGGAAGAAGCCTTGTACGTAGTCTGCTAAGCCGAGCGTGCGAGCACCTTTTTAATAGAAAGTAACCGCCGAGGTCGGCCAAGACAATGAGCGTACCAGGGGGAAGAGTGCACGCCGGCGGCGGGGCACAAAATACACGGACTCCCGCGGTGGGAACGCGAGAAAATTCCTGGGGAACCACTCGGGGGCCCGTTAAGCGGTTATAAAGTGCGGAGATCACGGCGAATTGCTGGATTCGGCCCGACCGCCGCGAGCGCGGTGCCACCTAGCGGGAAAAGAGATTCCGAGGCGCGAGAAAATCGGATCTCTCGGGAGCGACCTTTACCTTCCTCTCGGGGAATCAATTACCGATCAATTACCGACCAGCGTGAGGTTCGGAACCCCAGGAAACCGGCTCAGTTAAAATTCTATGCCTTTGAAAATACTCCCCCCACCCCTCATTATGGTTTACCATATTTTCCAAGGAGGGAAAATATGTCCGGCGCGTTTTAAATTTCGAATGAATCATCTCAATGGGATTCCAGGAGGATTGGGGGTGCCGCCACTCCCACGGGATAATGGGAAGACCTGCGAGCTGGTCCCGCCAGGTGTCTCCTCTCCGAGTGTACTTATTTATCGCTTCGGTGAATTGAAAAAGGACATTTTTCGTGGTAATTCGACCTGACAAGGACGCATCTTCCTGGGCGTTTATCAACCTCTCATAACTGTGATACAGAAATCGGTAGTACCGGAGATATCTCGGAGAGCAGTTGTCTCTAATTCGAGCGTTAGGCGCTCGCGAGTAATGGACTTCCAGGCGTGAGAAAATTAGGGGCCCCAAGGACCCCGTTCCCGTTTCTGGAAGCGTAAATTGATTTCAGGAGTCCGACCAAGCATCCTGCTCTCTCCCTCTCGCCATTTCGCCCATTTAGCCGGCGCATGGTCGTGTCTCTTTCTCTCCGGTAGAGACGAGAGCAAGAGATTCGTCTCGCCGTGAGGAAAAGCCGCGTTTCGCCATGCGGAGGCCGTTGATTAAACGAGACTGCTCGATCCTCGACCGATCTCCACACGTGCAAGTGGAAAAATATTCTATCACCAGTCGGCGTGCACCCCGTTGAAAAGGTCAACACCTACACAAAGCGCCACCTTGCTACTTGAAACCGTGCCAAGTACAGGCCCCATCGAAGACGCGGAAAGAGAGCCAAGCTGCGCCGCGGCAAAGTAGAGGATCGGGAGCCTAGAGTAAATTGGATAATTGCACAAGCCGCGAATATTTATCCTCCGCGCTCTCTTTATTCGCATGCCCGCGCTCTAGTCCACGCGCTCGCACAAAGGAGCGCCTAGAAATCTACCATTCGGTAACGGTTTCATACGCCGCCTGAAACCGAACGTAACGAACGTAAGAAGCCGGCGTACGAGTTCTCCCAGGATAAATCGAATTTTCCTGGATAATCCAGAATAATTCTCGGACTACATTGCCTATCCTACCGAGTCTCTCAGTAGCCACGTAACCGCCTCGAATAACGCCTACTTGCATAGATAACCTCCAGGGTGCGGCGAAAATTCCCGAAACTTTTTACGTTTCAGCAGGACACAACTGCCTCATAAATTACCGAATCTACTCTACTAACCGGTTAACAACCGATAATTAACAGACACCGCTTAGTCAAAGGTTACATGGCGAATTCATTCGAATAAACGGAATTCGCCAAGTCATAAAATATATGGAAGAAAAACCCGTGAAATAAAATGATGGGTATTTTCCCCGTACTCTGTGGGTTGACTCGAAGTCCTTATATCTAGAATTCAGGATGGCCGAACGGTAAAGACTTTGTATGGAACGTTTGCACGATGGATCCTTTGGTTCTCAGGTTTTAGGATAGGCTCATCCCGGCACGGCAGTGAGGACCGGCAGGTGGTGGCGTCGGCGTCGGCGTTGGGCACCCACCTGTAGATTCGTTGCTGGGGAGAAGCGGGCGCTCCTGGCGATCTATAATCCAGCCCCGCGCCCTCGAGGTCGGGAGTACACACCAGGGGCCGGTATCACACACTACACACGCGTTGTGTTCCATGCGCGGGCCCGTCGCGGATTCACCGCGAGCAGCCCCCGGCGGGCGGCGATGCTCTGCTCGTCGGGGCTAGCAGTCGGCGGGGGTCCTCCGGGAGACGTCGACTAGGGACGCCCGTGCGTGGCGCTCCGGCACCGGCATACCGTGCGAGGCCAACCGTGCGGGCACCGATCCACGACTGATGCCGAGGACAGCCGAGCGCGAGCGCAGAGGGCGCAGCGCCGACCGAGCGCGGCCGAGGCGCGCCGAAGGTAGCCGAGACGCGGCGGCGCGGCCCGAGCGCGCGCGAGAGAGGGACGGTGATCGGGGGAGGCAGGGAGGGAGAGGGACCAGGAATGCACGCAGCGGAAACCGGGCGGGAATGGGATCGGGATATCTCGGGCTCTCCGAGAGAGCCGAGAGAGCCGAGCGCGCGCCGGCTCGAAGGCAACCCAAGGCAAACGACCGCTCTACCCGGCGCGGTTCTTTCGACGAGGCCCGGCGACTGGTTGGCCGCCTGTGCGAGCCTGCCCGACTCTACATCGACTGCTGCATCTATGCCCAGCGCTATTCCGCCGGCTTTGTGTGCACCTCGCTCTCCTTCTCGCTCGCTTTACGAACCCGAGCGAGAGGGACGGAGACGCACCTCTATTGCCTGGTTACACGGCTCCGGGCTCGGTTTAACAAAATGGGCCCCCACTCGGCGAATAGATTCGCCGCTTGAGATCCGGAATTAACCCGACATTGATACCATTACCTGAAACCGGGTAATGAGACGAGCGAACGCCTGAGCGGAGGACGTTGCCCGGGAAAATGGCCGTCGCGTGGTTTCTTCGACATCTGTAGAGGGAGTTTGAGCATTTCCGGCATGTCGACCGTTTCCCCGGGGGCACGAAACGGACGAAGAAGACGTCACTGGGTTTTTGGCGTCCCAGGAAGCGAGGTCGAGCGCAGGCGGAAACGGTCGCAGGGCACCGGTAGTTGCGCCGCGTTCCTTGGGTGCACGCATGGCGGTCTCCTCGCGTATAGTAACGCCCGTTCGCCTATGTTCACCTATGAGAAGGGGCTTATCTCGCGCGGCATCTTCGCACGGGTCGACTTTTTCCTGGGTCCCGACACGTGGGGTTCCCAGGGAAATTTTCACCGCCTCCGCGAGTCCAGGCGTCCTCGTTTCTCGCTCCGGCGACAGAGGGGCGGCCGGGGGCAGGAAAAAAGAGGCGAAGAGGGCAGAACTGGCGAGGAGGCGCTCGAAAAGCGAGAACTCGCGAGAAGCGTGGCGAGTCGTATCGCGTATCGAGGGTCCGATGCTCTTGCCGACCATCTGCCGGCTTCACCCAAGGCCGTCGGGTTCGTGCCGGCGACCGGACGTCGATTCAATTATAGCCACAATTAAAACATTCCCCAATGTTTGATAACACCGCCGCGCCCACGTGCGCGCCGGGATGCGCGTCGCCTTGCGCCTTCCGGGAAACCGCGCGCATTGCGCCAGAGAAGACTCCGCGGAAAGGCGCCGCCATTTTGGAAGTCGCGACGCCCCCGCCTTTAATCAGTCGCCGGCTCGTTAATCGGCCCCGAACTCGTTCCGCTTTGTTCTAATCGCGTGTTGCCACAACACGCGGCTCTCCGGTGACGATATATCGGATTACGTCGCTCCCTGAAAGTCGTAACCATAGCGGCCGAAGAAAGAGCGACTGATTCGGCGGCCATCTTGAACACCACCCCGCGCCCGGAGGACGTTTCGCTGTAACCTTCGGAAGGCCCACGCAAATCTTTCGATTGATTTTCAATACCTCGAGAGAAGTAACCTGGTCTCATGACTTTCCAGAGTTCTTTTTCGTTATCGCGCGCCTTCGCCTCCCAGGACGTCGGCGATCAGCGGCATGACTTTGACTTTGTCGGCCGCCATCTTGAGAACGTCGCGCTTACTCCGTACCTTTGTCGTAATTTGTTAAGCCGTGACGATTTCAGCCCATCTGGACCATATTTACCCTCTGTCTTTCCAGGGATAATGACGCGGGGAAGTTCGTGTTCCTCGTTCCAAAGTTACGCGTTCCGGGTATCTTCATTTCCTGAATTGGATGCGGAAACGGTCGGTGGCGTCGCGAAATAGGATACCGTTCCGCGGTTTTTAGATGGTTTAAGACGTTTACTAATGTTTATCGGAGGTCCCATGCAGATCAAGGTGTTCTTTGGAGGATCTCAGAGGTCTCGAGGGAAGCGTGCTAGCCGAGCGACACGCGAGGGCCGCTGCAATCGCGTAATGGAAAGGCGTTACGCGGTCCTCGGCAGGAGCGGAGGATACCGGTCGGCCTTGAGAAAGGACGCGATTCCTCGACGTCGCCCTTCTGCGAAAACGGTCACTGTCCGTCCGCCGTTGGCGCAGGCGGGATTTTCGAGGGCTGGCGTCGATCTTCCCGTTTCTTCCTCCCCTTCTTGCGGGTATCCGGCAGATCCCACGACGCGTCGTCGTCCTGGAAATCGCGGATTTCCACCTCGAGACGAGCACTTCGGTGGTCGAAATTCACGCGCCTCGCGTAGCGAAGGTGCCGCGTTCTTTGTTCTCCTTTAATTTCGATTCCGCGAACCGCGGCCGCGGTGGCCGAAGAAGGCAATCCAACGTGGCCGGCGAGGCACGAAGCACGCGCGCCGCCATTTTTATTAGGAGGCTCGCGATGCATCTGCGGTCTCGGCGGTGCACGAATCGCGAATTAAATTGAAGGGCAGACACGCTGGTAGAACCAGTCGCTCCGTAGACGCCAACTTGCATCGAAATAAATGCACGAGGTGCACCTTACGTGTACCCGCCGAGCCCCGGGACTCCCGGAGATGCCCATCACAATGGCCAATTAGGCCTCGACGGAAGGGACCCTCGGAGATACCTTCCCCCTGGGAGTGCTAAAAGAGAGATCCCTCGTGTTCCTCTTATTTCCCTCCCCCCTCCCTCATTTCGGCTCTCCTCGGGAAACCGACGCAGTCCATCGACGGCAAGATGACGCCCTTCGTCCTCCCTCCAGTCGTTAACGGCGACATAACCGAGAATCGTCACCCTGACGAAGAATCGTCCCAAAATCGGTACCTCGGGTAATCACTGCTCATGATTACGATAAGGAGATGAATGATCGTTCCAGCGATTTAAGGCGCGATTTTGATGAGTTCATGATTTTATATTTCACATAACTTCCGGCCTTTCCCCAGGTCGGGTCATCTCGGTATCTCGCGAGCTGCGGATTTCCAGCTCTCGCGTTTCTATTTCTACCGGCGGGATGCCGGGGCCTAGGCCGCCGGTCGTTTCCGTAAAACACCATGAGAAACACTTTATGGACGATATAAATACGGCATAAACGGCCCGCAGCCGGGCGGCGAGAAGAAAAGGCACGCGGACAGGGCCCTAGGAGCGTTTACGAGCGCGTCATCTTTGCCCGGGGTTCGCTCGCCGCTCGGTTACCAATTAAGTATGCGAATTCTTTTTCTTCGCTGCTCGCGCGAGTGGGCTCCCCGGCCGCTCGAACGGGGCTACCCACACCAAGGAGAGAGGAGGCGCGTTTGTCGAATCTAACGCCGATCGCCCCTCCGCCCTGGCTAATAATAGCGATTACGAAAGCCAACTTCGCAACCGGCAGAAGAGACCTGCGCAAGGTGTCGCCGTTCCCTTGCGATAGTTCGGCCACTCCGCCCGCCGTCCACCCACCGACCTCTCGCTTCCGCCATGGGCGGAGGATAAAATATAGACTCCGTTCCTTTGACGATGATGACAATTAAATGGGAAGAAGATACCCAGGTCCTTTCATTCGATACACCTTACAATCGGCAGAAATACCCTTGCAAGGTGTCGCCGTTCCTTTGCGACACTTCGGCGACTCCACCCGCCGTCCACCCACCAACCTCTCGCTTCCGCCATGGGCGGAGGATAAAATATAGACTCCGTTACTTTGACGATTATGACAATTAGACTGGAAGAAGATACCCAAGTCCTTTCATTCGATCCACCTTACAATCGGCAGAAATACCCTTGCAAGATGTCGCCGTTCCTTTGCGACACTTCGGCGACTCCACCCGCCGTCCACCCACCGACCTCTCGCTTCTTCATGGCCGGAGGGTGTAATACGGTATTACGGCGTTTCTTGCAAAAAAAAGAAAAAAATAAAACGTCTGCGCATTTTGTCTCCGTTGTATAGCGGTTCCGTCTACGGGGTGTGCGTCTCAACGGAAACGGAACCGGCGTGTCCCCGTCTCTCTTTCGTCGATCGTTCTTTCGCGTCTACGGCGAGACGGGAGATATTTATCCTCGAAAATGTCCAGCCGTCGAAGCGCGGAGTCCCAGATCGAATCCATTCTCGCGTCCCTCGGCTCCGTCTTCGCAATATCGCAGCGGAACGAATTAGCCGCAGCGCCGCTCCGCTCGGCGGCGGCGCAAAAAGGAACCGCGGCGCCGCTGGAAACCCACCTTCTCTCGAGGTCACGCGGCCGCGGCGCGTAACCTCCGAAGTTATTACGGAAGGCTAATTAATTTAAGAGTGAAATTAACGTCACTGTTACGACCAAGGGGAACAGGTTCCGCGGCGATCGGGCCGAAGAAAAATGCCGACGGAGGGTCGGGTCGCCTAGGAGTCGCGGTCTACGGACGCACGCCGCCATCTTGGATCCCCTTGGGCGCGCGAGATTCGATTTCCGCGGCGCGACGCGCGGTCTGCGCCTGAGAGAAGCCTCTTTTTCACCGTTACCAGCGATCGCTAGGAACTTTTGCGACCTTGCTCGGGGTTGGCAACGTCACGATTCCAGGAAGCCTCGACCGGCGTACCCGCGGCCTCGCCAGGGCAGAACAAAGCCCGGCCGGGTCGGCCACGAGAAAACCGAGATGAGAGGGCGGACTTCGCGGAGCGCAGCGGCTGAAAGAAGGATCGGGACAAAAAACGAATGATCCGGAAACATAATTCGCCGGCGTTACCGTGCGCTACCCCGCTCTGGAAGGGTCAACGTGACTGGCAACACTCGGCCCAACTTTTGCTCTTTTTCGCCGTACGCACAATTGAGACTTCGAGAAATCTGGGCGGCGACGCGAATATTCCCGGGTATTGATCCTGTTAAAAGGAGTGGTTTGCCATGGTGGAGAAGCATCCAACCGAGGCCCTTTACCCTGTAGCTTCGTCTACTTCGAGTACTCCAACCGGCTAGGACTGTAACTGGATCTTAATGGGAATTAATCGAACCATTCGGCTCGCTCCGGTCGTTCCCATCCATTAGGCCGCGTTTTGTCTTGCCCGCCACCGAGTAAGATATACGTCGACACGAGCTCCATTTGCGATCGCCTTAAGGTTTCGGGGCCTCGATCAATTAGAACGTGGCTCTCGGCCTTGAAACTCGATGCGATAAATCCTGTATTCATCCGCGCCGATCGCATCTACGTCCGATCGCCAATTGCTCCGGGATCGAGCCCGAGGCCCCGCTTGATCGAGTCGATCGTGCCCCATGCAAAAGTTAGGTTAGGTCCTGCAAAGAGAGCAACGAGAGTACTCGGCGAGCACCCTGGACATAATTCTCGGTGCAACCCTCGATTAGATTCCGATTGCGTCTCCTTGGCGCCGTTTCCGATCGGCAGGAACGAAACGGAGGGGAAATCGACCAATCCGTGAAGGGACCAAACATGGGACTCCATGCCGAAGACGACCACTCAAATTGTAGGAAAAGCTTATATATATATATATCAGCAGCCAAAGGCGATGTGCCGGAGCCACTAAATAGTAGAAAAGGTCTGCGGTTCATCCACAGTTTTGCGAGGTCACCGGCCAGTCAGAAAAAAGGATGTCTTGAATTTCCTCGGTGTGGGTATCATGGCGGCGGTTCTTTGACTCGTCTTTCCCCTGGTCTCCTTCAAGGAGTACCGCTCCACCTCTTCCTGGACTCTTTGAACGTCGCTCTTCAGGGCGTCCAGCTCCTTCATGGTCCTCTCCATCTCCCACAGCACCGGTCTGTTGCAAAATGCGTCGATTAGACCTTGTCTTTGGCGTTCCTTGGGGGTGCTTACAGGGTCACCAGGAACCCGGCTTCGTTCCTCTTCTCCAGGTGCAGTTGTCGCACCTTGGCTAGAGAGCGATGCAGGCAGCCAACCTCTTCTCGGGACTTTTCGACAATTTGACGGTATCTGTTAGTGATGAGCTGTTAGTGATCGAGACCAAAATCGATTTTGCTCATGGCTACCTGTCGAGCACCGTCTCCTCGTCGACGATGTCCCAGGTCAGGGCCACCTCCTTCTCGCGCATGTGAGCGATGGTGTGCACCAGCTGGTCAAATCTGCGATCAAATCGCAGGCGACCTGTACATCGAGTGCACGAGGACGCTATGGAGGTCCTCGAAGACCCACTCCATGGAAATAGAACGGCACTAGTACTTATATCGAACAACTAGTACTTGTATCGCAACTTCTCAAGGTCGTGGTCCCGCTCGTCGAGCTTCTGCTTGTTGGCCATCAGCCGGACCTTCAGCTCCTCGTAGTCCATGGTGGTCATCCCCTCGCCCAGGGTCTCCAGGCTGCGCAGCTGCGCGTGCATTTCCTCGAAGCAAGCGAACGTTAGCGTTTCCGTTTCCGTTTCGCGTTCCCCTTAACATACTCCCCAGGTAGGTCTTCGAATTTCGGCACATCGCTACCTCGAGTTGGTGCCGCTGTAAGATGTATGAAATCCTGTTGCGCACAAGCAGGTTCCTCCTGGAGGTCTGTCGGCGAATCATCTCAACCACCGCCTTTTCTGACAACTTCCTGCCGGATGCTGCGAACACCAATCCAACTCCGACGGACTTCTGTCGCTCTACGAGCTCGTCGAAGGTGACCTGGTCCTTTTCCCTAGCCCTGGTGGCCTTCAGCTCGTAGTCCTCCAGCTCGGCTCGCGTTTGAATTTCAATCTGGACGAGTTTATCCACCTGGAGACTATACCTGGCCAGAAACACCCGGTAGTGCCGTTCAGACTCATCCTGTCTCTTGGTCATGTCACTGGGAGCCATCTTCCGATCTGCCTGGAGAACGGGAAGGTAGAGGGCAGTAAACGACTAGATCCCAGAAAATGGCTGATGGGACACATATTCGGCACCCACGGCTGACCTTCTTCATGTGCTTCAGGGTCCAGATCTCCAGCAGCCTGTTTTTCCTCTGCAGTCCAGCTTGTTCCGACAACAACTGCTTCAATTTTTCGGTCATCGCGGATCGGTCCTCGGCGACCTGTCAGAGATTAAAATTGTAGATGTCCCAAGGTGGTTCCCAGCTCTTTAAGGCCAACCTGTTCAGGGATCCTCTCGAAATAGTGCTCCAGATCCTCGTCATCGGCGATGCTCTCCAGGAGCAGGGAAGCTCTCTCATGTCTCATAGCTTCCGTTTTCTCCTGTCTAACCTCTATCTCTGTTGTCGCCTTCGTCGAAAGCTTCGGCTCCTCATCCTCTACCGCCTCCTCGGGTTCGTCGTCCTCGTCGTACCCTTCTTGTGCGTTTTCTTGCTCATCGTGACCATCCTCGAGGTCGAAGTACCGAGGCTCGTCCTGGTCTTCCTCCCCCTCGAGCTCCTCCTCCATCGGTGTCCATTCCGGGATGTCCTGCGCGGAGTGGTGCACGTCGAAGACCTCCAGGACCTTCGCGTCCCCTGGCTCGAAGGGACTCATGCTCGGCTCCTCGCCGAAAGTGTGGGGAAAAAAATCTCGCGGAAAAACGTGCAACCTCAGGGGTTAGCACGTGTCGAGGAAAATTTCGCAGCGGCGAAACATTTGAATCGATTCGTCCAAAGGATTTGCATCGTGAGACCAGTACATAGGGGATGAGCTCATACGGTACATACATCCAATAATTCTAAACGAAATTGTGGCGCCGCCATTGTAGGGTGGGTCGGTAAATTTCATTTGAAATCGGGGGGTCTGGTGCGGCGGGAAACTGGCAGAGGTCCTTGAAGAAGGACTGGTGCTTTCGACACCGCAGGTGTTGCAGTTGCTACGTGGCATTGGAGGCTCGAAAGGCTCGAAAGGCTCGAAAGGCTCGAAAGGCTCGCGCGGCTCCAAATGACGGAGACGTCACGCCGGGGAGAAAAACGAGAAGATGGAGCCAAGAGGAGGCAGAGGATAAAAGGGCGGATGAAAAGGGCTGGCGAAGGCGCGCGTGCTAGCCAATACAGATCTCCGTGTATGCACGGGGTCCTACGGGGTCCTACGGGGCCCTACGGGGATTAGATCGGACGAGCAATGGAGTGGGGTACTTGAGGCCGCGTGGGCTGCCACCACTGCATTCCTGCAGGTTCAAGGATCCCTGGCTGCATCTCGTTCCTGGCGCGTGTAACACACGGACGGGCTCACCTCGCAACACGCGTGCTCCGTCGAGGGAGGTGTCGGCCGCCCGGTAAAGTTCGGCCGTCAATTTCGCGTCCGCCTATGGCGAAAACCTGGGGCCCTGCATTCCTGTCGAGAGCCCGAGTCGATAGGGCTGGGCGAGGACCTCGGAATTCCACGGTTAGGACGAGAAGCTTTGGGGAGACAGGACCAAGGAAGGAGCTCGAAATTCCGGTGACTTGCACGTCTCGCAGGACCAAGACCAAGACGGTAAGACCAATTTCGCCGATCACCGCGAGCCTTGGTTCGGACGGTCACGGAGAGCCCACGATCGCCGCCCTGGAAGGAGACGAAGAGGTCCTTAAGACGCAAGGAGACGCTCTTCAGCGGGGCCTCAACCTTTCCACCCACCGGCCGCGCGAGACCGGCACTTAAGCCCGGCAAATCATTTGATAATGGAGGCGGCATTAAATCAGATGCATTATCGCAAATCCCAGAGCTCGTTAGCGATGCATGTGGGATTCGGACCGGCCGGAGTATATCTCTCCCCGCGGAGGGACAGCGAAGATGGAGGGCGAGGATGGCGGCAAAAGTGGTTGCATAAACCCGGCGCATTCGTATCCTCAAGGACGAATCCGCGAGGTCAACGGCCGCGGATCCCTCTCTCCTCCGGCGCCGGTCCAGGGATCTCATCTCGCCCAGAGCGGGACGTCGCCGACATTAATCCTCGTGCGTGGCGGACGCCAGGACGACCCCTGAACCCGGCCTCGGCGACTTCGGGTCCCGCTTCGCTGTCAACCTCCTCGGCGGCCGAGGCCTTGGAATGCGCTTGATTCGAGGGAACGACCTCCACTCCTTCACGAGGTCGGGCCCGGAGGCCATCCCAGGAGAAGATCGAGGTGGCACGCCGGCCAGGACGAAACTCCCGGAACCTCGGGGTCAAAAATCCAGTCGCGAGCGCTGACCCAAGGGGTTACCCTATTTATATCCTCGACTTAGCTATATTTAGCCGGCCCGCCCGGCCGGTCCCTCGAAGGGCCGATCCCACCTGGAGATATCGACGCCCGATCGGCGAGCACGAGGCCCCCAATCCCGGACTTCGGAGCCTCTTCTTCTGGGCAATCTTCTTCCGATAAAAATCGACCTTAGTCTCGCACCTTCACTTTTTCGAGACTAAGGCCAAATCCTGACCATATTTCCAGGACCAAGCCCGATCTTTCTCATCAACGATCGCTAGGAGTCTGCGAGCACAACAGGACGTCGCCTTGAAGAAGGAGTGCCTATATCCTAAATTCCATATTCCTCCGCAGGATGTTTGTTCTTAAAGAAAGTAGAGGTCCCGCCAAACCCCCCGCACATCCGGTTAGGATGTTCAGTCCTCCGACGTGGTCCTGCGACGTGGGAACCAAAAGAGCGCCTCTAGCCTGCGGCCCATGCATCGCGGTTTTTCTCCGCCATCCGGGCGGTTCGATTGTTTCGCCTCGGCGGTCTTGTCGAGTCGGCCGGCCAATATCCCACCTACACTCGAGATCCTCGACCAGGGCCCCTTACGTGGGTGTATCGAGCCAAGAAGAGCGGGAAACACGCTCCTCCCGCTTTCGATTTCCGTCGACGGCGAAGGTGGCGTTGCGGCCGTTTCGCGTGGCCGCGTCCTACGTGCTTGCCATAGGGACACAATAGATTCGCCTCGGGGCGTGCGCCGTGTCGTCCTATCGAGGTTATCGCGAGCCACGCCGTAAATTCACGAGGTTATACCAGCGGAGGAGGAAGACGGGCGGAGAAGGTGGAAGAAAAAAAAAATGCCCGCCTCCCTCGATATTGTCCCCCGGGTCTCCGTTAATCGCGAGTAATAATCCCAGCCACTCGGACACCATACACCAGGACGTTATCCCGAGCCGTCTCTCCCGGGTGGACGACGCTCCGCAAGCATTCCGCGCTGCGTTTCCGCGAGGGATCGCACACGGACCGTGGCGAGGGGTACGAGGCTCTGGAGGACCTCGGGAACGGCCATATATCGCGGCCGTACACCCCGCTCGCATACCAGTCGTGGACACTTACAACTACCGCCATGGACGCCATGGATGGTTCAGCAGGGCCGAGGGTGCCACGTCTAAGAGAATATCCTGCGACCTGGCGCGCATTCTTATTCCCGTTTATACAGGACGACCTGCCCAAGTCGCGGTTCCTAGGACCCGAGTTTATCGCCCATCGGGGCAATAAGGTGGGACGCGAGCTCGAAATCTTGGCTTCTCTCACCTTGGGTTGGAAAATAGGGATTTGAAAACAGGAGTGAACTAACGGTCGTCGATTCCTAAGTATGGTGTCCTCGTGGCGGCTAAATGAGGCTACAAGGACCCTCCCACGTGGCGAGCGCGGGCCCACCCACGTGGCCTGGACCAAGGATACGATGGGGAGCAACGCGCCTATACTATGGTACCATGGTACTCCCTAAAAGTAAATGGTAAAGGACGAGTCTCTTTATTCCCAAGGCAGAATCCCATGTCCTAGGTTATTTTAAAAATTATAAAATAATTTTACGATAACCTAGGTAAGGGTTGACCAATCGCCTTAAAAGAAGTCGAGGGCAATTTTCGGAGTGACCGGTCTAAGACTATACCGTAAGACTATTAATGATCAGAGTAAAGTGTCACCTGGTTCTTTGGGGTAGATCTACGGTAATGGTAACCCGGTTGCTCGCATCCCTGGAATCGATCGGGCCGATCGATAACTCGTCGGCCTTCCCTCGCCATCGGTATGCCGCGCACAAAGCGGCAGACGTAAGACCGGTAATTATGCCGAGCAAGACTCACCTCTTACGCGAATTACGCGTGTGCTCGCGAGCCTCGTTCAAGGAGTACCGGCGGCGTTCCCGGTTCCTCTTCTTGGAGCTCTTGCCCTCGCTTCCGTAGACCGGACCGCCCCTGGTCAGGATGCCATTCGACGCCGCGACCTCGAAGACTCCCTCGTGGTAATTCGCGCTGTTGGACCGCGGCCGACCGTGATTCCGCGGCGGAAAGACGGCGCACGGTTTCCGCGACGCGGCACTCTGGCCACAATGGCGACCGTGCTCTCTGGGCAGGCTGCAATAGAGATTCGGCGAGGCGGAAGTGGTCCCACTGGAGAATTTTTGGCTCCCTTTGATAGGGCCGGAAGGGTCCACCTCCTGGCTGCTCCTGGAGCCACCTCCAAGACGCTCCCTTAACCACCTGCCTATCCCACCTTTGGTGGGACTCTCGTTCGGGACACCCGACTCCGGAGTTCGGTTCCTGAAAAGAGAAAATTATACCGTATTTAGCTAGTTACTTATATATCTTGATTTCAACCTCCTGCTTTTTGCGTGGAACTAAGTCGTCCTCCTCCTCCTTCTCCTCCTCCGGGTAGGATGAAAAAGGACGCGCCGCGCCGGGTGAAAAAAGAGGCACCGCCCTTATAAGAGTAACGAGGCCGTGGCAAAAGGGGAACCAAGTCCGCGCGCCTCCGGGGAGCAGGGGCGGATGGTTAATAACGATAAGGGCCCGGTGGGACGAGGGCCCTCTTCGGCAATTGGGATGCCGTGACCTTGGCAAGGTCAGCCCTGGTTCCAAAGTTCCGGCCACGGCCACGAGGCGCCGCCACCTCTCGAGGGCCGGTGCCAAGAGGCGACCGAGGGTCTTCTTTATCGATGGTCCCGCCTCTCATGGGGACCCATGCTATCCTACAGGGCGTCGGGTGCCCTAACCTCGCTCGAGGCGTCGAAATAAAGAAAAAGAAAGTCCGAAGAAAGGAGAGGAGTTACGAAACGCGCCCATTGGGGGGCTGGAGAGGGTGGCCGGAATTGAGCAACCGCGAGATGAATCAGAGATGCGCCGGGCGGAAAATCACGGGGGTCAGGGAGTGACCGGGACGTATGGGGCCAATCCCATCCGGGAGATTCGGCATCTCCGGCGAGGGATCTTGCAGGATCGATTCTTCACCGGCTGACTTTCTGTCATTTGTCATTCCCTCTTGGGAAGCGCTTCGGCGTCGATCCGCCATTTTTGGAAGCGGCGTAATGGCCACCCCGGGGAAGCGGGAAGGGACCCTCCGCGAATCGTGGTTCCCCAGCGTATTATTCGACGGTGTTACGCCACTGTATAAAATTCCGGTTTTGCGAGGTTGGCCCTTGCTCCTTCTTTCGCTCTTTCTGGCTCTCTCCTTCGCCTCCATCGACGCTGTTATCTTTCCAGGCGGTCGTGTCGCTCCTTTTTGCAATCACGCCGAGGGGGCATCGCACGGCCCCGAAAGAGGGTCCATTATCAAACGGCACTACACTCGAGCGACCCCGGGACCGAGGGTCCATTCAAAAACCGAGGCCCTGCCCAAAAAGTGCCATTCCTGTAGGGGGAGAGGACTCCTTATTTTTCCTCGTTACTTCGAGACAATGGAATCGCGACTCCACGGTCGGCTTGTTCGACCTCCGGGATGGTGCGCCCTCGGCCGATCCCGAAGAGGACCCCGAAGAGGACCTCGGTGGTTCTGGGTCATCGGCTAATTTCCATACAACCCTAAGACTTGCTCGAGGCCGAGGTGCTCGACTCGTAAGTGGCAGTATTTAATTACAGTTTAATCTCGAATCCCTGAAACGGCCTCGGAGTTCGGAGTCGGGTTCGTATTCATTTAACCCTGAGCGAGCACTAAGCGGTGCATTTGTATGCGCTTCGCTCGCTCCGCCGGGTCCAATTCTCTTTTTGCGACGTTTCGTTCCGTGCGTTTCGTTCTATTTTATTTAGCGACGTCGTCGTCGGGCCCCGCCGAGAGGGGCCCTACACCGAAGGCACAGGGGCCCGGTCGGCCGGGCCCCGACGGTGCCCCTCGCGTTCGATCGCCTTTCGCGGAAAACCCCCTTCGGATCTGCTCTACCGAACAAACGCCAGATTTCTTCCATTCCACTTTCGCAACCCTTAAAAGATGAATAAAAAAACCTTCCCTCCCGAAGAAACACTGAATTCCCTCCGTGCCATCTTCGCAACCCCTAGAAGACCTCCCAAAGTCCCTCGATATGCAACTTTCCACCTCGAGTTCCCAAATGTCCAATTTCTCTGCATAATTAATCCGGGTTCCGGCCTAACCAGGAGATGGTTAAAAGTTCATATTTTTCATGATTCCAGGATAATAATTCGAGTCTCCTTAATTTCGAGATACACCCCGTATACGCCCTGCCTTTTCGTGCCGAGCTGGCCGGGCCCGGCTGGTTCTGGTCCCCCCGGCTCCTCGTCCAGCTCTTCAGGTTTTCTGAGCCCGGCTCCTCGGAGAGTGCTCTTGCCCTTGCTCTCGCTCTCTTCTTCTTTTACGCTCTCGGCTCCTCAGTCCTCGGCGGTCTCTCCTCCTTCTAACGTCGGCCTCTCGCAGCCGGTCCACCTCTCTCTCCGCTGGTCACCCCAGGCTTGCCTTTCCGCGGCTATGTTCCTGTCCTGGCTGTCGCTTTGCATCCTTCGCGTCCTCGCTTTGCATCCTTTCCTCGTCACGCCGGCGTATGTACTCTGACTCGGTGCCCCTCCACCTCGAATCCTACGCGGACCCCGAAGACGGTCCAAAAATACCTCTTCCTAAATACGACATCCTGGCCGTCCCCGAGGAGCATAACCGAAGAGGGAAAAGAAAAAAATACTAAAACCGACAGAGATAACGCTTATTTTTTCCCAGCCAACCTCGGCCGTGTTTTCCTAGGGGGTGACTTTTCGGCGACCCGGGGTCAATATTGACACCGAAAGCACAGGATTCCCGGAGGGCCTGGACTCGTCCTGGACGTCCTGGGCCCTCTTTTCCCTCGGGGAAGGCAAACCCGAGTTCTCAAACAGTCCCCTTTGTCCGGGCCCGATGATTGCATTATCGTGGACGTATTAGCTAAATTCACTCGGGCACTCGGCGGCGCCTTTGAGCGCCCGAAGGTCGGAGGTGCCCTCCTTTTTCTTCCCTCGGGCACAATGCCGCCCAGTGTTCGGTAGGCACTTTCGATCGATCGGGATCGACCTCTCCACCCCCGACCTTCGATCCGTAATGAGAGCTGACGGGTCGCCTGGAGAGATCGTCCGGTTAAAAAGTGAAAGACGTCGAAATCGAGGGCCGCGGCAATTAGCGGGCGATCTAGCGATCCATCGATCTAACGATCCAGCGATCGTTCGGCGCCGATCATCCTAGGGGCTCTAAAAAACGCAAGACGTGGCCCCGCGACACGTGGGACCGCGGATTCTCGAATCCGTCACCCCTCGATCCGTGTATCCGCGCGGAGATCTACGATTCCGGCCATCCGAGTGATCGATTGGCATCGGATTAAGATCCGCTCGGATAGCGTCGTGGCTCGTGAAATAGATCTCGCCGCGACTTCGTGCGACCCGCTGACGGATATCGGAGGGACCGAGGAACTCTCGGATGGCAAAAAAGCCGAGCGATCGTGAGGCCGGTCTGCGACTCGACAAGCCTCGCGGACGATCCTGGTCGATCCGTCCTGGCGATCGTGGCAAAGGCCAGGGGGTTCGGCTTTGTTTAACGGGACCTCCGTTACCGAGAGTCGCGTACCTTGCCATTGATGCCGGCCATCAACGGGCGACTCGGCATCGCCGATTCCGCGGTCGCCGTCGACCGTTAAACCACGGACCGCCGTGGACGAAAGTAGAGATGCCCACCGGTGCATTCACCGCCTGTCCATCGATGATCCAGTTCCGATAGTCCAGGGTCGGTGGAACGATCGGTTGCGTCACCAGGGTACGACTGCGCCCCGAAGAGCTCGATCCAGGAACGTGGGAGGAGCTCATCGAGGAGAGATCCCCTCACTCAGGAAATCATGGATTTTAAATTTTGTCAATCAGCTGTAAATCGTTGTAAATTATCAAAATGCTGTCACAATTCTGATATCGAGCATTCGTACCGCATTGTTGTTTACCACATGAAATCAAAGGCAATCGTTTCTCAAGGAAGGAAATCGATTCCCGAGCGAGTAGTCCCTCGCTTCGGGGCCACTTTGTGACCCGCGAAAAGAAACGGCGAGGCGGGCTCGTCGTAAAAGTTCGGCATTAAGCCTCGGCGGAATGGGTCCTTCGGTCCAGGGGGAGCCGAGAGTAGGTGCAGCAGGGGCCCCAGGGCTCAGGGGGTCCCCGAGTCGCCGGGTGCAGCCCCCCAGCGCAGGTTCTTCGCATTGTTGCAGATTGCGAGAGGCGAGGCCTGGCCCCTCTAGGCTGCCGAGGAACACCGGCTCGTTATGGTTTTCTGCGGCTCTCCCTCCGGGATAATGTTCGATTGAAATGATCCCGCCATAAACCATGATATACGTACCAATCATACGTCGGCGGATCGAGTCCTCGGCCGATACCGAGGCGAAAGAATGTATTGAGACTTCAGGCGGTGCGTCCAGGCGCAGAGCGCCCTCCTCTGTGATCAGCCCGAGAGCGTACAATTTGACGTTTAAGCCACGCGTATATGATTTAGCTCTCGTTGCGAGCGGGCACGCCGATGGAGCGGCTTTCCTATCTGCGGAAACCGCACCGCCGGGGCCGCAGGAACGGCGAAATACCCGGATAAAGGTCGATTCCGCCCTCGCCGATACCGGACGGTCCCATTAAAACGCGCGTACGGAGCCTTGTCGGGTCGGTGCCGGTACGTGTCGGCCCGGGTCGGATACCACGGATCGACCTTAACTCGGACTCGGCCGATCCCTCTAGCCGTTCGAAGGACGCGGTGTCGAGTTCCTCGAAACCGAGCCCTTTCTCCTGCACGCGCGCCGAGAGCGCTGCTCCATTTCCCGCGAGCTTCGCGGGACCCGAGCGAGGTGGGAGGGATCCCTTTACGAGTCTTCTCGAACGAGGGTGTCGGTGAGCGAGCGAGGTTCACGAGGTCGGGTCGAACTCTCGGCGAGCTCGACACACCGTCTAATGCGACTAGCCATTCCGAGCGGGAAAAAGCGACGTCCGAGACCCGTTACTCCGTTTCCTCCCCCAGGTGAGTTCGTCGCGGTCTTCCTCCTCCACTTCTAGCCATTTCTGCGATCTCATAAATTCGTCCTCCATTCGGTATCACTCGGAAATCAGTGAAATGATTTTTTTGACAGCGGATTGCCTTTGATTCGATATGACAGCAAACCCGACACCTCGTGCTTAGGATGCATTTACCTGGTCCATCTTTCCAGGTACCTAAATAGGTACCCAGGTAGGTATCCATGAGAGCCATCGAGATCGCTCCAGGTGGGGGTTTTGGGTAATTGGCGGCGTCACCGAGGGTGACCGCGATTACGGGGGCGCTATCGGGCTCGCAATTATCCCCGGTAATGACGGGCGCGCATATCGGCTCGCTGGCGCTCTTTGTCCGATCGGACCTGGCGCTCGTTCCTGGCCGGGATTTATGGTTTCCCCCGTGGTCGGGTTAAGATCCCTGGGCCGGGGCTGGCGCGATTTGTCTCTCTTCCTTCCTTACTTAACCTCCAACAGCGACGCCCCGGCGGAGGCCGTGTTCCCCGGCGTAATAGTTTCCACTCGGTGTTCCAGGCCCCAGGGCAGGCGATAAATCGCGTTAGGCCGCGTATCAGACCGCGATTCTTCGGAAAGCCAGCGCGGAAAGAGACGGACGAGGGACCGGCCGAGAGGGGGGCGCAAAAAGACGGGGGATCCGAGACGAGCCTCGCCGACCGGAGCGCTCACTGACCCTTGACGGCTCCGACGGGGGGGCGAGCGTCACGAGGATCCTATAACCGCCTCGTTTATATCTCCGGACTCCTCTATATATCCTCTATATATCCTCTATACATCCCGCGTGCGCCCTCCCCTGCCCCGTTTCGTTAGAACCCTTTGTTCCCTCCTCGCCTCCTGCATGGAGCGCCTCTCGTTCGCCCTCGAAACCGAGACTGCAGGTTCTCTCCATTCTTGGGCGGACTTCCTCCCACCCCTTCCAAATGACGGGTTTGCAGTGCTAAGAAACCCAAGAAAGGGGTCCCGGGGGACAGAGCCTCCATTTTGGCGCCCTGGGACCAAAATGGCCGTTTGGCCGCGCAAAATCGGTCTTGGTCTCGCCCTTTTTGAAAGACCATGTCCAATTCTGCCCGTCGCTATCCCTCCTCCACCTTGCTCCATCCATCTAGAGGCAGCTTCCAGGGCCGGATGGAAATCTCGGCTTGAACCTTGACCCTGGTCGCCGTTCGCGATCATCCGTGCACGATGTCCCGGGGAACTCTCACTTTTCCTTCGACCCAGGGCGAAGACGTCGCCGATGACACCGAGAGCGCCGGCGACAACGGCCCGACATGACGATCGGCCGGTCACGGTGCATCATGCTCCCCGGGTATTCCATTAGAAACTAGAAAGCTCCCAGCTGTGCGCATACATCCCGTACATCCGGCCCGAGATGAAAGTATCGACGAGCCTCGTCCAAAGTCGTGACTTTTCGGGCCCTAAGTGACTATTACGGACCTCCAGGGTTCCTCCGACGTTGACGCGATGTCACGCTCGTGACGCCGCGTCGTGCCCCGGTCGTTTCGGACGCCGTTCGCTCGTTAGGGTACCGACCAGCGGTCGAGGGACGAAATCGCCGGACGGCGCCCATCCGGACGGGCGTCCCTATCGGGATAAAAATCAAGCCCCGGCTGGCATCCATGAGCAATGGCTCTACCTCGTGACGGAGAGGTCGGGGCTCCAGTGAACCGTGTTGTCGGAATCTAAGAATCTGATACACACCGGCTCCGAACTTGTCCGGGACAACCTGCCCGTTACGTGTTGCGGTCGTGCGCGAGCGGCCGGGCCTATTACGAGATAGGCCCGATAAATGCATCCCGGTTGATTGCCGATCGCGGAGGTGCGAGAGTCCGGCCCACGGAGTCCCGGGTGCTCTTCGTGGTCTTCTTCGAGGTAGTTTCGGTTCCGCCTGGAGATAAAAGTGCAAAGCCCTCGGGTATTCCCGATCCTTCGGGGTCCAAAGTTGCTCCTCGTGGACTTCCTCGAGATGGTTCGAGTTATGCCCGAAGATCGACGGCGCGTTCAGTGAAAACGATTTCCTTCTTCAAGAACCGATTGCCCTTGATTTCCCGTGATAAGAAACGTATCGACGCAGTTCTGAGACTCGACATTTAGTTCAGACTCCACCTCGCAGTAGCATCTCAAAGAATGATAGGCCTCCCGCTACTCTTCACTCCTCGATTCTCCGACGAGTCACCAGTCGCTGGTCCAGGGTCTCCCGACTTCTTGCGGTACCTTTCCATCCAGGGACCGGGGTGATCCTTTTAGGAACACGTTCCGTGGTCCCGTCGAGGCATCACCGGACACACCTTCGGACAGGCCGTCCAAGATGGCCGCCTCTTCGGCTCGGCCGAATACTCTCCCGCTGATAAGGTCTGACCTATCGGCCGCCTGGCGTCCGCGCTCATAAATATGTGAACGCGCCAATCGTGATTGGTGGGTTATTCGAAGCGGGAAAGAGAAAGAAATAAGGAGGACACGACCGAGGGTGCAAGGGCTTCGAGATGGTCGATTCATTAGTCGAACAACACGGAAGTGCTGCGAGCCGCGCGTGCGGGTGTGTGGGGACCCACCGACGAGGCACACGGAGAGGAGGCCGATGTTCGTGTGGGACTCGCACTCGCGGAGGAGAGGAGAGCCGCGAGGGCCAACCTCGAACCTCGACGAGGCCCCTCACCTTATTATGCGCAACGGGGGCCACCTCGAAACGGTTCTTCTCGGGGCTCTGCCTTACCTCGATATCTCTAACGACGTTGCATATCGCGACAAGATACCTCCCGGAGGACACCTACGAGGTATTCCCAAATTTGGAGAGACGACCTCTCCCCCTCCCCCCTCTCGGATGAACTCCCGCGGAAAGTCGCCACCCAGGGTCCCGACGGCGAGATCTCGGCGTCGATCTCCCTATTCCCAGCCTCCCAGGGGAGAGGTTTCCCAGCCGGCGGTGACCTTTATCCCCGCGGCTCTATCTCCCGGAAAAATCGCCCGGCCCGCGGTTGGCAGGATATTTTATTCGGTATTTCTCAAATTAATGGAGTGGCGTTCAGACGTCTCGGGCGGCGTGCGAGGCCCCCCCCTCACCGAGCGCGCCCCCCTCGGGAAGGCGGCTGCATTTCTGCAACGCTCGCGTATGTTGGCAAGAGGTGCCCGCGGAGAAAAGTGCGCCCGGAGAGCGTGGAGCCCAGCCGCTCTCGTAATTTCACGACATAAGTCTGTCAGGCAACGCATTGGGAACGTGTTCATTGCACCGCGCCGGTTTCCCCGCGTTGAGTCACCGCCCTGGCGAAAACCCGAGGCCGAGGCGGAAAAATGAAGGACTGCTGCTGGTGATGAGCGAAATCGATATTGGATCGTGGAAAGAGTGCAGGACCGGGCTCTGAGCCTATTTGCATGGTCGAAACTGAAATACCAAGACTGTAAAACCTGGAGTTTAAGACCAAAACAATAACAGCAAAACTACAAAATGAAAACCGAATTTGCCGATCGCTATCCACGGTTCGCGATGCGCGTTTCCCCAAAGACGTTGGAGTAGGGCCAACCTCGACTCAATGGTCCGAGGTGGGCGTACCGGATCGAAGAGGGCGACGGACCCACGAGGGGCCTCTTTCGACCTCTTACGGCGCGTAATGGATACGGCGCCACGGCACGTAACTCGCAATGTAGAGTACGCCGCCCCCCACCGGATCTCGGGCAGATTCTGCACGCACGGGCGCGTGCAGCTCCGCCGTGAGCGCGTGCTCCGGTGCACCGCCTCGTGTCCTGCCTCCTGCACTTGCATACCGCCGGCCTACCTACAACCTCGAGGGGTCTAGACCGCAGCGTTTCCCCGAGAGGTCGCCCACCTCCCCGCACCTCGGTCCCTCGTTATCCGCACGGATGCAAATTCTGTCCAATGCATGCATTCGTCGCATCCGGAGGAGGACCAGGCCCACGTAAAAAAAGGCTCCCATTGCAGAGTATTCCCTAAAGCACTTCATTACCTATTGCAGTGTCTCTTCAGCTCCCGGCGAAAGCTGCTCCTGGTGCGGATGAAGTGCAGTGCGCCTCCTGTGGGACCTCCTGGGGCCCCGCGCTCGTTCTCCCCCAGGGTCATCCACAGCTCGGTTCGCGAACACCTCTGCATCGAGTCATCCATTTCTACGACACCTCACAAAGTCTTCCCTTCTTCCTCCCTCGGGCCGCACCCAGGGAGCGTGGTCCCCGAAACCCCTGGGCCAGTTTTCGGCGTCATGGGCAGAGCCTCGCGCGGTGCGACCACAGGCTCCCCGTAGGTTATTTCGCGACTCCAGGTCCAGGGTCGCTGGGTGCCGCGGCAGGCTAAGTCGCTTCGTCTCACCGCTGGGACACGTCCCGGCAGTTTCGGGGCCCGTTCGCGAGGCGCATAGCGATGCAACTTTCTCGCCGGTGTCGCAGGGTCGCCGCGAACTCCACCCTCGTACCTCCTATGGCGAAACGTCCTCTCGCCGCGTCCAGGTCCTCGCAATCCGTCGGTTACGTAACCGCGGCCGAGCGAGGCCTCGTACATGGGCCTCGGGGACCGGTCCTCTTCCGAACGGCACCTTCCGAAACGCTTAACGAGTTTCGAGTCGACCCGCGCCAGAGAGAGGGAACGTCCGCGCGGGCGAAACGTTGCGCAACCGTTGGGCCCGACGCGGCTCGGGGCCCACTTCGCGGGATTGAGTCGCGCAGGAGTAATAAAAGCACGCAGGGCCCGCGCGGCGCGCCGAGGAGGACTGCCCGGCTCTCCTGGCCGATCCCGGGGTTCGAGTTCCTCCGTTGGGCTTCTTACTCCGTTCTCCGCCGGCCGCTGGACCGGGCCGGATGCGGCCGTGACTGCGGCCGTGACTGCCGGCGTGACTGCCGCCGCCACCTTGCTCTCCGCCGCGGTCCTCCTCTCCTCGTCACTCCGTTACGAGCGGGGACCGACTCGGCCTCACTGACTTCTCAATCCCCTTTGCCCTCCCTTTATATCCGACCGACCGAGCCAATCGGGACTCGCCGATAAAAACGGACTCGCTGCCCTGCAGAAGTCGGTTCTTGCTCGCTGGCTTTTCGTAGCTACTCTCGCTGGGCCCCGCTGAACCTCTCGTGGGTGGGGGTGGAGGTGCAGAGTGGGTCCGCGTGGTGCCGGTAACTGGGCAGGTTGAAAACGGCACGTGTTGGCTGGAAAGCGGACGGCGATGCAGAAGGGTGCATCGATGGTAGATCGCAGAGAAGGTGGAGTGCACCGATGCTCGCCGATTTTCGTAGCTACTTTACCTGGGCCCCATTGAACGTCTCGTAGGTGGTGGGGAAAAGTGCCCCGTGATTCCACGTAATGCTCGTAAATGGCCAGGCCGAAAACGGCACATGTTGTCCGGAAAGCGGACAGCGGTGCCAAGGGTGCATCGATTGTAGAGTGCACGGAAGGTGGAGTGCACCGATGGCGGAGTGCAGCGGTGGTGGAGGGCCCCGATGGTAGGAGGTGCACGAGCAGGGCCGGCGAGTGTGCCGAGCACCGGTCCAACGAGTCGGCGATCGGTAGCAAGGTCGATCGGCGAATATCACTCGTGTTGCTCTCTCTGGGCTGGCAAACCGCAGCCAGGCCGTTTGGTATTTACGAGACATCGCCGACAATGAGGGGTTGCGAATTTCTCCGTAAGGGAGCCAATTAGAGCACCCCATCGACGTCGAGGCGCGTTGCTCTAACGAAGAAAAAACCCTCGCTTTCGTAATTGCTGACCTTCTTTCTCTGGGCGGTAACGACCCGAAGTCGAGGGAAAGGGCGGGACGTCGGGGCCCGAGAGTCCCACTACCGGGGACCACCGTTTAACGTTAAGACGTGGAAACGAGTGACCCACCGGGCCCCAGTCCACGAGGTCCTGGAGAAGTCGAGGGGAAGAGCGGAACCCCGGGAACACCGTTTAACGTGGAAACGAGGGGCCCGTCAGCCCCCTTCCTCGACGCCCAAGACAAGTCCCGATGAGCAAACTCAGAGGTCTCAGAGTTTTTCACTTTTCGCAGGACCTTCTTCTAGGATCTTCTTCCCTTTTTGCAAGACCAAGACCGACTTTTCTCATCGGTGCTGACAAAGCACCTCGACTTTCTCGGGAAAGTTCCCCTCTTCGGGTTCTTCTCTCGTGCCCAGCAAGGTCGCCGCGATGGGTGAGGTCGCAGGGTCGCGGAACGATCCTGGCGCATCCCATGGACGATCGCATCGGCCAGTTCCTCGGCTCCGATCCCGCTTAAGGCTGATCCTCGACCTTGGGACCGTGGACAATGAGCAGGACTCGGGCCCCGAAGACAAGGGCCGGGGAAGGACGAGTTCGTTAACCGTTCGATTAAAGGGAGTTCGCCATCGGGCCATCGGTTTCGGTTGTCAACGTCGGCCCGACCTGGAAGTCCGGAGTCCTCCATCATGGCAGCTTCCTTTCGCGCGGCGTTCGATCAGCCTGTCAATTAGTCCTACAAATACCGGACTCGCGGGCCCCGATGGGAACTTAATCTCCTCTTCGGGAACGTATTAGCCCGCTCCCCGTAATTGCGTGCCTCCGGGTCGCCGTCTTCTTCCTGCAATCTTCCTGCGCTCCTCGTCCCCTCGGAGGGAAGTTCGAGCCTCTTCGATTTCTCCCCCGGCACGTTCGCCCGGAAGAGCGACGCCCTCGCCCGTAATTGGCCCTCCAGCCTAAGCACGGCCACTTTGGAAACCGCAGCAGCCACCTAGCCGACCATCATCCGGGGATGTAACGTCCGGGAATCAATCTGCCCTGGCGGAGGCTTGACGTTGACGGGGACTCAGGGGCGTTTTTCCTACCCGGGACGCCGCGGCTCGTAAAGCCGCCATTGGTCACTGCGCGATTACGCTCGGCGTCCTCTCTTTCGAAAAATCCTGGACGACGGGGTCTGGACCGAAGCACGAGGACTAAAATTAGAAGCGACGGCGACGGCGTCCCAGGCGACGACGATCCACCACCCACGGTCGGCGCTTAACTGCCGCAAAATGGCGGCTCTCCCCTATCGCGTATTCCCGGCCGAAGTCACGGTTTACTGCTGCTCCAAATGGGTACTTTCATTGATTCCGGGTGCGCGATACCATTGAGACGTGGGACGAGACCGTACCCCACCCGAGGCTCGACGGCTTCGGCCGGAGGATCCTCTGGTGGACGACGGCAACAGACCAATCGGCAAGATGGCGGCCGCGCACTTATTACCTAACTCCCCCATTATCAATTCCCGTTTCACCCGTCCAGCTCCTCGCGATCCAGTTTCTTCCCGATGCATGGACTTTCCTCCGGATTCTCGAAGAATTGAGTGCCCGCTTGAGTGCACGTCCGGGGCAATCAGGCTTCCAGGCTCCGTATCGCGGCCTCTTAGGCGCGGACCCCCGTCCCCCGTAGCTTTCTCCAGGACCTCCTCGTCACCCGCGACACCCTCCTCGATTTCCAGGAGTCGTTGGAGAATTAACGCGCCCGTCCAGGCCTCGTTTCAGCCAGCGATCCAGGACGCAACGGACATGCATAAAGCGGCCGCTCGCAGGAGCTTAATCGATCTCTCGACCAGGCCGCGCCCCGTAATAGGCGTCATTCTTTCCGCGGCGGAACCGCCGAGCGGTTTTCGCGCCGGGATCGTAAATGCCCCGGCACTTTTATCGGCGCAAAACTAGTTCGTTTCGGCCCGCTCCGATTTCTTCCGATTCCGGCGTTCCGCTCCGTTCCTCCTTCCTCCCGAGAGAACGCACAAGGGTCCACCTCGAGGCATCCTCTAGTCTACCGATTATCAGAAGAATAAAAATCGATAAAAATAATCAAACTCGCCCAGACCCGAGTCCTTATCTCTCCGGTCTCATTAAAGGGCTCGCCGTTCCCTCTGCGTTAATTCCCTCCCCGCGTTATTTATGCAAGTAATAACGCAAGTAACGACCGATAATTAGCGAGCCATAATTCACGCCCGATGTGTTGCCAGAACGAATCCTCGATTGTCTCGTTAAATAAGGCTCCGTATTAATCATAGGTCACGCGGCGAGGTTGCAAAAGAGAATATCGAAAGGATAATACGCCGAGCGGGTCCTCGTCCTTAGGTCTCGCAATCGCTTAAAGGAAGGACGCAACGATGCAGTCGCGACGGCGGACACACGCCCGGGAATAATGCAGGTGGGTGCATGTCGGTGTCGGAATGACAACGTGCAGCCACCCCCGACATTCGACATCCGTTCCTCTCGCCACTTAAGGCCAACATGGCGGGAAAGTGCAACGACGTGCACGCTCGGTTCCGCCGAATGCGACCTCTCTTTCCATCCAGAGGTCTACGATCTCTCGAGGAGCTCTGGTCAAAACGTCTCGATATTTCGAACACCCTATAATGCATTATAAATATGCATTCGAAAGCAAAACCAGAAAAATGATAAATAAGTACAGCCTCCCTGCACTTTGAAGGGCACCGCCTCTACGTGAAAATTCGTAGAAGTGTTCAAAATTACGAAGAAGACGAAAGAAAGTGAGAAAAGAAGTCGGTATAAATATTAATAAACGCCCTGAACGAGCCTTCGGAATATATACGCGTACGTGCTAAGTGAAAATTATTACATACAAAAAATTCGAGATTCAGGGTACACCTCTGAAATTCGTCCACTCGAGTACTCTAAAATCTCGGAAACGACTGTATAGATATCGAGATGTATAAAAGAAAGAAAGAAAAAAAAAGGAAGAAACTTCGACTACGTGTATTGTTTTTCTCTCTCTCCTTTTCTAACAATTAACCGGGCTCTAGACGCCGCAGACAAGGTGATATTTTTCTCTGCATTTAGAGGGTCTTAATTCCTGCCTTGGGATTTTATTGCAGAGCGAGAAACGGTCGGGCCCCAAAAGCGGGATAAGGGGAATCGAGTCCCGGTGGAATAATTTGCGACTTCGTTGCCCCCTCCCCCTCCGGCGATGGCCAAACAAAGGGCACCGGCCGGGCGCGTAAAAGAAAAGCCCGCGGTTGCATAATGCAAGCCGGGCCCTGCATCAGCCAGTTTATCGGCCTGTCGGTCATATACTCTCCCGGTTGACAGAGGCCGGCAGAAACTGCCTGCGACCTCGGCCAAGCCGGCCCCTTCTACAGGGCCCGATTTTCGTGGGGCCCTAACAGAATATTCGGCACCATTCAAAGAAATATTTCTTTGGTCCGATGAATTTTTTTTTTCCTCAGCCTGAGTATATTTCCCTCCATCGACGAAATTTCTATCGCGAGCACCCTTATCCCATGACGGTTATCAATTAGACGTAAGATGCATTGCGCCCCCTGAAAACCCGAATTTCCAGAAAGGAACCCTTACTTCCGGGCCCAACCTCCATCCGGACATGAATTCTGTACCAACCCCCCTAAGACCCCGTGGTTTTACGACACCACGGTTGAACCCTTCGCCAGAAGCGAGTCGGGTGAGCAGGAGCACGTACGTGCACTCGCGATAAACGTCCCCGGAAATGCAGTTTGCAGAGGAGGAATCCCGTCGACGTGACGCTAGGACTGCAGCGATCTCGTCCATGTGTCCGAAAGAGGTCCCATAAATCCTTCGATCCCCGCAGTCGAGGATTAAATGCATACGGCGAATCTCAGTCGATACAAGAGCCCTAGCCATCGATGATAAGCCACTCCGTAGGTGATAATCGCAATCCCGGTTCAGTGCGAGGGTCTCGATGGCCATTGTCAGTGGAGGTTACGCCCATCTCGAGAGTTGATCGCGAAAGAACTTGGGCGAGAGGGATTCCATTTCTTGACACCTCCGTAGGCGAGGCCTCCTCCCTCCTCCCGAGGAGAGGGGCCAAAGAGCGGATGTCTCAGGTGGGGCCCAGACACTTTACGGCCCCATAACGCACGGCAAACTCCGGCCCGGTAACCGATGCATTGTTCTCCCGAGTCGCGCCGCCAAATTCGGGTAGCGCGGCCCACAATGCGGAGAAACGGGCGATAACTCACGTAAACTAACGCGATATTTCCGAATCTCGGGACGCCTCGAGGAGAGCGGGCCGACGCATCGCCCCGGGATAAAAGTGGCAGGACTCGCTCTTGCTGCGGCGAGATTTCGCATCGGCTCGCGAAATTGCTCGTATTCGAGGGCGAGTCGAGCGGCCGTGCGACCGCGGAACGCCCACTGCGGCCTATCCCTGATGCAGTCCGCGCCAGATGCAGTTCGGGCGTGTGCAGAAAATCGAAGGCGGGAGGGCATTTAGCGGGAGGATCGGCGCCGTGGGCGCGACTCGCCCCGCGATCGGCCGCGATCTCGCGGATCGCGGGCGGATTCTGCGTGGATGCATCGCCGGTGCATCTACGGTGCATCGCCGATGCATCGACGGTGCGCCTAGCGGCTTCGGGAGGGCGAGGCGACGCCCGAGTGCAGTTTCTACCATTCCCACGCCCACAGGCTCGCCGCAGCGGAGCGACCGCAAACCGTGCCTCCTAACCACCTACATTACCCCGCTGACAAAGGCGCTTATACTTCTACACCGCGTAAACGATCGCCCGGAGAGATCTAGAGTATGAACCGAGGTGTCGACCTCGGGGGGCAGTCTTATGGGCGTTCTTCGGGGCTCTCTTCGGGGTCCTTTTCTGAGTCTGCCGGTCCTCTTCGTTTTCGCGACTCCTCTTCCAGCCGCAGTCCGGCCAAGTGGAGTCCGCTCAGAGTGGACTCCCTACCGCCGATTCCTTCTCCATTACGGAACCGGTCGATGTGATCTCTAATTTCTTCCGCATCCCGGGATGGATTTCAGCTTTCTACCCGGCTATCTCCTCGAGCCGGCCATGTCGTTCACGATCTCATTGTTCCCTGGCAGCTTCCCGAACGCCGTGGACCCGGCAACCTTTCAGCTTTGAGAAGTCGGAAATCCAATGGGATCGCGATCCAGTTCCTCGGCACGACATCGGCCAGGAATCCCGCTCGTGGACGTCGCCGTTGGAGATGCTTTCACCGGCCCTTTTTTCGCGGCGCGCTCTCCGTCGACGGGGCACCGCTTCTTCTAGCCGGGAAGAAACGCGGACCTGGGGCAGGATAAAAAAAGGAAAAAATTACAAGATAAATAAAAGACCTGGAAGAAAGAACCTCCCGCGAGGAGAACGCGGGATTAATTCGCGAACCCCCGAGGGGACCGCAGGCGAGCACTCGAAGCGCCTCTCGGGGGCAGACCGTGCAGCAGGCGGAGTCCCATTTGCGGGCGAATTCCGCACGCGAGACTTCGCGCGCGCACACTCGCTCGCAAAACGTTCCAAGGACAGTTAATGACTATGCCCGGCCAGCGAAGTGCTCGGCTAGAGAATCCTCTCTCGAGCCGTGGTCCAGTTCCCTCGACGCTCATCCCCCGGCGAAGTCGCCGGGAGCTTTCACCATCGGGCCGCTAAAACGCGCCCGACTTCCATTAAAATCGATGACCGATCGCTCGTGTCGCGAATGGCCAAAGAGACTCGAGCTCTCGGCGGAGCTCGGATACGCCGCCGGTTGTTAGCCGGCCAGTAATCGGCATGCGGACTCGCCTTGAGTGCAAACGCATGCTTCCAAAGATAAGGGGCCTTCCACGGGCCCCTCGGATGACCGACTCCAATCTCCGCCGATGGCCAGGAAATTTCTAATAATTTATCGCCCCGAGATTGCACCTACGGGCCCCGACACTTTCGGCTGGGCCCGCCGGTGATGCATTATCCCCGGGAGACGAGCCGACCGGACGTGCCAGGAACTCGGTCGAGTCCCGCGCCAAGCGCAGCGCGCGAGGCCCTCGGAGGCCGCCCCCGTCCGACGCCGCGCATCTTTGTGCACCGCGGGCGGCACGCATCATTAACGGGGCATACACGAGGGCCTCCTGTAACGCGGCTCGCCGCTACCGGCGAGTAACGGTGCCGCCGAATTTGCAACTGTAACGGTAGAATCGATCGGCCCGGTCCTGATTTCGGATGAATCGGTCGGATCGCTGTATGGAGCCCCTTCGGGACTTCGACGGGGGCCGGGACATTGTTCTTGCGTGTCTTCGTAACGGGCCGGCCGCAGGGGCCTCTTCCTCGTCGAGTCGTAGGACGTCCGCGATGTAGGCTTCCCCGAGAGGCGTAATGGGAATCGATTCGGCCACCTCGTTCCAGCGGCAATGACCTCGACGATAGATCCCGTGGGATGTAAAAGCAGGGCGTGGTATCGGCCGGGGATGATATAACAGCTTCGCCGGACGCCTTAATCCTGTCGGACACGCAGGTGCAGTTGTTAGCGAGTCATTGGCATTGCGAGCCAGCGAGGATCTCTTTTACGAAGAGTCGTTCGATTTTACGAGCCGAAAAATTCACCCGCGAGCGTTCCCTCTCGCTGGGCCGTCATGAAAGTGTCTCTCCACTTAAACGGATAGATCTTAACTGCGTTCTTCGCGTTCAACGGGTGAAAAGGACCGCGGCGTTTCCTGAAAGCGTTGCATCTCCATGCGTAAGTGCAGCAGAGACGGGTGCAACGATTTCTGGAACCGCTTCGAGAGACTCGGAACCACTCTCGTCTACGCTCTATCAAATCAAACGAGAACTGGCGCCGATCTCGAGGCCGCGCTGGAGAACTTCTAGTGCTCGGTACCATCGGCCGATAAATGGCTTGAACCATTTCCACCCAGTTCTCGCTTAAGAATAATATTCAGAATTTTAGAGTAAAGTAAAATAATTATTATGGAACGTCATAGGCACGGGTTGATCCACTTTTTATCTATGTATTGATTTCACACATGAAATAGATGAAGCACGTTATATGTACAGCACTTTTTTCTTAAAACTATGCGGTATCGCTGATTATTAATTTTTAAATACAGATATGAAGAGGACATTGCCGTGATTATGTCTTTTGTTTCTTGTTAGAAGGACCGCTGTCACCGTCGTCGGTTTGGAAAATAGTCTTCGGCTGTGTCTTCTTGTACGCTGGGGTAATCCAATATGGATTCTCTTCGGCCTCTTTCGCATACTTAAGAATGGCTTCTCTCGGATCCTGATCGTCTTCTATCCTTTTGCTCAAACCAAGGTTTCTGATAACGTACGAGCTGAGTGTACCTCCTGATGAAGCGACTCTTCCTCCTTGGCCAGACGTAATGGGTAGATCGGGTCTTCTCGACTTGACTGGGTCTAGTCTGTCCTTTTCCATTTGTTTCCTAACGGACTTGGGTCTATCTTGTCTGAATAATGGAAGAGCGTGAGGTGTGATGATTTGCTGAGTCGACATTACTTCGACTGGCCTGTGCTTCTGTCGAATCTTGGCAACGCACAGCTTTGCACCTCTCATGCTCTTCACTGGATCGTAGTATACCTTGACGATTCCGTTGCCACACCCGACAAATATCTGATTCAGTTTGGGATGCCATAGAGTTTTAATGACGTGCGAATTAGTTACAGGTATTTCTTTGGTAAGATCGAATGTCTTAGTGTCGTAGAATAAGAGTCGCCCTGCAGTCCCCCCCTTGTTTAAAGATTCTCCTGTAACGATTAGCGAATCGTCAGGACTGAACATACAATCAGTCGTGTCGTAACGCGAGAATAAATTGTTCGCCACAAAAACTGGATTTTTGAAGGATCGAAGATCCCAGAGCTTCAAGGTATCGTCACAGCTTCTCGTTGCCAAAGAATGGCCCAGGTAAGAGAAACATAAACTAGAGATATCACTGCCCTGGGCATGAGCTCCACGAAGTACTAACGAAGGATTAACAAAATTCTTCCTGTGATCCCACATTTGTACCGAGCCATCGATACAGCCACATGCTACGACATTCCCTTCCCTGCTATATCCACAGGTTGTTGGAACAGTCCTCACTCCATTCTGCGCTCGACATTTAATCAGGTACTTATGTGCCCTCGGGCGGTACAATATCCAAATCCTGCACGTGCCATCCTGAGAACAGGTTGCATATTCTTCCTTTGTAAAAGGATGCCAGCAACCAGAGTTTAATACCGCGGTGTGTCCCTTTGTACGAGCCATATCGGTGATGTATTGATCACCCTTCACGGTCTCGCATTTCTCGAACCCGTCCCTATCTAAAACTTTTGCTTGTGCTGCGCCAGAGATAACTAATATTACATCTCCTGTAATGGAATACTGTAAACATTTTATCGGGTGATTTTCACAAGGCTGTAAAGTTCTGAACGTTTTCAGAGATGAGTCCATGCCAGCAAAATCCCAGAAAGAAACGTCATAGTCCATCGATCCAGTAGCAAGCCTTGCACCCGAAGGGTCGGCTGCGATCGCTGTTACTGCTTTTGTTCCGTGAGTCATGACTATCTCGTGAGTGCACGGTATTATTCTGGTTGACGAAGAGTCCTCATCTTCAGACTCTCCGTTATCATCCTCGCTATCGCTTACTGATTTTTCTGACTTACTGTTTTTGGTACCCGATTCAGGCCCATGAGAAATGAGGGGTCTAATTATATTGTCGTCGCTGTCATCGTCATCGTCGTTGTTTTCGTTTCCCCCTGCCCTTTCTGGCTCTTTCTTTTGATTAGATGAGTCATTTGGCATTGAGGGGATAGGTGGTCCAATTAACTCATCGTCGTCTTCACTGGAATCTTCCGATTTTTCTTCTTCTTTCTCGATACATAACCCCTTAAACATGACGGGCACGGGTGGCCCAATTAACTCGTCTTCTTCTTCTTCTTCGGTATTCTTCCCAAAATCGGCCTTTGCATCTTCCTTGGCAATATTTTGTACATCTTTCATATTACTCATTATTAATATGGACCGAAAACTAAATAATTAGTTGTATCGTGTTATAACTTGACATAAACTCAAGCACCCGGGAGACGCCATTTTGAGGTTACGTAAATTGACGCCGGATGAAGCCTGAATTTCATAGTTCCTGTATGGCGCTGTACGCAGCATGTTCAAAATTCCTCCTAGGGGCAACATACACATTTACGATCAATTTTTGAAAACCAGGCTTAACGTTTACCAAGAATATGCTTCTGACATTTTAGGAGCATATGAAACGTTTTAGATAGTAAACATTCAAAGAATCGTAAACATGGGAGATTCCGAGGATTCCGGGAATAAAATTCAATTTAAAAAAAAAGCTCGCAAATCATTAAGGAAACGACAAGTGCTTTCAGATGATGAAGATAGTGGTAATGAGGATTTATCGGTCAGGTAATAATTATATGCTTTATCCACTTGTCTGCATATCCTTTGTTTTTATAAAGAGTTCTTTTGCTGCTCTATTTTAGAAATAAGGTAGAAGAAATGAAGACAATACAGAAACTACGACAACGACCCAATGGTGTTAATATTGTAGGACTCGCTCTTGGAGAAAAAGTGACAACTGATGTACTGAATGTAAGTTTATCAGTTGAATTGTATTCCATGTATTTGAATTTCTTCCATTGTAAGTCAGAGTTGTGAAAGTAATTCATATCGTACTGTATCTCGATAGACGGATCCATTCAATGTGAAAGCCGGAGGAATGGTTAATATGGCTGCACTAAAAAATGTTAAGCTTCAGCAAGATGATGCCTATGACACTGGAATTGGAACCCAATTCAATGCAGAAACTAATAAACGAGATGAAGATGAAGAGATGTAAGTTTAAGTCGAAAAGCTCTTTATACCCATCGCTACAGATACGATATATTCTTTTAATAAATTACAGGGTGAAATATATCGAAGAACAACTAACAAAAAGGAAAAATAAAAATAATGGAGAAGAAGAAAGCAATACGGGTAATGAGAAGGGAGTTTATTGCTCTCCTGAAGAAGCAGCATTACAAGCGGTACCAGAACATTTGAGACAAAGTTCTGCCCATAGAAGTGAAGAAATGCTGTCCAATCAAATGCTGTCTGGCATTCCGGAAGTGGATCTAGGAATAGAGTAAGTTCCTCCAACACTCTGTTGCTGAATTACACATTTATGTCACACTGTTTTCAGGGCGAAAATACGTAACATCGAAGCTACAGAAGAAGCCAAATTAAGATTACTTTGGGACAGGCATAGAAAAAAAGACGGTCCATCTCAATTCGTGCCAACTAATATGGCTGTAAATTTTGTACAACATAATCGCTGTAAGACCGCTACTAATCAACTCCCACCGTATATTATTACCAAATCATTATTATATTTCCTTGTAAATCTACAGTTAACATCGAGGATGCAGATGTGCAGAAAGGGAAGCAGGACTCTGGCGAGGGAAAGAAGATGCCAGCTCCAAGAGAAGACATGAAAGGGAAACGGAAAGACAATGGAGAAAAAGCAACGGATGATTACCATTACGAAAGGTTTAAAAAACAATTTAGAAGGTTCTAAAACTTTCTTTCGTATGCCGATGGATTTGTAAAATATGATTAAAAGTTATTATTAAGAAAATATACCACTAAGACTTAATTTCAAATTCATTCATTTCTTCTTAAAGTGGGGAGATTTCCCCGTTCGGTCGGCTATGTGTTAATTCAACTTGATACCGAAAAATCGATTTATCATATCACGGTGAGTTCAGCAGTACACGCGTTGGTAACATCCTCGGAACTTCCGATCCCATCTACAAGAGAGCGATGCTTGACGAAGTCGCGAGATGCGTTGTCGTCCAATAAAAAATCAATTCCCAAGAATTCTCCTAGCGGGTCGTGTGTCTAGGGTATAAAACCGATAAAAACCCTAAACTGACAGTGACGTTTTACGGATACACCCTAACTAGTCCCGTGAGCAATAGAGAGGGAGCGCTTCGAAGTAGAGCGTCAATTATCCGTAGAGTGTAATTCGGGCGTACGGCGGGTGCGAGTGGGTGTGTTACTTGTTGTTTTTCTTTCAATTATGAGTTGCGGTTTCGTCACCTGTGGCCCCAACGAGGCCCTTGTAGTGTCAGGTAACAGGCAAAAGCTTCATTATTTACGAGAAACACGAAATGCTTAGATTGACCGATTACTCGTAATTCTTGCGACCCTGCAAGAGTGGCTACTTAACCCGCTATAAAGTGGGTGGAGCATTGCGTGCCTGTCAACCGATTGATTCGCGGCTTTCCTGGTGGGTAGGGAGGGAGAACGTGGAATCGATTAAAAATAATGAAAGCGTTAATTAATATAATTATTCAAATTTACATTTAAAATCACTGGGTCTCGTAAATGCAATCTCGGCTGTCATTCCCTCCTAACTCTTTTTAAGTTACTACTTCATTCACTTAGTTAATTGTCTTTTATCGTAAGGATGCTGCTACGGCAAGCCGTTACTAGTGCCAGGAGGCCGGGTGTTTGTATGGCCGATTGTACAGCAAGTGCAAAAGTAAGTATGCGCATGTATTGGTATTGTCACTGATTTCGGCACTGCGATGGAGACATTCTTATTTTGGGCCTCCTGAACAAGTGTCAAGCTCTGAGTATCCTTGTTACGTATCTTATATTACAGAATCTCGTTGAATACTATGACACTACAAGTAGAAAGTCCTACTGTGTATACATGTCAAGGAGTACCTATATCAGTGACAGGTATCGCACAGGTAATTAGAAAGATTCAGTCTGTTCGTTTGAATAGTTTGCCTAAGAAATACGGTAACAGATTTTTGCCCTATACAAATCATTGTTGACTAGGTAAAAATACAAGGTCAGAACGAGGAAATGCTGTCTACGGCATGCGAGCAGTTCCTGGGAAAGTCGGAAGAGGAAATACATAACATTGCATTAGTTACGTTAGAGGGTCATCAACGTGCTATAATGGGCAGCATGACTGTGGAGGTGCTTAGAATTATTTCCTTGCAAATCGATAAAAGATGTGAATTAGAATAATTCCAGCATGTTTCTCTTTCAGGAAATTTACAAAGACCGAAAGAAGTTTAGCAAAGAAGTGTTCGAGGTTGCCAGCAGCGATCTGGTCAATATGGGCATTACCGTGGTATCGTACACGTTAAAAGACATCAGGGATGAGGAAGTACGTTCTTATGCAGTAATGTATTATAGGAGAATGTTGAGAACTGCTCCGTTTCGTAAAGCTAACACCAGGAATGTCTGTTTGTCAACTGGTTTACTTAAAAACCCTTTGCAATAATTTGATTGCAGCTTAGTGAGAAAAAAGTATCAAAGTCCCCCTTTAAAATCTTCAGAGTACCGTAGACCAATATTAGCCTAACTCATGAGACGTGAAAATAATTTCAAACGAATCCTCAATTATGACCATATTTACTAAATGTTTCTTTTGCTACTTGCAGGGGGCAAAGGTACGTTCCATTTCCTGTATTAGATGTCTAATGCAAATGCACTATCTTTTTTTGCCGATTCTTTGAAACGATTCATCCAATGTCAGGGTTTGGTAAAAGGTTGAACTTGCGTGGATTCACCATTAACATTTATGCTTCCCATCGTAATTATCAAAATACACAGCTTTTGTGCTGGTCCCTGTGTGCAGGACTAATTAGAAAGTAATATGCAAAACTATTAGCTCTGTATGCTTCGAAGTTGAACTATTATTACTACAACTATTCAACTGCTGCATGTTTCTTTTTCTAAGTGCTCTAATTTTCATGCACTTGAACAATCTGTACTGAAATTGGGGCCATTCATATCATACAAAAGGGGTGAGGCGTTGATACAAATTCTCGATAAAACGCGTAAGAAAAGTCGACACTTATCCAAATATTTGACTTTAATTATAACTCGTAATGAGGTAAGGAGTCAAGATCGATTGGTTACGCATTTTACAAAGAATGAGCTCTCTATAAAAAAGAAACATAAATTTCGCGAGAGAATATCGCGCGTACTACATAAGGATAATAAATATTTTGTAGGGCTACCTAAAAGCTCTGGGAATGGCGCGAACAGCAGAAGTCAAAAGGGACGCCAGAATCGGTGAAGCCGAAGCCAGAAGAGATGCCCAGATTCGAGAAGCCATTGCCGAGGAACAACGGATGGCTGCTCGTTTCCTGAACGACACAGAAATCGCAAAAGCTCAGCGAGACTTCGAGCTGAAGAAAGCTGCCTACGATGTAGAAGTCCAGACTAAGGTAAGCGTCATTCGTTACCAAGGTATTCGACATGTTTCGTAACATATCAATTAATTTTCTCCGACAGAAAGCTGAGGCAGAAATGGCTTACGAACTACAAGCTGCTAAAACCAAGCAGAGAATCATGGAGGAGCACATGGAAGTTAAGGTGGTAGAGCGCAGTCAAGAAATTGCTGTACAAGAGCAAGAGATGCTCCGACGTGAGAGAGAATTGGACGCTACGGTTCGACGTCCTGCCGATGCCGAAAAGTACAGGTAGCGTCATCTTCTAAATCATTGTAAAAATTAACAAAATCTATTACAGGGAACGCGACTACCAATTTAAAGACATTTACATGTTCCTAATTCGTGGCATTATTCCGACTTCAGGTTAGAGAAGATAGCCGAGGCCAATAAACTGCGAATGGTGTTAGAAGCCGAGGCCGAAGCGGAAGCTATAAAGATCCGCGGAGATGCGGAGGCACACGCGATAGGAGAAAAAGCCAAGGCGGAAGCTGCGCAAATGGCGAAGAAGGCCGCTGCTTGGAACGAGTACAAGAGCGCCGCTATGATAGATATGATGCTAGAGACGTTACCCAAGGTGATTGTGACGCACGACTTTCGTTAATTGCATACTAAAAATGTCTGGTACATCGCTTTATCGAGTATGGTTATTCCGTTGATACAGGTCGCAGCCGAGGTGGCCGCTCCGTTGTCGCAGGCGAAGAAAATCACGATGGTGTCAAGTGGTGACGGCTCCATCGGGGCAGAGAAGTTAACAGAAGAGGTTCTTCATATAGTGACTAAAGTGCCGGAACTTGTTAAAACCTTGACGGGTGTCGACGTCATTAAGGTGATTTAGAAATTACATTTTTTTTTTTCTGGGCAAATGTCTTTCCTTAAATAACATTATTCATCTTTCATATTTCAGTCGGTCCACGCAGCGTAAGGGAGCAGTGCAAGAATTCCAGTTCTAAACAATTAAAAACTACAAATTGTATAAACTTCTAAAGCGTCTCATGTACGTACGTACACGGATGTAAGATACATGCCTACGTACGCGAGATGTATATACTGCAGGTATTTAGTGCATACTGCGAACTGATCGTCATGTGGTAGTTTAATTTGAGTTCAGTCATTTTCTCGGCGCGAGATAATTGCGACGCAGTTATTGCCGACACCCTTGCACACCAGAATGCCAGAACGTAACTTTAACGTGTCACTGTTTTCCGTGTTGATGAAACGAGTTATGACCATCTGTTACGCTCTTACAAGAACTTCTCAATGTGTTTGTAACCTACCGATTTAACCGTCACCGCTTTGTCGCGATGTTCGAACGATAGATGTTGATTGGCGGACATGAAATGTCTTGTCATAGCACAGAGTTTTCTCGAAACTCTACGAAGTGGTATATAGTTAGGTACAATTAATATAACGCTCCATAAAGTACTATTTTCAATTTACGAGAATGCGGTTCTAGGATACGACGAGAAAGTGGCGATCGTTGCTTGCGAGGTAATATATAGTGACGGTCAAATTACACACCTTCGATGCAATTAGGATTCGTTAGTTTTTATAATGTTGCTTTTTGTACGTTTCTTGAGTCTCGTCTTTACAATGTCCCGCACACCGGGAGTGCGGCGCGGATTTCTCGGTAGATCGTGTTACTTTTGTACCACCGTGTCGTAAATTCGTTCGCAATGCTCTTCGTTAGTCATAGTTCCTAATATTAATTTTACTCCGAAAGCGCGCAACAAAAAGAAAAAAAATAAGGGTCAATCCTTTTCGCGTGGGCCAATGAAAAATAGTTGTTAAAATCGATTCGATAGCCGGTCTCGTCTCCGCGTGCGTTACTTTATGCCAATATGTGCCGAATATCTTTACTCCGAGTACTGTACTACACATTGTACCTTCCTGACTGTACGGTGTAACAAATTCTCTATATACGATTAGCACCAATTCTCCCGGTTCGTTTAGCTAGACGCTAAAAAAAAAAAACCTCTAGTCTCCAAATCTCCATCAACCGTGACGCACCTTTGGGCAAGCATTTCTTTATATATTTTGTATTCAACAAAATAAACCAATGTATTTTCTCCTTTAATTCAACCTCATCCCGAGTGACTAATTCTCGCACTACCACTTATGCTTAATAATTATAAAAACAAAATCCCTGGACAAAGGAACTTCCTTCCACCGTAATGGAGGCTGTCTCTTGTCAAGTGGACATTTTGGAGTATCTTGGGTCATGCGCTGACATTTAAATAATGTTCTGGATAAATTTAAAAAAGACAACATGAGATTCACTTTGCATTCCGTGGGCTGAGCAAAAGACACCTGTATGTTAATAAGTGAACCGGACTAAGGTTTGGCATCATGGAAGGATCAAAAGCATTTATGATTGATTTTCTGGCGGGCGGAGTATCGGCAGCGATTGCAAAAACTTCAGTAGCACCTATAGAACGGGTAAAATTGCTTTTACAAGTGCAACACTCCTCGAAACAGATTACAAAAGATAAACAGTACAAAGGTGCGCTCCCCTGTTACTCGTTAATACTAAAATTATTCCTCGATCAGTAATAATTATATTAAATACAAATAATCATTCTAGGTATGATGGACGCATTTGTTCGCATACCGAAAGAGACCGGATTTCTCAGTTTCTGGAGAGGCAACACGGCTAACGTAATACGATATTTCCCCACCCAAGCCTTGAATTTTGCGATTAAGGACAAGTATAAGGAATTATTCTTGGGCGGCGTACCCAAGGAAGATTTCTGGAGACATTTCGCCGGTAATTTAGCATCCGGAGGAGCCGCGGGAGCAACGTCCTTATTTTTCGTATATCCCCTCGATTTTGCCCGAACCAGGTTTGAATTATTCGCTTTCTGGATAACGTTTTGCGCGCATCGCATAACGAATTAATCGGTCTTTTAGATTAGCCGTTGACGTTGGCAAAGGGGACCAGAGAGAGTTCAAGGGAATGGGCGACTGTATATTAAAAATTTTTAAAACGGACGGACTCTTTGGTCTCTATCGAGGATTCACCGTAAGCGTCCAGGGAATAATTTTCTATCGCGCCGCATATTTCGGATTGTACGACACTTGTCGAGGATTATTGCCCGACCCTAAAAGTACGCCGCTTTATATAAACTTCATAATTGCTCAGGTAATTTCCCTGAATATATCAGGTATATTAAATCCAGCCTATTATTTTTAATTATCATTGGTGTTGTGATAAAATAATCATTCGTGTAGATTGTTACGACGACGTCGGGGATTATATCGTACCCACTCGATACGGTTCGAAGGCGGATGATGATGCAGTCCGGTCTGAAAAAATCGGAAGTCATGTACAAAAATACTTTAGACTGTTGGGTGAAGATAATGAAAACCGAGGGTCCTGCAGCCTTTTTTAAGGGAGCATTTTCTAACGTTCTTCGAGGCACAGGAGCGGCTCTAGTCCTAACTTTGTACGATACGGTCAAAGACGCTATTCAAGATGCCTTAACATAATATTTTCAAACTTTTGTCATACTAATATCTATGTATCTAAGTTCAGTCTAACGTTATAAAGATAGTCGGGTGCAGATCTGCATAATGAAGTTCGGTTTTTACTGTGACTAGAACGATGACAGCGAACAGTGGCTTGTTAATTTTTACACAGTGTTGACCTTCTAAATAAAGAGGGGAACCAGAGGGTTGCCCGAATTTATTGTAAAATAAACATTCGTTAGAAAAGATATATACATATTCCTACAAATATAAATACCATCGTTCTTAATACCTCCTTTAACGAACATACTATGTCGTTCTCTTTTCAATCAGACTAATCTAAAAATCTCACCGAGCTGCGGTCTTTGGTAGAGTTAATTTCCCAATAAAAAGACTGTACAGCTCAGTTAAGCATGGCGTGCCGATCGTAGATATTGCGACGTTGCTCACGAACTTGTCGCTTCCATTTGTCTTGTTGATGACCGACACGATTTAAAACATTGCCTCTTACTCCCATTGGATGAGACATTCCAGGAGCCACTGAGGCGTCGTCCTGTCAACATTAGAAAATGTTAGAACAGTTGTTGGTTGCTCTTACTTGCTGTGGAATAGACAGCGTTTATTTGTTGCATTTATTAAAACAATGTACAAAAGGATAGAAAACTAGAATATATAAAGTTGTAACAATTGAGTAGGTATTTGGATATGTACAAATTTCTTTAACGAGTCTACTATCAAGGGTGATCATGGACAGTGTTGGATTGTCGAGTGCACAAGTGGCGATAGATGACATGCTGACAGCCTTAAGAAGCGATGATGCGACATCTTGAGTCGTGATTATTTTTCAACTACGTTTAGAGAGTGTGGGAAGGTCTTCTGAGGAACTGAAAGTGAGATAGTGAAATATAATTAGAGGAATCTACCTCCTCGTTGTTATGTTCTTGGTAGCCTGCGTTTCCAGCAGTTCTATGAATCCTTTTGTTCAGTAATGGCTCCAAACATATCAAGAATAACATATAAATTACTAGGAGAGATATCACCCAAATTACAATGATCACTACAATCTGAAAAGAAACCACAAAATAATTCATATCGATGAATCTATACACTCAAAATCATCCTGCAGTTGTACCTTAATGATCGTGGTATTCCGATTCTCATATTTACAGTCACATCGTGCACAGAAAATCTGTTCCTTTCCCACTATTTGATGTCCAACCCGAGGCAATATAACGCCATCGCAATCACTGCCAAGTAAAGGCAAAATAAAGATTATTCTTTCATAAACACTACCTTTGGTTAACAATGTTAGAGGCAAACATAACTACCAATTGTTTGGTGGTACATTGGAAATGAAGTTCAATCGGTCTTTAGAGGGCTGAGTAGTATTGATAACGGATGAAATACTTGGGCAAATGCATTTACAACGCTTGTCATCGTACGACTGAGCCTTGAAAAAGAACATTTTCACACCCTTTCTTTAATATAATGTTACTTATGCAATGAACATCGCTCAATAATATACTAACCTCACATCGCAAAGTGTAGAAGGAATTTATTGTGAAAAGAAAAATAATAAATTTCCACATTATTGGGCGGACACTATTCTAAAATCTTTGTTCTGTTTATACACCAATCCGGTTTGTAGAGAGCGACAGAATCCCCTAAACAATTCGCATATCAAATTTACAATCGATCAACAACTGCATCTTCGCTACTGGATGTGCCGATGAACTGCGATGAACGTAAAATCTGTTGAAAAAAGAACTCTACCTAGAACAGAGATGACCTAGAATGACCACAGATGAGTTGGGAGATTGCTCACGGGCAGGATTGCGCGATCGTGTCCTGTGCTGCCCCTCGGTGTAGAATGCAAGCGAATCATGCACTTGCCACCTGATATCCCCCAATGGCGGCTTAATTCAAGGATCCTTCTCATCTCTGCTCCCCACTCATCTCTATAGATAGTCTGTGGTCAAAACAGGTGAAAATCTGCACCTGACATAAGCGAAAACAATCCGAGGTCTCGTGGAATCGACAGTACTCTCTATTACTTATTTAGTAATGAGACCTCCACTTTATATCGAGACATCATAACCGATGTTTACATTCCTGGTAGTTAGGTTCAAGTATACACATGTAAGGCACATAAGTTCATGTATAACTCCTCGCGAGCAGCTAGTCAACGTTATTTCAAGCAGGTATATTAATAAGATCGTCTTTCAAGAGGCCAAACCAGTTGGAGTAAATTCACAACCGTTATGTACCCATCGCCGTTAGATCCAACGAGTGCGAAAGACTCGGTCGAAGTGCCTAACGATTCGCTACTAGAAATGCCTGCTCGACCGTCAGCACGTAGACCGTCGCCTCGTCAACCTATGGCTTATGAAATCACGCCAGCAGTCAATTCGACAAGCTTCGTCGCCGTCGATGCAGGTGCTATCGTTGCGGAACTGCGGTAGGTGCAGTTTCCGAGCTGGCGTGCGATCGGAAGATTGGGCGATGATTATTTTAAAAGTTTGTTACGTTCGTATTCACAGTTTATCCTTGAGTCTTAAAGAAACTTTATAGCATCTGGGACGGTACATAAGTACGGTCGCCTTGGAAATATACTAGGTACCTAACGTGTGATGTACTAAAATTATCGTGATACCTAGGAAAATCAACGAACGCTTGGAAAGAATAGAAAGGTTGATGAGGCAAGATGGCCGAAAAGGGCAGCAATCGACAAAGCCAGACTTTCTTCCGATGAAGACGGTTCAGGAGGTGTTAGCTTTCAATAACGCCAGTGACGAGAGATACAACGAAGTGGTACGCTACGAAGATCGCAAATATTATAGAAAGAGAATCGCGGTATCGTCGAATCTTCTGTCAGAACGTAGGTTATAAACGTATAGGTCCGTTATCTTACAGGTTCGTTATTTAGAGTACCTTGGAGGGTTTACTCTACGAGAAGCATTAAATCTGTGTATGAAGGAGCTGGTCACCGACGAAGTGACGTGTCACTTTACGTGGTGGGGTAGAGACAACGGTACGCCACTCCACAACACTCGATTAGCCAAAGCAATTTATGGTAGGTCGATCGTTTTCGATGAATGAAAAATTATTACGGTGCCCCGGGGTCTTCGCAGACAGTTGACTCTATACGTATTTTTATCCCGGAGAGATACCTCGTGCATCGAGCCTTGCATCGGTCCCATTGACTCTTCTCGTTACTTTCAGAAGCCGTTTCCAGCAATTCCCACTTTGACCTGATAACGAGAGCGGAGTTTCAGGCTCAAATGAGGGAGACGCTGCGAGTAGCGAAGCAACGAAATCGAAACGCTGCTCGTCGGAGTGATCGGGAACGACCTCTACCCATAACGACGATAAAAGTGTGTCCGGAGAACGAATAGTTTGCACGTTTTAACGAAAGGACGAACCGCACGATCCGAAGTATCGGTCGCTCCGCGAGCGATGGCGTCCGCAAGAGCTGCTTCGGATATTAATATTTCTTTTTAAATGATCTTTATAATTGTTAGGAATAAAGTATATAAGGAACCGGCGGAGATAAACTCCTACCGACGAACAGGGTGTCCCTGACATTTCGCGAAAGAGTCCTTCGAGGTTTGCGAATACGTTGAACTACATCGGACCGAGGATACGAGCACGATGTACATATAGCGTAATCAGCACGCACGAATCGCGGGCACGCATCTACAATTGAAATTTTAATATTTAATAAACACGACTTAGTACAAGCAAAATCGAATTCATGGTCACCGTGACATTACGGGCACTGCCGTGTTGCGTAACTAACTTTCTCGATCGGTCCCGATTCGCCGGATCCTCGTTAAAAGATGACCGAATCCGTGGAATGCGCGCCTAGAAAAAAGGATGCGTTTACGTAATGCCTTCTCTTCCCGCGTCACCTGCATCTCGGGGATGCATTCGCGATTCGACTTTTACGAGGTAAGGACGTATCCTAGGGACGAAGCGGAAAGCCGCGCGAATCCGTTGAGCGAGGAGAAACGGTCTCGCCACCGGTCGACGTTTCTCCGCGAGTCCGGCAAAAAGGATCGCTCGGATTTCTCGGGCTCCTCGACGGGCCCCGAAATCGGTGTTACGCGATGCACTTTTCAAGAAGGAATAAAAGGTGCACCCTTTACGAGTGAAAGCGCGCCGGTCGGGACCGCGACCAGTCGTTTTCTTTCGTCGTAAATTCCAGAGAAATCGCCAGTGGAATCGGGTCGCCCTCGATCGGGTTTCGGGAAGGGTCGGCCCCGCCATGGAGCAAAGAGATCCGAGCAGCGGGACGTCTCGGGGAAGATTCGGGTTCCTCCGGCACATTTTGCCGAATGAAAGCGACCGAATGCGTTTAACGATTGCGTAAGCGTGAATACGGGATTATGGAAGTGACAGCGACTTTACCGGTAATACCGCCTCCTTCCGTATGTAACTTTCTCCCGCAAGATCGCTCGTTTCACTTTCTTCCAATAGCGCGCCGAACGTAACCGAGTCCCCCGTAGGAGGAGCGTCGCGGCGCGTATTCTCCAAGGAATTCGACTAGCTCTTTCTCTCCGCTCGGGAGAGGACCTCCGATGAATCCCGAGGCGCTCCAAGACACCCGCTCGTGAGTAGAACCTCCTCTTCGGCACCTCTCGCCTCTTCGACTGACGCCGCCTCTCGCCTCCCCAGGATGCTCCAGCCGATCCTCCTGCTCGTCATCTCGGTGGTCCTATTTCTCTACTATGGATGTCGGAAGCCGAAAGGATACCCGCCAGGTAGGGAACTCTCGTCCCTGTTCCCGACACTCTCGCCTCTGTTCCCGACTGACGGTCCTCGGTTCCCTGTCCCGCAGGTCCCGGGTGGTGGCCGATCCTGGGCTCGAGCTGGGAGGTCTCTCGCCTGAGGAGGACCACCGGGAGCCTCTACCGGACCTGCACCGCTCTCTACGAGAAGTACGGCCCGGTGGTGGGCCTAAAGATCGGCAAGGACCGCATCGTGGTGCTCAACAGCTACGAGAGCGTCCGCGCGATGATGAGTAACGAGGACTGCGACGGCCGGCCCACCGGGCCCTTCTACGAGACTCGCACCTGGGGCGAGAGGAGAGGTAAGCCAGACTCGGCCGGGCCGCCGCGGCGAACCGACTGCGACTTCTTCCGTTTCCGCTCCAGGTGTTCTCCTGACCGATGGCCCCCTGTGGCTGGAGCAGCGCCGCTTCGTCCTGCGCCATCTCCGGGAGTTCGGGTTCGGCCGCACCGACATGGCGATCCTGATCGAGGACGAGGCCTCCCACCTGGTCGAGCACATCAAGGCGCTTCTGCTGGGTGCCGCCGCCGAGAGGGAGGTCGAGGTCGGCAGCCGGTCCAAATCTCGGCCGACCAACGACGGTCGGATCTACCGACTCGCCGGGCAGCGCGACAAGGAGGACCTCGCTCCCGAGGAGGACTCCCGGGGTGAGGTCGGCGAGGCGACGAGGTCTCTCAAGATCGAGGACGTCTACGTCAAGGCCGAGGACTACGCGGAGGTCAGGAGGATGGCCCAGAGCTCGGGGACGATCCTCTCGATGGACGACATCTTCGGGGTCCCTGTCTTGAATAGCCTCTGGAGGATGATGGCCGGGAAGAGGTGAGGACGTCGGGAGCTCGGTCGTCCCGAAGGCTCACCTACCTCGTCGATTATCCGTTTCAGATTTTCCACCGACGACAAGCGGATGATCTACCTGCAGAAGATCCTGACCAAGCTTCTCAAGAAGGTGGACATGGTCGGGTGCCTCTTCAGCCACTTCCCGATCCTGAGATACGTCGCCCCGGAGATGTCCGGTTACAGACGATTCGTTGACACGCATCAACAGCTATGGGCATTTTTCGACGCAAGTATCCCTTCCCCCGGAGAGGTCTTCTCGATGCGCCCTCGTCGAATCGCTCTCGTTGATTCTTCCAGGCTGAGCTGCAGAGCCACAAGACCACCATCGAGTCCGAGACGCCGCGAGACCTGATGGACTCGTACTTGAACATCTTGCGCTCGGAAAATTACAACGAAACGTTTTCCGGTAAGGCGCCTCTCCTGGTGGACGACGTTCGGCGGCGTCGGGCGAACGAAACGACGCCCTTCGTAAACGCTGACTTTTGCAGAGTCGCAGCTTCTGGCCATCTGCATGGATCTGTTCATGGCGGGATCGGAGACCACTTCCAAGGCGCTGAGCTTCTCCTTCTTGTACTTCGTCCTGTATCCCAACGTGCAGAGGAAGGCGCAGGAGGAGATCGACCTGGTAGTAGGTCGCGATAGGTTCCCGGCTCTCACCGATAGACCCAGGTACTGGAAAATCGTTTTCACGCTAATTATTCTTCCGCACCCTCGAGCGAGCGCTAATCAGACGTCGACACCTCTCTCCAGACTGCCGTACATCGACGCGATAGTCCTGGAGTCGGTGCGAATGTTCATGGGCAGAACGTTCAGTATTCCCCACAGAGCCGTAAGGGACACCCAGATCATGGGCTATCGAATCCCGAAGGTGAGTTTGCACCAACCTCTCGAATAATTATCCAATGGAATCCGAAACGAAGGAGTGGGAAACATTGACCGCGGTTTGCAGGACACCATGATAATCGCCAATTTCAACACGGTCCTTATGGGCGAATTCTGGGGAGACCCGGAGGTGTTCCGGCCGGAAAGGTTCCTCAACGAGGATGGAAAGGTGACGATACCCGATCGATATCTTCCGTTCGGTTTCGGTACGTATCCGAAGATCGATCATTTCGGCATCGCATGTGAACGCGTTCGCTTTTCCAGGGAAACACCGATGCATGGGCGAGATGCTGGCAAAGAGCAACATGTTCGTCATCATCAGCGCGCTCCTGCAGGCGTTTACGTTCTCGGTGGTACCCGGCGAAGAAAAACCACCGATAGACATAGTGGACGGCGTTACACCCTACCCGAAACCGTACAGAGTGTTGATCTCCCTGCGATCGTAATTCCCTTCGCCAGGTTCCCCGACGGGTCGCTCCACGTCGAAGTGACCGTTACTCGGAAGATGCTACTCTTCTGGGAATTAAACGACCCCGTGCCACTTGTACAAATTTCCCAGACTACGAGTAAGGTCGGTTCAATAATGGGTGACCCCGTTAGCCTAATTAGATTCCATTTTGTACGTTTACTTGGTAAGCGAGTACACATTGTAAGTTAGGTACAGCGAACGGACTGACGGTAAATCGAAGAAACGGGGCATGCTTCGTGTCCTCTAGGAGCATCTCCAGGGACAAATTACGGAATTACGTAAAGTCAAATGCGAGGGAAATTGGTACATACTGGGACGCGACTACAATTAGTTTAAATGTAAATACACGTGTGTACATGTACATGAAATGTAAATATAAAACGATATTGGCTTTAAATTGGTTAGGCGGGCTCTGTCGTCGCCTATACCGAAACTGACCGCGTAAATTAGAGAACGGTCGAGTCGGGAAAAAAATCTCGGTATGTTGCAACGTGAACCCGATTTTAGACACATCGCGTTTCGTCATTGAACACGGCTATAGGAGAAAACTCGGATGATACCGTTCCGGGGAAATGGTTCGATGCCAACAACGTTTCATCGTGCGTTAATACACAAATTGTTATCACCAGGCCCACGACGGCATGGAAGGATTTTATTACTTTTAAATAGTTCACACTCGCCTCTCTTATTTGTTAAAATACATATATACATTCAGAGTACAGTCGTCGATCGAACGAAACGTAAAGACAGTGCAGTTTCTTATCACAATGTCCCCGAATGGCGATTCCACGATTTTCACCCCGTTCTGTATGTACACTCGGTCTCCTTACAATGATCTACAGGTCTGTACATTCGGTTCACAGTCAATTCCAATATTCAACGATACGACGATATAAAATATGTGCCAAAAATAGGCTGCGTAAAAATATGGAGATTGTTTTCTTTCGTCCTGTTAAAGTATTACGTTACATGAACGATGCGGAATACCTAGTAGTTTAAAGTTCCCGGATTTTCGGTAATATCCCTGCGTACGACGGAATCGGAAACCGCTTGTGGAATTTTAAAAAACGGGCGTGGATGATAATCATCGAATTAGGAAATTATTTTAGGGTACGATTAACTACTCGTTAACGATTGCCAATAGAGGCGGACGATACTTTCGAGAATTGTACACTGAAGGTTGAAAATCAGATCCGTACACTTGTGGTCTACTTCCTGTCATCAAAATAGATATACGAAGCACATAATGTTAACGATGATTCCCCGACATATCAAACACAAGATGGTTAGAGAAAACACGGTAAATAACACAAATGATGCAAATCATTTTGTACGTCACAGAATATTAAAGAACAGTCTTTCAATGGGTGCTTATTACCGGAAACGTTAATGTGGTAAGAAACATGCTACAGCAAGAATTTTACTATATATACATAATGCGACAGGTAAACCACAAAAAATAATAATCCGGGTGGCAGATCTCTAGTTCAGATTCATCGTTGATCACAAAAAAAAATGTATAAATAAAATCGATAGATCCCAAATTTCGACATGACATGCACAGGTGTTATTTCCACTTCATTAACACATCATATAAATGTTAGTGGTAGATAAGCCACACTCGTTGATTAAATCGCTAAGAATAGTGGACTCTCGCGTGACACGTTGCTCCTCAAAATATACCTTTAAATGGTCCTTCATACATATACCTAGCAGATACCAGACAGGCAACAACCATTACATCAGTAATTTAATTACCATGCAGCGATTAGCAAATTATACTTGCAAATTACATTTGGAATGGCATCTATATTGATACAAAAATGCAATATCTAATTAATCCAACGGTCGACGGTTATTCCGGGTAATTAAATTATGCTTGTAAATAGCGCGGCCCATTATAGTATCGCGTCGAGGGTTTCCGAAATGACGAAAAAGCCAAAAGGGCGATTATCAGGCCTTAATCCGAGAAGTGTTTAAATTTTCGTAAAGTAGTGTAAAAAATGCGTTAGAAGCGTTTTCTTATTACAGAATGCCATTACGCCAGCCAGTATACCCTGTAACGGTAATAACTGAGTTAGCGCGTTTGGACCGTTACATCCATTCTGCGTTCGGTCCCCTCGAGTGGATGATTGGTCCGTCTTTAAAGTGTCGAAAATCAAAGTGAGATATAAAAAGACTAATGTATAATAAAATAATTAACAACAACAACAATATCAAATATCTCTTAGTCTTTTCAAGAGAAAAGCTCGTCAGGCTGAAGCTATTACTAAGGTCAGTAGCGAAAACGCTTCTGTGCTTCTCTACCCCCATGTCAGCTGGGTCGATCTTGAACAATGTGAATCTGTCGAGAATATTACATCGTGTTATTAACAAGGTCTCATCATTTTAGTATGGAACGACAGTCTTGCACGGTAGGCTGCATTAATCTCAGAATTGGCGTACCTCGGACAAAATAGCCCAATTGTCACTTTCGCTGTGAACGGTCAAACGAAGTACAGCTATCTTTCCCAAATTTTTATCCACGGTACCTTGAGCTACTCCAAGCGAATCAAATTTACCTAAACAGTTACAGATCGATTGCGGTAATTACGTGCAGTTGAACGGTTGTAACTTGGCACGCATAACTGTTCAATTAACTTACCGACAATTATGTACCCGTCTTCCAATACGTCATTATTGTTCCTGTTGACCACACTTGACGCTTCTGGTAATGCTTCTACCGTCGTGTTGTAAAACTTATCCGACGGATGCTCCGCGTTTCCACTTCTGAATAAGTACCTGGAATGAAAATGCACGGCGTGACGTTAAGCGACTTAAATAACCCGGAGTTGATAATAAAAGCTTGTACCTTTTTATAAAAATAGGATGCTTAAATTTAAATCTGAGGCGATCGCCTGGTTGTGGCAAAAGTCCCCAGAAGAAGGATTCGCCTTTATACGCCTTGGCGAGTGTGTACTGCTTGTAAGGTTTGATTTGAGTCTCGACCGTTGCCTCGGGATTTTCGTGACCATAAAACAGTGTTATTTTTCCAAATTGTTTATCCTACAAATTATCAATATTTATCTTTCCTTTTCTTTTTTGTTCAACTTTCACTTTGTTAAGTGTTCTTAATTTAAATTTGTTGGTATATACGCACCTTCAGTTTTTGAACTTTTCCCTTCAAAGATGAATGCGTGCCAATGTGCTGGAAGAGCGACGGTTTATAATGCAACCACAACTCAGCCTTTGCCATTTTACAGTGCTTCTGCAATTTATATTTAAAACTTACATAAGGAAAGTGCAAATTACACGTGGAGTAGCGAATTACTACAATCTCCATTTACAATCTGTATTTAAAAACAAGAATTCTAGAGTATCGTACATTGAACTTACAGTGTCTTTATCCAAACTACAGACTTTTGTTGACACCAAATGATCCAAGAGCCAATCGACGGGTTTATCGTTATGGAACATCAGAAAAAATTGTATTAACCATGGGAGTTCGACACACTTGAACATTTTCCCTGAAATATTTAAATTTCTTGGGTACTCAATCTTAATCATAAGTACACCTCATTAAAGCTTCACTGATAAATTAAACATACCTATAAAACCAAGCTGACAAAAGTCTAAAACGAACCAATTCTCTTTTAGACTAATTTTTTGCAAGGCAAATGACTTCATGGTCGTTATGAAGTTCTTCTTAGCAAGAATGTCGTCCTCTAATTGTACGTAAAATGTTCCTTTGGTCTGAGCGTATGACATAAGAAAAGCAAAATCCAAGTTTTGTTTAGATCTCCAAACGACACGCTGATGATCATCACCTAAAGTGTCACGAAGCTTTGACAGATCTGGATAGTAGGAAGGTGAAGGAGAAATCACCTCGATTATCCCAGCTTCGCATTCGTTTGGAAACCTGAAGTTAAACAGATATATTATTCTTACCCAGTATCATGGTAACGTAAACAAAAAAAGAAACAAACGAAAATCTGAAAGCAATTGGTCATATCGATGACAAATAGACCCGTTTAGCAAATGTATATATCTCGACTTACTGAACTTCAATTTGCTTTGCAACGTACGTCACGTATTCCAGATCAGTCTGTAATGTAAAATCAATTTTTATGATCATAACGATGTTCATGAGCGTTTGAAATATTTTTTCGTGGTCCCTTCTCACCTCTGCAACCATAACGATGATCAAGGTATCGGCTGCTTCTGCAGGGTTCATGGTATCCAATAGATTCTTTAGCGTTGCCAGTAAGTAGCTTTGCACTTCTCTCTTGACTGTTGGTACTCCGAGCACCATACTGACACTAGACCGTCCTTTACTTTGGACGAACGCAGGACGTAAGCTGTTTGGATCGTCAAGGAAATGAGGAAGGAAGTTATACATCGAAGGTAGTTTAATGCTTGTTACATTGGAGGTGTTATTGTTGATTAAAAACTGTAGGTCTGGAGAGACACGGGTGCTTTCTGTCAGTTGAGACAACTGATGCGAGAGCAGGTTGATTTCCTCTTGATTCGTGACATACTTGGCCCGCAGGTGCTCCAGTTTTGCCTGCAATTCCGCGATGCCATTCTGCAAGGTGGTCTCTTCGCGAACATCCGGCGAGGATACAAGGTTAACGACTGCACACGGCACTAGAATCGCCAGGAATATTATTAGGCAACGGCGTCGTACCGGCGTCAGGGTTATGACGTTGGGCATCGTGCTTCGTCCCGAGCCCTACATCGTGGTAGCACTCGTCGCTTAGGAACATCCGACAGTTCCTCCAACCCACAGTGACGAGTCTTTACGTGCCAATGATATCTGCAACGAGCAAACGATGACGTTATCAAAGAATCGACCGAAATGACCACACGTAATCATAGGTATATGTTTAGACAACATGAAAGGTGAGCAAATGGATGTACACAGGTTCTGCATCCCATTCGTACTTTTAGACTGTGTCAATAAGTATCCAACTGGAGACACCGTTTGATGGATAACGAGTGCAAGGCAGAGGAAAAATTATACAATGCGTGAGATATTACGATCAAGATGGGTTACACGGTACTTTTATAAAGCCCACAAGAACCGGTATATACAAGATATCACGGCATGTCATCGATCAGAAGGCCAATTAACAATCGAATCTTACCATTTCTTTCGAGGTTGGTCAGGTCGCGTTTCGACGCAACTTCCAGATCATCGGCTAGGCGTTACATCCGCGAAGTCATTACGAGGCTGCGACCTGTTTCGATGGGCCGACCTTTTGCGACGTCTTGATCGACATTCGCAACCTTTAAAGGTTTCCCGAGGCCGCGCAAAGACCCTCCGCGAGCTAGTGCACACTTCGAGTCATCCTCCGGCCACTCTGGGCGCACGGGACGTAATACGACATAACCTGTTCCGCGCAGCGATACACAGTGGTGGCGGCACCGCGATCCGCGACCGCGCATACACCTGCACTTATCCCTCGGCCCTGCATCGAGTGCTCCGGGCGTGCCGCGTGCGTACTTTTCACCTCAGTTGCAACCACTTGCAGCCGGTCGCCCTCGGTTTCGCAACCGTGTCCCCTGTCGACCCCTGTTTGCCCGAAAAATTGGCCGAGCGGCCGTCGCCAAGATCAAGCGAGAACGTTCCGACTCGTCGCGTGCCCTACCTCTCGCTCGCAGGAGACCGCCGCAACTGCGTCTCTCTTCCACGCACGAGTCGACGGTCGAAACGACAAGGACGCGCATACCTTCCGAAGCCCGACAGTCTCTTGACCGTTGTCCCCTCCCTTATCTCTAGCGGTCAACGAGGCTGGTCGGTCGAATTGGATCGTGCGAATTCACGGTCACCTGTCAGCGCCAGATGGCGCAAGCAATAGGGATGAAAAATGGAAGAAACCCAATTGGCAGGGTTGAAAATGCACTCTGTAGAAGTAGCACGGGCAGCACCATCTCTGATAGCACCTGCAGGCTGCAGCAGCCCGGAGGGATCGCGAGACCGAGCGAGCTATGAAATTGCCAAATAGTATCAGCGAGATATGGAATATACGTTTTCCAAAACAATACGTAAAAATTATTCGGCCAGCGAGACTCATGGCACGCGCTCGGCGAAGATGAAACATCCCCGCGCTCGAGAGCATATGTAAGATAATTACAGGTATCCCACTCGTCATTTCGGACACTTTGCCTTGACCCTTTATGACCGTAATTATTCAAGGGGGACCATTGTCGGAGGAGCGGAACGGAGCGAGGTCATCTTCCTTGGATTTGAATTGCTAAATTCAATATATTATTCCGATTAATCCTTCGCCTCGTGTTAACGACTGACCGAGGTAAGTCCGCTTCGCTCTTCGGGCATAAATTTCATCTGGGTTAAAAAAAAAATCTGTCCCTTTTTCTGCCGACGGTCTCGCGAGCGTATTTCCTTTCTCGTTACAGGGATCTTTTCGTGAGCGTTCAGCGAACTCTGGAATTTGAACTGACGAAATCGCGTAGCAAGTGGCTTGGAATGGAAACCGGTTATAGGAAGGTGTTTTCGGCGCGACAAATCTCATCTGCCACAAGTATTTCTGACCGTGGCGGAGCATGGCTAAAAAGTCCCCGTAAAGACGTCGAAAGAGTCACGGCCACCGACCGTGCTCGATGTCGCGCGTCAACTCGGTCACGCGTTCTTCCATCGTTTTTAACGATTGCCCATGTTCCAAGGACTTTTAATTGCATATGAAATTCGTGACGTTTCCAAAACTATTCAAGGATCTTTTACGTAATCGTTTCTTCGCACCTTGCCTGAATTCCTCGAGTAATCGCCTTTGATCTACTACGTACGGAAGAAGAGGAATGGGATTCCCGATCAATACGTTTTACCGAGTATCGAGAATACCTCTTTAAGAACTCGTCGGTCACTTAAAAAAAAAAAAAAGAGTACGTGGAGTTCTAAGCAAACATCTTGTACATTGTATACGTATAGATAATAAGAAACGTTTCGCACATGGTAATGCAGTAAAATATATACACAACGAATAGAGTACGCATGCATAAAATGTACATAATTTACACCGGAATAATTTACTGGCTAGTTAACTCTAATAAGTCGTCTTTGACTAGTCGGTCTTCTTCTCCGTGATCCTCGATGATCTGAAGGAAAGAGGGAGATAGTAAGTTGAAGTAACGCGAGTTTAACGAGTTCGGTCCAGTTCGGAGAACGGCCGATGATCATTACCGACAACTGACCTTTCTTTTCGTCTCTTCTTTTCCAGTTCTATGAATAGGAGCTTGGAGAATCTTCTAAAAGGTCCTTCGATAGTAATCGCTATAAGTAATGACACGGAAAACGTTAGAACCATGTCGCCAATCCAGTCAAATACCTGCAATGAGATACAGATCGTGTAAGCAATGGTAAGATACGCCATCGAAACAACTGCTTGACGTGAAATATGAAATTTCCTTATACCAGTCCGTGTACGGTAGCGGTCCTGGCAGTTCGAGCGACTCCCATGGAGTACGCTTGGTTGATGCCGTGCACGAGGTAGACGCCGTACGTTAATCTGGCCAACGGTTGCACCCAAGCTGGCGTGAAGAAATTGTACTGGAACTCTGAACGAGAGTCGCATAATTTTAGGAGGAAAACTCGGGACTGCTATTTTGGAAGAAAAAAAAAAACAGTCATTTCGGGCCAGGGCTTAGGCGTTTCTTGACGCCTTCATTAATCGAGCAGTCAAGGCTTAATCGGCGCGTTTTTTCCACGCGCCGAGTCTTTCCGTGTTTCACCGGCAGCGATAGCAAAACGTTACTCCTCCCCAAGGCCGACTCCCTGGAGTTCGAAAGAGAACTCAAAGGCTCGGACGGGTGAGAAGTCAGGAGATGATTCATGTCGCAATACCGCCTGCTACCTTTCGATGTCCGATACCGACACGGCAGGGAGGAGACGGATCTTTCTTATTTCTAGGGAGCTCTTTAAATTCGTCTCGAACGAAAGTTGCGTCTTACTCAAGCCGTCACCGATGGTGAATAGAATCGGCGCCGCGCACATGGCGACGACGAAGGCGCACTTGTGGAAGCTGGCGTAGAGCGCGGCCTCCAGACGACCGGGCAACTTGTTGGGGTCGAAGTACTTGTGACCGATGGCTTGAGTGGTGACACTGAGCGCGACCACCAGGACCATGAAGGAGATTTGAGACCACACCTGAAAATCGAGCGCATCGTCTTCGTTAAAACGACAACCGGGTAACGAGCCGTTTCCGCTTTGCAGCTTACTTTCGGCAGTCGCCATTTGATTCCCTTGAAGTCGTAGAGGATCGCCCCGGTCAACACTCCCACCAAGTACGACGTGATGCGCAGATGCGATTTCACGTAGTACTTGTAAAAGTACTCCACGTTCAAGAGCTCGCGCATGCTGCAACGCGACGATCGTGTCCATTACTCGAGGGAACTCCGTTTGCCGGGGGAGAAATACTTACTGAGGCAATCCTACGAATATGGGGCTAACGTTGTACGAGTAAGACAAGACGAAAGGGGCCACGCAGCTCGCCGCAATGGCAACTCCGAGGAATCCGTAGCCGTACTTGCGGGGAAGCTGCCAGAATATGTAGACGATCGGCAACGACAGCAGGAACAATTGAAAGTCGGCGGACAGATACCAGGACTGGAAGAGACACTGCAAGGAAAACCCCGGGCCATTAATTCCGCGTCGAGGATTAAACTTAACGGCTAAAATTATCTTCCTGTCATAAGTATAATTATCATTCGTCGCCCGCGATAGTTTCTCTCTCTCCCCATTCGTTTTTCAATTCCAGTCACGCCGGGACAGCGTCCGACCAAACTCTCACCATGTTCTGCTCTCCGACGTAATTGTTGAGGAATAAAATATTCGCCCACCAATAATTGGCGCAATTGTCCCTCTCCTTGAGGACGTACGATTTCCAAAGCGGTCCCGACCCGAGCACGGGCAAAACCAGAATATCAAAGAAGATGACCATCGCGTACGCAGGAGTGACTCTGAAAGAAAAATACGTTACTCGGATTCCTCGCTCGGACGAGAAGCCGCCCACCGAGCCGTACCTCAGGAAGCGGAGCAGGATGCGACTAGGAACGTCAAAGCGTCCGCGTTTGTCGAGCTCGTGCAAGTCGAAGTAAGTTCCCAACAGGCCTCCCATTGCGAGAAAGGCGTCCACGACGGTCGCGCCGTTCAGGAACAACGCCGTTAACGGATAGGAGCAGACCTGTAAAAGGGAAGGACGTTCGTTCGTCGGCGGAAAAGAATAAAAAAAGAATTCAGACGGTAAGCGAACTACCTTCTCGTAATAGTCGGCATTGTTGATGGAGTTGATGTGATTCTGGAAGCTTCTGTGCCCTAGAACGACGAGCGAGGTGAAGAAGAAGCGCATGAGGTGGATGCAGTCGAGGCCCGGGTGGTTGTAGTTGACGGTGAAGACACTGGCGAGGTTCCTCCGCGCCGAGAAGCACGAGAGCAGCTTTCTTCCTACGGAAGTCCCAGGGTCGTCGTCCCTGTCGGAGGGGGCGTCGCATAGCGTGCCGATCGTCACCAGGGCAAAGAGAGCCAGAACGATGAGCCTGAAAGAGGAGAAGACCGCGGAGGCGTGAGACCTCCCGCCGAGGAAGTCTCGGCGGAGAGTCTCCGTCTCCGAAGCTTACCCATAAACCGCGGAGCCCCGGGTGAACCGAGGCGCCTCGTCTCGGGACTGGCAGAGGATCGGGTCGACGGAGGTCCGCAGGCGGATGCCCCTGGAGGCCGCGATCCTGCCGAGCGGTTCCTGGAGGGCCGCCTCAATGTCCGCCGCGCTGCAGGCGGAGGGCACGCAGAGGGCTCCCTGGATCATGTACCTCTTGACTCGGCGGAAGTCGCCCTTCTCCTGCGCACGCCGACCCGGACTCGGTTAACCCCTTGTCGTGCGTAGCGACGAGCGATAGCGCTTACCCTGATGGCTTCCCACGCGGAGTCGTTCGGATCGAACTCCAGGGTGAACGGGCCCTTCGAGGGGAGCTCGAGGTCCGAGTCTCTCCGGTACTCGACGTCGACCAGGCAGTACCTTCCGGGGGCGTCGCCCTCGCCATGTCGAGTCTCCGGAGGCGGGATGCGCAGCTCGTAGCACTCGTCGAAGTTGCCCACGTGCCGGGTGTGACCGTTCACGATCCCGTTGGGGTACTTGGTGGACGCGTCGTACACTGCACCGAACGATTCCTCAGTCCTGGCGACCTTCTCATGGGGCACCTTCGCTCCCGCGACCGCGACGATAACCTTACCTCGCGCCGACCGACCCGATCCTTCGGGACGGCGCGAGGTCAAGGAGGGTCGAGAATTCGCCCGGGCGGGCCCGGGCGCGATTACGTATCTCGGCGCGTCGTTTTGGCGGAAATCCAGACGAAAGAGCTGAAGGCATCGGACTCTTTTCGGGGGTCGAGCGATAACGCGGCGCGGGCCTATCGGTCTTTTCCCATCTTTTTCCTCGAGGAATAAGCTCGGTGGATAATGTTAATGCTCGTCGCGTTGAAATTCAATTCCTGAGCGAATCTCGTGCCTGCGCTCGGTTGTTTGCCTAGAACGAACCGTAATCGATCCTCGCGGTCGGTTCCGGGCGAATCTCTCGACGCACGGCGGTCGGGAAAGGTCCGTCATAGCAGGAAGAAAGGGAAAAGGGGATCGTTCTTGGAATCGGGCCCGAGTCGAGGGCAAAGCGGACGCGCATCGCCACGGAAAAGACCGAAACACGATCGGTCGGTCGTGGGCGGTATCGACGTCAGGGCCGCCGGTCAGCCGAGGCTCGGGTATTTTCCGATATGATTCTTTTCTTTGGGGCGCGACAACGGATTCCGGCTAATGCAAATCTTTCCGCGGCCGATATGGAAATGAACGCGACGGCGCGTCATCCGAGAGGCGCAAGAACTCGTTTGAAACGCACCCGAGAATCCGGCAAAAGTGGCAAAAAGCGGCCGCGCCGAGCGAGGGTACCCGGTCGGCGTCCGAGCAAATCGACCCATTTCTCCCGATAGATCGTTCGAGGGGCATTGTCGCGTGCCATAAAGAAAAAAAGAAGAAAAAAAACCGCGACCGGCGTGACTCCCGACTCTGGGCCGCAGCCGCGAGCGACAGGTCCTCGTCTTCGACCTTTGCCGGTCGCTACCGCGACGGGCGAAGGGGTATTCACTTAAGAAATCACGGATTTTAACGCTAGTAATGATGTGGGGAAATCGTTCGAAATCACCGAATACTATCACATTTTTAAGGCCAAACGGCGACGGCCCTACGGATTCGTGCCGATCGACGAAAATCGGCGGCAGCTCCTTGAGCCGGCTCGGAGGCCGATATCTCGACGAAGATAACGAGGCGATCCGGGCCGTGCCGGAGTCGAAAACACGACCATTCGTCCGATAACGGCTTATAGATAAATCGGCGAAGCTATGACGAGAATTATCAAGAGATGCGCCGAATTATCGACTTCGAAGCGTCCAATTTCGATTGAATCGGCGCAACTCTCGTCGTTTCGACGTCCGCGGCTCCTCGACTCGCTCCCCCGGACACGTCCGAGCGCGATAGCCCGATTGTCTCGGGGCGTTATCAGGGCGACGTTCCCCGAGGAGGCGGCGCGAGAGGAACTTACTCTTAACGGCCCAGAGGGTGCCGTTGTGCAGCTCCCTCAAGAACCTGGCGGCTTGCCGCTTGCAGGCGCCGTCCTGGAGCGAGGGGGAGGTGGCGAAGACGATCGGTAGCAGCGGGACGTCGGTGAACCAGCCGGTGGCCGGGACCTCCGCCTCGGGTTCCGAGAGCTGGCCGAGCCGGTCAAGGTGTCCGAGCTGCCGCGAGTCGTTGCGTCGGGGCTCGAGGGTGGCCACTCGGCTCGGGAGGCGCCTCGCGTCCGCGCCCCGGGTCGAGTTGGCGCCCTCGCACCTGGCGGCGCACGTGGCCCCGGTACCCGCGGCCAGGCCCGGGTTCGGCCCCGGGAGCGCGAGGAGCCCAAGGAGCGCGAGGAACGCGAGCACCATGTCTCCGGGTCTTCGGTCGTCAGCGAAGAGATAGGAGACGGGAGCGGCTCTTGGGTCCTCGGTCGCGGGCTATTCGGGCCGAAGGGAGCCTCCTCTTCGTTCCGATGGTACTGAGTTCCCTGCCCCGTGGCCGCCGACTTATGTAGAAGAGCGTGGCGCTTACGACAGTAGGAGAAAAAACCGCGGTAGAAACTGGCCTCAACCTTTGGCCCGCGGTCGCCGGTTCGTCCCACCTATGGTTCGTCCGATCTCGGGGGGCGGCGAGTGGGAATGATGATCCCTCGCCAGGGGCACCCCGAGGACCCGGGGGATGCGAAAACTCGCGCGATACGCTATCCGGCGCGGCCAGGTGCGGACCCTCGGCGACGCTGCGAACCGGCCGCGTAACGCGATCTACCGATTGCTCCTTTCTTATGGTTCCGCTCCCGTAACTGCGTCGGTCGGACCTAATATTCGCGTCATCGCCAAGGTACGATCCGCGTCGGGGTAACTTCGACGGCGATCGACGCGGTGATCGAGCGAAGCCGTTCACGGGTCTCGTTCCCTCTTCCCCTCCCTTTTGTCCCCTGCTATGTAAACATCTTCCGAGGCGGGAAGAGGGAGACGGGTATATACGTTGGACCTGAAACGCGCCCGCGTCCCCGCCCATGTTCCTGCCAATTACCGGAATCGTCCGTAGAGTCGCGCCGCGCCGCCTCGTTGCTTCGCAGTAATTATTCCCTGGACCGTTCTTCGACGCACCTCGAAAATCCTCGTTGGACGCAGAGGTCGCAGAGGCAAAATTTTGTCTGATACTTCCGATTCGAGGAAACGCAGCAAGGTGTCCCCGAGTGACCGTGCACTTTTCTCGACGATCGTTGTTGGAATTCTTGAACCGACGATCGATTCCTTAGTCAACGTCAATGAACATCGACGTAACTTATTGAACTTGGAATCATTTAAATTAATTCCAACGTCTTTTCTTGCTACTTGTGAATACGTTTCCATGCTTCGAGCGCGTATGATAAAAAAGAAGTTATTGATCATTAGTCATCGTCGCTTTAAATTGTATTTTCCATTGATGTTTGTGCACGGTCCTCTCGTTCTTATCGATTGAATGCTTTATATTCGAGGTACGATTTAATTAAGTACCGCCATCTAAAACAAAATTATGTAAAAGTGGCCTTTTCCTTTAATCGCGTTTTCGAAGAAAAAAAAAGGGTGCATTTCAATTGAAAATGGTCTGCGTTTTCTCAGGTCTTGTTGAAAACGGTTAAAATACCATCTGTCTGTATTTTATTGAGGGCGCTTGAGCGAAAATGAATTTTAGGTGGTTTTAAGAAATTGCTTATTTGCAGCACATCGTTCCAGAGCATTCGAGGACGTCATTTGCATCGACACGAGTTTATCCTACAGAATGTCGCCCAGACGTCATTTGAATTTGTAATTTTAATTCTAATAAAAACTGATTCCTCTCATAGTACGTACGCAAAGACAACGAACAATTAACACGATGATGACGCGAATCCTTTTTTACGGTATCAAAAGTTGCTTCAACATTTCATAATGGGCAATCGCTTTATGGACTTAATTAGTAAACGTCCAATTAGATGTGTCATCTATGATACAATATACTCCTTAAGAGTAATGAGTAATCATATATGACAAATAAGATCGATAAACCTTGTTTCCCTTACTTTCATGGCTGGAATACTTTTGGTGTAGAGATTTTATCTTATTAAAGATGTTCCGATAAATTGAGTTCAATGCCTCCTTGACATTTTTTTTTCCATCTTCCGCTGCTTCTTTTCGTCGACTTCTGGAGGAGGAGCAAAGAACCAAGGACCTAAGATTTTGTTCCAGAGCATCCACATCCCTCGTGCGGGAACCTGTAAAACGGCGATACATTCTAGGGGTCTATCTTGTAAACTTGAAAAGACACGCAGAAGCTCATATACGTACCAGAAGCCATAGCAACCAGAAGTAATTCGAAATGATTGAAAGTGTCTGCACCCCGGCAGTTAGAATAATTAAATCCTTTATATGTCTGAAAAATAACGTTTCTCGATAAATACATTAATTATCCTAAAATACTTAATTCATGT